>NC_057806.1:30511306-31172400 GCF_018294505.1 Triticum aestivum | reverse complement strand
ATGCAAAGAAAGAACATTTTCCTGACGTTGATAAATCCAGGGCCCAACTATCCGGGGGAAAATATGAATGTGTACATGCAGCCGCTTAAGGACGAATTGCAAGAAGCCTGGGATAATGGGTTCAAGACATACGACGCCTATAGCAAATGGAACTTCATAATGCGTGTCTGGTACATGTACTCGATGCATGACTTGCCGGCGTATGCACTATTCGTTGGCTGGTGTGTGCATGGAAGGTTCCCGTGCCCCACATGCAAGGGAGCTCTTGAGTCTCGTTGGCTTCAGGCCCGTCGCAAGTTTTCTTGCTTCGACATGCATAGACAGTTCCTGGATCCTCGCCATAAGTTTAGGAAAGACAAGAAGAACTTCATCAGAGGTAGAGTTGTCAAAAACTCTGCACCACCTACATTGACAGGCCAACAGACCCTGGATCAGTTAAACGCTCTCGAGCCAGATCCACAACGTCCAGGGTACTTCACGGGGTATAATACTAAGCACGCGTGGACTCACAAAACATGCTTATGGGATCTGCCTTACTTGAAAGACCCCCTTTGCCCACACAACATCGACGTGAGTTTAATTTGAATGGACATTACCTGCTAGTCTTAACATTTGAGTGTCATAATGCTAACGAGACATTGGAAATGATCTTTGGTGCAGCTTAACTCCAGAAACGCATCGCACAATCCTTCTCCAGCTACCGGCGCGAGCCAGCCCGCTCCTACACCTCCCTGATCACGGTAAGTTTCTCTAGTGTTTTGCTTAACAAATGCATAAAGACCTAGACTTAGCTTTATTTCCTCCAATATGCTTACCATAATGACCTAGAGTTAGCTTCTTTTCCTCCAAAATGACTTAATAAGCTTATTGACCTCATAAACCATCCATTTTACCTAAGTTAGTCTAAAACGATATGTACTTAGCTTACTTATGTCAAAAATTGCATAATTAGCTTAGTTAGCTCATAAACGATCCATTTTACCTAAGTTAGCTCTAAAATGACTCATTTTACCTTAGTTAGCTTACAAGTGATCCAATTTATCCAAGTTAGCTCTAAAATGACCCACTTTACGTAGATTAGCTCCTAAATGATCCATTTTACCTACGTTAGCTTTAAAATGACCCATTTCACCTAGGTTAGCTCCAAAATGACCCATTTCACCTAGGTTAGCTCCAAAATGACCCATTTCACCTAAGTTAGCTCAAAAACGATCCATTTCACCTTAGTTAGCTCAAAAACGTGGCATTTCACCTTAGTTAGCTCATAAACGACCCATTTCAACTAAGTTAGCTCCAAAATGATCAATTTCACCTAGGTTAGCTCATAAACGACCCATTTCACCTAGGTTAGCTCATAAACGACCCATTTCACCTAAGATAGCTCATAAACGATCCATTTCACCTAGGTTAGCTAATAAACGATCCATTTCACCTAAGTTAGCTCATAAACGATCCATTTCAACTAATTTAGCTTATAAATGATCCAGTTCACCTAAGCTAGCTAATAAATGGCATATACTTCTTCTTCTAGTCTTCTTCTTCTTCTTCTATTCTTTTTCTTCTAGTCTAATTCTTCTTCTAGTCTTCTTTTTCTAACTTTCTTATTTGTCATTTTGCAGGTTTCATTCACTTCACGGAAGCCAGCTTCCTATGATGGATTGCTTGTTTTTTTCCTTTGATGCACTTCTTGTATTCTGCTCGCTTGCTATGATGAAACTAGATTGCTATGATGAAACTTTGCATATTGTAATATGTATGGATCAATGGAACTATGTGCAACCTACTATGTATGTATGGATGGATATATATGTGCTGGATATTTATTATGTTGGATATATATGTGCTGGATATTTATGTGATGGATATATATGTGTTGTGATATATTTGCTGTGATAATTGTTGGATATAAGAAAAACAGAATAAAAAAGAGGCAGTGCAGGCTCTTTGCCGTCCGCGGCTGACGGCAAAGACGCCTTTGCCGTCGGTGGCAGACGGCAAAGGGGGCACATGGCGCCCACCTGTGCTTCCTGAGGGATGGGCCATTTGGCAAATTTGCCTACCGTGGTGGACGACAAAGCTAAGCTGATGGCAAAGACTTTGCCTTTGCCGTCCACCGTGGCAGATGGCAAAACACAGCGGGCGCTCACGCATTGCTGACGTCAACTGGCGGACGGCAAAGAGGCGCTAAAATTTGCCGTCCGCTGGCGGACGGCAAAGGCCACCGTTAGCCGTCTAATGGACTAACGCTGGCGGACGTCCAGTTTTTTGGCGTCCCTCCTCTTTGCCGTCCGCCACTGTAGGCAAAGGGCTCTTTGCCGTCCGCCATAAGAAGCAGACGGCAAAGGACCTGTTTGCCAACCCTGTCTTTGCCGTCACTGTTTGCCATCCGCCGCTGATGGCAAAGCTCTTTGCCGTTCGCCGTCCGTGCCTTTGCCGTCCGCCGTGGCAGACAGCAAAATACTGGATTCCTGTAGTGGGAATCCCCAAGCTTAGTCTCTTTCCACTCCTTGTTCCTTAATCCATCAAATCTTTCACCCAAAACGTGAAAACTTCACAACACAAAACTTAAAGTAGAAAATCTCGTGAGCTCCATTAGCGAAACAAAACAAAACACCACTTCAAGGTACTGTAATTAACTCATTCTTTATTTATATTGGTGTTAAACCTACTGTATTCCAACTTCTCTATGGTTTATAAACTATTTTACTAGCCATAGATTCATCAAAATAAGCAAACAACACACAAAAATAGAATCTGTCAAAAACAGAACAGTCTGTAGTAATCTGTAGCTAACGCAAGATCTGGAACCCCAAAAATTCTAAAATAAATTTCTGGACGTGAGGAATTTATCTATTAATCATATTCAAAAATAATTAACTAAATATATATTTCCAAATAAAAATGGCAGCAGTTCTCGTGAGCCCTAAAGTTTCTGTTTTTTTACAGCAAGATTAAAAAGACTTTCCCCAAGTCTTCCGAACGGTTCTACTTGGCACAAACACTAATTAAACAAAAAAACACAACCAAAACAGAGGCTAGATAAATTATTTATTACTAAACAGGAGCAAAAATCAAGGAATAAAAATAAAATTGGGTTGCCTCCCAACAAGCGCTATCGTTTAACGCCCCTAGCTAGGCATAAAAAGCAAAGATAGATCTAGGTATTGCCATTTTTGGTAGGCAATCCAAAAGTGGCTCTCATAATAGATTCATAAGGTAATTTAATTTTCTTTCTAGGAAATTGTTCCATGCCTTTCTGAGGGAGTCTTGGATTAGGGGGTCTCCGGACAGCCGGACTATCTCCATTGGCGGACTGTTAGACTATGAAGATACAAGATTGAAGACTCTGTATCGTGTCCGGGTGGGACTCTACTTGGTGTGGAAGGCAAGCTAGGCAATACGGATATGGATATATCCTCCTTTGTAACCGACCTTGTGTAACCCTAACCCTCTCCGGTGTCTATATAAACCGAAGGGTTTTAGTCCGTAGGACAACAACCATAACATACAATCATACCATAGGCTAGCTTCTAGGGTTTAGCCTCTCTGGTCTCATGGTAGATCTACTCTTGTACTACCCATATCATCAATATTAATCAAGCAGGACGTAGGGTTTTACCTCCATCAAGAGGGCCCGAACCTGGGTAAAACATCGTGTCCCCTACCTCCTGTTACCATCCGGCCTAGACGCACAGTTCGGGACCCCCTACCCGAGATCCACCGGTTTTGACACCGACATTGGTGCTTTCATTGAGAGTTCCTCTGTGTCGTCGCCGTCAGGCTTGATGGCTCCTACTATCATCGATAACGATGCGGTCCAGGGTGAGACTTTTCTCCCCAGACAGATCTTTGTATTCGGCGGCTTTGCACTGTGGGCTAATTCGCTTGGCCATCTGGAGCAGATTGAAAGCTACGCCCCTGGCCATCAGGTCAGATTTGGAAGTTTGAACTACACGACCGACATCCACGGAGACTTGATCTTCGATGGATTCGAGCCACAGCTGGGCACGCCGCACTGTCGCGATGGGTATGACCTAGCTCTGCCACCGAATAGTACCCCAGAGGCTGCGCCCACATCAGCTCCGACCCTTAGTTCAGAGCCAACTGCGCCAGTCGAGGATGTGTGGTTAGACGCCGCCTCAGGGGCTGCAGTCTCAACGGCGATCAAGCCGAACACCAGCCTAAACCTCTGCGCAGCCCGTGACTCCAAGGTGCCAGACCCTTTTCCGGACTCCGAACCATCCGCGCCCCTGCCAATCGAATCCGATTGGGCGCCGATCATGGAATTCACCGCCGCAGATATCTTTCAGCACTCGCCCTTCAGCGACATTCTGAATTCACTAAGGTCTCTCTCTTTGTCAGGAGAGCCCTGGCCGGATTATGGCCAACAGGATTGGGATGCGGACGACAAAGAAATTCGACGCCCACCCACCACCCACTTCGTAGCCACTGTCAATGATTTAACCGACATGCTCGACTTCGACTCCGAAGACATCAATGGTATGGACGACCATGTCGGAGACGAACATGAACCAACACCTATAGGGCACTGGAAAGCCACCTCATCATATGACATATACTTGGTGGATACACCCAAAGAAGGCAATGGCGATGGGATAGCGGAGGATGACCCCTCCAAGAAGCAACCCAAACGCCGACGTCAGCGGCGCCGCTCTAAGTCCCACCAAAGCAAAAGTGGTGATACCGGCACAGGAGATAATAACACTCCGGATATTGCCGAAGAAATCAACAAACCCCTCCAGCAAGATTTAGAGCAGGAGGATGGAGAAGCCAGCTCTCCTGAGAGAGCGGCAGACGGAGAGGAGGAGGATGACAATTACATCCCCCCCTCCGAAGACGAGGCAAGCCTCGGTGACGATGAATTCGCCGTCCCAGAGGATCCCATTGAATAAGAGCGCTTCAAGCGCCGGCTTATGGCCACGGCAAATAGCCTGAAGAAAAAGCAGCAGCAGCTTCAAGCTAATCAAGATTTGCTAGCTGACAAATGGACTGAAGTCCTCGCGGTCGAGGAATATAAACTCGAGCGCCCCTTCAAAAGTTACCCAAGGCGCAAGTTACTACCCCGCCTGGAGGAAGAAGCATATGATACGGCTGATCGGCCACCTCGTGGCCGCGATAGAGAGGCATCCCAGCCAAAAGCTCAGCCTCCACCCCAACGCCATTCAAATAAAAAGGCATGGGGAGATACCCCAGACCTGCGAGACATATTGGAGGACAAGGAAAAGCATTCAAGATTGATCTACGGATCACGAGGGCGCACAACTCTGTGAGACGACAAACGTCACGCCGGATACAGTAAAAGCAAATCCGGCTGGGCCGAACACAGCGGGCAAGACCCATTCGAGTTGCGTCGCGACATAGCCCAATACAGAGGCGCCGCACAACCCTTATGATTCACAGACGAAGTAATGGAACATCAGTTCCCAGAAGGTTTCAAACCTGTAAATATTGAATCATACAATGGCAAACAGATCCCGCGGTATGGATTGAGGACTTCCTCCTCCACATCCACATGGCCCGCGGCGATGACTTACACGCCATCAAATACCTCCCACTAATGCTCAAAGGACCAGCGCGGCATTGGCTTAACAGCTTGCCAGCGGACTCCATTAGCTGTTGGGAAGATCTGGAAGCCGCATTCCTCGACAACTTTCAGGGCACTTATGTGCGACCACCAGACGCCGATGATTTGACCCACATAATTCAGCAGCCAGAAGAGTCGGCCAGGCAATTCTGGACTCGGTTCCTTACAAAGAAAAATCAAATCGTCGACTGTCCGGATGCGGAGGCCTTAGCGGCTTTCAAGCACAACATCCGAGACGAGTGACTAGCCTGGCACCTTGGTCAAGAAAAGCCGAAATCTATGGCAGCTCTCACGACCCGCTTTTCTATGGGAGAAGACAGCTGGCTGGCTCGCAGTAATAACATATCAAAGAACCATGGTACCTCAGATACCAAGGACGGCAATAACAGGTCACGTCGCAACAAGCATAAGCGCCGCATTAACAGCGAAAATACTGAGGACACGGCAGTCAATGCCGGATTCAAAGGCTGTAAACCCGGTCAGCGGGAAAAGCCATTCAAACAAAGTACATCGGGTCCGTCCATCTTGGACCATATACTCGATCGCTCGTGTCAAATACACGGCACCCCAGACAAGCTAACCAATTACACCAACAGGGATTGTTGGGTGTTCAAGCATGCCGGCAAGTTAATTGCCGAAAATAAGGACATGGGGCCGCATAGCGATGACGAGGAGGAACCCCGGCAGCCACACACTGGAGGACAGAAGAGGTTTCCCCCGCAAGGGCGGACGGTGAACATGATATACGCAATCCACGTCCCCAAGAGGGAGCGGAAGCGTGCGCTCAGGGACGTATATGCGTTGGAGCCAGTCGCCCCAAAGTTCAACCCTTGGTCCTCCTGTTCGATCACCTTCGATCACAGGGACCACCCCACTAGTATTTGTCATGGCGGATTCACCGCACTGGTCCTAGACCCCATCATAGATGGATTTCACCACACTCGAGTCCTTATGTACGGCGGCAGCAGCCTGAACCTGCTTTATCAAGACACAGTGCGCAAGATGGGTATAGACCCCTCAAGGATCAAACCCACAAAAACGACCTTTAAGGGCATCATTCCAGGTGTAGAGGCCCATTGCACAGGCTCAATTACATTGGAAGTGGTCTTCGGATCCCTGGATAACTTCCGAAGCGAAGAGCTAATCTTCGATATAATCCCGTTCCGCAGTGGTTATCACGCGCTGCTCGGGCGAACCGCATTTGCTAGATTCAATGTGGTACCGCATTATGCATACCTCAAGCTCAAGATGCCAGGACCTCGCAGAGTTATTACAGTCAATGGGAACACAGAGCGATCTCTCCGAACAGAGGAGCACACCGCAGCCCTCGCAGTAGAAACGCAAAGCAACCTCTCAAGGCAATCAACCAGTTCGGCGCTTCACAGCTTGGACACCTTCAAGCGTGCTGGAGGCAATCGGCAAATAGACCGCCTGGTGCGATCTGAGCTCGCGTAGCAATACGACGGCCACCCCAATCCCAGCCCAGCGGCGAAACTCATGCCGCGCGTAAATAATTACGCATTAAAAATACCATGGGCACAGGTGGGGAGGGGGGCACAACTACGGCACGCCCCAAGACGCGGCCTAAACCGCACTAGGGGCTTCCCATTTGGTTATTTTTCTTTGTTTCAGGACCTTAATCTCTGGAAACACTGTCCGGCAGCACTATTGCCGAACACATGATGCAGCAACCAAGGAGGCAGACAGCTACGTTATATCACGGAATCCCCAGGTTGATTACAGTAAACGAGTGAAATATTCCTACTCTTTGCTTGGAAGGGACATAGTCCTACTCTTTGCTTATCGCACTATCTGTATCACTCTGCTTTAACGCAATTTTTTAATAAATAATGCATGACATTACGACTATTATTGCATTCTTGTTATACATACATATATATATATATGTGTGTGTGTGTGTTCATTAACGACGCCTTGCAACCGTACACTATGGTACGGCCAATACATCAGGGGCTTACGTACCCCACAATGCGGTGTGAAAAGTCCGAACACTTTCACAAGTGCGGCACCCCGAACTTATAGCATTATATGCATCAGCTCCGAATCATGTCTTTGGTCAAATGTTGGGTTTGCCCGGCTCCTATGTTTTGGTACCTTACGTTCCGCTCTATCGGCTAAGGTAGCGCTAGGAGAACTACTGCGATTGTGCCTCGGTTCTGCCGGGCTTAGCACCTCAGTAGAGAAAGCTAAAACTGACTGTCATGATAAGGCGAGAGACTGGTCGCTGTTCGACGAGGTTTTTCGAGTCCCTAAAGACTTATGCCGCTTAGGGCGAGGGGCCAGCCCTGTCCGGCTTACAGGCGTGTATCGCGCCCTGTATTCGGCCTTTCGAATACCAGGGGCTTCGCCAAAATTTAAAATTATAGAATTCTATGGCTAAGTGAGAGTGATAAAGCATTATTAGTCCGGTTGCCTTGTTCGTTGTGCTGAGCACCTCCCTCGAAGGATCCAAATATGGGAACAAGAGTGCTCAGGTTTATCCCGAACACCCCAGCACTCGTGGCATGGGGGCAGAAGCCGAGGACTAGCCATCTCTCAGATTGGATAAATAGCCAAATAGAAGGTAGTATTTAAATTCAAACAAGCGTTGCATAGCGCATATGAAACAAGTTTTCATAAATACGGGATAAACGAGCAAGTTTACTCAAATATTACATCTTTCGAACACTCGTCCGTGATGAGACGGGCGCCCGGCAGAACACCCTCGTAGTACATCTCGGGGTGGCGGTGCTCCTTGCCCTCTGGCGGCCCCTCCTTGATCAGCTTCACGGCGTCTAGCTTGACCCACTGCAATTTCACATGGGCGAAAGCCCGGCGTGCACCTTCAATGCAGACAGATCGCTTGACGACCTCCAGCCGCGGGCAGGCATGCACAAGCCACCTCACCAGGCCGAAGAAGCTGTTCGGAAGGACGTCACCAGGCCACAGCCGGATAATAAACCTCTTCATGGCCTGATCGGCCGCCTTATGTAGCTCGACCATCTGCTTCAGCTGGTCGCTCATTGGCACCGGATGTTCGGCCTCAGCATACTGAGACCAGAACAGCTTCTCCATCGAGCTTCCATCCTCGGTCTGGTAAAATTGTGCGGCATCGGACACACTGCGGGGCAAATCTGCGAATGCTCCTGAAGAGCTCCGGATCCAGGTAAGTAATCGGTAATTTACTTTTACATGCTTGCTTTGCATATAGAAAGCCTTACCCGTCGCTATCTTCTTCATCGCATCGATCTCTTGGAGGGCCTTCTGGGCCTCAGCCTTAGCACTCTTTGCGCTCTCAAGGGCCGCGACAAGCTCAGACTCTCGCGTCTTCGAGTCAAGCTCCAACTCCTCGTGCTTCGTCACGAGAGCCTGGAGCTCTTGCTGCACCTCGTCCAACCGAGCCTCGTGCTTCTCTCGCTCGGTGCGCTCCTTGGCCGCTTTATCTTCGGCCTTGGCGAGTGCTTGCTTCAGGGTCGCCACCTCGGTCGTGGCCCCTGGCAAACATACGATGGTCCTGTCATTTTGCAATCGCGTCCTCTTTTATATATATACATAAGACAGGGTATTACTAACCCTTGTTTTCCTCGAGCTGCCTCTTGGCAAGGCCGAGCTCTTTCCTGGACCCCTCGAGGCCCTGCTTCAGTACGGCGACCTCCGCAGTCAGTGCGGCGGACGCCAGCAGCGAAGCCTGCATACGCATATTGACATACTTATATTAGACTCCTGCGATATTATTTGATTCTCTGTTCGGCTTTTCTTTGTGAACACCGAACAAAACATCAGGGGCTACTGTCTATGCGGTAATATTTCTACTACATTTTAAAACACTTACCTCGAAGCCTGTTAGAAGGCTGGCACAGGGTTCAGTCAATCCGCTCTTGGCGGACTGAACCTTCTGGATCACCGCACTCAGGATAGCACGATGCTCCTCATCAATGGAAGCGCTGCGAAGCGCTTCCAGCAGATTGTCCGGCGCCTCTGGATGGACAGAGGTCACCGGCACAGGCGTCTTGCCCCTCTTAGAAGGAGGCCGCCTGCCCGAGCCTGGAACCGCTGGAGGTTCCGGCGTGGTGTTCGGCTGAGAGCCGAACTCTGAGCTCTCAGGGCCCCATACCCTCGGCTCCCAGAGTCCGGAAGGTCGCCTTGGGGCGCCTCCGGGACTGTCTCCCTTTGATTCGGTGCCTCTTGAGACAACACCTCGGCATCGTCGGCAGGATGAGGGGAGGTGGCGGTCGGGACTGGATCGTTGTCCGTGTCCGACGAGCCCAGGGAGCCGTCCGATGATACGTCGATATTGGCCCGTGGCGGCCTGCATAATTATGTTCGGCGTTAGGGAAAGCAGTGCGACAAAGGAATCCTATGAGTTACTCTGGTATCCGAATACTTACGATCTCCCCTGGGGCTTGGCCCTGGGCAACCACTCGTCTTCGCCTTCGTCGGTGGCGGTGGAACTGTCCGGAAGAAGACTCCTTCCCTTCTTGGACCCTTCGGCCTCCCCAGTTCGGGCGGCCTTCCTTTTCTTGTCTCCCCCGCCTGGAGGGGGAGCATCTTCTTCTTCCTCCTCGTCTTCGGGGGAGGAGTGTGCCGCAGAGTTATCGGACGATGAGTCCGATAACACCTGCCGTCGGGAACTCTTTCGGGTTCCCTTGACCTTCTTGGTCTTCTCTGGCACATTGTAAGGAGCCGGAGTCAGCATCTCCGTCAGGAGAGCACCGGCAGTATATTCGGGCAAAGGGGCCGGACAGTCGACTACCCTGACATCTCCACCCAGTCCTGTCAAAGGCGTGGAGATTAGACCCTGCACATAATTAATCTAGGGAAAACAAGTGTCCTACGGGACGTATTGAACTCACCGAACGCGCTAGGTGCTTTGCGCTTAGTCCGCGGTCCTCGGCCAGAGAAGGGGGGACCTCGGCACCCTTGAATAGCACCTTCCAAACGTCCTTGTGCGTCGTATCGAAGAGCTCGCTCAGAGTCTGGTGCTGGGCCGGGTCGAATTCCCATAAGGTAGAATCCCGTTGTTGACACGGGAGGATCCGGCAGATGAGCATAACTTGGATTATGTTGACAAGCTTGAGCTTCTTGCTCGCCATACTCCGGATACATTTCTAGAGTCCATCCAGCTCCACCGACGAACCCCATGACAAGCCCTTCTCTTTCCAGGAAGTGAGCCGTGTAGGGAATCCG
Organism: Triticum aestivum; assembly: GCF_018294505.1. NCBI lineage: Eukaryota > Viridiplantae > Streptophyta > Magnoliopsida > Poales > Poaceae > Triticum > Triticum aestivum. The sequence goes on along the minus strand of NC_057806.1, from coordinate 31,161,608 downwards.
GATCGAAACTCGGGGGCTGCCGCCCATTTGGCATCGCGCGGCTCGGTGATGTAGAACCACGCCGACTGCCATCCCTTTATTTTCTCCACGAAGGAGCCTTCGAGCCATATGACGTCGGGCATCTTGCCCACCATGGCTCTGTCGCATTCTGCTTGTTGGCCTCGTACCACCTTCGGCTTGATATTGAAGGTCTTTAATTACAGGCTGAAGTGGGGCCGGATGCGAAGGAAAGCCTCACACACAAAGATGAACGCCGAAATGTTGAGGATGAAGTTCGGGGCCAGATCATGAAAGTCCAGCCCGTAGTAAAACATGAGATCACAGACGAATGGATGGATGGGAAACCCTAGTCCGCGGAGGAAGTGGTGGAGGAAAACTACCCTCTCGTGAGGTTCCGGGGTAGGGACGATCTGCCCCGCAGCGGGCAGCCGATGCGCGATGTCCGCGGCTAGGTATCCGGCTCCGCGCAGCTTCTTGATGTCTGCCTCCGTGACGGAGGAGGCCATACACCTGCCTCCCGCTCCGGACATGGTTGGAGAAGGTTGAGGTGGGAGGTGCGGACTTGGGCGTTAGAGCTCGAGTGTGCGAAAGCGGATGGGCAAGGGAGGAAGAAGGCGTGGATAGAAAGGTGAATCCTTATCCCTTTATATGGGCGGACGAAGCTAAGCGTCCCCACTTGCCTGGTAAAACTCGCTTATCCCTCAAGCACCGCAATTGATGGCGCAGTTGGGTTACCCACGCCCGTATTGATGAGAATCCCGTAATAAGGGGACACGATCTCTGCTTTTACAAGACGTGTCGAAGAACTGCCTCGCCTTATGTGCGGGGCTGGTTGAAAGAGACGGTTCGAATAATCACCGGGCCATGACATAACGTCATGCTGCCAAAACAAGCCAGCAAATTAGATCTGCGAAAATATTATTCTCTCTATGGTGGAATGTGGAACTTATTTTGCAGGGTCGGACACTATCCTCGTGTTCAAATTCTTCTGTGATGTATTCGGAGAGGGAACCCACCTTGCAATGCCGAAGGCAATACTACGCGTCGGACTCATTGTCATTGAAGCCTGGTTCAGGGGCTACTGAGGGAGTCCTGGATTAGGGGGTCTCTGGACAGCCGTACTATCTCCATTGGCCGGACTGTTAGACTATGAAGATACAAGATTGAAGACTTCGTCTCGTGTCCGGGTGGGACTCTACTTGGCGTGGAAGGCAAGCTAGGCAATACGGATATGGATATCTCCTCCTTTGTAACCGACCTTGTGTAACCCTAACCCTCTCCGGTGTCTATATAAACCGAAGGGTTTTAGTCCGTAGGACAACAACAATAACATACAATCATACCGTAGGCTAGCTTCTAGGGTTTAGCCTCTCTAATCTCGTGGTAGATCTACTCTTGTACTACCCATATCATCAATATTAATCAAGCAGGATGTAGGGTTTTACCTCCATCAAGAGGGCCCGAACCTGGGTAAAACATCGTGTCCCCTGCCTCCTGTTTCCATCCGGACTAGACGCACAGTTCGGGACCCCCTACCCGAGATCTGCCGGTTTTGACACCGACACTTTCCTTAACGGAAATTGGAATCTAATATTTCCTTCCTTCATATCAATAATTGCACCGATCGTTCTAAGGAACGGTCTACCAAGAATAATAGGACATGAAGGATTGCAATCGATATCAAGAACAATAAAATCTACAGGCACATAGTTCCTATTTCCAACAATAATAACATCATTAATTCTTCCCATAGGTTTCTTAATGGTGGAATCCGCAAGGTGCAAGTTTAAAGGGCAATTATCAAAATCACGGAAACCTAGCAAATCACACAAAGTCTTTGGAATCATCGAAACACTAGCACCCAAATCACACAAAGCATAGCATTCATGATGTTTAATTTTAATTTTAATAGTAGGTCCCCACTCATCATAAAGTTTTCTAGGCATAGAAACTTCCAACTCAAGTTTTTCTTCATAAGATTGCATCAAAGCATCAACGATATGTTTAGTAAAAGCTTTATTTTGACCATAAGCATGAGGAGAATTTAGCACGGATTGCAACAAGGAAATACAATCTGTCAAAGAGCAATTATCATAATTAAATTCCTTGAAATCCAAAATAGTGGGTTCATTAATATTTAAAGTTTTGACTTCTTCAATCCCACTTTTAACAATTTTAGCATCAAGATCTAAAGACTCTGAATTTTTAGAATGTCGTCTAGGTAAAGGTGGATCATATTCAGTCCCATCATTATCAAGATTCATATTGCAAAACAAAGATTTAATAGGGGACACATCAATAACTTTTAGATCTTCATCTTTATTATCATGGAAACTAGAAGAACACGCTTTTATAAAGCAATCTTTCTTAGCACGCATCCTAGCGGTTCTTTCTTTGCACTCATCAATGGAAATTCTCATGGCTTTGAGAGACTCATTGATATCATTCTTAGGTGGAATAGATCTAAGTTTCAAAGAATCAATATCAAGAGAAATTCTATCAACGTTCCTAGCCAACTCATCAATCTTAAGCAATTTTCTTCAATCAAAGCATTGAAATTCTTTTGCGAAGTAATAAATTCTTTAATATTAGATTCAAAATCAGAGGGCATCTTATTATAATTTCCATAAGAATTGTTGTAGGAATTATCATAATTATTAGAGGAATTACTAGGATACGGCCTAGAGTTAAAGTTTCCTCTATACGCGTTGTTACCAAAATTATTCCTACCAACAAAATTCACGTCCATAGATTCATTATTATTCTCAATCAAAGTAGACAAAGGCATATCATTAGGATCAGAAGAAACACTTTTATTAGCAAATAATTTCATAAGTTCATCCATCTTTCCACTCAAAACATTAATTTCTTCTATCGCATGCACTTTCTTATTAGTAGATCTTTCGGTGTGCCATTGAGAATAATTAACCATAATATTATCTAGGAGTTTAGTAGCTTCTCCTAAAGTGATTTCCATAAAAGTGCCTCCCATGGCCGAATCTAAAACATTTCTAGAAGCAAAATTCAATCTGGCATAAAAAATTTGTATAATCATCCACAAATTCAAACCATGCGTAGGGCAATTACGTATCATTAATTTCAGCCTCTCCCAAGATTGTGCAACATGTTCATGATCAAGTTGCTTAAAATTCATAATATTGTTTCTAAGAGAGATGATCTTAGCGGGAGGAAAATACTTAGACATAAAAGCATCTTTGCACTTATTCCACGAATCAATACTATTTTTAGGCAAAGACAAAACCAAGCTTTAGCATGACCTCTAAGCAAAAAAGGAAATAGCTTCAATTTAACAATATCATTGTCCACATCTTTCTTCTTTTGCATATCACACAAATCAACGAAGATATTTAGATGGGTAGCGGCATCTTCACTAGGAAGACCGGAAAACAGATCTTTCATGACAAGATTCAGCAAAGCGGCATTAATTTCACAAGATTCAGCATTGATAAGAGGAGCAATTGGAGTGCTAAGGAAATCATTGTTGTTGGTATTGGTAAAGTCACACAATTTAGTGTTATCTTGAGCCATCATGACAAGCAAACAATCCAACACACAAGCAAACAAGAAATGGGCAAAAGAGGCAAATAGAGAAAGAGAGGGAGGATAGAGATAGAGAGGGCGAATAAAACGGCAAGGGTGAAGTGGGGGAGAGGAAAACGAGAGGCAAATGGCAAATAATGTAATGCGGGAGATAAGGGTTTGTGATGGGTACTTGGTATGTTGAATTTTGCGCGAACTCCCCGGCAACGGCGCCAGAAATCCTTCTTGGTACCTCTTGAGCACTTGCGTTGGTTTTCCCTTGAAGAGGAAAGGGTGATGCAACAAAGTAGCGTAAGTATTTCCCTCGGTTTTTGAGAACCAAGGTATCAATCCAGTGGGAGGCCACGCACGAGTCCCTCGCGCCTACACAAACAAATAAATCCTCGCAACTAATGTGATAAGGGATTGTTAATCCCTACACAGTCACTTACGAGAGTGAGATCTGATAGATATGATAAGATAATATTTTTTGGTATTTTTATGATAAATATGCGAAGTAAAATAAATGGCAAAGGAAAACTAAGTATTGGAAGATTAATATGATGGAAGATAGACCCGGGGGCCATAGGTTTCACTAGTGGCTTCTCTCAAGAGCATAAGTATTCACGGTGGGTAAACAAATTACTGGTGAGCAATTGATAGAATTGAGCATAGTTATGAGAATATCTAGGTATGATCATGTATATATGCATCACGTCCGAGACAAGTAGACCGACTCCTGCCTGCATCTACTACTATTACTCCACACATCGACCGCTATCCAGCATGCATCTAGAGTATTAAGTTCATAAGAACAGAGTAACGCTTTAAGCAAGATGACATGATGTAGAGGGATAAACTCATGCAATATGAAATAAACCCCATCTTGTTATCCTCGATGGCAACAATACAATACGTGCCTTGCTTCCCCTACTGTTGAGCAATTGACAGAATTGAGAATAGTTATGAGAATATCTAGGTATGATCATGTATATAGGCATCAAGTCCGAGACAAGTAGACCGACTCCTGCCTGCATCTACTACTATTACTCCACTCATCGACCGCTATCCAGCATGCATCTAGAGTATTAAGTTAATGAAAACAAAGTAACGCCTTAAGAAAGATTACATGATGTAGAGGGATAAACTCATGCAATATGATGAAAACCCCATCTTGTTATCCTCGATGGCAACAATACAATACGTGCCTTGCTGCCCCTACTGTCACTGGGAAAGGACACCGCAAGATTGAACCCAAAGCTAAGCACTTCTGCCATTGCAAGAAAGATCAATCTAGTAGGCCAAACCAAACCGATAATTCGAAGAGACTTGCAAGATAATCAATCATACATAAAAGAATTCAGAGAAGATTCAAATATTGTTCATAGATAGACTTGATCATAAACCCACAATTCATCAGTCTCAACAAACACACTACAAAAAGAAGATTACATCGAATAGATCTCCACAAGAGAGGGGGAGAACATTGTATTGAGATCCAAAACGAGAGAAGAAGCCATCTAGCTAATAACTACGGACCCGTAGGTCTGAGGTGAACTACTCACACTTCATCGGAGGGGTTATGGTGATGATGTAGAAGCCCTACGTGATCGATGCCCCCTCCGGCGGAGCTCCGGAACAGGCTCCAAGATGGGATCTCGTGGATACAGAAAGTTGCGGCGGTGGAATTAGGGTTTTGGCTCCGTATCTGATCGTTTGGGTACGTAGGTATATATAGGAGGAAGGAGTACGTCGATGGAGCAACAGGGGGCCCACGAGGGTGGAGGGCACGCCTCGAGGGGTAGGCGCGCCGCCCTACCTCGTGGCCTCTTCTTTTGTTTCTTGACGTAGGGTCCAAGTCTCCTGGGTCTTGTTCGTTGAGAAAATCACGTTCCCGAAGGTTTCATTCCGTTTGGACTCCGTTTGATATTCCTTTTCTCCGAAACCCTAAAATAGGCAAAAAAACAGCAATTCTGGGTTGGGCCTCCGGTTAGTAGGTTAGTCCCAAAAATAATATAAAAGTGGATAATAAAGCCCAATAATGTCCAAAACAGTAGATAATATAGCATGGAGCAATCAAAAATTATAGATACGTTGGAGACGTATCAAGCATCCCCAAGCTTAAGTCTTGCTCGTCCTCGAGTAAGTAAATGATAAAAACAGAATTTTTGATGCGGAGTGCTACTTGGAATAATTTTAATGTAATTCTTCTTAATTGTGGTATGAATATTCAGATCTGAAAGATTCCAGACAAAAGTTCATATTGACATAAAAATAATAATACTTCGAGCATACTAACTAAGCAATTATGTCTTCTCCAAATAACATGGCCAAAGAAAGTTCATCCCTACAAAATCATATCGTTTAGTCATGCTCCATTTTCATCACACAAGAATGCTCTCATCATGCACAACCCCGATGACAAGCCAAGCAATTGTGTCATACCTTAGTAATCTCAAACCTACAAACTTTCACACAATATATGAGCGCGAGCCATGGACATAGCACTATGGGTGGAATAGAATATGATGATGGGGGTTATGTGGAGAAGACAAAAAGGGAGAAAGTCTCACATCAACGAGGCTAATCAATGGGCTATGGAGATGCCCACCAATTGATGTTAATGCAAGGAGTAGGGATTGCCATGCAACAGATGCACTAGAGCTATAAATGTATGAAAGCTCAACAAAAGAAACTAAGTGGGTGTGCATCCAACTTGCTTGCTCACAAAGACCTAGGGCACTTTAGGAGGCCCATTGTTGGAATATACAAGCCAAGTTCTATAATGAAAATTTTCCGCTAGTATATGAAAGTGACAAAACAAAAGACTCTATATCATGAAGATCATGGTGCTACTTTGAAGCACAAGTGTGGCAAAGGATATTTACATTGTCCTTTCTCTCTTTTTCTCTCATCATTTTTATTTATTTCGGCCTTTCTCTTTTTTATATGGCCTTTCTCTTCTTCTTTTTTTAATTTCCTCACTTGGGACAATGCTCTAGAAAATGATGATCATCACACTTCTATTTATTTACAACTCAATGATTACAACTCGATGCTAGAACAAAAGATGACTCTATATGAATGCCTCCGGCGGTGTACCGGGATATGTAATGAACCAAGAGTGACATGTATGAAAGAATTATGAACGGTGGCTTTGACACAAATACTATGTCAACTTCATGATCATGCTAAGCAATATGACAATGAAGAATGTGTCATGATAAACGGAATGGTGGAAAGTCTGGCATTATATCTCGAAATGGATATGGAAATGCCATAATAGGTAGGTATGGTGGCTGTTTTGAGGAAGATATAAAGAGGTTTATGTGTGAAAGAGCATATCATATCATGGGGTTTGGATGCACCGGCGAAGTTTGCACCAACTCTCAATGTGAGAAAGGGCAATGCACGGTACCGAAGAGGCTAGCAAAGATGGAAGGGTGAGAGTGCATATAATCCAAGGGCTCAACATTAGTCATAAAGAACTCACATACTTATTGCAAAAATCTACAAGTCATCAAAAACCTCGGCACTACGCGCATGCTCCTAGGGAGATAGATTGGTAGGAAAAGACCATCGCTTGTCCCCAACCGCCACTCATAAGGAAGACAATCAAAAAACACCTCATGTTTCAAATTTGTTACATAACGTTTACCATACGTGCATGCTACGGGACTTGAAAACTTCAACACAACAACTTCTCAAATTCACAACTACTCAACTAGCACGACTTTGATATTATTACCTACATATCTCAAAATGATCATCAAGCATCAAACGTCTCTTAGTATTCAAAACACACCTAGGAAAAAAATTACTAATCTTGAATACCTAGCATGTGAGGATTATTTAAGCAAATTACCATGCTATTTAAGACTCTAAAAATAATCTAAGTGAAGCATGAGAGATCAATAGTTTCTATAAAACAAATCCACCACCATGCTCTAAAAGATATAAGTGAAGTACTAGAGCAAAACTATATAACTCAAAAGATATAAGCGAAGCACATAGAGTATTCTAACAAATTTCAAATCATGCATGGCTCTCTCAAAAGGTGTGTACATCAAGGATGATTGTGGTAAACTAACAAATAAAGATTCAAATAATACAAGATGCTCCAAGCAAAACACATATCATGTGGCGAATAAAAATATAGCTCCAAGTAAAGTTACTGATAGAAGTAGACGAAAAGAGGGGATGCCTTCCGGGGCAACCCCAAGCTTTGGCTTTTAGGTGTCCTTAGATTATCTTGGGGGTGCCATGGGCATCCCCAAGCTTAGGCTCTTGCCACTCCTTGTTCCATAATCCATCAAATCTTTACCCAAAACTTGAAAACTTCACAACACAAAACTTAAAGTAGAAAATCTCGTGAGCCCCGTTAGCGAAAGAAAACAAAAGACCACTTCAATGTACTGTAATGAACTGATTTTTTTGTTTATATTGGTATTAAACCTACTGTATTCCAACTTCTCTATGGTTTATAAACTCTTTTACTAGCCATAGATTCATCAAAATAAGCAAACAACACACGAAAAACAGAATCTGTCAAAAACAGAACAGTCTGTAGTAATCTGTAACAAACGCAAACTTCTGGAACCCCAAAAATTCTAAAATAAGTTTCTCGATGTGAGGAATTTATCTATTAATCATCTTCAAAAATAATTAACTAAATAGCACTCTACGATAAAAATATGGCAGCAATTCTCTTGAGCGCTAAAGTTTCTGTTTTTTACAGCAAGATTAATAAGACTTTCCCCAAGTCTTCCCAACTGTTCTACTTGGCACAAACACTAATTAAACACAAAAACACAACCTAAGCAGAGGATAAATAAATTATTTATTCCTAAACAGGAGCAAAAGGCAAGGAATAAAAATAAAATTGGGTTGCCTCCCAACAAGCGCTATCGTTTAACGCCCCTAGCTAGGCATAACAAGCAAGGATAGATCTAGGTATTGCCATCTTTAGTAGGCAATCCATAAGTGGATCTCATAATAGATTCATAAGGTAATTTAATTTTCTTTCCAAGAAAGTGTTCCATGCCTTTTCTTAACGGAAATTGGAATCTAATATTTCCTTCCTTCATATCAATAGTTGCACCAATCGTTCTAAGGAAAGGTCTACCAAGAATAATAGGACATGAAGGATTGCAATTTATGTCAAGAAAAATAAAATCTACGGGCACATAATTCCTATTTGCAACAATAAGAACATCATTAATTATTCCCATAGGTTTCTTAATAGTGGAATCCGCGAGGTGCAAGTTTAGAGAGCAATCATCAAAATCACGGAAACCTAACAAATCACACAAAGTCTTTGGAATCGTGGAAACACAAGCACCCAAATCACATAAAGCATAGCATTCATGATCTTTAATTTTAATTTTAATAGTTGGTTCCCACTCATCATAAAGTTTTCTAGGAATAGAAACTTCTAACTCAAGTTTTTCTTCATAAGATTGCATCAAGGCATCAACGACATGTTTAGTGAATGTTTTATTTTGACTATAAGCGTGAGGAGAATTTAGCACGAATTGCAACAAGGAAATACAATCAATCAACGAGCAATTTTCATAATTAAATTCCTTGAAATCCAAAATAGTGGATTTAGCAACATCTAGGGTTTCAATTTCTTCGATCCCACTTTCATCAATTTTAGCATCAAGATATAAAAACTCTGAATTCTTTGAATGTCTTCTAGGTAAAGGTGGATGATATTCAGTCCCATCATTATTAAGATTCATATTTCAAAACAAAGATTTAATAGGGGACACATCAATAACTTTTAGATCTTCATCTTTATTTTCATAGGAACTAGAGGAACACGCTATTATAAAGGCATCTTTTTTAGCACGCATCCTAGCGGTTCTTTCTTTGCACTCATCAATGGAGATTCTCATGGCTTTGAGAGACTCATTGATATCATGCTTAGGTGGAATAGATCTAAGTTTCAAAGAATCAACATCAAGAGCAATTCAATCAACGTTCCTAGCCAACTCATCAATCTTAAGCAATTTTTCTTCAATCAAAGCATTAAAATTCTTTTGCGAAGTAATAAATTCTTTAATATTAGACTCAAAATCAGAGGGCATCTTATTATAATTTCCATAAGAATTGTTGTAGGAATTACCATAATTATTAGAGGGATTACTAGGATAAGGCCTAGGATTAAAATTTCCTCTATACGCGTTGTTACCAAAATTGTTCCTACCAACAAAATTCGCATCCATAGATTCATTATTATTCTCAATCAAAGTAGACAAGGGCATATCATTAGGATCAGAAGAAACACTTTTACTAGCAAATAATTTCATAAGTTCATCCATCTTTCCACTCAAAACATTAATTTCTTCTATCGCATGCACCTTTTTATTAGTGGATCTTTCAGTATGCCATTGACAATAATTAACCATAATATTATCTAGGAGTTTAGTAGCTTATCCTAAAGTAATTTCCATAAAAGTGCCTCCCGTGGCCGAATCTAAAAGATTTCTAGAAGCAAAATTCAATCCGGCATAAAAAAATTGTATAATAATCCACAAATTCAAACCATGAGTAGGGCAATTACGTATCATTAATTTTATCCTCTCCCAAGCTTGTGCAACATGTTCATGATCAAGTTGCTTAAAATTCATAATATAGTTTCTAAGGGAGATGGTCTTAGCGGGAGGAAAATACTTAGAGATAAAAGCATCTTTGCATTTATTCCATGAATCAATACTATTTTTAGGCAAAGACGAAAACCAAGCTTTAGCATGATCTCTAAGCGAAAAAGGAAATAGCTTCAATTTAACAATATCATTATCCACATCTTTCTTCTTTTGCATATCACACAAATCAACGAAGCTATTTAGATGGGTAGCGGCATCTTTACTAGGAAGGCCGGAAAACGGATCTTTCATGACAAGATTCAGTGAAGTAGTAATAATTTCACAAGATTCAGCATCGGTAAGAGGAGCAATCAGAGAGCTAATAAAATTATTATTGTTGGTATTGGTAAAGTCACACAATTTAGTGTTATCTTGAGCCATCGTGACAAGCAAACAAACTAACACACAACCAAACAAAAAGCAAGCGGGCAAAAAGAAGCAAATAGAGAAAGAGAGGGAGGATAGAGAGAGAGCGAATAAAACGGCAAGTGTGAAGTGGGGGAGAGGAAAACGAGAGGCAAATGGCAAATAATGTAATGCAGGAGATAGGGATTGTGATGGGTACTTGGTATATTGACTTTTGCGTAGACTCCCCGGCAACAGCGCCAGAAATCCTTCTTGCTACCTCTTGAGCAGTGCGTTGGTTTTCCTGAAGAGGAAGGGATGATGCAGCAAAGTAGCGTAAGTATTTCCCTCAGTTTTGAGAACAAAGGTATCAATCCAGTAGGAGGCTATTCGCCAGTCCCTCGTACCTGCACAAAACAAATAAATCCTCGCAACCAACGCAATAGGGGGTTGTCAATCCCTACACAGCCACTTACGAGAGTGAGATCTGATAGATATGATAAGATAATATTTTTGGTATTTTTATGATAAAGATGCAAAGTAAAATAAAAGCAAAGTAAAAAGCAAAGGAAATAACTAATTATTGTAAGATTAATATGATGAAGATAGACCCGGGGGGCATAGGTTTCACTAGTGGCTTCTCTCAAGAGCATAAGTATTCTACGGTGGGTGAACGAATTACTGTTGAGCAATTGACAGAACTAAGCATAGTTATGAGAATATCTAGGTATGATCATGTATATAGGCATCACGTCCGAGACAAGTAGACCGACTCCTGCCTGCATCTACTACTATTACTTTACTCATCGACCGCTATCCAGCATGCATCTAGAGTATTAAGTTAATGAAAACAGAGTAACGCTTAAGCAAGATGACATGATGTAGAGGGATAAACTCATGCAATATGATGAAAACCCCATCTTGGTATCCTCGATGGCAACAATACAATACGTGCCTTGCTGCCCCTACTGTCACTGGGAAAGGACACCGCAAGATTGAGCCCAAAGCTAAGCACTTCTCCCATTGCAAGAAAGATCAATCTAGTAGGCCAAACCAAACTGATAATTCGAAGAGACTTGCAAAGATAACCAATCATACATAAAAGAATTCAGAGAAGATTCAAATATTGTTCATAGATAGACTTGATCATAAACCCACAATTCATCGGTCTCAACAAACACACCGCAAAAAGAAGATTACATCGAATAGATCTCAACAAGAGAGGGGGAGAACATTGTATTGAGATCCAAAAAGAGAGAAGAAGCCATCTAGCTAATAACTATGGACCTGTAGGTCTGAGGTGAACTTCTCACACTTCATCGGAGGGGCTATGGTGATGATGTAGAAGCCCTCCGTGATCGATGCCCCCTCCGGCGGAGCTCCGGAATAGGCCCCAAGATGGTATCTCGTAGATACAAAAAGTTGTGGCGGTGGAATTAGGGTTTTGGCTCCGTATCTGATCGTTTGAGGGTACGTAGGTATATATAGGAGGAAGGAGTACGTCGGTGGAGCAACAGGGGGGCCACGAGGGTGGAGGGCGCACCTTAGGGGGTAGGTGCACCCCCCTACCTCATGGCCTCTTCTTTTGTTTCTTGACGTAGGGTCCAAGTCTCCCGGGTCTTGTTCGTTGAGAAAATCACGTTCCCGAAGGTTTCATTCCGTTTGGACTCCGTTTGATATTCCTTTTCTTCGAAACCCTAAAATAGGCAAAAAAAAACAGCAATTCTGGGCTAGGCCTCCGGTTAGTAGGTTAGTCCCAAAAATAATATAAAAGTGGATAATAAAGCCCAATAATGTCCAAAATAGTAGATAATATAGCATGGAGCAATCAAAAATTATAGATACGTTGGAGACGTATCAGGCACCACCACTCGTACTGCTTTGCGCGCGTACTGAGTGGCTGACTAGCGGGCCCTGCTAGTCAGATGAGGGGGAGAGGGGAAATGAGACAGGGACGGCGCGGCTTCGCTGGAGCTAACGCCGGCGACGAGGGCTCCTTGGCCAAAATGAGAGGGAGGGATCGAGAGAGGAGACTGAGGGCACCTGCCCGTACCCGTAGAGTAGCTAGGGGTGGTCAGACGGCGTCGGAATCTTCCTCTCTAGCAGAGATAGGAAGCAGAGCTCGCCGGAGACGAAGACGACAGCGAGTAGAGGCGACTCCAGGGGCTCCAACCGGGCGAAACGGCACCACCGCAGAGTGGAGGAGGCCCTGGAAGGGTTGCCCTGGCCTGGGATGGACCGGAGCTGCGAAGGCGGCCCGAGGGGATCGCCGCCGAGCTCGGTCTCGGGGACGGCGGCCCGCGGCCTGCCCGGCCGGGCTACGGCTTTCTACTAGGTTGTGGAGTGTGTGGAAGTGGTGGATGATGCTCGAGGAGGCTGGGGAAGGGCTCTATTTATAGCCGAGCGTCCAGGGAGGTTCAGGCTCCGTCGGTGGACACCTGGACACGGCGCCCGATGACGAGCGGCGTCAGTGAGAGAGGGAGAAGGAGATGGAGCTCACGCAGGGACTATGGGTGAACAGGGACGAGCACAGGGGCACTGGGGTGACAACGAGCACAGTGTGCACCGCACTGTTTCGTTGGCCGGACTATGCCCGTGCTTGCTGCGGCGAGCTCTAGCGTCCGCGAGTGCTAGGGGAGAGTTAATGGGGCTAAGACGAAGATGGTGGCGAGCTTTGGCACGCTTAGGCAGGTGGGGAAGTGAGCACGCGATCAACAGAGTCTCGGGCGCATCGCAGAGCGCGTCGGCCGCATGCCAGCACGCCTGGACGAATGCGGTCACCGCGTGAACTCTGACCTCATGCCGACCTAAGCCCAAACTTCATGTCTGGCATGTTGTTCGTGGTAGTTTTGAATGTTACCACGCTTTGGTTTGGATCCAGACGCAGTAGAAAAGATTTCACAAGCCTAGTAAGTTTCTGATCAGTAACTTTGAGAGGTTACTGAGGTCAAACGGCTGGGAGTTGGGAGCTGAGCTTTGGAGGGTAGCAATCACCTACTAAGGTGATGATGCACAAGAAAAATCAGCCCCAAAGGAGCAAGTAAAATGGTAGTTGCTGTAGAAACTACCATTTCTGTCCAGAACAGAAAATATTTTCTGTAGCAAAAAAATTCCAAAAAGTTATGCAATATTTTTGCTCAGGAAGGTGCCCTAGGGTTCCAAGAATATTTGTGAATTTTCTCAGATTTTTTTGGGCAAGAAAAATTGGGTTTGCTTTGGAGCACATTGATCTAGCTAGGGTTTGAGAGAGGGAAATGAATATTTTTCATTAAGGAAAAATATTCCAAATATTATTTTGAGATTAACCAGAGGGGGAATGATGGTTAGAGAGGGAAATGGGACACTTGGGTGAAAGCCAAGGGGTACCCAAGTGTTTAACTCCATATGAAAGGATTCAAAAACTCCAAATTCAAAATCAATCCAACTAAAAATCAGGCAAATAAAGGAGGGCAAAAACCAGGCCGTCACAGCTGTGCTGGAGACGATGAGGAGTCCGTCACATGCAGCGTGAATATGGACCAGACGCTCAACTTCCTTAGGCGTGAGGACTTGATGAACTGTATCTAGTGCCGTATCACCCTAGGTTATAACTGTCTCATGACGAATATCATCCAACAAGTCACCGATCCAATGCCTACAAATTTATCCTATATTGTTCTTGCTAAGTTACTACTGCCATCATTACTGTTACACTTGCTACAAAACTACTACTATCACAGTTACCATTGCTACTGCTACTACTATCAAAACTATCATATTACTGTGTTACTGATCACTTTGTTACAGATAATTAATCTCCAGGTGTGGTTCAATTGACAACTCAACTGCTAATACCTTCAAATATTCTTTGGCTCCCCTTGAGTCGAATCTATAAATTTGGGTTGAATATTCTACCCCCGAAAACTGTTGCGATCCCCTATACTTGTGGGTTATCACCCCTCTCCCCTTGGTATCGTCCTTGTCCCTAGCCCTCTCATTCGCGCACACTTGAGAGCCCGGCACTACGGCTGTCGCTTGCCCGCATGACCAACGACACCGAATCACCGAGTTTTCATGTCCAGGAACATCCCTGAGTTGTGCTTCGTTTCCAAGCCAATCCACACGTCCTCGGAAGCTCCACATCAATGTAGCCGTGGTTGTCTTCTTCCTATGCATCCACCGGTCGTCGGTCCCTATTTGTCTCACTCCGGCCATCCCCGAGGCCGCTGACCAGCTGCTCTGCCTCCCTTTGAGCCGCTCTTTCTTCCCCCCTGACCCCTCACTCCCACGCATCCCCATAGCTAGTGCCTCTACCATGGCTGTGAGCTCACCATTGCCATGCCCAGTCGCCTCGCTGCTAGAGCCTGTCTAGGTCAAACCGAGCACGGCATCTTGATACGTCTCCAACGTATCTATAATTTTTTATTATTCCATGCTATATTATATTCTGTTTTGGACATTATTGGGCTTTATTATACACTTTTATATTATTTTTGGGACTAACCTATTAACCGGAGGCCCAGCCCAGAATTCTTGTTTTTCCCTATTTTAGGGTTTCGCAGAAAAAGAATATCAAATGGAGTCCAAACGGAATGAAACCTTCGGGAACGTGATTTTCGGAATGAACATGATCCAGAGGACTTGGACCCTACGTCAAGACATCAACCAGGAGGCCACGAGGTAGGGGGTGTGCCTACCCCCCCCCCCGGCGCGCCCTCCACCCTCGTGGGCCCCCTGTTGCTCCACTGACGTACTCCTTCCTCCTATATATACCTACGTACCCCCGAACTACCAGATACGGAGCAGAAACCCTTATTACACCGCCGTGACTTTCTGTATCCACGAGATCCCATCTTGGGGCCTTTTCTGGAGCTCTGCCAGAGGGGGCATCGATCACGGAGGGCTTCTACATCAACACCATAGCCTCTCCGATGAAGTGTGAGTAGTTTACCTCAGACCTACGGGTCCATAGTTATTAGCTAGATGGCTTCTTCTCTCTTTTTGGATCTCAATACAAAGTTCTCCCCCTCTCTTGTGGAGATCTATTCAATGTAATCTTCTTTTGCGGTGTGTTTGTTGAGACCGATGAATTGTGGGTTTATGATCAAGTTTATCTATGAACAATATTTGAATTTTCTCTGAATTCTTTTATGTATGATTGGTTATCTTTGCAAGTCTCTTCGAATTATGAGTTTGGTTTGGCCTACTAGATTGATCTTTCTTGCAATGGGAGAAGTGCTTAGCTTTGGGTTCAATCTTACGGTATCCTTTCCCAGTGACAGTAGGGGAAGCAAGGCACGTATTGTATTGTTTCCATCAAGGATAACAAGATGGGGTTTATTTCATATTGCATGAGTTTATCCCTCTACATCATGTCATCTTGCTTAAAGCGTTACTCTGTTCTTATGAACTTAATACTCTAGATGCATGCTGGATAGCGGTCGATGTGTGGAGTAATAGTAGTAGATGCAGGCAGGAGTCGGTCTACTTGTCTCGGACGTGATGCCTATATACATGATCATACCTAGATATTCTCATAACTATGCTCAATTCTGTCAATTGCTCACCAGTAATTTGTTTACCCACCATGAATACTTATGCTCTTGAGAGAAGCCACTAGTGAAACCTATGGCCCCCGGGTCTATCTTCCATCATATTAATCTTCCAATACTTAGTTATTTCCTTTGCCATTTATTTTACTTTGCATCTTTATCATAAAAATACCAAAAAAATATTATATTATCCACTGTTCAAGAATTCATCCGATTAATTAGCTAACGGGCCAATTAATCGCTACTCGTAGGGTGACCGACTCGAATAACACCAATTCATCGTGTTAACTTGTCTGACCGATTAATTGACCGGTTAGACCGATTAATCGGTTGTTAGGCCGATTAATCACTACTGACCCATTAACTTTTGGGTAAACAAAGCCCAATTTTTTTCCCTGTAACCCCTCACATCCCCCTCTCGCTCCTCAATTGCTATGGTCAACCAAACAGTAGCATATTTTGGTATATTACATAGTTGAGAGCATGAGAGTATGGTATAATACATAAATAACTAGATATATGTTGGCAATTCCTATTTAATCTACAGATTAATGGTTGAACGATTAATCCAGTTATTAGGCCGATTTATCGATTAATCACTACTCCCAAGCCGACTGAGCAGCTACCAGTTACCAATTTCCTAAACAATGATCTTATCATATCTATCAGATCTCACTCTCGTAAGTGACCGTGTAGGGATTGACAGCCCCTTATCGCGTTGGTTGCCAGGATTTATTTGTTTGTGTAGGTTCGAAGGACTCGTGCGTGGCCTCCTACTGGATTGATACCTTGGTTCTCAAAAACTGAGGGAAATACTTACGCTACTTTGCTGCATCACCCTTTCCTCTTCAAGGGAAAACCAACGCAAGTGCTCAAGAGGTAGCAAGAAGGATTTCTGGTGTCGTTGCCGGGGAGGTCTACGCAAAAGTCAACACACCAAGTGCCCACCACAAACCCTTATCTCATGCATTACATTATTTGCCATTTGCCTCTCGTTTTCCTCTCCCCCACTTCAACCTTGCCGTTTTATTCGCCCTCTCTCTCTCCATCCTCCCTCTCTTTCTCTATTTGCCTCTTTTTGCCCGTTTCTTGTTTGCTTGTGTGTTGGATTGCTTGCTTGTCATGATGGCTCAAGATAACACTAAATTGTGTGACTTTACCAATACCAACAACAATGATTTCCTTAGCACTCTGATTGCACCTCTTACCGATGCTGAATCTTGTGAAATTGATGCTACTTTGCTGAATCTTGTCATGAAAGATCCATTTTCCGGCCTTCCTAGTGAAGATGCCGCTACCCATCTAAATAGCTTCATTGATTTGTGTGATATGCAAAATAAGAAAGATGTGGACAATGATATTGTTAAATTGAAGCTATTTCCTTTTTCACTTAGAGATCGTGCTAAAGCTTCGTTTTCGTCTTTGCCTAAAAATAGTATTGATTCATGGAATAAGTGCAAAGATGCTTTTATCTCTAAGTATTTTTCTCCCACTAAGATCATCTCTCTTAGAAACGATATTATGAATTTTAAGCAACTTGATCATGAACATGTTGAACAAGCTTGGGAGAGGATGAAATTAATGATACGTAATTGCCCTATGCATGGTTTGAATTTGTGGATGATTATACAAAAAATTTATGCCGGATTGAATTTTGCTTCTAGAAATCTTTTAGATTTAATATTTAAGAAAAAATCTTTTAGATTCGGCCACGGGAGGCACTTTTATGGAAATCACTTTAGGAGAAGCTACTAAACTCCTAGATAATATTATGATTAATTATTCTCAATGGCACACCGAAAGATCTACTAATAAGAAAGTGCATGCGATAGAAGAAATTAATGTTTTGAGTGGAAAGATGGATGAACTTATGAAATTATTTGCTAATAAAAGTGTTTCTTCTGATCCTAATGATATGCCTTTGTCTACTTTGATTGAGAATAATAATGAATCTATGGATGTGAATTTTGTTGGTAGGAATAATTTTGGTAACAACGCGTATAGAGGAAACTTTAACCCTAGGCCATATCCTAGTAATTCCTCTAATAATTATGGTAATTCCTACAACAATTCTTATGGAAATTATAATAAGATGCCCTCTTATTTTGAATATAATATTAAAGAATTTATTACTTCGCAAAAGAATTTCAATGCTTTAATTGAAGAAAAATTGCTTAAGATTGATGAGTTGGCTAGGAACGTTGATAGAATTTCTCTTAATATTGATTATTTGAAACTTAGATCCATTCCACCTAAGCATGATATGAGTGAGTCTCTCAAATCCATGAGAATTTCCATTGATGAGTGCAAAGAAAGAACCGCTAGGATGCGTGCTAAGAAAGATTGCTTTATAAAAGCGTGTTCTTCTAGTTTCCATGATAATAAAGATGAAGATCTAAAAGTTATTGATGTGTCCCCTATTAAATCTTTGTTTTGAAATATGAATCTTGATAATGATGGGACTGAATATGATCCACCTTTACCTAGACGGCGTTCCAAAAATTCATAGTCTTTAGATCATGATGCTAAAATTGTTAAAAGTGGGATTGAAGAAGTCAAAACTTTAAATATTAATGAACCCACTATTTTGGATTCCAAGGAATTTAATTATGATAATTTTCTTTGATAGATTGTATTTCCTTGTTGCAATCCATGCTAAATTCTCCTCATGCTTATAGTCAAAATAAAGCTTTTACTAAGCATATCGTTGATGCTTTGATGCAATCTTATGAAGAAAAACTTGAGTTGGAAGTTGCTATCCCTAGAAAACTTTATAATGAGTGGGAACCTACAATTAAAATTAAATTAAAGATCATGAATGATATGCTTTGTGTGATTTGGGTGCTAGTGTTTCCACGATTCCAAAGACTTTGTGTGATTTGTTAGGTTTCCGTGATTTTGATGATTGCTCTTTAAACTTGCACCTTGCGGATTCCTCCATTAAGAAACCTATGGGAAGAATTAATGATATTCTTATTGTTGCAAATAAGAACTATGTGCCCGTAGATTTTATTGTTCTTGATATCGATTGCAATCCTTCATGTCCTATTATTCTTGGTAGACCTTTCCTTAGAACGATCGGTGCAATTATTGATATGAAGGAAGGAAATATTAGATTCCAATTTCCGTTAAGGAAAGGCATGGAACACTTTCCTAGAAATAAAATTAAATTACCTTATGAATATATTATGACAGCCACTTATGGATTGCCTACTAAAGATGGTAATACCTAGATCTATCCTTGCTTTTTATGCCTAGCTAGGGGCGCTAAACGATAGCGCTTGTTGGGAGGCAACCCAATTTTATTTTTATTCCTTGATTTTTGCTCCTGTTTAATAATAAATAATTTATCTAGCCTCTGTTTTGGTTGTGTTTTTTGTGTTTAATTAGTGTTTGTGCCAAGTAGAACCGTTGGGAAGACTTGGGGGAAGTCTTTTTAATCTTGCTGTAAAAAACAAAAACTTTAGAGCTCACGAGAACCGCTGCCATTTTTATTTGGAAAGTTCTATTTAGTTCATTCTTTTTGCAGATGATTAATAGATAAATTTCTCACGTACAGCAATTTATTTTAGATTTTTGTGGTTCCAGATCTTTCGTTAGATACAGATTACTACAGACTTTTCTGTTTTTGACAGATTCTGTTTTTCGTGTGTTGTTTGCTTATTTTGATAAATCTATGGCTAGTAAAATAGTTTATAAACCATAGAGAAGTTGGAATACAGTAGGTTTAACACCAATATAAATAAAGAATGAGTTCATTACAGTACCTTGAAGTGGTGTTTTGTTTTCTTTCGCTAACGGAGCTCACGAGATTTTCTACTTTAAGTTTTGTGTTGTGAAGTTTTCAAGTTTTGGGTGAAAGATTTGATGGATTATGGAACAAGGAGTGGCAAGAGCCTAAGCTTGGGAATGTCCATGGCACCCCAAGATAATCTAAGGACACCTAAAAGCCAAAGCTTCAGGATGCCTCGGAAGGCGGGCCTCCTTCTAGGGCTCCTTTGTGCCGCTTGCAACGGGCAATATAATATCACAAAAGCCACTCACCTAGCCCCACCCCCCCCCACCCCGGCCGCCTCTGTACACCCTTTTCCTTACATGTGTGTGTACGATTAGTGTGATTTCTTGCGTTTTTCCTTGGTCGGACGCCCTGATGCAACTGCCATAGGCCAAGGTAAGTGTGCTTGCTATAGTTTTATTTCTGAAACTTCCATTGAAAAATATAAGTTCTATGTTTTAAAATGTTAAACATTAGCTTAGAAAATCTGTGTGTTATAAAAAATATTGGTCCATAAAAAATTATTTATTTATTTTAAAAATTCATGTATTTAAAAAATTTGTTCATACTTTTTTAAATGTTCATGGAACTATAAAAGTATTTATATTTTTTCAAATCATTTAATTGAAAAAGTGTTCATGTTTTTTTACATTATTTGAGTATGGTAAAAAGTTTCCATTGTTGCTAAAAAATCTTCATGTGTTTTCCAAAAGTCTACGCACATTTTTTAGAGAAGTGCTCGTGCATTTTAAAAATGTTCATATGATTTTATAAAATTTAAAATTTTGTACATATTATTTTTAAAAATTTCATATATTATTATAAAGTCTTAACATATTTCAATAATTGTTCATTTATTTTTCAAAGTGTTCATTCATTTTTAAAATGTTCATGTGATTTTTAAAAATTATTCACGCCTTTGAACAAATGTTCATGTAGTTTCTAGAAAAGTGTTCACCCATTTTTATAATGCTCATGTAGTTTTATAAAAGGTGGTCATGCATTTAAAAAGTATTTGTATATATTTGTCAAGAGAAGGTTAATATTTATTTAAACAAGAAAAAATAGATAAAATTAAATGGAAAATTTTAAATGAAATAAAGGCGCCGAGCAATCTTCCATTTTCCATTTGAGCTCCGGTACATAAAATTGAACGTACATACACGTATGCTTCTTCTTTTTATGAGAAATGCATACACGTATGCTTGGGATGCAACACAAGATGCTAAAGAAACTCCGGCCGAATTTTGAGAAAGACTAGTTAATTGCATGTGCGTTGCACGAGGGCATACACATTCAGTTGCTTCAACATCAAGACATATTTAGTAGGCATAATCAAAATCAGGTAATCTACATTCTATTTGCGGGTCGAAATGTTAGGAACCAAATAGCAAAAATAACACAAAACAATACTAACATATAACGTACAAGAGAGTTAGTACAATCATCAGTAAGCACGTTGGAGTTGACATAATAATAATATTAGCACCCTTGAGTAATTTTTCACTGGGTTGGGATCCCAGCCATGAGGGCATTTTGCATTTTAAAATCTTAGGCCATTGGGTTTTGCATCTGTTTCCTTTGAATGGCACTTAGCTAACCCTTGAAAGTAGTTGCTGCAAGAAGTACCTTGGCTATTGACACACATATCAAACATATTCCAAGATTACATGCATTGTTAGCCGAGATGGTTCAAAATAAAGATAGCCTGATGATCTAACAAAGTAAGCAGATTGAAGTGGGACCACATCTCACGGGATTGTAATGTAGTGCACATTCAAAGTTCTCCACCGGCAGCATATTCCATGACAAAGGAAAGGTGCGACGGGGTTAAACAAACATATTCTTCATCCTAATTACTTAATAGTGCAGCTGCGCTATCTCGCTGTGTCGAGCGTACCCTCACGCTGGCCGTCTGTTTTGAATTGACGGCTACACGTAAGGGGTAATGGTCCACACTTGTGATGTGCAATTATGTTTGGCATAGTATAGTGGTGGTTGGTCCATAAAGATTAGTTGCATGCATGTGCTGACATCATCCCACTTTATTCTATCTCAGTTTTTTTAAAAGCTATAACTTGTGAACTGGGCGTCCAAATTAAGATCTCTTTTCACCATTAGGTTTCTCGCGACGAGATCTTCAAAACTAGATCACATATGGACTTGTTTTAATGAATTTTTTTAGAAGCAACTTTGGTTTCATATGGGCAACTTATGTGATAAACAGAAGCAACTTCCTTGCGTCGCGTGTACTACTGGATTTATCTAGCAAGTATATTGTTGATAGCATAAAAACCATGCCAAACAAATTTTCATCATATATAGGCAACTAAGCATCAACAGTAGGCAACTTTGGCATTACATAGAGGCAACTTCAGCACTAAAGAAAGCAACTCATGTTATGAAGGTGCATACAACATATATTATGCATACACAAACCTATTATCGCATATCCATGTTTTGTAAAAAAGGCGGTAAAAAATTCTCCTAGTTTTCTTCGAAGTTGCCTACAACGTAAATGACGATTAAATTAGGATTAGTGCTAAAAAAGGTAGACAACTTCCCTCCATTAAAAGAATCCAGTAGTCAATGATGTGCAACTAGTCAACAACGGTGAACAACTTCAAAACAGAGGTCGATCATATCACATCACTTTTCATAAGCAACTTTTCTTCTACGAGAGACAACTCAAGTTATTAAAATAGGCAACTTAACTACATTTCGTATTCTAGATAATTCTGTTTAACATTCTCCTGACTTACTCACTACTACTTCTAGGTTGCATACCATTGAAACTTGTATGTCATTGTTTCTAAATTCCCACTAATACTATGAAGTTGTCTATCATTGATGCTCAGTTGGCTGTCATTAATAGTTAGTTGCCTATGATGGGTGCTATAAGGTTACTAGATATTGCTAACGAGTTGCCTACTCTTGATAACCCACAAGTATAGGGGATCGCAACAGTTTTTGATAAGTAAGAGTGTCGAACCCAACGAAGAGCTAAAGGCAGAACAAATATTCCCTCAAGTTCTATCGACTACCGATACAACTCTACGCACGCTTGACGTTCGTTTTACCTAGAACAAGTATGAAACTAGAAGTACTTTGTAGGTGTTGTTGGATAAGTTTGCAAGGTAATAAAGAGCATGTAAATAAAAAGTAGGGGTTGTTTAGATAAAGACACAACTAAGTTAGTTTTAGTAGAGAGCTTGTTGTTACGAGAAAGTTATTTGTCCCTAGGCAATCGATAACTGGACCAATAATCATTATTGCAATTTTATATGAGGGAGAGGCATAAGCTAACATACTTTCTCTACTTGGATCATATGCACTTATGATTGGAACTCTAGCAAGCATCCGCAACTACTAAAGATCATTAAGGTAAAACCCAACCATAGCATTAAAGCATCAAGTCCTCTTTATCCCATACGCAACAACCCCCTTACTCGGGTTTGTGTTTCAGTCACTCACGCAACCCACTAAAGCGAATCATGAATGTATTGCAACACCCTATAGCGAGGATCCCTCACGCTTGCGCAACACGGAGAGCACCATAGGACAGCACCAATAATAAAACACGCAACTCAAACCAATCACGATCATCAAATAACTCATAGGACAAAACAGATCTACTCAAATATCATAGGATAGCAATACATCATTGGAAAATAATATATAGCGTTGAGCACCATGTTTAAGTAGAGATTACAGCGGGTAAGAGAGAGGTTACACCGCTGCATAGAGGGGGGAAGAGTTGGTGATGATGGCGGTGAAATTGTTGGTGAAGATTGTGGTGATGATGATGGCCCCCGGTGGCACTCCGGTGCCACCGGAAGCGAGGGAGAGAGAGCCCCCATCCTTCTTCTTCTTCATTGACCTCCTCTCTAGATGGGAGAAGGGTTTCCCCTCTGGTCCATGGCCTCCATGGCACGAGAGGGGCGAGAGCCCCTCCGAGATTGGATCTGTCTCTCTGTCTCTCTCTGTTTCTGCGTTCTCAGATTCTTCCCTTTCACTGTTTCTTATATTTCCGGAGATCTGTAACTCCGATTGGGCTGAAATTTTGACACGATCTCTATCCGGATATTAGCTTTCTTGCGGCGAAAGAAGGGCACCAACCGCCTTACAGGTGGCCCACGAGGGTCAGGGGCGCGCACAGGGGACAGGTGCGCCCCCCTACCTCGTGGCCACCTCGGGCACCGTCTCGCGTGGATTTTTCTTCCCAAAAATCATAAATATTCTAAAAAAATCTCCGTCGGTTTTTATCCTGTTTGGACTCCGTTTGATATGGATATTCTGCGAAACAAAAAACATGCAACAAACAGGAACTGGCACTGGGCACTGGATCAATATGTTAGTCCCAAAAATAGTATAAAAAGTTGCCAAAAGTATATGAAAGTTGTAGAATATTGGCATGGAACAATCAAAAATTATAGATGCGACGGAGACGTATCAGCATCCCCAAGCTTAATTCCTGCTCGTCCTCGAGTAGGTCAATGATAGAAAAGATAATTTTTGATGTGGAATGCTACCTAGCATAATCTTGATCACATATCTAATCATGGCATGAATATTAAGATACGAGTGATTCAAAGCAATAGTCTATCATTTGACATAAAAACAATAATACTTCAAGCCCACTAATAAAGAAATCATGTCTTTTCAAAATAACAAGGCCAAAGAAAGTTATCCCTACAAAATCATATAGTCTGGCTATGCTCCATCTTCACCACACAAAATACTCACATCATGCACAACTCCGACGACAAGCCAGGCAATTGTTTCATACTTTTGACGTTCTCAAACCTTTTCAACTTTCACGCAATACATGAGCGTGAGCCATGGACATAACACTATAGGTGGAATCAATGGGCTATCAACGGGCTATGGAGATGCCCATTAATAGATATCAATGTGAGTGAGTAGGGATTGCCATGCAACGGATGCACTAGGTAGCATTGGTTGTGGAGAAGACAAAACTGAAACTAAGTGGTGTGCATCCAACCTACTTGCTCATGAAGACCTAGGGCATTTGAGGAAGCCCATCGTTGGAATATACAAGCCAAGTTCTATAATGAAAATTCCCACTAGTATATGAAAGTGATAACTCAAGAGACTCTCTATATGAAGAACATGGTGCTACTTTGAAGCACAAGTGTGGAAAAAGGATAGTAGCACTGCCCCTTCTCTCTTTTTCTCTCATATTTTTTTATGTTTTTTTTGGAGCGCTTCTTTGGCCTCTTTTTTTATTTGGACTTCTTTGGCCTCTTTTATTTATTTTAAAGTCCGGAGTCTCATCCTGACTTGTGGGAGAATCATAGTCTCCATCATCCTTTCCTCACTGGGGCAATGCTCTAATAATGATGATCATCACAATTTTATTTACTTACAACTCAATATTACAACTCGATATCTAGAACAAGGATATGACTCTATATGAATGCCTCCGGCGGTGTACCGGGATGTGCAATGATCTAGCGTAGCAATGACATCAAAAAACAGACAAGCCATGAAAGAATCATGCTAGCTATCTTACGATCATGCAAAGCAATATGACAATGGATGCTCAAGTCATGTATATGATGACGATGAAAGTTGCATGGCAATATATCTCGGAATGGCTATGGAAATGCCATGATAGGTAGGTATGGTGGCTGTTTTGAGGAAGGTATATGGTGCGTTTATGGTACCGGCGAAAGTTGCGCGGTACTAGAGAGGCTACCAATGGTGGAAGGGTGAGAGTGCGTATAATCGATGGACTCAACATTAGTCATAAAGAACTCACATACTTATTGCAAAAATCTATTAGTCATCGAAACAAAGTACTACACGCATGCTCCTAGGGGGATAGATTGGTAGGAAAAGACCATCGCTCGTCCCCGACCGCCACTCATAAGGAAGACAATCAATAAATACCTCATGCTCCAACTTCGTTACATAAGGGTTCACCATACGTGCATGCTATGGGAATCACAAACCTCAACACAAGTATTTCTACAATTCACAACCACCCACTAGCATGACTCTAATATTACCATCTTTATATCGCAAAACTATTGGAAGGAATCAAACATATCATATTCAATGATCTACAAGTTTTATGTAGGATTTTATGACTAACCATGTGAATGACCAGTTCCTGTCATCTCTCTAAATAGATATAAGTGAAGCAAGAGAGTTTAATTCTTTCTACAAAAGATATGCCCACGCTCTAACAAACATAAGTGAAGCAAAAGAGCATTCTACAAATGGCGGTTTTCTATGTAAAGAGAAATAGGCAATCCAAACTTCAAATGATATAAGTGAAGCACATGAAGCATTCTATAAATCCATACTCAAAAGATATAAGTGAAGTGCAAAGAGCATTCTATAAATCAACCAAGGACTATCTCATACCAGCATGGTGCATAAAAGAAAAATTAAAACTAAATGCAAAAGACGCTCCAAGATTGCACATATCGCATGAACAAAACGAATCCGAAAACATACCGATACTTGTTGAAGAAAGAGGGGACGTCTTTCGGGGCATACCCAAGCTTAGACGCTTGAGTCTCCTTGAATATTTACTTGGGGTGCCTCGGGCATCCCCAAGCTTGAGCTCTTGCCTCTCTTCCTTCTTCTCACATCGAGACCTTCTCGATCATCGAACACTTCATCCACACAAAACTTCAACAGAAAACTCGGTAAGATCCGTTAGTATAATAAAGCAAATCACTACTCTAAGTATTATTACAAACCAATTCATATTTTGTTTTTGCATTGTTTCTACTGTAATATAACTTTTTCATGGCTTAATCCACTAATACAAATTGATAGTTTCATCCAAACAAGCAAACTATGCATCAAAAACAGAATCTGTCTAAAACAGAACAGTCTGTAATAATCTGAACATTCACCATACTTATGATACTTGAAAAATTCTACAAAAATTAGGAAAAATAAAAAATTTGTATAGGAAGACACTGCAAAAATAATCAGAACCATTTGACGTTCCAGCTAAAAATGTAAAATCGCGCACTACAGCCAAAGTTTCTGTCCTGCACCGTACAAACCATCAAGCAAATGTAAACATCCTAAAGGCAAACCTTGGCACATTATTTTTATAATACAATGGAGTTGTACAAGGGGATAATTATTTTTGTTGAAAACTTTCTGTAATCAAGATTCACAAAGTTGCCGTGAGCATGAACAAAGTTCAAGGAGCTCTCCCACTTCAACAATGCTTGTCTTTCTCACTTTCACTTTCCTTTTTGAAAAAATTTTGGGTTCCCCTCTTTATTTTTGTTGTTTTAAACTATATGAAAGCACTCAACAGAAATAAATGACTCTCTAAAACTTCCGAATTGTCTCCCAGGCAGCGCTTTCTTTAAAGTCATTAAGCTAGGCATATAGTGCTCAAGTAATGAATCCACCCGGATCCCAAGGTATATCAAAGCCAATTTTAATTAACAATGATTTAGCATTTAGTAGTGAGCACAAAGTAACATATATCATGTAACAACGAAGTCTAACTCTCTTCCTATGCATCGGCATGTCATAAAAGAACAATTCATGCACACATAGTAAAGGCCAATGCATAGTATAAACAGTTTCTTGCAATTTTATCATATTGGAAGCATAGAGAGGTGGAGATATAGTTCCTCTCTCATAATAATTGCAAGTAGGAGCAGTAAGCACACGCATATTATATTTATCAAAATCATCATGTGCAACGGTAAAAGGCAACCCATCAATATAATCCTTAATAAGAGCAAACTTCTCCGATATAGTGTAGTTGGAAGAATTCAAAAAGATAATAGGACTATCATGTGTGGGTGCAATAGCAACAATTTCATGTTTAACATAAGGAACTATAGCAAGTTCATCTCCATAAGCATAATTCATATTGGCATCTTGGCCACAAGCATCATCAAAAAGGGATATTTCAAAAGAATCCAAGGGATCATAACAGTCATCATAGCAATTATCCTTCGGTAAGCACGAAGGGGAATTAAACAATGTATGAGTTGAAGAGTTACTCTCATTAGAAGGTGGGCACGGGTGATCAATCCACTCTTCCTCCTTTTGTTCTTCGCTCTCTTCCTCATCTTTTTCATCCAATGAGCTCACAGTTTCATCAATTTCTTCTTCCATAGACTCCTGCAAAATATTAGTCTCTTCTTGGATAGCGGAGACTTTCTCAATAAGTGCATTAATTTCGGAATTGTATTCATAATTCTCATAGCAATATTTGAGGATAGCTAAATTTTCAGATCTATAAACAGCATCATCAAAATCTTTAAACTCTTTACACATAGATTCAATTTCATAAGCACCCATAAAAACAACAAATTCTTCTATTTGTTCCACATCATAGTAATCATATATACCATTAGCATAAGAAGCTAAGGTTTTATTATCATTGAATTTGCATGAAAAGGGAAGGTGTGGAGCCTTCATCCTAGAGCAACAAGTATAATCATAACTCACGCATAATTGCCAAGCATACCACTTCAATATATGAATTTGATCCCATAATAGTTTCCCTTTTTGTGTCAAGCGATAATCCCGAAAGTATTCACGTTGATCCAATGTTACTTCCATTACATAATTAAATGGGGTTTTCTCAGGATTATTAAAGTAGTACATAATATCTTTCACATAACCAGCATCGACGGTTTTAGGAGGTTCCCCATCTCCATGAGCAGAAAGTACATCTAATTTTTTTGGTATTTCGTGTTCCATATCCATAGCTAAAAATAGAGAACAACTAAGAATAGCAAATAAAAATTACTTAGTGATAAAGCAAATAAGCACACACGAGAATATTCCACCCACGCTATTGCTCCCCGGCAACGGCACTAGAAAAAGGTCTTGATAACCCACAAGTATAGGGGATCGCAACAGTTTTCGATAAGTAAGAGTGTCAAACCCAACGAGGAGCTAAAGGCAGAACAAATATTCCCTCAAGTTCTATCGACCCTCGATACAACTCTACACACGCTTGACGTTCGCTTTACCTAGAACAAGTATGAAACTAAAAGTACTTTGTAGGTGTTGTTGGATAGGTTTGCAAGGTAATAAAGAGCATGTAAATAAAAAGTAGGGGCTGCTTAGATAAAGACACAACTAAGTTAGTTTTAGTAGAGAGCTTGTTGTTACGAGAAAGTTATTTGTCCCTAGACAACCGATAACTAGACCGGTAATCATTATTGCAATTTTATATGAGGGAGAGGCATAAGTTAACATACTTTCTCAACTTGGATCATATGCACTTATGATTGGAACTCTAGCAAGCATCCGCAACTACTAAAGATCATTAAGGTAAAACTCAACCATAGCATTAAAGCATCAAGTCCTCTTTATCCCATACGCAACAACCCCCTTACTCGGGTTTGTGTTTCAGTCACTCATGCAACCCACTATAAGCGAATCATGAACTTATTGCAACACCCTACAGTGAGGATCCCTCACGCTTGCGCGATACGGAGAGCACCATAGGACAGCACCAATAATTAAACATGCAACTCAAACCAATCACGATCATCAAATAACCCATAGGACAAAACAGATCTACTGAAACATCATAGGATAGCCATACATCATTGGGAAATAATATATAGCGTTGAGCACCATGTTTAAGTAGAGATTACAGCGGGTAAGAGAGAGGTTACACCGCTGCATAGAGGGGGGAAGAGTTGGTGATGATGGCGGTGAAGTTGTTGGTGAAGATTGCGGTGATGATGATGGCCCCCGGTGGCACTCCGGTGCCACCGGAAGCGAGGGAGAGAGAGCCCCCCTCCTTCTTCTTCTTCTTCCTTGACCTCCTCCCTAGATGGGAGAAGAGTTTCCCCTCTGGTCCATGGCCTCCATGGCACGGGAGGGGCAAGAGCCCCTCCGAGATTGGATCTCTCTCTCTGTTTCTCCGTTCTCAGATTCTTCCCTTTCACTGTTTCTTATATTCTCGGAGATCCGTAACTCCAATTGGGCTGAAATTTTGACACGATCTCTATTCGGATATTAGCTTTCTTGTGGCGAAAGAAGGGCACCAACTGCCTTACGGGTGGCCCACGAGGGTCAGGGGCGCGCCTAGGGGGGGCAGGCGCGCCCCCCTACCTCGTGGCCACCTCAGGCACCGTATCGCGTGGATTTTTCTTCCCAAAAATCATAAATATTCCAAAAAAAAATCTCCGTCAGTTTTTATCCCGTTTGGACTCCGTTTGATATGGATATTCTGCGAAACAAAAAACATGCAACAAACAGGAACTGGCACTAGGCACTGGGTCAATATGTTAGTCTCAAAAATAGTATAAAAAGTTGCGAAAAGTATATAAAAGTTGTAGAATATTAGCATGGAACAATCAAAAATTATATATACGACGAAGACGTATCACCTACCAATGATGCCCAACATCATCTCATCGCTAATCAGTTGCCTACAGTATTACGAATAGTTGTCCATCGTTGCTCGAGTAGTCTACAATTTGAATCATAGTGTTATGGTACGCAACTTAGAGGTGAATATAGTTAACTTAATAGTCATGGTAGCCCACTATATAAGGACTTTCCATTGGTAGGGAGTTATATTAGGAACACTAAGAAGTTGCTTTCTTATAGTACTAAAGTTGCCTTTGTAGCATCCAAAGTTGCTCTAAAAAAGTTTCATGGAAACATAAACATATGAGATCTAGTTTTGAAGAATTCGT
This sequence comes from Triticum aestivum, assembly GCF_018294505.1. Lineage (NCBI taxonomy): Eukaryota > Viridiplantae > Streptophyta > Magnoliopsida > Poales > Poaceae > Triticum > Triticum aestivum. The sequence goes on along the minus strand of NC_057806.1, from coordinate 31,131,082 downwards.
CACGAGAAACCCAATGGTGAAAACGGATCTAAAAACTGACACCCAAATCAAAAGTTACAGCTTTTTAAAATTTTGAAAGCCCAAATAAATGCACATGAATCTTGTCTGAGAAATCATGGTGTTGAGGATGCACGCAGATGTGGGGACCGGGTGCTTTTTTCTATTGTTTATGTCTTGGATGTTTGATCGAACTATATTTGCTTTATATGGAAAGTCTGCCCAGACGGTCTATCGAGCGCACGAGCGCTGTCTATCCACGTCCATTCTTGATTGTACATAGAATAAGACCATATTATAGTAAATCCATTCAGTTTTACCTAATGGATACAAATATGCTAAATTAAAGATCGGACGGAGAGATTTAGGATAAACATCAATGCTTCTAAAATCACTATAACCAATCTTGGTGAGGTGACCCTCGAATTAATGTGGGGTCAATACTACCTAGCCCAACGTTACTAATAATTGGCACCTTCGGTCATGATGCACAAAAAGTAAAAATCTAATGGACATTCATTTCCAAAAAAATAGAATGCCATTTCCATGTTTTGGAGAGGACACACAAGCAGGTCCAAGTTTTTACTTCAGAACCTTCAAATTTCAATAATCCAACGTGATTGACAACAAACAAACTTATCAAATGACTGCCGAATCAGGATGTCGGTAATTTTATCGCCTGGGAATCATATGTTGTGAGGGTGCCGCTGCGACCAGTGATAACTAATCTGCAAGCACACAAAAAAACCTCAAAACCATATGCAGCAACAAAAACATGCAGTAATAGCCATCAAGCTATTCGATCAACAAGGACTCCACTAGTAGAAAAAGGGCCATTTGTCCCGGTTCATAGGGCCCATTTGTCCTGGTTGGGGAACCGGTACTAAAGGGTCGATACTAAAGCCCTATACCTTTAGTCCCAGTTCTTACACCAACCGGGACAGATAGGCCTCCATGTGGCCGCTGCGGCGAGCCCGGGCAGGAGGGCCTTTGGTCCCGGCTGGTAGCACCAACCGGGACCAAAAAACATCCACGCATCAGCAGCTGGCAGGAGCTGAGGTTTTTGTTTTTTTTAAAAGAGGATGGTTTTGGGGGGGTTAATTTAGGGTGTTAGCTAGCTAATAGAGAGAAGTGTTATCTCTTATCTCCGTGCTTGGTTTACCAACACTACTGCTATGCCTAAACATGGCTTAGATTGAAGTGAAGGCAACATGTGTGGTGCATGTCAAAAATAATACTAATATTCTAACTTCATCAAGTTTGGATTAGTACTACTTTCGACATGCATCATATGTTGCCTTCACTTCAATCCAATCCATGTTCATTTCACCCACTGATACATAAAAACTCTTCATGCTCGCATCATGCATCACCATAATAACAAGTCCTACTAATCATCATCATACAACTTCTACTCGTTATTAATAACAAGTCATATGATCATCATCCTCATAGTCATCGAATCAACCCAACTTAATTGTTCTTAGCACATGATCATCAGTATTAGGTAGGACCTAAATACCCTCTTTAAGGTAAAATAGCATAAAACAACATAGGCCCTGACTCTCCATTATGGAGAATGGAGATCATCCTGTCTCCAATTCTTGTGCTTCGCTTTCTTTTACTTCCAAGAACCTTCTTACGACTGTCCATACATTTTTTCTATTTTGTGATTTTCATGTCTCCACTTCTTTTAGAGATCTGATATGGACAGGTGAGATTCGTAGGATGACCTGGCCGTATGTTCAAAACATCAAGGCGACCATTCTAATACATCAGATGAGTCACATAATCATTCAGGATTTTCTGTTGAAAAACATAGTAATAACTTCGTAGTTAGAAATGTAGTTAATGTTTTAAAAGAATTTATGCACAAGATGCACGGATGTCGTAGTAGTAAAAAAATCTTACCATGGCATCTCCATGGATGTTACCATAGTTCAACATGTGCACTAGTGGCATGTATTGACCATAATGTGGAGGAGTTTTATAATAGATATTGTAATTCTCAAGATCAGTACAAAATGCGACCAAATGATTTTTCTCCTGATAAGTTAACTCAGAGTCATCGGTGTAGTAGGTTATGTCTACCATGTTCCGCACATAGTTTGAACAATGAAGATAAGATGTCAATGGAAATAAGCTTTCAACTATATATTTTGAAATGAACAATATAAAATAGTTAATAACTATGTTTGAGAAACTCACATAGCGATAGAATTGGAAGTGTATCAATAAGGACCCAAATGTACATATTGTCTTGGTCGATGTCAGGATCACCAATATCCATGGTGACAAGCATACCCTCATAAAAATCATACATCTTGCAAAGTGCTTCCCAATTTTTGCAACCAAAATGGGTTACACTCTCAGAATTATACATCTTTACTTCAAAATCCACATCATGATGGGTCCTTAGGTGAATTTTCTTTGTTTCGAAATTTTTATGGTCTTTAAAATCCATCCTCTCCAAGACATAGTGTCTTGCATGGCATGAGATAAGCTACTCGAATTGTAAAAGATGAAAATTACACGTTGAAATAGTTGAAGTCATGCTTAATTACGAAAAAACACTTTTCGTCATTGCATACATTTCAACATCAAAGGTCTCTTGGAGCTTAATGTTGAAGCGCCGATCTTCGTCCAGGTGAGGCCTGTCGCACAGACCTTGGTCGTCGTTGCACCAGTTGCACTCCCCCGGGAGACTTTCGTCGTCCGATGACGACATTTCCTTCGCTCATAATTCAAAGATTATTTGTACAATTCAATATATGTACTATAAAAATTAAAATAGATCATTATTATTCATCACGGGTCGACTATCGGTCTGCCGAGTCTATATGGTGGAGACTCTCTCTCACTGATTCCTCTTTGACATTTGCGACCGTCGGTGATGGTCGTTACTCCTTCTTTCCCTAGTGCATAACAAAGGTCTAGCACCCGGAGAATAAGGAGAAACGACCCCCACGACAATAGTCGGGCTTCTTCATCCTCTCTCATAGTGGAGCCTCGACAGACTTAAAGTCAACCTGAAATATCGTTTAATTATCTATCTAAAAAAGGACGTATCGAGCGTTTAATTTTAGCATTCAAAGTAGGAGTAGTTTTCCAATTTGAGCATTCAATATGCAAAACCAAATCGTAAAATAAATCAGTATTCAAATTAGCATGCATTTAATAAGCAAAACTACATCATCTCTTGCGTCCGTACATCGTCGAATATTATCACTAATACACCTCGAATAGTATCATACATATAGCATCGCTACTACAGCTAGAACTGTAGCGCCTGACAGGTATCGGCGCGGGAGGTGGACACCCAAAAAGAAGGAACCATCACAGGATCATAGCTGCAGTGAGATCCCTAAAGAACCTGCCAGGTATTGTCGAACCTTCCCTCCAACGCAACCATGTAGCAACAGACGTGCTCGTCCTCCTTGCTGACACGGTGACGTACCACCTCTATGGTGTCCGAAAGCTTCGGCACCGTCACTGGCCCACGCGACCGCCACCAAACCCTGTTCGGGTCAACGACGGGCTGGCTCCTCACCAAGCTACACCTCCCGAAAGATAGCAACTCCCAATACCAGCCCGGCGGAGCCCAGTCCCGGACATGGCAATCTGATCAAGAAGGCCTCCTCCGCCGAGTCGACGATGAGGATGCGGGATAGGCATCATCGACGTCGATGCGGGAATAATTGCTTTAACTAAAAAAATAAACTAGTTCTATTAATTTTCTTACTAAAAATAAACTACTTCTATAGTAAAATAAAGTAGTTTTATTAAATCAACTAGTTCAACTAAGCACTTACAATAAATAAAATAAAGTACTACTTACTAAAAATAAACTAGTTTAACTAGTTTTATTATTTTTCTAACTAATTCTATTAAACACTTACTAAAAACATCTAATTCAACTAATCTAAAATGCACACTAACCTAACATCTAATGCACTAACCTAATTTGTGACTATACATAATAATATGTACAAATTACTAGTATATATACATGGAAAAAAATACACACACATATATATATATATGAAAATAAAATAAAAAAAGAGAGTCGGGGCGGCGGCGGCTCATAGCGGGGACGGCCGGCGAGGGCGACGGCGGGGGCGGCTAGGGCGTCGCGGGGGCGGTGAGGGCGACGGAGTGGGCAGCGACGACGACCGCGTGTGAGGGCGCGTGGGGGCAGGGGCATGGGCGACGGCGACGGAGTGGGCAGCGACGGCGCGGGCGGCGGACGGCGTCGGCGTGGGCTCCGGGGCAGGGGCGACGGCGTCCGACAGCCTGGCGGCGTCGAGGAGGCGCGCGCGTCGTCGGGGGCAAACTGCAAGATGAAAACCAAAATTTTCACAGGTGTTCCTTATATACATGAAGCTTTAGTCACGGTTCTTGCCACGAACCGGGATGAATGTACCCCTTTGGTCCCGGTTTGTAACATCAACCGGGATCAAAGGCCTCTTTTCAGCAGCCTAACGGGCGGGAAACTGAGACCTTTGGTCCCGGTTGGTGGCACCAACCGGGACTAAAAAGGCGCATTGGTCCCGGTTGGTGCCACGAACCGGTACCAATGCCCCCCCCCCTCTTCGTCCCTGTTGGTTCTACCAACCGAGAGCGAAGTCCTTGTCCTGCCCGCGCCCAAATGTTTAGTCCCACCTCGCTAGTTGAGAGGAGCTCGGAGTGGTTTATAAGCCCCATTGCGGCTGCCCTCTCGAGCTCCTCTCAAATGTAGGCTTACTGGGTCTAAAAACACATTGTGCTGCCTGTGGGCCTACTGGGCCTTCTGTGGGCCTAAATCCTGGCCCATGGTTGGGTCTCTAATCTTATTCAGGCCGTGGTGGCCCAGTAGGTGGCATTTTTGTTATTTTTTTTAGTTTTTTTTTTGCTTTATTTATTTTATTTTGTTTCTACTTATTGTTGCTATTTTTATTTATTTTATTTTATTAAATTTTATTTTATTTTGTTTTGTTTTGTTTTCCAGTTTTTTGTTTTATTTATTTTATTAAATTTGATTAAATTTTTTCTAGTATTTTTGTTTTGTTTTTTCATTATTTATTTTTATTTTTTTTGCTTTATTTTTTAATTAGGTCAGAAAAATTATAAACTTTCTGTTAGTGTCATTATTTTTCAAATTTGAATAGTTTAAATTTGAATTCTTTGAAATTTGTGTGAATCACTGGTTTGTGATTAACTTTACTATGAAAATAGTTTTATATAATTTTAGTTTCAATAATACTACAAATGATTCTTTTTAGTTGCATAAATTTTATCTAATTTAAGTTGCATAAATTTTATTTTTTATTGATTCTTTTTAGTTGATTCCTTTTCCTATTAGAGTTTTATTAAAGCATTTTAATTGATTCTTTTTACTATTGTAGAACATTATAGTTTTGTTTGGGTAAAAAAATATTATTGGTCCCGGTTCTAGACACCAACCAGGACTAAAGGTGGTGGGCCAGGAGCAAGGTCCATTGGTCCCGGTTCCAGACACATACCGGGACCAATGGCCCCCGAGACCCGGCCTGTGCCCTGGCCTCATGAACCAGGACCTATGCCCTCATTGGTCTCGGTTCGTAGGTGCACCGAGATTAATGGACTTTCCCTGCCTGCTCCAAAGCCCTGTTTCTACTCCACTATGAATCATCAACGAGACCAAACTCCAAAACTAAGCACACACATGAATGGAGTTGAAACGCACGACATATACCTTGTAGCCCCGCTTGACATACTTCACGGCGCCGATCTCCTTGGCAAGCTTGTCCCTGAATAGCGTCACGTGTCCACGCCCGCCTGCCATGACGCGCACGTCGTCGCCGGCATCTACTCGTCCCACACTCCTGGTTGGGAGCTGGGGGATAATCGATCAGGGACAAAAGAGCCGGTTGGCTGCATGCAGCCATCAATCTTCTCTCCAACTCGTTTCTTCTCTCCTCTCGTAATAGAAATCCATCATCTATCAACCAGTCACCTGAAAATTAATAATTTGAAAGCATGAAGCATGGTGAATCTATACAACTTCACTATCCTCAAATCTATTCTTGGCAATATGCGAGTAAATGGGTAATTCATGGCGATTGGTAGGAGGGCAATGAAATCAAAGAGAGGGTTCAGGTGGAGAGATTGGTGCAAATCTGTAGGTAGAGAGAGAGTTCCGGCGGCGACTCGCCACCGTGTATGCTCCTTGGCCCTGTGCTGTGCTGCCGCTGTAATTAGGCTGCTCTTCTTGCCACGAATCAAGGAAAGGCTGGTCGGTTTCCTTCGTTAGCTTTAAAAAGAGGGATGCGCTGGTGTTGCTAATTACTTCCTTCGTTTCATAATATAAGGACGTCTTATATTAAATGAGACGGAGGGAGTAACATACATGGATCAGCACCCGCAAAAGAAAAACTGAGACAAATCAGTCGGGTGGGGGTGAGAGCAGCAATAATGCTAAACATACAAAAAGTTACACGCAATTACACGCTGACTAGGATTTTTTCCATCTACTAACCAATTATAAATTTGCCCCCTCCCCCCTGATTTTCAGGGAAGTGGGGGCGCCTCGTCATCTATTAACCAATCAAATTAACTCTCTTTATAAAAGCTTGTAACTCGTTTGTACGTTTAGCATTACTCGTGAGAGAAGTAGGACGATCTTAAGACAGAAGAGGAAATGTTAGGTTTCTTTTAGGTAGTAGAGATAGAGATAGAAACAGAAACAGTGGATACAGCCGAGCGAAGGCTCGACGAACAGCAACATGTGTCCCTAGGCTGCAGCACTACACAACAACACACTATGTACAATTCATCGCGTAGCGACTCCACACGCACCACACATCTGATGGCGAAGAAGCCGGCCGGAGCTCATCGATCAGCTCATGCGAGGTCGTTCTGCGGCGTCCACGGCACGGGCACCACGCTCGCGCTGCCACCGGCGCCGCCCATCTCCTCGTCCTCCACGTCCGTCGCCACCGGCGGCCTCGCCTTGGGGTCGAACCTCTTGCTGGCCGGGTTCGTCGCCGGGTCGTACCTCTTGATCACCAGCACGGACGCCGATGTCTTGAACTCCGACGACGCCAGGTAGCTCCCCACGGGGCCCAGCTCCTCGGGCCTCTCCACCAGCGGCTCCGTCAGCGGCATCCTCCCCACCACGAACATGTTGGACTTGGACAGCGAGTTGATCGCCTGGAGCACCTCCTCCTTGGCCGACGCCTCTACGTCCTCGTACATCGCCGACCCGTCCTTCACGGCCTCGACCTTGCCCTTGAACGCCTCCATGGCCGCCTCGTCGGCTGCGTCGCCGGACGATGGGCGGCTGGGCCGGAAGCGTGTCACAGTCACAGCGACGCCAGGGTGCTCCGACATGCGCGTCGCGTACGCCAGCGCCTCACGGTCGTCCGCCCCGCCGAAGAAGAGCATGGCCACAGAGAACTCCACGTTCTTGGCGGCGACCTGGGAGTGGCCGCCGAGCCCGCGGTCGACGAGGATGGCGACGGAGCATGGCGCGCCCCGGAGCACGCGCTTGTTGACGGCGTGGTACTGGGAGCCGAGCGAGTGGAAGGAGCCGTCGTGCTGGAGCAGCTTGTGGTACGGCATGATGACGACGGCCGCCCGCTTCTCAGCGGCGCTGTCGATGACGTCCCGGTGGATGGTCTCGAGGTCCGAGATGGCCGTCATGGGCTTCACCCTCACGGCACTCAGCTGCTGGAACGCCTCGAAGGCCACCACCATCTGCTCCGTCTTGTCCCCGCTGTTGAAGAAGGGCATGGCGTTGCGGCGCGTGCGGTGCACCATGGAGATGGCCGACGACCGCTCCGAGAGCTCCACCAGGTGCATGGCGTACATGGCGAGGCGGTGCCGCCCCGTGCCCCGGGTCGACTCCACGAGGTTGAGCAGCGTCGGGATGTTGCGGTTGCTGTGGAAGCAGGCGAGCACGCGCAGCTCGCTGTCCGCGTCCGCCGGTGCGCCGCCCTCCACGGTGCGGCGCTTGTACGGCGCCGATGGCCGCGCGGGCTTGTAGATGGCCATGACGATCGGCGTCGTGATGAAGGTGGTGAATAGGGCCATGAGCACCATGATGGCGAAGGACTCGTCGTTGAGCACCTTGCGGTCCCTGCCGATGTTGAGGACGATGAGCTCCACGAGCCCCTTGGTGTTCATCAGGAACCCCAGCGCGACCGCCTCCCTGACGGGGATCTTGACGATCAGTGACGCGAGCACAGTGCCGCCGATCTTGCCGAGGCAGGCGTTGAGGATGACGAGCACTAATAGGCCCCACGACTTGGCTCCCCGGATAGTGGCCACGTCCGTCTTGAGGCCACTGGAGACGAAGTAGAGCGGGAGGAAGAGCCCCGAGATGAGGTCCTCAACCTTCTCGATGAGCACGCCGGCAAACGGCCCGTCCTTGGGGACGACGATGCCGACCATGAACGCCCCGAACAGCGCGTGGATGCCGATGACATCGGTGACGAAGCCGGCAGCGAGGACGATGGCGAGGGTGGCACAAATGTACACCTCCTTGACCGGCTCACCCTCGGGAGACCGGTGCGCCATCCACGCCAACAACGGCCGGAGGAGAACGCAAACGGCGATGACAAAGCCGGTAGCTGTGAGGAGCACCCAGAGCGAGATGATCGGCGAGCCGTCTCCAGAGAGTGCAACAGCGAGGGCCAACAGGATCCAGGCGGCGACGTCATTGACCGCCGCTGCGGACATGGCCATGCGGCCGATGTCGGTGGTGAGAAGCTTCAGCTCGGCCAGGATGCGAGCGAGCACCGGGAAGGCGGTGATGGAGAGCGCGACACCCATGAAGACGAGGAACGGTGCCTGTGGAGCGCCCTTGACGATGGTGGCGCGGAAGGCGAACGACGTGCCGATGCCGAGCGCGAACGGGACGGAGATGCCAGCGAGCGCGATGGCGAGGGCCTTCTTGCCGGTGCGGCGGATGGCGGCGATGTCGAGCTCGAGGCCGACGAGGAACAGGAAGAAGAGCAAGCCGAGGTTGGCCAGCGTGTCCAGCACCGGCAGGCTCTTGGCCGGGAAGACGGCGTGCAAGAACTTGCTGCTCCGGCCCAACGCCGACGGGCCCAGCAGGACTCCACCCTGCATCAACCATGCACGCATGCCATTTCAGTAAGCAGGCCCAAAACAAACATTCCATCCATTTTAATTTTTTGCATGCATGTATATTCTTTGTTTTTGCAGGGGACATGCATGTATATTCAATTGTGCTAGCTCAAAAATTCTATATTCAATTGTCAATCAAAGGATATTCAATTGTGCCAGCTCAAAAAGAAAAATCAGAGTAATATGTATGCGTGTGTATGTTCAATTGTCAATCAAGGGATAATCAGTTTTATTTTTCATATTTGTGATTTGATGAGCAGAGTGATATGCAGTGACTGTGAAAACCGATGCCAAAACTGAAAAGGTTCACCATTTTGTCAAGCAGTTTGCTAGAAGGTCGCTTGGACATATTTGGGTGTTAGAGAGTTCTGGCAAGTCGGCCACTTAATTACTCCCTCCCGTCCCATATTATAAAAACGGCTTTCAAGCTACAAAATTACTAGTACGTGTCCATAGGAGGCTGCTACAAGTTACTACATGGCTTATGAATAAGTTTGCTGCTACTAGTTGGCACTTGGGGCAAGTATGCGCCCTATTATATCTTGCTTAAGCAAATGTCATGTGAGTCAATGACAGCTAGGTAGCCAACAAGCATATCTTTCTACCAACAATAATGCATTTAACAAATCACCTTGCTTGTTCCACATTTCTCACTGCTGGTGTCTTTGACTACTACTCCCTCCATTCCAAAATATGTGTCGTGGTTTTAGTTCAAAAATTTAAGCTTGAATTAAAACCACGACAGTTATTTTGGAACGGAGAGGGAGTAGTAGCTAAGCAAGGCAAGCAGTGTGCGGTCTACTACCCACTTATTGGATTCAGATAAAGAAATCGAGACGCATGATTCAGAGATGCAGTAAAGATTGCAATTGCACTGGTAAGAAAGGAAAATTAACAATGGTGTGAAACTGTTCATAGCGGGTCATCCTATCCTGCGAACCCGATGTCAACTCTGAAAAAGCTAAAAGTGAGGTCATTTTGTCACCCTGTCAAACCGATGACAAAACTGAAAACTGCCCATAGCCATAGGGGTCCTCCAATCTCTGTAAGTCCATGCCGTGTTAGAGACCGAAGAGGTAGTTGTCACTTTGTCAAGCATTTTTGCTAGAAGGTCGGTTGAACGATAACATATTCTAATCGAAGCAACCAAGAAAAAATTATTAAGGTGTTTGAGAATCCCGGCAAAGGATACAAAATTTACTTTTGGGTGTCCATATGAAAGCTCTTACAAGTTACTACCATGATGAGGAGTAAGCTTGTAAGTAAATCTAGTTGGCATTTGGCAGTACTTTCTCTTGCTTAAGCAAGGTCCGGCTGCAAGTCAATGACAGCTAGCTAGGTAATACTAGCCAGCAGGCATATCTTTCTAGCAACAATAATGCACTTAAACAAATCACCTTGCTTGTTCCACATTTCTTACAGGCTTACAGCAGGTAGATGCCCTTAGTTTACTTTAGCACCGTGTCTTTGACTACTGGTAGTGTTAGTTAAGCAAGGCAAGCAACAGAAGCAAGTTATAAGTTATAACCTGGCCGTGATTGCTATCTCGCTCGCCTCTACCTCTTCGCGGATCATCCTAAATGGTGTACCTGGGGCTCTTTTTCTCCACCGCCAAGGTCTGAGACAGGGTGACCCGCTAGCGCCGTTGCTCTTCCTGCTGGCCATTGACCCCCTACAACGAATCCTTGACAAAGCTACTGAGGAACATATTCTTAGTCCAATCAATCATCACAGTGCCTCAGTCAGAGTCAGTCTTTACGCAGACGATGCTGCCCTATTCATGAATCCTGTCCGAGCTGAAGTGGCTGCTCTTCAATCCATCCTTGCAGCCTTTGGCAAGATCTCCGGCCTCTGCACAAATTTCAGCAAATCAGCAGCATACCCAATTGCATGTGAGGACCATGTAATTGAGGAGGTTTTAGCTGAGTTTGAGGGCGAAATCAGCTCCCTCCCGTGCAAGTACCTTGGGATGCCTCTGAGTATTCGCAAGCTTCGGAGGGTGGATTTTCAAGTGCTCATTGATAAAATGGCAGCAAAGCTTGCGGGATGGAAGGGGAAATTACTTAACAGGATGGGACGGCTGGCTCTCATCAACTCGGTGTTAACCTCCTTCACCACGTACTATCTGACAATGTTTGCTCCAACCAAGTGGGTTGTAAAGAGGATTGACAAGCTCCGAAGAAGTTTTCTTTGGAAAGGAGAAGAAGAGGCCAAAGGAGGCCACTGTGCAGTCAATTGGCAACAAGTATGCTCCCCCAAAAAGCTTGGGGGCCTCGGAATAAAAAACCTAGCTTTCTACAGCAGATCTTTGAGATTAAGGTGGGCTTGGTACTCCTGGAAATACCCCAACAGGCCTTGGGTTGGACTGCAAATTTCATGCACTAGCACTGACATGCAGCTGTTCAATGCCTCCACAACTGTCAAGCTTGGTGACGGTCAAAGTGCTAAATTCTGGAGTAGCTCATGGCTAAATGGTTCTGCACCTAAGGACATCGCCCCAAACCTACATAAGCTTGCAAGGCGGAAAAATGCCTCTGGTGGCGGCTGCTCTCCATCGGGGCCGCTGGATGAAAGGAATCGAGCAACTTAGCACCATTGAGGATCTGATCAGTTTCATTGACCTTTGGCACCGGATACAAGGGGTTAACCTCTCGGATCAACCGGATGACATTGAATGGAAATGGAACGACAGCAAATCATACATTGCTGCCACTGTTTATGATGCCCAATTCATCGGAACCATTGCGAAGCCTGAGTTGAATGCCCTTTGGAAAGCAAAGGTGGAGGGAAAGATCAAATTCTTTGGTTGGCTTCTATCTCAAAATAGACTGCCAACTGCTGATCGTCTTCGCGCGAGAGGATGTGAACACAACGACACCTGCTCCCTCTGCGACCAAACAATTGAGACTGCCGCTCATCTGATCTGTGGATGCCCATTTGCAAAGGAAGTGTGGCAGAAGATCACCACCATGCTGCCTAACATTCAACTTCAAGCAACCTTGCCGTTCACCTCCATCGCAACCTGGTGGAGAAGTTTTGCCTATGGGCAGCAGAAAAAGGCAGCAGCTGCGCTATACTTTGCTTGGAATATTTGGAATGAGCGAAACCGAAGAATATTTCAAAACCTGTCTTCAACTGCTGATATGGTGGCTTGCTTAGCCAGGTCTGACTTAGCATACTTGGACATGGCCAATGTGAGGCCTTAGCTTTGTAAATCTGCTGTATCTCTATCTTTTTGTCTGCCTTAGGGCTTCAGACTTTTCCCTTGTAAATTCCTGAACTATAATGAAAAGGCAGAGCACCTGCCGTTAGCCCTCAAAAAAATAACCTGGCCGTGAACAATGGCCACAATCATGTCCATGTTCTTTCATTTGACCAATTCTAAGTGTACAACTAATAACCGGCGATGCTTTTATTTATTCCAAAAGAACTCATTCCAAAATAAGAGGGGCTATATATACGCATGTGTCTGAAGTCTCAACAGAACGTGCGGTGTGGGGAGGTCGTGCAGGTCAGCAAGTTGATTGCAGTGCTATATTCAAACTCAGAAACAGACACACGGGTCATTGACTTGCGGATCGCCAGGTACAATGAGATCTCTACACCTCAACGTCGTCACCAGCAAAGCACATTTCAACGCCGACCGCGTGCACCAGCAGGCCACTTTCCGTCGAAACTTGTGCGCTGTTTGCTGCTGACAGCAACAAAGAGGATGGGCTGTTTTTGCTAGCGCATACGTACATGGTGAGAATCACAGTTCATATCTCATAACTGCAACCAAGCTGTGATCAGAGATCACATCTTGACAACTAGGGCAGACATAACAATCAAAGATTCTTGGATCATGGCAGGCAATAATCCAAAATTCTCAGCTATGGCCATTTATAAAGCCATGTCTGGCCCTAGCAATGCTCATGAGATCTTTCAGAAAGTTTGGAAAACATCTTGTAGGCTCAGGCACAAAATTTTCTTTTGGCTTTTGCTCCATGACAGACTGAGCACCAGGAATATGATTCAGCGCAGAAGTATGCATCTAGATGATTACAACTGTGCCCTTTGTGCAGACTCTATTGTTGAAACCAGCACTCATCTTTTTTGGGATTGCCAATTTGCTAGCTACTGCTGGTATGGAATTACTCCTGCTAAACACAGAGGCACATCAACCTATGATGAAGTTCTTTTCATTCTCAGAGAGCTGCCCAAAGATATTGCAATGGAAGTGGTGATTATGGGCTGTTGGAGCATCTGGATGATCAGAAATGATAAAATCTTCAATAAGGTGCCAATAAGTTATGGGTCCTGGCAACATTATCTCCGAGAAGGCATGGAAATGACTAGGCTGAGAGCAAAGACGAAGAAAGCTGAGCTGATTACCAGTTGGGTCGAGCATAATCTCTAATTTCCTCATGATAGTTATGTTTCCTAAAACTGGTGTTGGTTGATGTCCTGCTGTTGGCTATTTAGCTATTTAGCCTTTTGTAAATATACTTTACTTTATTTAATATATAAAATACCGTAGAACGATTGTTCTATAGTTTCGGCTTAAAAAAAAAACATGCTGATGATATCTTCCTCGGGTGTCCTCCAGACGTGGCGCGGATCATGGAGTGGTGGTGCCCCAGGAGATGGTCTCACGTCCCGTCTACGGATTCAGGAATCAATATAATACGTACCATGTAACCTCCTTTCTTCTTGCTAAGCTAGCGAATAACTCTAATCTCTAGACAGCTGTGCACAAATTTGCACCGTAAATTATTGTCTGTCGGCAAGCGATCAGGAAGGGCGGCATGCCCCGGGGGAGTTGGGATCGGGCCACGTGAGCAGCATGGCACTGCCCCTAGGTTTTCTTCGTTTCAATTCGGCGAAACTCAAATGCATGCTCCCACTACATCGGATTAATTAATTAATTAACCTTCATGGCTAATTTTAGACAGCACTGAACTGAATCGGTCTTACAGCACATGGTCTCTATCTGCCCATGTACTCTTAACTCCGGCGACGATGCCAAAAATGGTACTCCCTCCATCTGAAAATACTTGTCATTAAAATGGACAAAGAGAGATATATCTAGAACTAAAATATATCTAGATATATCTTTTTTTTATTCATTTTGATGACAAGTATTCCTAAACGGAGGGAGTAATTAAAAAGTGTATACATACCGAATCAGCATCGGCTGGCTGGCTACACTACATGCATACATACCGAATCAGCATCGGCTGGCTGGCTACACTACATGCATACATACCAAATCAGCATGGGTTCTGTTTCATTTCCTTCCTTGCTGTTTTTTTCTTTTTACGGAAAAACTTGTCCCAAGTTTGTTTTTCAAATGGATGTATTTAGAACCAAACTTGTTTTCGGATGGAGGGACTAGTTGATGGAACTCAATCTAATTAATTCCCCACCAATTAATCTGAGCACCATTTTCCATTTTAATTAAACTTTCTTCATAATGAAACACAGCTAGAGCTGCTAGATGCTGTCTCAAGTGACGGGTTTCTTTTTTTTTTTTTTTTTTTTCTCAAGTGACGGGTTTCTTCTGTCCATCGAACCCCGAATATGCCTACTTTTATTCTGACCTTCTTAACCTAGAGTTAGTAGCAATCCATTTTGTTTCCATGATGAAACCCAGAGCTGCTAGATGCTGTCTCGGGTGCCTATAACGAATTTCCCGAATATACTTATAGAGTTGGTAGCTAGCAAAAAGAATTAGATATATGGCACCAAATCCCTGATTAAGTAGCTCGGAGCCACGTGCCCCCACAAAATCCAACAGTGAGGCCAGTCTGACTGTCTCCATCGCGTGCTAGAAACAAGGAAAGGGGATCGAGCCGAGCGACGCCATGAGAGCGACGGAAACGCTGACTCAAAGGAAGGACTCGCCTGTCCCGTCGTCTCTTCCGCCTTCCTCCGGCCATCCTCCTACCCCCGATTTTTCTAATCAACGAGTCAAACTCGACTACCAGCAGAACGTGTGACGCGCGTCCCCCTCGCGCTTCCACGCCGCGGCCGGAGAAAATTCGGCAGCGGACGCGGAACGGAACGGACTACGGACAGGCTGCTTGGATTCTTCTGGGAGGACCCGTGCGTGCGGTGCCGTCGTCGTCGTCCCCGGCAAAAGCGCGGACGGGGCCGGGCATGCACGCACGCGCGTGCGTGGACGACGCGGAACGAACTAGCCGGCGAATTAAAACCCTAGCTAGCTATCTACCACGCCCGGCGAGCTGTTAACCGCTACCAACGTCCAATCGAACCGGCCGGCGAGGCGGCGAGCGAAATCAATTGCGTGCACGCAGGTAATAATTAGATTAACGGAGACGGCGGAATGAGAAGGAGGGGAGTAGAGAGGACGTGCTTACGATGATCTCGGCGATGACGCGCGGCTGGCGGAGCGGGCGGAGGAGGTAGGCGAGGCCCCGGGTGACGACGACGACGAGGCAGATCTGCAGGATGGCCAGCGGCAGCGCGTAGTCCAGCGGGTTGTCGCCCTGGAACGCGCCGTGCGACGTCGCCTGCATCGGCGCCGCGCACACCCCCGCCGCCGCATGACCCGCCATGGATGCCAACCACCTCCCTCCTCTCCACTCTCTCCGCGCCGCCTCGCTCGACCAACCCGGGCGCGGGGGTTTAAATGTGCCGCTCGATCGACTTCTGCGGGTTCTCCCAACGGCACCGATCTCTATGCGGACGGTTTGGTTCGGTTTGGGCTGGGTTGCAACCGCAGCCGCTATATATAGATGCCCGACGGGGGCCGCCACGTGAGCCACCCCGCCTCGCCATCGATCCAAGGGGTGTGTAGGCGACGCTACCCACGGCGCATGAGGAATCGGCCCACCCCTTCGCGTTTCTGACCCCATCCATCTCCAAAACAAAAGAAAAAAAAACCTCTTGTCAGAGCATCTACATCCTCAACATGCAAATCCGGAGTCACTGCTTCCACAGACACCGACCAGACACTTCTCAAATCCTATCGTCTACATCCGTGTATCTCATATCCGGTACCCTATATCCATATCAAAGCATGCAACATAGAACGTAAATCATCAAACAAACATAGAACCAGACACAAAAATGCACATTCCAATCACCAACGGACGTTCAAAAGATCGCCAAAATTCACATAATTCACATAAACATCGGACAAGCTTTAATATATTACTAAAAATTTGAAATAAAAGACGAAGACGACGGAGCTTCAACACTTCCTCGTCGGCCCTTTGCCCTTCCTGTCACCGACGCAGCTATAGGCGTCGGCGACTGGTGAAGGATCGTCCGAGTCGTCGGACGAGGAGCCATGGCGGTCGTCGTCGAACGAGGAGGTGTCGGAGAGGACGATGATGCCTTTCAACCGCGGGACGGACCTGTCCTGCTACCGCTTGAGCTTCGCGAGCCGAGCCGCCGCCGCGGCCTCGCGCTCGAACTGCTCAATTGCAATCCGGAGCGCCTTGGTGTTCTTCCAGCGGAGCCGCCGTGCGTCCATCTCCGCCGTCGTAAGCGAACGGCGGTAGACCCAATCGAGAAGCCACGCATCCTCGTCGGGCTCCACCTGCATCCCGCGGCGGCGGGGCGCGGACTGCTCCGCCTCCTTCCTCTACCTTTCCCGCTACCTCTCGCGGCGAGCGGCGCGCGCCTCTGATTCCGGCGTGCGTGCCAAGGCCGGCGGGGCGGGCACAAGCACCCACCGTTGCCCACGTGAGGGAGCAGTAGCCGGAGCGGGCAGCGGTCGGTGTAGTGGAGGCACGGATTGCGCGGGCATGTCGGAGCTATGCACGGGTCGGGAAGGGGCCAGCGTCGGTGTCCGCGCGGTGTCGGCGGGGGAGCTGCGTCTGCGGCGATGCTGCAATCCGGAGCTGCTCCCGGTCTCCATCTTGGAGCGCTTGAAGGCGACGCGGAGGGCCAGCTCAAAGTCGGGATCCAACTCGGAGTCGGAGCGGCTGTCGGAGCTTGACATTGTGTCGGATTCGATCAAAATCGATGGGAGAGGAGAAGACGGAACGAGAGAGGAGAGGAGGAAGCAAGAGAGCAGAGTGTGAGTGAGCTAGGGTTTGGGCGATGAGCCCGATTGGTTTTTTGTTGGACATACATGGGGTTGGTGATGGGCCGGGCTTGTCAGATGGACACGTCTGGGCGTGCCTGGGCCGCCTCATATTCGTCCCATATTTTGGCTACATATGAAGGGCGCTGATCAGCCTGGAGTTTGAGGACGGTTCGAGGTGCCCGGCTTGGTCGATTTTTTGTGACCGTAGACAGATTTAAGGCGCCCAGCTGTAGATGATCTTACCCATCATTCAAAAAGTTGTAGTCACCCATGTATACGGGCTGTTTGGTTCCTTGCCACACTTTGCCATACCTCACCTTAGGCAAGTTTAACCATATTAGGTAGGTGTTTGGTTCTAGCCACATCTAAGTTAAAAAGTGAACCCCACATGTCATAGACACAAAAAGTATGACAAGATTTCCTTAGGCAAGCCAGAGTATGGCTAACAGGGGCTGTTTGGATTGTGACTATGGTTGCCATATATTGCCACATTATTTTTGTCACATTTGCCTAACTTGATTTGCTTAAATTATTAGCCACACTTTGGATTGCCTAAAGGAATCTTGCCATACTTTTTGTGTCTATAACATGTGGGGTTCACTGTTCATAAAAAAAATTCTTGCCTTAGATATGGTTAGAACCAAACACACATCTAACTTCGTCAAACTTACCTAAGAGCATCTTCAACAGCCGCGCTAAACAAGCGTCGTGCCGCAAATTTCCTCTTTTTAGCGCGCGCAATTGGTAGAGGGTCTCCAGCGGGCGCGGCATATAGTGTTGGGCGCGCGGTCTGGATCGCCATCGCGCGCTGTGTATTTGGGGCGTCCGCTTCCGCGCGCGGCACACATGAGCGCTTGCGCCGCACTCTCTCCACCGCGCCACCTTCACCCCGCACGCACCGGTGGCGGCGAATTGATCCGATGGACGCACGCGCCGGCACCCCCGTCATCCCTTCCTACAGCCGCGAACCCTCCACCGCCGCCGGCGGCGCAAACCCTAGCACGGGGAGCGTTGGCCTCGCCTCCGCCGGAGCTCCTCTGAGCATCGGCCTTGACGCGGATGACCTCGGCGGCGGGTGGCGTCGCGCCGGCGAGTCGCGCACGCTGCATTTTAGCGCGGCTGTTGGAGTCAGCGCTGCCCGCCGCGCCAAACCAGGCGATGGCCGCGCAACAAAGTTGTTTTTAGCGCGCGGCGTGTTGGGTAGCTGTTGGAGATGCTCTAAGGTGAGGTGTGGCAAAGTGTGGCAAAATATGGCTAGAAAACAAACAGCCTCACAAATTGAGCAACTCAAGTAAGGCAAGTGTGGTAAGTATGACCAAAAATCATGTGGCAATATATGGCAAAGATAGTCACAATTTAAATGGCCCCAATTGTGCCAACAGGTGAACAGAACAGAATCATGAACAGGATCTCTGCCTGGTCGAGATTATTTTAGGCCAATAATGCATCCATCACGGCAGAGAGTTGACATTCTTCCCTTCGCGTAAACTTGTTGACATCACTGATGATATATTAGTACCACGGGGTTCAGCTGTTGCACTGTGGTTGGAGGGAAAACATGATATGCATGCATGCCTGGAAAAGTCATCCGTTCCGTGGCCGACTGATGTAATGGCAGTACCACAGTTGGACTCCGAGGAATCAAGGGCGTACAAAAGAAAAATAGATGAGGATATACATGCATGAAGAAGTCTTTGGTTCATCCATTGCCGACTGATGCAATACTAGCACAAGAATCACGGACACAAAAGAATTGATGTCTCACTACCTGCTCCCTTATTTCATTCCTGTGTGCTGGATAAGATAGAGTCGTATACCCTAGTCAGCGGTTCTTGGGATATTTTGTGTGTGTGCGCGGTTCTTTGGATTTTAAACGGGCCGAACCGTTGGTTTTCAACCCTCACAAGAAAACCGCACAAACTCTATTCATTCAACCCACACAAATATAATGGATTTCATTGCATTTTCCAAATTTGACCAAGAGTACTGCCCCCAAACCATAGAAGCTTGTCTCGGGCCTGCCGCCATGGTAGTTTTGTCATTTGCATTTATATACGGTCCTTTTTGCCATTTTACTAGCACGGGTGGTCCTTTACAGAAAAAAAAACTCCCTTGGGCCGGGTTTCTAATGTTAAAACATATGCACATGATGCAAGGATGGGTGCTTGAGTTTAGATATTAGGTTTGTATGCATAATATTTAAAATAGTTTGAAAACCTATGTACATGTGCATTACATTTAAACATGTGAACTTGCGCAAATTCATGAAAACATCTGATCAAATCTGCCCTGCATAGAAAATGATCTTTTTTTAAATGCTAGTTTTTTTAGAACTTTTGGAGATTGATCTTGTAAAAATGTTTAAGTTTGGTTGGATGACTAGAGGGACGGTCCTACTCGTAGCCCACTAGAGAACATACCTGGTGTTTGAAGTCTTTAGTAGACAAAAACAAACATTTTTTTCTCAAAAAAAAGAAAAAGGAAAATAGAAAACAAACATTCAACCACAAAATTCTAGCAAAGATTATGAGAAAAACGCACATATATACATCCATCAGTTGTGCTTGTTTGTTTACTTGTCTGAGTAGTACTAGATCTGACTTTGAACTTGTAAGTTGAAACCAGAAGACAACGAAATAATTGATGGAGAATTGGCTATTCTAACAGCAAGCGGGAGCAATAAGTGCACTGATATATTGGGCAGGGAGAGGGACTCCACACATTATCTACCTACAACCTATCTTCGTAGTGATTTGGTATACAAAAAGCTAAATTATCTGCGTGTAGAAGTGCAAGATTGTACGCATGTTTGCATCATACATGACGATTCCCCAACCGATAGTCGCCTAGACGTTCTTATATGGGAATGTAAAAACTAGTATATTATTATATTTTGCATGAAAAATTGGATGTCTTTATATGCCTTTTTTTTATTGTCCACAATTTGCAAGAACTTCTACAATCTTTCCAAAAAAGTCAATAAACCTCCAATCTTTTAGAAAGAAGAGTGATAATCATGTATTCCCTGCGTTTCAAAATACTTCTCGTGGTTTTAGTTCAATTTTTTTTGAACTCTTGTGGTTTTAGTTCAAAAAATGTGAACTAAAACCACGACAAGTATTTCGGAATGGGGGAGTATAAGAAAAAAAATATTTGAATGTGAAAAACAACGAGGAAAAAAAAACAAATTGCAAAAGTTGTTCAAGTATGGCAATTAAATTGGTCACACATTTCTCCATTTGCACAATTGTGAGGAACTAAACATGGAAAACATATACACTCGCAATACTTGAAGCACTAAACTAGCTAGTAATACTATGTATTTGTAGGTATGCTTTGTGCAACGTACTACTAGGTACTAGGTGATACTGTATACTACTAGCTCATACCTGCAGCTTTATTCAGAAAGAAACGGCAGCACTTCTCTGTACATGTTGGTGTAGGTGCCTTCGGTCTCAGACACGTACCGGCTCCGTACGGCGATCGATCGACGATCGAGATGCTCTCGATCCATCGGCTCTCAGGCAAGTTCGCTCGGCGACGGCGACCATGGCACGGGCACCACCGTGGCGCCGGCGCCGCCCATCTCCTCGTCATCCACGTCGGTCGCGACCGGCGGCCTCGCCTTGGGGTCGAACCTCATGCTCTTGGGGTTCGTCGCCGGGTCGTACCTCTTGACGACCAGCACCGACGCCGACGTCTTGAACTCCGCCGACGCGAGGTAGCTCCCCACTGGGCCCAGCTCGTCGGCGTTCTCCACCAGAGGGGCCGTCGGCGGTATCCGCCCCACCACGAACACGTTGCACTTGGACAGCGAGGCGATGGTCTCCAGCACCTCCTCCTTGGTGCGCGCCTCCCGCTCCTCGAACCGCACGGACCCGTCCTGCACCGCGGCGGCGACCCTGGCCTTGAACGCCTCCACCGCCGCTTCGTCGGCGACGTCCTCGCCGTCCTCGGGAAAAGCACGGTTGGGCTGGAAACGTGACATGGTGACGGCGACGCCGGGGTGCTCCGCCATGCGCGTCGCGTAGGCCAGCGCCTCCCGGTCGTCCGGCCCGCCGAAGAAGAGCACGGAGACCGTGAAGGCCACGTTCTGGGCGGCAACCTGGGAGTGACCGCCGAGGCCGCGGTCGACGAGGATGGCGACGGAGCACGGCGCCTCCCGGAGCACGCGCTTGTTGACGGCGTGGTAGGCGGAGCCGAGCGAGTGGAAGGAGCCGTCGGCCTGGAGCGTCTTGTGGTACGGCACGATGACCACGGCGGCGCGCTTGGAGGCGGCGCTGTCGATGATGTCCCGGTGGATGGTGTCCAGGACCGAGATGGCCGTCATGGGCCGCACCCTCACGGTGCTCAACTGCTGGAACGCCTCGAACGCCACCTCCGTCGTCGTCTCCGACGACGACCTGTTGTTGCTGAAGAAGGGCAAGGCGTTGCGGCGCGTTCGGTGCACCATGGAGATGGCCGACGACCGCTCGGAAAGCTCGACGAGGTGCATGGCGTATACGACGAGGCGGCGGCGAGTGCCCCGCGAGAGCTCGACGAGGTTGAGCAGCGTAGGGATGTTGCGGTAGCCGTGGAAGCAGGCGAGCACACGAAGCTCGCCGTCCACGTCGTCCCCACCGACGGTGCGGCGCTTGTACGGGAGCGACGCCGACGGGCGCGCCGGCTTGTAGACGGCCATGACAATCGGCGTGGTGATGAAAGTTGTAAACAAGGCCATGAGCACCATGATGGCGAAGGCCTCGTCGTTGAGCACCTTGCGGTCCCTGCCGATGTTGAGCACCACGAGCTCGACGAGCCCCTTGGTGTTCATGAGGAAACCGATTGTGATGGCCTCCCGGAATGGGATCTTGACGAGGAGGCACGTGCCGACGGCGCCGCCGATCTTGCCGACGCAGGCGTTGAGGATGACGAGCACGAGGAGGCCCCACGACTTGGCTCCCCGGATGGTGGCCACGTTGGTCTTGAGCCCACTGGAGACAAAGTAAAGCGGGAGGAAGAGGCCGGAGATGAGCTCCTCTACCTTCTCGAGGAGCACTCCGGCGAACGGCCCGTCCTTGGGGACGACGATGCCGACCATGAACGCGCCGAACAGAGCGTGGATGCCGATGACGTCGGTGACGAAGCCGGCGGCGAGAACGAGGGCGAGCGTGGCGACGATGTACACCTCCTTGACGGGCTCGCCTTCGGGGGACCGCCGCGCCATCCACGCGAGCAGCGGGCGGAGGAGCACGAACACGGCGGCGACGAAGCCGACGGCGGTGAGGAGCACCCAGAGCGAGATGATGGGTGAGCCGGTCCCCGAAAGCGCGATGGCGAGCGCGAGCAGGATCCAGGCCGTGACGTCGTCGACCGCGGCGGCCGACATGGCCATGCGTCCGAGGTCGGTGGTGAGGAGCTTGAGCTCGGTGAGGATGCGCGCGAGCACCGGGAAGGCGGTGATGGAGAGCGCGACGCCCATGAAGACCAGGAAGGGCGCCTTGGGCGAGTCCTGGAGACCGGGGAGGGTGGCGCGGAAGGCGAAGGAGGTGCCGATGCCGATGGCGAAAGGGACGGCGATGCCGGAGAGGGAGATGGCCAGCGCCTTCTTGCCGGTGCGGCGGATGGCGTTGAGGTCGAGCTCGAGGCCGACGAGGAAGAGGAAGAAGAGGAGCCCCAGGTTGGCCAGCGTGTCCAGCACCACCATGCTGCGCGCCGGGAAGACGGCGTCCAGGAACGTGGTGCTCCGGCCAAGCGCCGACGGGCCGAGCAGGATCCCGCCCTGCACACGTCATCCGAACGCATTCATTGTCAGTCCACAAGTCAAACCATCCTTGGTCAATGGAACAACGTGTCGCCATGAGGCTGGTCATAGTGGGGAGTAACTTAGACTAGTAACATACATATGTTACTAGTCTATGTTACTACCTTCATAGTGGGTAGTGTCATAGATGTGGTAACATAGTTGCCTTCATTTATTACTTTGTAGACTCATTATGCATTGGAAACCGCTATGTGATGGTAACATATTATGTTACTCTATTTGCCTCTCTCCTCATTAACTACTTGCCACATCATCATTTTTACTTATGTGGCATCTATGTTACTACCTATGTTACTCCCACTATGACCAGCCTGAAAAGAGGGTCAGAGATTCAATTGCTTGACAAAAACAACTACAGTAAAACCTAAAATTGTATACACAAATATTCAACTTGATTACGGTGAGATTCTAGTAAGAAAATTCATTTTCACTTTTCCACCCCATACATATGATCCAAGAGATCTCAATCGATCAAGAAATAATTGTACCAAGTACATTCAAAATCTTCTTATCACTTTTGTATTTGCACAAATCCCAACTTTTTCTTTTGAGATGAAATTACAAATCTCAACATTAGAATGCGTAGGGACAACTATTGTAAGTTGTCCAAGAGTTTGGAGCCTTGGTCGATTTTTGCCCGAAAGCTTCTTCTTCCTTCCACCCGTCCTTCGATACCAACCGGATCTCCGCTGACGACTGAACTATCGTTCCTTACCATCCGTGACCGGCAGTGCTGCCACGCACACCTCATCCCCCCAAGCCGCCTCCTGCGTCAGTCCATCCTTCGGCGCCCACCCTCTAACCACCCACCCTCTTATGCGGTGGCGACGACCCTGCACCGCACCCGCACCCATCAACCTTCTGTCCCGCCTTCTTTTTCTATCCAAGCACCCGCACCCACACCAAAACACCATTTTCAAACGTCGTAAGAATGACAAACACGCGCAAAAAAAAGATATGAGCAAGATATCTTTCCTAGGATCAGTCATGCATGATGCACGTCCTTAGACAAACTCGCATGCATTTGCCATTTCCCCGAACTAATTTTTTGAAAAGGAAAAGATCAACATATACAAAATATTCCCTCTATGAACTAATATAAGAGCATTTAGATCACTAAAATAGTAATTTAAACGCTCTTTATATTAGTTTACGGAGAGAATATGAAAAAATTTCAGAAATATGTGACGCATACGGACTCATGGAGGCGATGCACGAGGCCTTTGGGGTTTGCATGCTAGGATAAATCACGTACGATGATCTCGGCGATGACCCGGGGCTGGCGGAGCGGGCGGAGGAGGTAGGCGAGGCCTCTGGTGACGACGATGACGAGGCAGATCTGCAGGATGATGAGCGGCAGCGCGTAGTCCAGGGGGTTCTCCCCCTGGAACGCGCCGTGCGACGCCACCTTCGCCCCACCGCCGGCCATCTTCTCGCCGCCGGTGAAGGTGTACCCCCCGCTGCTTAGCTGAACTCTCCTGTTGCTTTCCCGAGCCGTACCCGTGCCCGTACCGTACGATGTGCGTCCTGGCCTACGCGAACGCGTTTATATAGGCGGCCAGGCATCTCTCTGACTCTGATCGAGTCCTGTGGCACACAAAAGAAAATGCTAGTAGTAAGTACGTGCACATGCGGTAATGTCGACCTAGCGCCGCTTCCGAGGCGAAGACTTGCCTTTTTTTTGGGTGCAACATGGCGAGGACTTTCTGTAATATATTTCGGCTGCCTAGCTTACTGACACATAGTAAATCTTTTTCTTCTTCTCTTTTCACAGCTAGCTCTGTGTTGTAAATTGTGTTGCTCAAATTCGAACAACGCCTAAATCAAAGTGAGCCTGGGAGCAATTCTGGCAGAGTCACCATCCACCATATGAAATAACGCGCTTCATAATTATATGGAGATTTGTCGAGGCGATGCGGAAACTCAGAATCATCGTAATTGAGTCACCAAAAATTTCTTGCATCATTGAGCTATAGTTCAGAAGCTTAATCCGCCATAACGCGCACAAGAACATACTTGAAGCTTCAAACTTGATTTCATATTATTTTTAAATATATTAAGCATAAGGTGGATCAACCAAATATTTCATTGGATGCACCACATGATGCTTACTACAATTTTGAATGACGCTTCATGGTGATCCCGCTCGTCCTCCGAGAGCGGCGGCAGCGCACGCGGGGGGGGGGGGGGGGGGGGGGGGGTAGTGGAGGTTGCCAGGAATGGACGCAGGCAATTGGCATGCGAGAGGAGATGGGCTGCGCTTGGGACTCCAAAGGAAGGAGAAACTTCCCCTCCCGCACAAGCGTCTTGCGAATGGAGCACCCTCCAATCCAGAGCCCCACAACCTCCAAATGTGGAGGCTGTAGGCTAGACTCAGAGCGGCCTCCATAAATTATGGTGATCCAAGTTCATATGGCGACTCTGCTAGAGCGGCCTTTTCAGCCAAAATCATGATATCGATGATTATTATGCTGATCGGGGCCATATGCCCTCTCTGCTAAAGTTGCTCTTTACACTTTGGGGTGGACAAAATAATGGCTAATTGTTTGGTTGGATCCATTAATTGTATGAATCTTGCGGAAATCAATTCCATAGACCGATCTATATTTCAAAAGTACGTATCAACCCTGTCCATTTTTTCATAAAATATGAAATTTCATAATATATTTTTGCATGTTTTCTGTTGCTAAGTTGCATGTAATCCGAATTTATGACAATCGGTTTTGGGGAGAAGAAGGGAAGGTGTGAGCGGAGCTCTGAGGCCAAGATGAAGGTGATGCGGCTGACCACGACGTCCTCAAGAAGGCCAAATCTAGAATTAGTGGTGGAGAAGGAAAAGACCATACCTAACACCCGTTCGATGTTAATCCAACTGTTTGACCAAATCAACTTATTACAAAGTAGGTTTTCGTCGGCTTAAGTAAGGACAGTACCTATTTTTATTTCTCAAACAAGTAGAAATATTTCCATTACTTTGATAATATTTTATTTTCCGGGGTGTAAACCGAAATAGAAATGCCCACAAGCTGATGTCCCATCTTGTCCTAACATTGAGATTCCTCTCTCAGGTTCGTTTGAATGAAAAAAGAGAGATTCCTCTCAAGTTGGAATATCTTAGTTGGATCTAACAGTACGATGTAGTCAGATTTCGCAAATGTAATTAAACAAGATCGTGCATCCATGCATGCATGTGGACGTTTTTCTGCGGGGGAAAGCAGCTCGCGCAGACAGACAGCTAGCCTAGCAGTTTGTCTCCTTCTGCCGATAAATAAACGGGATAGTGGCTGCTTGATTGGGTTAGGTTAGTGCAGGAACCTCACAGGGAAGGAACAGTTCGATCGATGGACCAACTCTCGTCGTATCAATGGCTCCGTCCTATTTGACCATCCTATTCAATCAAGTGAATAATCTTCAACGGGAATCAGAAAAATACAGGCTGGAGAGCATTTAAGAGAAACCGGCGAATCTTATATTCTATGTCTAGATACCTCCAGATAAATCTAAAACAACCTTTTTAGAATAGAGATAATACTATGCATTTGTTCCTAAATATAAGGTCTTTTAGTTCAAATGAAACTACGAAAACATCTATATTTAAGAACAGATAGTATTTTGTGTTCGAGCAATCTATTTTTGAGAAAACTTCAGTCAAGCAATATAGGCCAGTAGGCCAGTAGTATTTTCTCTTTTCCATATCTCAATGGTCATAGTTAGTAATTTTGAGAGTATGGTCTATTGATCGTGGTTTGATCACATGACTAACGGCATCTCCAACGCGAACCCTCAAATCGCCCATATATGTTCTTTGCGGGAGTCCAGACATTTTTTGCCATCCGATTCTAACCCTCAAATGTCCGTTGATGCATCTGAACCCGAGGGCTTTGCAGGAGTCAGAACATCTACCTGACCAATCAAAAGCCACTAGGTATGGCGAAAGTCCGCTGCTATATTTTCTGTTTGGCGAAAGGTGATAGGCGTTTGACGAATGGCTATTAGCATTTGGCAGAAGCTACTAACTAGCATTGCATTTGGCGGAAGCTACTAATGATAGCTAGCATGCATGATATTTGGCGGAAGCTACTAATGCAATGCTAATGATATGCACCTTTTTTGCAGAAGCTACTAATGATATAATGATACACATTTTTTTCCGATGGAAGCTACTAATGAAATGCTTGCATATCACAGTTTTTCCCTTCAAGTGCTTAGTATGTGACTGCTGCTATTTGGCGAAAGGTATGAGAAAGGCTGTTGCTATTATTACCGCCGCTATTTTTGAAGTTAATAGAGGCCGACTTTTTTACTCAATATTTTGGATTGCTTACCACATGTGTCATGTGGTAATAGAGGCGAACATTTGATGTATAGGGTTGGATGGCCGACTCCCATATCACGTTTGCGGATGCGTCTGGGCACGGCTCACAGACCGATAGTGTGTTTGTTTGAGGGGATAGCGTCGGAGATGGCCTAATACAGTACGCGTGGCACAGCCCACTGCCGTCCAAGCCTCCCCCGACCCGCACACATCAAGTTTTGAACTCGGTCCCGATGTCAACTCCGCGGCCTCGCCATTTCGCGCTCGTTCATGGCTCACACTCGCCGTGGAGTCCACGGCTAAGCCGCGGCCTCCCCGTCCACGAAATTCTTGGTGTACCTGAATGTTTAGGAAAATGGCAGGACTACTTAAGATGTTGTCAGATTTAGGATTATAATAGTTGTGAGATTTTACTACCGTAGCATTCGGGGCCTAGCATGTGGACGTTTCCCTATTTGAGGAAAGGATGGGAGACATGTTCAATTCAGCAGACACGCTTGTGCACAGCTGGACAAGATTATTAGGTTAGCCAATATATATACGCAATAATGCAGCTCAAGAGTTGGCGTCGCCGATTAATCCATGGTCTAGTTGCACACTTACATTCCATGGACGGCCGAGGGTAAAAACGGGATGTCACGGGCTCCACCCAAGTTTAAAAGAAAAGAGGTTCATCTCAAGTTTGAATATATTGCCTTGGATGTGAAATGAGATGCATGTACAAAGAGATTTTCTAAACGGGGCAAGGGTATGTTTGGACGATGGCCAAAGTTCACCCCACCAATGTTTTGGCCATAGTGAAAAAAATTGGTCTTTGTTTTAATAGTTGCCAGTTTTATCAACATTTCGATGGCTCTTTGGGTCTATTTGATCCATGCCTTCTGGTCCTAGTTCATATTACACGCCCGCATGCGGGCAGAATTGGGGCAGCCAATTCCCTCGCCAATAATTTGGCGTGCCTTGATCTGGCGGGGCTGGCACAAGTGTAAACCAAGCAGCCCCTTTGTTCCCCCTAGTTCATTTTTATAGTCATTGTTAATGAAATCAAGAGTGACAAAAGGCTAATACAAAATTTGGACTGGCAAATATTTGGTGGGGAAAACTTAGGCAAGGACAAAACATACCCTATATCACGGTATATATCTTTTACAAATTCAGCTGCATCGAGGGGCATTTCTGTGCGGACCGCAAGAAGCATGTCGAGAGGTGCTTTCCCCGTGTAGTGCATTTGGAATGGTTGCTTCTATGAAGGCAAGCTGAAATTTTAGCCGTTTGTTTAGGGTTATGCTTCTCCTTCTAGAGGCATATAGAAGCACCAAATAAAGCACAAGCCTAATGGAACATGATCCTAGATTTGCGTATGTAAGCAGGATTGTGCATCCATGTGGATAGGCGTTTTTCTAGGAGGAAAATGCAGCTGGTGCCGACTGCTAAGCTAGTTAGCTGGTGTTAATTAAGTTCTTCTCGATTGATCTAGATTCTAGAAACAGTTTTGAACGGCGGCCACTTGGATTGCATAATTTGCCGGAGAAGAGCCCGATTGGCTCACTCCCGTGTCACACCGCTCCCTCCTATTTGACCTTTATACACTAGTAGAAAAACGACTTTAGGACCGATTCGTAAGGACCTTTAGTACCGGTTTTGGAACCGACACTAAAGAGTGGGGACTAAAGGTCCCCCCTTTAGTCCCGATTCAACACGAACCGGGACCAAAGGCCCACCACGTGGCACGAGGCACGCCGTGGTATTGGGGACCTTTAGTACCGGTTTTTTCTGGGTTTTTTTGAAGCAAAAACAGTCCGTCTACTGGGCCGGCACGGCCTGCATACGACTAGAAACCCAACCTCTAGTTGGGCAGGATGCAGGCCCGTATGGTCCAGTAGGCCCCACAGGGCAAAAGGCTTGCAATAGGCCCACAAAGGCATGCTTAGAGAGGAGCTCGACACGGTAGCCGTAGTGGGGCTTATAAACCGGTGCGAGCTTCTCTCAACTAGCGAGGTGGGACTAAACATTGTGCACTGCGGGTGGCAGCGCACCACCTTTAATACCGGTTGGTGGCTCCAACCGGTACTAAAGGGGGAGGGGGGTCTTTAGTACCGGTTGGAGCCACCAACCCGTACTAAAGGCCATCATATTTAGTACCGGTTGGCTCCAACTGGCACTAAAGGGGGGGTCTTTAGTACCGGTTGGAGTCACCAGCCCATACTAAAGGCCGCCACATCTTTAGTACCGGTTCGTGGCACGTACCGGTACTAAAGGTTCGCCACGAACCGGTACTAATAAGCGCCGTCCGCCTAGCCGTTGGAACCGGCACTATTGGTCACATTAGTGCCGGCTCAAATACAAACCGGGAATGAGCTAAACATTTGACCATTTTTCTACTAGTGATATATCAAATTAATTACGTGAAATAATGCCCGCTAGACATTAGAAAATAATGGGTTGCACGCATATTATTCGAGGAACGACTGAGGTTATTTCCATTAGAAAAAATGGCCCTTGTTTTGATGGTTGCCAATTTTATCGACATTTCACTTGCTCTTTGGTTCTGTTTGAATGCTTGCCGGGAGTTGCCTTTACAAAATTTTGGCAAGTTCCTAATCCATGCCAAAATTTGGATCCTAGTTCATGTTACGCGCCCGCGTGCTGCCGGGGCTGCCGATTCCCTCGCCAATAATTTGGCGCGACCTGATTTGGCAGGGCTGGCACAAGCGTAACCCAAGCAGTCCCTTTGTTCACCCTAGTTCACTTCTATAGTCAATGTTATAGCCAAATCACAGGTAACAAAAAGCTGAAACAAAACTTGGACTAGCCAAATATTTGGTGGGGCAAACTTAGGCAAGAACCAAATATACCCTATATCACAATTTATATATCTTTTTAGTAATTCAGATGCATCGAGGGGCATTTCTGTGGGTAGGTGGTAAGAAGCTGTGGGGA
Organism: Triticum aestivum; assembly: GCF_018294505.1. Classification (NCBI taxonomy): domain Eukaryota; kingdom Viridiplantae; phylum Streptophyta; class Magnoliopsida; order Poales; family Poaceae; genus Triticum; species Triticum aestivum. The sequence continues at coordinate 31,100,875 of NC_057806.1, read as the reverse complement.
GCGCAAGAAGTGCGTCGAGAGGTGCTTTCCCTGTGCAGTGCATTTGGAATGGTTGCTTCTATTCTATGTAGGCAAGCTGCAAATTTTAGCTGTTTGTTTAGGGTTGTGCTTCTCCTTCTAGGGGCATATAGAAGCACCAAATAAAGCGCAAGCCCAATGAAACATGATCTTAGATTTGCGTATGTAAGCAGGATTATGCATCCATGTGGACAGGCGTTTTTCTAGGAGGGAAATGCAGCTGGTGCTGACTGCTAAGCTAGTTAGCTGGTGTTAATTAAGTTCTTCTCGATTGATCTAGAAACAGTTTGGAATGGCAGTCACTTGGATTGCATAATTTGCCGGAGAAGAGCCCGATTGGCTCACTACCGTATCACACCGCTCCCTCCTTTTTGGCCTTTATATATCAAATTAATTAAAATAATGCCCGGTAGACATTATAAAATATTGGGTTGCACACATATTATACGAGGAACGACTGAGGTTATATCCATTAGAAAAAAATGATCTTTGTTTTGATGGTTGCCAATTTTATCGACATTTCAATGGCGCTTTGGGTCTGTTTGAATGCTAGCCGGGAATTGCCTTTACAAAAACCTGGCAAGTTTCTAATCCATGCCAAAATTTGGATCCTAGTTCATGTTAAGCGCCCGTGTGCTGCCAGTGCTGCCGATTCCCTCGCCAATAATTTGGCGCGACCTGATTTGGTGGGGCTAGCACAAGCGTAAACCAAGCAGTCCCTTTGTTTCACCCTAATTCGTTTTTATTGTCAATGTTATAGCCAAAATCACAGGTAACAAAAGGCGGAAACAAAATTTGGACTAGCCAAATATTTGGTGGGGCAAACTTAGGCAAGAACCAAATATTACCCTATATCACAATTTATATATCTTTCAGTAATTCAGATGCATCGAGGGGCATTTCTGTGGGAGGTGGTAAGAAGCTGTGGGGAGCGCAAGAAGCGCGTCGAGAGGTGCTTTCTCCGTGCAGTGCATTTGGAATGGTTGCTTCTATTCTATGTAGGCAAGCTGCAAATTTTAGCTGTTTGTTTAGGGTTATGCTTCTCCTTCTAGGGAAGGGGCATATAGAAGCACCAAATAAAGCACAAGCCCGATGAAACATGATCTTAGATTTGCACATGTAAGCAAAGATCGTGCATCCATGTGCACAGGCGTTTTTCTAGGAGGGAAATGCAGCTGGCGCCGACTGCTAAGCTAGTTAGCTGCTGTTAATTACTAAGTTGTTGTCGATCGAGCTAGGAACAGTTTTGAATGGCGGCCACTTGGATTTGCATAATTTGCAGGAGAAGAGCCCGATTGGCTCACTCTCGTATCACACCGCACCGTATCATTACATTACATTACGTGAATAATGCCTCACTCTCGTATCACACCGCACCGTATCATTACATTACATTACGTGAATAATGCCTGCTATGCACACATATTATACGAGCAACGAATGGGATTATTTCCATTCCTGTCAAATTCCGCTGGATGTGCGTGTAGCAAGTTATTTGACCTTGCAATTGTTTGACCGTGCATGTGGACGCGTCCCTATTTGTGGAAAGTCACGACGACGGCTTCAGTTCAGCGGACACGCCATGCACAGCTGCACAAGAAGATCAGTATACGCTACTATATAAGGCAATAATGCAGCAGCCCAAGGATTGACGTACGCTGCCGTGCCAGCCCTGATCTAGTTGCACGCGGTCTGACCTTGTGTGAGAGAGAAAAGAGAGCCGGCTTATCATCCATCCATCCTTATCGTCGTGTGGATCGGATAGAAGTGTACGTGGATGTATACGACCGCGATCGATATGTGACGCTGCCGATCGCTCCCTGTCCCTTCTTTCTGTTGTTGCTAGCTAAGCTAGCTAGCCAGGTCGTGCGTACTCCCTCTGTAAACTAATATAAGAGCGTTTAGATTACTAAAGTAGTGATCTAAACGCTCTTATATTAGTTTACCGAGGTAGTACATGCGTACGGTGGGGGGTTGGACTTTTGGATATGGCCGACATACGTGTCCGTCTGACTTGTTGCCTCGTACAGTACGTAACTATCCCAAGCAAAAACAACTGCTGTCTGTGGGTGTCGTCTGTAACCAGGACAGTTATTCGTCTGACTCAACCAAGTCTACGTTCTCATCACCCACTTGCAGAGATCGGCGAAACACATGAAATGGTGCTCGCACACAAGCCACCGACTCCCTTCCATTCGCTGGCCGTCGCCGTCCACCGATTAGTTGTCGCTGCAGCTGTTGCTGCTGTTGCTTAACTGATGGAAGGAGGGGTTGTACTTTACTAATACTGCTGCGTTGATTATATGTACTGGCACAAGTGCTAGTTAGATAATGTAACTTTAATTTGGTTGGAGGAACACGCGGCATGATCGATCGATGTGATGTGTGGAAAATGAGGGGCATTGGATTAAATCATCCCGGACCACGACCAACACACACCAAACTCTAACAGATGTGAGGTGATACATTACGTGTTACACCAGACGCCTTACGCCTCTAGGCTCTAGCTAGCTTGTTCAACGGCCTGTGCCGGCACATAATGAACGACTAGCACTTGCACATTGTACTTTACTAGCATCATACTTCATTGTGCTTAGTATGAAGGTGAGTTTAATTGATGGCATTTTAATTTGTTGGTTCCAAGGAACATGCATGCATGCATGAGTACTAGAAATGCAAAAAAGAAAAAAAATTGTGGGGGACCGTTGCATGCATGGAAAATGAAGCCGGGTCGTTGGATAATGCATCACCGCAAAGTCGACTAAGAGCATGGTTAATAGTGTAGCCAATTGCTTGCTATAAGCCATTGACATGTCATCTATAGTTCATGTTATAGCTAATATGTACAATAGTTGACTAAAAGAGTGTACTACTTTTTTTTATCATATGACCCACCTTTCACTCTCACAAAATGCCTAGGAGCACGTGTTAGAGCTGGCTCTTCACCAAGAGCATGTTTGCCTTCTCTCTCTTCTTTTTTTTTCTCCAACTAAGCAAAAATATACTAGTTTATTTCTTATAGCCAGCTGACTCAGCTCTATTGTATTTGCTCTAACACCAACCTCTGACGCGAGGTGACGCATTAAATCAGACACCCCATACAACTCTCGTTCAACCCTATACACAGAATAAACAAGCAGCACTGTACATCATTACATAGAATGAACAAGCATGCACGAGAGGTACTTCGTATATACAGTTTTGGGTAATTTTTTTGATCCATTCATAATTTGTCGTGCTGGTACAGAACACAAAATGTATTAAAAATTACAAGTAGGTCCGTGGACCACCTAGCGAGGACTAGAAGCACTGGAGCGAGCCAAAAGGTATGTTGTCGCCATCACCCCTCTACCTCGCTGTAGCCGGTCAAACATTCTTGTAGTAGACAATCTCGAAGTTGTCATGCTAATGTCCCACAGAATCAACACATCAGAACAACAACCGTCGTTGATAAAGAGAATCGTAGATTGGAAGTTTTATGGAACCGGCTAGAGGTCAGTTGACCGAAAACGAAAATTAGGTCAATCGACTGGTCACAAATTCGTTTCAATCGATCTGCTTCCTGCAGATAATACCGTGCGTACAATAATGCTAGTACTTTAGAGCCAAGCCGTGGAAATGAGCAACGTGTGAGCGTGGCCCATCTAAGGAGAGTGTTAGCGAAGCCGCAACCCATCTCTCATCAAAATATCCATTTTGCAATGCAACTAGCTAAAAACTACTCTGACCAACATAGAGCTCAAATTCCACGCTAGTACATCTGACCCAGTGTAGACGGTAGCTTGGTGAAAGCTTATGCATGTATGTTTCTGAAAAGGGTGAAAACGTCATCAATAAATGCAGAGGATAAGGAAAACTGATAACAAGCACAAACCACAAATAATTATTTTTTGGTATGTCGAGTACCAAACCGAGATATCAAAAATTATCTAGAACTCTACTACGTACTCTAAATATTCGATAACGTCCTCACCTTTTTGTACCCCAACTGCCAAACCAAGATTTATAAATGAGCTAGGTCCACCAGATGATGTGATTTTTACTGGAGTATAACCAAATGCCAAGATAGTTAAGCAGAACATCTCAGAATATCTTGACCAGCCAACCAAGATAAAACAAATAATAGAAGAACATTTCAGAAAGAAAATAATAATAATGATTTTTTGCTAACAATTTACATAGAAATTGCGGTTTAATATAACATGCAAGAATAAGCATATAATAGTGGAATTTTCATATAAAATAGGAAGTTTCATACAATGGACTTAATTAGTGATTTTGGTATTAACCTAAAAGAAGAAAGAAAATAAAACAAGCGGGAAAAAATCAAATTAATAAAGTTTTCGAGAAAGAATTAATTAGTGGTATTGGTATTACCATTTAAGAATGAATAAAAATCTACAACAACAATGGCAAAATTTACACATAAATTATGTTTTTTCATAATACACAGAAATAAGCATATAGCAGTGGAATTTTTGCAAAAAGAAGTTTTCCTTAGAAAAAATGAATTAGTGGCATAAATTGCACCTTTTGTATTATGCAAAGAATAAACATATAATAGTGCAATTTTCACACCCAATTATAATTTGCATACATATTGTATAATACTTGCACGTATACTTGCACACAACAATGAAGTTTTTCATAATAAAGTAGTTTCCACATATAATCTAAAACAAAATCATAATAGTGAAGTTTTCTATTGAAAATGAATTAGTGGCATTGGTATTACATTTAAGAAGGCAGAAAATGAAACAAAGATCTAAACCAAACAATTCCAAAATTTGCACAAAGTTTACACAAAAATTGCATTTTTTTTCTAATATGCAAGAATAAGCATATAATAAAGAAATTTTAGAAAAAGGAAGTTCCGAAAAAAGGAATAAATTAGTGGCATTGATATTACCAATAAATAATAAAGTTTTATAAGGAAAAATGAATTAGTAGCATTGGTATTGCCCTTTATGAAGAAAGAAAAAAACTTGCACACTACTTTCACTTTTTTAATATGCAAAGATTAAGCATACAATAGTGTGATTTTGGTACATATTTTATAGCAGTTGTGTGCATACACTTAGACTTACCCAACATCCCATAAATAGCAACAAAAGGATAAAATCAACTAATAAGAAAGAGAAAGAAAAGTAATGCAAAAAAACAGATAAAAACAGAAAATAGAAAAATACAATGGGAGAAAGGGGAAGGTTGGGTCACACTAATGCTTTGACCCGTTAAGGAAATGACTTATCCAAACATGTGATCAGTCGATTTAACACGACCCAAACACGCCTGAGAACAAACCAGAAAAAATAGCACGGATGGCTAAGCAAGATCAGTGCCACACAAAATCGACTGACCCAAAAAAAAATTCCAGATGACTTACATGCAGCTAAATATAGTTTTATTCTTCAAGGAGGGACACAAGTATCGGTTTGGCTATTTATCATGTACCTGAATTTTCTTTTAGCATCAGTCAATGCTTTCTTTTCTACAATCACAACGCATTAGTGCTACATAGAGCACACAGCGTGCATGCATGCTCGCGCGCTCACATAGTCATGCATAGGGATGATGTAGCTGTTTACAGTGCATGTATACAGTGCACACGTAGTTGGTCATGCACTCCCTGGACGCCGACACTTGGGAGTATTAATTGATAATTACTTAGGCAGAATAATTAAGAGATTTTATATTAATTGATATAATTAGTAAAGTTTAAATAAACTTGTTTTCATGTCACTCATCCCTATTCCTTTCATTTATTTTTTCAGCGGTTTTCCTATTTGACAGTCCACTGAAAAAATTATGTAGTAGTTTTTCTGTTTTATGTGTGTTTGCTTCTGTTTCTTCTTTCTTTCTTTCTTCTTGATCAGTTTTCCCTTTTTTTTCTTTATGTGTATATTTGGATGTTGGGTGTATGCAAGTGTATACATACAGCTACTATACAGATACTAGAGTGCACATTTTTTACTACTATAGGATCATTCTTGCATATTATAAGAACTGTAATTTCTGTGCAAATTGTGTGCAAGTTTCCGTTTTAATTGTTTTTTTTATTTTCTTTCTTCTTTAAGGGAAATACCAATGCCACTACTTCATTCTTTTTTAGTAAACACTATTTTTTATTTTGTGTGTGTAACTATACATGGAAGTACTATACAATATGTGTGTAGATTATTCTAGAGTGCAAAAAAGACAACTGTTATATGCTTATTCCTTGCATGCTTCGAAAAGTGTAAATTTTGTGCAAGTTTTTTTTCAGTTTTTTGTCATATTCTTTCTTCTTTAAGGGTAATTCCAATGCCAACAATTCATTCTTTCTTAGAAAACTTTATTTTCTGAACTTGTTTCAGTTTCAATTTTAGTTTTAGTATGGGGGGGGGGGGGACCCAGTTGGGTGTTTGGATGTTTGGATGTGGATCAGATGCTAGAGAGTGGTTTGACTGAATGCCAAAAAACTAGGGGCTTGTCAAATAGTCACCCCCTTTGTTTAGTTTTCTTCTCTCTCTCTGTGTGTGTGTGTGTGTGTGTGAGAGAGAGAGAGAGAGATCCAAAAAAATTCTAGAACTCTACTACATACTCTAAAACAAAAATGTAAAAAATAATTAAAAAGTTGCACATAGTTCATAAAAATTACAAATTTAATAATATCCAAGAATAAGCATATGATAGGGGAATTTTCGAAAAAAATGGAGTTTGCTAAAAATGAATGAATAGTGGCACTGTTATTACCATCCGGTAAACTAGAAAAATGAAACAAAACTAAAACAAAATCAAAGTAATTATTTCCATAAGGAAGAATGAATTAGCAGAATTGGTATTACCCTTAAAAATTAAATAAAATAAGATAAAAACAAAAAACAAAATAAAATAATGAATTTTCTTAAGAAAAATGAATTTGTGGCGTTGGTATTATCCTTTATAAACAAATAATACTAAAAGAATGTAACACAAACAATGAATTTTTTGCACACTATACACAAAAAATGTGCTTTTTTAAAAATATGCAAGAATAATAATATAATAGTGTAATTAGTGGCATTCGTATTACCCTTAAAGAAGAAATAAAATAAAATAAAATAAAAATGAAGTTTACTAAGAAAGGATAATTGGTGGCATTCGTATAACCCTTTAAGGAAATTTAAAAAAAATGTAAAACAAAAATGAGAAAATTTGCACACAATATATATGAAAAACGCACTTTATTAAAATATATAAGAATATAGTGATTTTTTTACAGAACATAAGTTCAGTATGAAAGTATGAATTAGCAGCATTCACATAACCTTTAAAGAAAATAAAAATGAAATGAAAAAATGAAAAATAAAATAGTAAAGTTTTATAACAAAAAAGGAATTAGTAGCGTTGGTATCACCCTTTAATAAGAAAGAAAGAAACTGAACACAATTTTGCACTGAAATTACACTTTATTAAAATGCAAAGATTCACTATATAATAGTGCAATTTTGATACATATTGTATAGTATTTGTGTGCGTACATTTACACTTACCCAACATCCCAAATATAGCTATGAAAGAAAAAAAACCCAACTACTAGAAAAAGAATAAAGGATTGCAAAAAACAGATAAAAAGAGAAAACAAGAAGAAGAAAAAACAAGGGAGAGAGGGGAAAGGCTGGGTCGCACCTTGTAATGGGCTTTGGACCGGTAAGGAATTGACTGACCTAAATATGTGGTCAGTCGGTTTAACAAGCTTAAACACAACTGACAAAACACCAGAAATAGATAACACGAATCACAAAGCAAGATCAACGGCACACAAGATCGATTGACCCAAAATAAAATTTCAGGCGACTATTTTTTTTGCCGGGAAATTTCAGGCGACTTACATGCAGCTAAATTGAAGTCTTCTTCATCAAGGAGGGACACAAGTGTTTTTTTTAAATGAAGGCAAAAGTTTTGCCTCATCAATTAATTAAGAAGAAGAGACACAAGGGTACATGTAATTGCACGTTAATTACTTGAGTTCTGTGTGCATATTTCACACATAACCGGCCGGGTGGCTTCTATTATACGTACTCCAAATCCATTATGTCATTCCTTACTTAATATCAATCTCTCTCTTTCTCTCCTCATTTCTTTGAGATTATCATCCTGGTTTGTTACGTGTAACTGTACGGCAAGTGATGCAATGACGACTAAGTTGGCCTAATCCTGCTGGCACGCAAAGCTCACACTAAGTCAGCGCAGTGTTTTTTTCCCTCCGAATGTTCTGATCTTTCCAGGCAATGCTTGCATGCATGTCAAGGAGGCATGCATCTTGTCTCGCATGCTAGAGATAGGGGGGGGGGGGGGGGGGGGGGGGGGGGATTCTAGACTCAGCGTGTCCTTTCTGAGGCCCTTCCAGCGTAAATCTCAAAGCACTCTCACAAGAACCACTTCTCTGGCAAGGTGCCGGAGGAAGCCAAGAAGGGAGATTCAACCAAGACTTATGACAAGGTGGAGGCCCTCAAAGTGTTTAGGCGTTCCAAGGGCCCATGCTTCACCCATGGCGAGCCTTCGAACAAGGCACACAAGTGCCCAACCCAAAGTGCCCGACCCAAGTTTCTCTCCATGTCATTGAAGAATTACTTGATTTTGCCACTCCCATGTAAAGGATGATGCACCGGAAGTCATGCTCCTGGGTTCTTCCAAAACAACACCCAAATGCAAGCGCACCCTGATTTGTGGGCAAGCACCATGTACGTACAAATAGCCAAATACTAATGTACTCAGGTAGTGTGGCCTCTTTCATCAACACTTATGATGGTGCCATGTACCAGGGGTACATCGGCAGGCCAGGAGTCGACCCACCAGACCACGCGGTGGCCTTAGCCCAGTACCGGGATGACAGCCTCACCAGGAGACACGGCCTACTTGGCGCGCAAGGAAGGTCCCCGGGGATCTTGCAGGACCCGACCCGGCTGTAACAGACTTGAGAATCATGTAAGCCCTAGCCTTGTCCCTTTATATAAGGCAAGGCTAGGGTTACACCATAGATCATCTACGCTCACATGTCTATGTGATTAGTGGCGAAGCTACACAAGGTTGATTGGAGGGGCCAAAGAGAAAATACAGTTTCTAGGATGAACGAAAACTCAATTTTTCCCGATATAAAACTCCCTATACTAATTTTCTTCACGAACTTTGTTCAAGCTGAGAGGGCCACGGCCCCCGCAGTCATACACGTAGCTCCGCCAGCGTATGTGATCTTTAATTGGCAATCTCTCCATTGTACACGAGTCTTCATTGTGCCAAAGAAGTTTTAGTTACTAGTTTAAGGCATTTCAATTTGGTTCCGAGAAACATGCATGCATACGCATGCCATTCATGGAAAACGAGGGACATTGGATAGTGCATCACGGCAAGTCGACCAAACCTCGACCCTGTACACAGAATGATCCCAAGGATGTAAACACAAGTGGGTGAGTCGTGAAGGTGGCACGTACTTAAATGGTTTTTTTATTTATAAGAGAACAATGCGTGCACATTTAAGAGTTCGGCCGGGTGGATTTCTCTTACACGTACGTACGTACGTACGTACTCCATGTCAACATTTCCTCCATCTCAATCTGCATTTCCTTTCTCTGAGACTGTCGCCGCGGTTCGTCATTGTACACGCGATCTGTACGGCAAGTGACGCAATGACAGCTGTCATTACCTCTGGCCTAATCCAACTGTCAGCGACTCCGCACAGTTTTTTTTTCCTTCCTCCGAGCGTGTCCTGACCTTTTCAGGCAATGCATGTCAAGCATGCGTCTTGTCTCAGCATGACATGTCTTAGAACATCTCTAGCAGACCCCGTCTAAGTGGTCAAATTCTTATAATTTTTGCGTTTTACAGTTTTGATCGAAAAAAGTGTTCAGAACAAAAACCGTAAAAATGATCCAACCCGTAATTTTTTTAAGGGCCACTGAAAATGCACACCCGAAACCCTTATATTTGGAGGTTGGAAGGCCGAACCTAAGGGGCCCTCTATACCAGTCAAACCTCATCCGAGCAAACACGCCGCCGCGGAGTTTGTCAGAATCCGCCCTAAACTCGCTGGAATTCATCACCGCACACCGGAAAAGACCGCTAGACGATGCAATCGATCACCGCTAGTTCGAATTGGACGAGGTCGACATCCCTGTAGCCTCCCATGACCTCAGCCTGGCCGCCGGAATCCTCCCGAGGCGGCATGCAAAGGGGCATGGCTCGGCCGGTGCTAGAGCAAGGCACGGACGTCGGAGGCGACGGGGTGTGGCCGGCGAGGCTGGGCGCGGCTGGCGTGGTGACGGGGCGCGGCCGACAGGTGACAGGGTGCGGCCAACGGGGTTGGGCGCGGCCGGCGTGGCCGGCTGGAGGAAGGGCGGCGGCGGACGGTTTGAAGAAGGAGCTCTTTATCCTAGTTTTACAATTTGTTTTAGAGTATCTATTCGGCCGTAGCTAAAATGAACCCTTAAAATGCATTTTTCCGACCCGTATCGCAGTATTACAGTTTGCGATTTTAAAAGGTCTGCTAGAGATGCTCTTGTTGTCGGAGTAAATGACCACGGGTAGCCTAGCCGGCTCCCCTGGCCCTTCTGAAAAAATTACGAGCCGATCCGACCCTCAAGAATCCAAGACATGGGGCCGCCTTCCCCTTGCCGGCTGTCTCCCAGGCCGACTATCGGAAGGCGGCACAGCTTTAGCCCTCATGAAGAAAGCCGCGGGAGGGCCGGCTCCAAGAAGCCGACCGCAAGAAGCCGACTCCCACAAAGCGGTCAAGATCGTACCCTCGAAGTCTGCATCCATATAACGGCGATGTGACGGGGCGTGGCTACAGTAAAGCCTGCCACCCCCGAATCCCGGAGCACGCCTGGCACAGTGCGCCGTACGGGGTGGCCATGACCCGTCCGGCGCGGCACTGTTGCCATGTTGACCCTGATGCCACCCACGACGGGCTGTCAGCGCGGCCCACGGGCGGTGGGCCCCTTCAGGCAGAGAGACACCCGAAGGCGGCCAGGCCTCCCCCAGTCGGCCCAAGACGGGGCCGGCTCCCCACAGTCGGCTTGCTTCCTCCCTCGAAGGAGACGCCCCATTAAGGGGACAAGACGAGGCGTGGCTACAGTGATCGCCCGCCGGGCGGCGGCACTGTAGCCACGCTTACCTCGGCGAAGCCCTCGTCACCAGGTTTGAGGCAATAGTGACCAGCCACCGACAAGGCCCTTGACAGTGGGGCCTGCCTGTCGACCAAGGAGCCGGCAGCCGGCAGGACCCACTAGCTGGCGGGCCCCAGCAGCCAGCGCAGAAGCCGGCGAGCGTAGACACAGACGGCTAGGGCCCACGCCCAGCCGGATTACCATTGTACCCCCGGGGGTGGGCCTATATAAACCCCCCGGGGCACCCATGCAAAGGGTTGATCTGAGCTAGTTTTAGACACCAGATAGAGAGGAGAGGAGAGCTAGCCGTGCCCTTCTTCTTCTTCTTCTCGCCAAACAGCTCAAGGAGCATCTTGTAGCCACTCGCTCATCTAGTGATCATGCGGAGACCCCGCAGAGCACCAGTAGGGGTGTTATCTCCTCGGAGAGCCCTGAAGCCGGGTAAGATTCGCCGGCGTGCATGTCTTCGCCTCATCCCGCTTCCAGGCACCGGCGACGTCTTACTGGCTCCCACAATGATAAGCCACCCGTTGGCATATGTCGCACCTACCACCTGACATTTGGCGCCCACCATGGGGCCAGGTGCACCGTCATCCGGAGACCTGTTCTGGACGGGAACCCTCTTCCTCCCCGGCGAGCGTAGCCAGCCCGGCACGCACGATGGCGCTTGCCACGACGCGCTGCAAGGCGTCGCCAACGTCTGCGCAGCGAGCGGCCTCGCCGATCTTCTTGATGAGACCCTCATCTCCGACGAGCCCGCCTCTGACGCGGGCACCGACCACCTCGTCAACCTCCTCGGCCAGCTCCACGTCTCCGGCGAGCTTGCTATGGACTTGGAGTCTGTTGGCTCCACCGATCCGATGCCTGTCGACTCCGACACGGCCTCGCTTGACGCTTTCCCCACCGACGTCGCGATCTACAACGACCCGCTTCCCCGGGCCGATGGCTGCGACGGTGCCACCACCGAGGTGATGGTCATCGGCCACGGCGGCGCTTCTGGCGAGAACGCCCTCGACGCCCCGCATGCAGCGGTCCACGACTTGTCCATCCCCCTCCCGGCCGATGCCAACGCCGAAGCACTGGAGGCTCGCCGCCTCGCCCTCCTCGCGGAGGGCCGGAAGTTGGCTTCCATGAGACGCCTCACCGAGGCCCACCAGCGCGAAGCCGACCGCGCCGCCTTTGGCACGCCACCCCCAGGCGGGCCAAGCCGAGCCGGCGTTGTCAGACAACGCGGCGCTGCCCTCGCCGACACGCTAGGAGTCGACCGCCCAGTCTACGCCACTCCACTCGAGAACCTGCGCGCCGCCCAGGCGGCTGTAGACGAGCTAGACGGACTGGGGGCCGAAGAACTCCCCCACATGACCAGACGCATCCAACAACTAATCGATGCAGCCGCACAGTGGCACGAAGCCGACGCCCACGCGGAAAGCCCTCCCCCGCGCCGAGAGCACGGCGCGACGTCCCGGACGCCGACTGCGGGTAAAACCCGTGCGTGACACGAGAAGGAGCCGGCTGCCAGCCGAAGCCGAACCCGGACCTCCATCGAGCGAGACGCAGAAGGCCGTCCCCGGGCCGTGGAGCGGCGGGGCAACCCGCCTCCGCCTCCGCCTCACGGGGAGAGATGTCCCACCCCACCGCCTGTCACGCATCCGACTCTCAGCGGCCGACTAGGTCTCCGTGAAGGAGTCGGTGAGAACGACGCCCGCCATCGGATCGACCGCCTAGCGCGATCCCTGGCGCTAGAAGAAGAAGATGATGTCGGCCCGCCTTGCTTCGGCCCCCGCATCCGCGACGAGCCTTTCCCCAAAGGATTCTTGCTCCCAAGAGACACGCCCAAGTACAACGGCTCCATGAAGCCGGAAGATTGGTTGATCGACTACTCCACAGCGGTTCGCATAGCAAACGGCAACAGGCGCATTGCCGTGAAGTACGTGCCCCTCATGCTACAAGGCACGGCGCGGACCTGGCTCAATAGCCTCAGGCCCTACAGCATCAACAGCTGGCTAGACTTCACAGAGGCCTTCGTCCGCAACTTCACCAGCACCTACAAGCGGGCCCCCAAGCCTAGACAGCTCTCCTTGTGCGTACAAGGCCCCGCCGAATCCACTCGCGACTACCTCACGCGTTGGGCCGAGCTCCACAACTCTTGCGAAGGGGTGCACGAGGTGCAAGCCATAGAATACTTCACCGTCGGATGCCGAGAAGGCACCCTCCTTAAGCACAAGCTCCTCTGCGACGAGCCGACTACCCTCGACGAGCTTCTGGTCATAGCGGACAAGTACGCCACCGCCGACTCCTCAATGAAGACTGAACTCCGGGTAGACGCGTCCGGGAAGGTAATCAACCCGGCGCCCAAGACGCCGGCTGGGGACTCCGGTCGACGCCCGTACCAGAACGACCACAAGCGCAAGGGCCCCATGCCGCTCTCCACCAGTCGGCAGGTGGCCACACTCGAGGACAAGCAGCCCGAAGGGCGGCCCGCACCCAAGAAGTAGAAGGGCGGCAGGCCGGCTTGGCAGCCAGCCTTCTCCTACGAGCAAACTCTCGACGCCCCGTGTAAGTTTCACAGCGGCGTGAAACCGTCCAACCACACAACCTGGAAGTGCCACTGGCTCACCCAAATCTCCAAAGGCGAAGGGCTCGCGCCGCCTCCGCCTGCTGGTCCACCGCCTCCGGCTCCGCAGCTGTCGACCGCTCGGCCAGCAGTCGAGGCTGTGCACGATGAGTTCCCCGACGAGCATGCCGCCTATGTCGTCTTTACAAGCCAGCCCGAAGGCCGGCGTAGCAAACACCGAGAGCACCAGGAAGTCAACGTGGTCGCTACCAACCCCGCTGAGCACATGCACTGGTCAGAAAAGCCTATCAGCTGGAGCCGGGCCGACCACCCAGAGGTGATGCCATCTCCCGGCTCTTATCGTTGGTTTTGGATGCCACCCTTGCAACGGACAGACGCGCCGCCCGTTTCTCCCGCGTGCTGATAGACGGCGGGAGCAGCATCAACATCCTGTACCGTGACACCCTGGAGAAGCTGAACGTCAAGACGAAGCAACTCATGCCTACTCGGACTGTGTTCCATGGCATTGTACCTGGCCTGTCCTGCGCCCCCATTGGCAAGATCAAGATTGATGTTCTCTTTGGGGACAAGGATCATTTCCGCCGAGAAGCGATCTGGTTTGAAGTGGTGGACCTGGAGAGCCCCTACCATGCATTGCTTGTCCGTCCTGCCTTGGCCAGGTTCATGGCTGTTCCCCACTATGCCTACCTCAAGATGAAGATGCCGAGCACCAAGGGCATCATCACCATAGCCGGCGATTATAAGAAATCTTCCGAGTGCGCTGCAGCCAGCAGCCGGCTGGCCGAGTCCCTTGTGATTGCTGAAGAAAAGAAGATGTTGGACCGAGTCGTGGCCATGGCCGGCAAACACCCGGCCCTGCCCCCCGATCCCAAGGAGTGTGACGCCCAAGGATCTTTCCAGCCGGCCAAGGAGACGAAGAAGATACCTCTTGACCCCGAGCACCCAAAAAGGTTTGCCGTCATCGGGGCAAACCTAAACAGCAAATAGGAAGGCAAGCTCGCCGACTTCCTCCGTGAGAATCAGGATATCTTTGCATGGTCCCCTAAGGACATGCCGGGTGTTCCGAAGGGATTCGCCGAGCACAAGCTACACGTCCGAGAAGGCGCAAAACCAGTCAAACAACCCCTTCGCCGACTGTCGGAGGAGAAAAGAAGGATTGTGGGAGAGGAGATAGCCCGGCTTCTTGAAGGAAATATGCCCTAGAGGCAATAATAAAGTTATTATTTATTTCCTTATAATCATGATAAAAGGTTTATTATTCATGCTAGAATTGTATTAACCGGAAACATAATACATGTGTGAATACATAGACAAACAAAGTGTCACTAGTATGCCTCTACTTGACTAGCTCGTTAATCAAAGATGGTTATGTTTCCTAACCATGAACAATGAGTTGTTATTTGATTAACGGGATCACATCATTAAGAGAATGATCTGATTGACATGACCCATTCCATTAGCTTAGCACCCGATCGTTTAGTATGTTGCTATTGCTTTCTTCATGACTTATACATGTTCCTGTAACTATGAGATTATGCAACTCCCGTTTACCGGAGGAACACTTTGGGTACTACCAAACGTCACAACGTAACTGGGTGATTATAAAGGAGTACTACAGGTGTCTCCAAAGGTACATGTTGGGTTGGCGTATTTCGAGATTAGGTTTTGTCACTCCGATTGTCGGAGAGGTATCTCTGGGCCCTCTCGGTAATGCACATCACATAAGCCTTGCAAGCATTGCAACTAATGAGTTAGTTGCGAGATGATGTATTACAGAACAAGTAAAGAGACTTGCCGGCAACGAGATTGAACTAGGTATGGGACACCGACGATCGAATCTCGGGCAAGTAACATACCGATGACAAAGGGAACAACGTATGTTGTTATGCGGTCTGACCGATAAAGATCTTCGTAGAATATGTAGGAGCCAATATGGGCATCCAGGTCCCGCTATTGGTTATTGACCGGAGACATGTCTCGGTCATGTCTACATTGTTCTCGAACCCGTAGGGTCCGCACGCTTAAGGTTACGATGGCAGTTATATTATGAGTTTAGGCATTTTGATGTACCGAAGGTTGTTCGGAGTCCCGGATGTGATCACGGACATGACGAGGAGTCTCGAAATGGTCGAGACGTAAAGATTGATATATTGGAAGCCTATGTTTGGATATCGGAAGTGTTCCGGGTGAAATCGGGATTTTACCGGAGTACCGGGAAGGTTACCGGAACCCCCCGGGAGCTAAATGGGCCATGATGGGCCTTAGTGGAAAAGAGAAGAGGCAGCCCTACATGGGCTGCGCGCCTCCCCCTTCCCCTAGTCCTATTAGGACTAGGAGAGGTGGCCGGCCCCCTCTCTCTCTTTTCCCCCTCCGCGAATCCTATTCCAACTAGGATTGGGGGGGGGGGAATCCTACTCCCAGAGGGAGTAGGACTCTCCTGGCGCGCCACACCTTGGCCGGCCAGCCTCCCCCCTCTAGTCCTTTATATACTGAGGCAGAGGCACCCTAGAACACACAAGTTGATCCACGTGATCTATTCCTTAGCCGTGTGCGGTGCCCCCAGCCACCATATTCCTCGATAATACTGTAGCGGAGTTTAGGCGAAGCCCTGCTGCTGTAGTGCATCAAGATCGTCACCACGCCGTCGTGCTGACGGAACTCTTCCCCGACACTTTGCTGGATCGGAGTCCGGGGATCGTCATCGAGCTGAACGTGTGCTCGAACTCGGAGGTGCCGTAGTTTCGGTGCTTGATCGGTTGGATCGTGAAGACGTACGACTACTTCCTCTACGTTGTGTCAACGCTTCCGCAGTCGGTCTGCGTGGGTACGTAGACAACACTCTCCCCTCTCGTTGCTTTGCATCACCATGATCTTGCGTGTGCGTAGGAATTTTTTTGAAATTACTACGAAACCCAACAGTGGCATCCGAGCCTAGGTTTTATGGTTTGATGTTATTTGCACGAGTAGAACACAAGTGAGTTGTGGGCGATATAAGTCATACTGCCTACCAGCATGTCATACTTGGTTCGGCGGTATTGTTGGATGAGACGACCCGGACCAACATCACGCGTACGCTTACGCGAGACCGGTTCCCCCGACGTGCTTTGCACACAGGTGGCTTGCAGGCGACTGTCTCTCCAACTTTAGTTGAACCAAGTGTGGCTATGCCCGGTCCTTGCAAAGGTTAAAACAGAGTCTATTTGACAAACTATCGTTGTGGTTTTGATGCGTAGGTGAGATTGGTTCTTGCTTAAGCCCGTAGCAGCCACGTAAAACTTGCAACAACAAAGTAGAGGACGTCTAACTTGTTTTTGCAGGGCATGTTGTGATGTGATATGGTCAAGGCATGATGCTGAATTTTATTGTATGAGATGATCATGTTTTGTAACCGAGTTATCGGCAACTGGCAGGAGCCATATGGTTGTCGCTTTATTGTATGCAATGCAATCGCGATGTAATGCTTTACTTTATTACTAAACGGTAGTGATAGTCGTGGAAGCATAAGATTGGCGAGACGACAACGATGCTACGATGGAGATCAAGGTGTCGCGCCGGTGACGATGGTGATCATAACGGTGCTTCGGAGATGGAGATCACAAGCACAAGATGATGATGGCCATATCATATCACTTATATTGATTGCATGAGATGTTTATCCTTTTATGCATCTTATCTTGCTTTGATTGACGGTAGCATTATAAGATGATCTCTCACTAAATTATCAAGAAGTGTTCTCCCTGAGTATGCACCGTTGCCAAAGTTCGTCGTGCCCAGACACCACGTGATGATCGGGTGTGATAAGCTCTACGTCCATCTACAACGGGTGCAAGCCAGTTTTGCACACGCAGAATACTCAGGTTAAACTTGACGAGCCTAGCATATGCAGATATGGCCTCGGAACACGGAGACCGAAAGGTCGAGCGTGAATCATATAGTAGATATGATCAACATAACGATGTTCACCATTGAAAACTACTCCATCTCACGTGATGATCGGTTATGGTTTAGTTGATTTGGATCACGTAATCACTTAGAAGATTAGAGGGATGTCTATCTAAGTGGGAGTTCTTAAGTAATTTGATTAATTGAACTTAAACTTATCATGAACTTAGTACCTGATAGTATCTTGCTTGTTTATGTTGATTGTAGATAGATGGCTCGTGCTGTTGTTCCGTTGAATTTTAATGCGTTCCTTGAGAAAGCAAAGTTGAAAGATGATGGTAGCAATTATACGGACTGGGTCCGTAACTTGAGGATTATCCTCATTGCTGCTCAGAAGAATTACGTCCTGGAAGCACCGCTGGGTGCCAGGCCTGCTGCTGGAGCAACACCAGATGTTATGAACGTCTGGCAGAGCAAAGCTGATGACTACTCGATAGTTCAGTGTGCCATGCTTTACGGCTTAGAATCGGGACTTCAACGACGTTTTGAACGTCATGGAGCATATGAGATGTTCCAGGAGTTGAAGTTAATATTTCAAGCAAATGCCCGGATTGAGAGATATGAAGTCTCCAATAAGTTCTATAGCTGCAAGATGGAGGAGAACAGTTCTGTCAGTGAGCATATACTCAAAATGTCTGGGTATAATAATCACTTGATTCAATTGGGAGTTAATCTTCCGGATGATTGCGTCATTGACAGAATTCTCCAATCACTGCCACCAAGCTACAAGAGCTTCGTGATGAACTATAATATGCAAGGGATGAACAAGACTATTCCCGAGCTCTTCGCAATGCTGAAAGCTGCGGAGGTAGAAATCAAGAAGGAGCATCAAGTGTTGATGGTTAACAAGACCACTAGTTTCAAGAAAAAGGGCAAAGGGAAGAAGAAGGGGAACTTCAAGAAGAACAGCAAGCAAGTTGCTGCTCAGGAGAAGAAACCCAAGTCTGGACCTAAGCCTGAAACTGAGTGCTTCTACTGCAAGCAGACTGGTCACTGGAAGCGGAACTGCCCCAAGTATTTGGCGGATAAGAAGGATGGCAAGGTGAACAAAGGTATATGTGATATACATGTTATTGATGTGTACCTTACTAGAGCTCGCAGTAGCACCTGGGTATTTGATACTGGTTCTGTTGCTAATATTTGCAACTCGAAACAGGGACTACGGAATAAGCGGGCACTGGCAAAGGACGAGGTGACGATGCGCGTGGGAAACGGTTCCAAAGTCGATGTGATCGCGGTCGGCACGCTACCTCTACATCTACCTTCGGGATTAATATTAGACCTAAATAATTGTTATTTGGTGCCAGCGTTGAGCATGAACATTATATCTGGATCTTGTTTGATGCGAGACGGTTATTCATTTAAATCAGAGAATAATGGTTGTTCTATTTATATGAGTAATATCTTTTATGGTCATGCACCTTTGAAGAGTGGTCTATTTTTGATGAATCTCGATAGTAGTGATACACATATTCATAATGTTGAAGCCAAAAGATGCAGAGTTGATAATGAAAGTGCAACTTATTTGTGGCACTGTCGTTTAGGTCATATCGGTGTAAAGCGCATGAAGAAACTCCATACTGATGGACTTTTGGAACCACTTGATTATGAATCACTTGGTACTTGCGAACCGTGCCTCATGGGCAAGATGACTAAAACACCGTTCTCCGGTACTATGGAGAGAGCAACAGATTTGTTGGAAATCATACATACCGATGTATGTGGTCCGATGAATATTGAGGCTCGTGGCGGATATCGTTATTTTCTCACCTTCACAGATGACTTAAGCAGATATGGGTATATCTACTTAATGAAACATAAGTCTGAAACATTTGAAAAGTTCAAAGAATTTCAGAGTGAAGTTGAAAATCATCGTAACAAGAAAATAAAGTTTCTACGATCTGATCGTGGAGGAGAATATTTGAGTTACGAGTTTGGTGTACATTTGAAAAATTGTGGAATAGTTTCGCAACTCACGCCACCCGGAACACCACAGCGTAATGGTGTGTCCGAACGTCGTAATCGTACTTTACTAGATATGGTGCGATCTATGATGTCTCTTACTGATTTACCGCTATCGTTTTGGGGTTATGCTTTAGAGACGGCCGCATTCACGTTAAATAGGGCACCATCAAAATCCGTTGAGACGACGCCTTATGAACTGTGGTTTGGCAAGAAACCAAAGTTGTCGTTTCTTAAAGTTTGGGGCTGCGATGCTTATGTGAAAAAGCTTCAACCTGATAAGCTCGAACCCAAATCGGAGAAATGTGTCTTCATAGGATACCCAAAGGAGACTGTTGGGTACACCTTCTATCACAGATCCGAAGGCAAGACATTCGTTGCTAAGAATGGATCCTTTCTAGAGAAGGAGTTTCTCTCGAAAGAAGTGAGTGGGAGGAAAGTAGAACTTGACGAGGTAACTGTACCTGCTCCTTTATTGGAAAGTAGTACATCACAGAAAACTGTTTCTGCGACACCTACACCAATAAGTGAGGAAGCTAATGATGATGGTCATGAAACTTCAGATCAAGATACTACTGAACCTCGTAGATCAACCAGAGTAAGATCCGCGCCAGAGTGGTACGGTAATCCTGTTCTGGAAATCATGCTACTAGATCATGATGAACCTACGAACTATGAAGAAGCGATGGTGAGCCCAGATTCCGCAAAGTGGCTTGAAGCCATGAAATCTGAGATGGGATCCATGTATGAGAACAAAGTATGGACTTTGGTTGACTTGCCCGATGATCGGCAAGCAATTGAGAATAAATGGATCTTCAAGAAGAAGACTGACGCTGATGGTAATGTTACTGTCTACAAAGCTCGACTTGTCGCGAAAGGTTTTCGGCAAGTTCAAGGGATTGACTACGATGAGACCTTCTCACCCGTAGCGATGCTTAAGTCCGTCCGAATCATGTTAGCAATTGCCGCATTTTATGATTATGAAATTTGGCAAATGGATGTCAAAACTGCATTCCTGAATGGATTTCTGGAAGAAGAGTTGTATATGATGCAACCAGAAGGTTTTGTCGATCCAAAAGGAGCTAACAAAGTGTGCAAGCTCCAGCGATCCATTTATGGACTGGTGCAAGCCTCTCGGAGTTGGAATAAACGCTTTGATAGTGTGATCAAAGCATTTGGTTTTATACAGACTTTCGGAGAAGCCTGTATTTACAAGAAAGTGAGTGGGAGCTCTGTAGCATTTCTGATATTATATGTGGATGACATATTACTAATTGGAAATGATATAGAATTTCTGGATAGCATAAAGGGATACTTGAATAAGAGTTTTTCAATGAAAGACCTCGGTGAAGCTGCTTACATATTAGGCATAAAGATCTATAGAGATAGATCAAAACGCTTAATTGGACTTTCACAAACAACATACCTTGACAAAATTTTGAAGAAGTTCAAAATGGATCAAGCAAAGAAAGGATTCTTGCCTGTGTTACAAGGTGTGAAATT
The DNA here is from genome assembly GCF_018294505.1 of Triticum aestivum. Taxonomy (NCBI): domain Eukaryota; kingdom Viridiplantae; phylum Streptophyta; class Magnoliopsida; order Poales; family Poaceae; genus Triticum; species Triticum aestivum. Next base: position 31,079,749 of record NC_057806.1, on the reverse strand, counting down.
GAGTAAGACTCAATGCCCGACCACTGCAGAAGATAGAGAGAATATGAAAGATGTTCCCTATGCATCAGCGATAGGATCTATCATGTATGCAATGCTGTGTACCAGACCTGATGTGTGCCTTGCTATAAGTCTAGCAGGGAGGTACCAAAGTAATCCAGGAGTGGATCACTGGACAGCGGTCAAGAACATCCTGAAATACCTGAAAAGGACTAAGGATATGTTTCTCGTATATGGAGGTGACAAAGAGCTCGTCGTAAATGGTTACGTTGATGCAAGCTTTGACACTGATCCGGACGATTCTAAATCGCAAACCGGATACGTGTTTACATTAAACGGTGGAGCTGTCAGTTGGTGCAGTTCTAAACAAAGCGTCGTAGCAGGATCTACATGTGAAGCGGAGTACATAGCTGCTTCGGAAGCAGCGAACGAAGGAGTCTGGATGAAGGAGTTCATATCCGATCTAGGTGTCATACCTAGTGCATCGGGTCCAATGAAAATCTTTTGTGACAATACTGGTGCAATTGCCTTGGCAAAGGAATCCAGATTTCACAAGAGAACCAAGCACATCAAGAGACGCTTCAATTCCATCCGGGATCTAGTCCAGGTGGGAGACATAGAGATTTGCAAGATACATACGGATCTGAATGTTGCAGACCCGTTGACTAAGCCTCTACCACGAGCAAAACATGATCAGCACCAAGGCTCCATGGGTGTTAGAATCATTACGGTGTAATCTAGATTATTGACTCTAGTGCAAGTGGGAGACTGAAGGAAATATGCCCTAGAGGCAATAATAAAGTTATTATTTATTTCCTTATAATCATGATAAAAGGTTTATTATTCATGCTAGAATTGTATTAACCGGAAACATAATACATGTGTGAATACATAGACAAACAAAGTGTCACTAGTATGCCTCTACTTGACTAGCTCGTTAATCAAAGATGGTTATGTTTCCTAACCATGAACAATGAGTTGTTATTTGATTAACGGGATCACATCATTAAGAGAATGATCTGATTGACATGACCCATTCCATTAGCTTAGCACCCGATCGTTTAGTATGTTGCTATTGCTTTCTTCATGACTTATACATGTTCCTGTAACTATGAGATTATGCAACTCCCGTTTACCGGAGGAACACTTTGGGTACTACCAAACGTCACAACGTAACTGGGTGATTATAAAGGAGTACTACAGGTGTCTCCAAAGGTACATGTTGGGTTGGCGTATTTCGAGATTAGGTTTTGTCACTCCGATTGTCGGAGAGGTATCTCTGGGCCCTCTCGGTAATGCACATCACATAAGCCTTGCAAGCATTGCAACTAATGAGTTAGTTGCGAGATGATGTATTACGGAACGAGTAAAGAGACTTGCCGGCAACGAGATTGAACTAGGTATGGGATACCGACGATCGAATCTCGGGCAAGTAACATACCGATGACAAAGGGAACAACGTATGTTGTTATGCGGTCTGACCGATAAAGATCTTCGTAGAATATGTAGGAGCCAATATGGGCATCCAGGTCCCGCTATTGGTTATTGACCGGAGACATGTCTCGGTCATGTCTACATTGTTCTCGAACCCGTAGGGTCCGCACGCTTAAGGTTACGATGACAGTTATATTATGAGTTTAGGCATTTTGATGTACCGAAGGTTGTTCGGAGTCCCGGATGTGATCACGGACATGACGAGGAGTCTCGAAATGGTCGAGACGTAAAGATTGATATATTGGAAGCCTATGTTTGGATATCGGAAGTGTTCCGGGTGAAATCGGGATTTTACCGGAGTACCGGGAAGGTTACCGGAACCCCCCGGGAGCTAAATGGGCCATGATGGGCCTTAGTGGAAAAGAGAAGAGGCAGCCCTACATGGGCTGCGCGCCTCCCCCTTCCCCTAGTCCTATTAGGACTAGGAGAGGTGGCCGGCCCCCTCTCTCTCTTTTCCCCCTCCGCGAATCCTATTCCAACTAGGATTGGGGGGGGGGAATCCTACTCCCAGAGGGAGTAGGACTCTCCTGGCGCGCCACCTTGGCCGGCCAGCCTCCCCCCTCTAGTCCTTTATATACTGAGGCAGAGGCACCCTAGAACACACAAGTTGATCCACGTGATCTATTCCTTAGCCGTGTGCGGTGCCCCCAGCCACCATATTCCTCGATAATACTGTAGCGGAGTTTAGGCGAAGCCCTGCTGCTGTAGTGCATCAAGATCGTCACCACGCCGTCATGCTAACGGAACTCTTCCCCGACACTTTGCTGGATCGGAGTCCGGGGATCGTCACCGAGCTGAACGTGTGCTCGAACTCGGAGGTGCCGTAGTTTCGGTGCTTGATCGGTTGGATCGTGAAGACGTACGACTACTTCCTCTACGCTGTGTCAACGCTTCCGCAGTCGGTCTGCGAGGGTACGTAGACAACACTCTCCCCTCTCGTTGCTTTGCATCACCATGATCTTGCGTGTGCGTAGGAAATTTTTTGAAATTACTACGAAACCCAACACTTCTGGCAGCCGGCTTCGTTATGGAGGTTTTCTTTCCAGAGTGGCTCGCCAACCCGGTCCTCTTGCTAAAGAAGAACAACAAGTGGCGCATGTGCATAGACTACACGAGCCTCAACAAGGTCTGCCCCAAAGATCCCTTTGCCCTGCCAAGGATTGATCAAGTGATAGACTCCACGGCCGGATGCGAGCTGTTGAGTTTCTTGGATGCTTACTCAGGATACCACCAGATAAAGCTAGATCTGGCTGACCGCCTGAAGACCGCCTTCATCACGCCATTCGGAGCTTTCTGCTACCTGACTATGACATTCGTCTTAAGAAATGCCGGTGCCACTTTTCAGCGTTGCATGCAGAAGTGCCTCCTCAAGCAGCTCGGCAGAAATGCCCATGTCTACGTAGACGACATTATGGTGAAGACGGAGAAGCGCGACACCTTGCTGGAGGACCTCAAGGAAACATTTGAGAACCTGCGTCGGTTCCAGATCAAGCTCAACCCCGAGAAATGCGTGTTCGGAGTGCCAGCCGGCCAGCTCCTAGGCTTCCTGGTCTCCGAACGCGGCATCAATTGCAACCCAGTAAAGATCAAGGCCATTGAGAGAATGGCGATTCCCACCAAACTTCGAGACGTCCAGAAGTTCACCGGGTGCTTGGCCTCCCTGAACTGCTTCATCAGCTGGCTCGGAGAGAAAGCTCTCCCCCTCTACCGCCTCATGAAGAAGACCACTCACTCCGAGTGGAACGACCAAGCTGACCAAGCTTTTCACGAGCTGAAGAAGATGCTAGCCACGCCACCTGTCCTGGCGGCGCCGACTGAGAAAGAGCCCATGCTCCTCTACATTGCTGCAACCAGCCGGGTGGTCAGCACCGTCATCGTAGTACAGCGCCCAGAAGAGGGCCGAGCCCAGCCGGTCCAGAGGCCGGTGTACTATTTGAGCGAGGTGCTGTCTACCTCGAAGCAGAACTACCCGCACTACCAGAAGATGTGTTATGGCGTGTACTTCGCCGCCAAGAAGCTGAAGCCCTACTTCCAAGAGCACCCCATCACGGTCGTATGCACCGCCCCACTTGCCGAGATCATAGGTAGTCGGGATGCATCCGGCCGGGTGGCGAAATGGGCCATCGAGTTGGCCCCCTACACGATCTTCTACCAGCCTCGCACCGCCATCAAGTCCCAAGCATTGGCCGACTTCCTCGTCGACTGGGCCGAGACCCAGTACCTACCGCCAGCTCCCGACTCCACTCATTGGTGCATGCACTTCGACGGGTCCAAGATGCACACCGGCTTGGGAGTCGGTGCCATCCTCACCTCTCCCAAAGGCGACAAGCTCAGATACACGCTGCAAATTCACTTTGCCGCCTCCAACAACATGGCCGAGTACGAGGCGCTCATACACGGGCTCCGGCTTGCCAAAGAGCTCGGCATACGCCGGATCCTATGTTACGGCGACTCGGACTTGGTAGTCCTGCAATCATCCGGCGACTGGGACGCCAAGGACGCAAATATGGCAAGCTACCGCTTCCTCGTTCAGCAGATCAGTGGGTACTTTGAAGGATGTGAGTTCCTCCACGTACCGCGAGCCGACAACGAGCTAGCTGATACCCTGGCTCGAATAGGCTCCACTCAGTAGGCAATACCAACCGGTGTCTCTCTGCAACGCCTCCTCAAACCGTCTATCAAGCCGTCTCCAGAGTCCGATTGCATCTTCGTGCCGCCTGACCCCGACGCAGTCGGTCCGGCTCGAAGAGCCAAGCAGGTGACCCGGGGACTTCGATAGTCGGCCCGGGGACGTCAGCAGGCGGCTCGGGGACTTCCGTAGTTACGCCTGACCCAGGGACTGCCACACCCGGCTCGGGGACTGCGGTAGTCGGCCCGGGGACTGCACCAACACAACAGGCGGCGGCCGACTCCAGCATTTCACCACCCAGCCCGCCCGCGCTGGTCGTAGTAACCGTGTTGGCAATAGAAGAAATCGCAGCTCCATCACGGGCTCAGTCCATCCTCAACTTCCTAATAAACCAAGATCTGCCGGCTGACGAAATAGAGGCAAGACAAGTCCAACGCCGAGCCGGAGCATACACAATCGTCAACAGAGAGCTCGTCAGGCGCAGTGTCACTGGAGTCTTCCAGCAATGCGTCGAGCAAGAGAAGGGCATTGCAATCCTCAGAGACATCCACCAAGGAGAATGCGGCCACCATGCGGCCTCAAGATCACTCATCACCAAAGCTTTCCGCCATGGGTTCTTTTGGTCGACTGCTTTGGATGACGCCAAGGAGTTAGTTAAACATTGCAAAGGGTGCCAAGTCTTCAGCTCCAAGCAACACATGCCGGCTTCGGCACTCAAGACCATTCCCCTCACTTGGCCCTTTGCCGTTTGGGGACTGGACATGGTGGGCCCATTCAAGACGGCGCGCGGCGGCATGACACATCTGCTTGTCGCCGTGGACAAATTCACCAAATGGATTGAGGCAAAGCCGATCAAGAAGCTGAATGGGCCGACTGCCGTGACATTCATCGCAGATATAACAACTCGCTACGGCGTGCCACACAGCATCATCACCGACAACGGCACGAATTTCGCCAAGGGAGCATTGGCACGTTTCTGCGCGACGCAGGGCATCCGGTTGGACTTAGCGTCCGTTGCCCACCCGCAGTCAAACGGCCAAGTCGAGCGAGCCAACGGCCTCATCCTTTCCGGCATCAAGCCCCGACTGGTCGTACCACTGGAACGTTCGGCCGGCTGTTGGCTCGATGAGCTGCCGGCCGTCCTCTGGAGTCTGCGCACTACCCCAAACAAGTCAACCGGCTTCACTCCTTTCTTCCTCGTGTATGGTGCCGAGGCGGTCATCCCAACTGACATCGAGTTCGACTCGCCTCGGGTAACCATGTACACAGAGGCGGAGGCCAAGGAAGCACGAGAAGACGGCGTCGACCTGCTGGAAGAAGGCCGGCTGTTAGCCCTCAGCCGGTCCGCCATCTACCAGCAGGGCTTGCGCCGCTACCACAGCCGGAAGGTCAGACCAAGATCTTTCCAAGAAGGCGACCTCGTGCTCCGGCTGATCCAGCGAACAGCCGGCCAGCACAAGCTCTCGGCCCCTTGGGAAGGCCCCTTTGTCATCAGCAGAGCGCTGGGAAATGACTCCTACTACCTGATCGACGCACAGAAGCCGAAGGTACGAAAGAGAGACGACTCCGGCAAGGAGTCGGAACGACCATGGAACGCCAACCTCCTCCGAAGATTTTACAGTTGAAATGCAGTATGTATCACGCTAACTTTTGTACTAAGTACGAGACAATAGGCCCCCCGAGGAGAGCTCGGGGACTGCCATCTTTTATCTATAAATGAAGAGTATCATGCTTATGATCATGTCATTACATTCACTTTTTTCGTCCGGCACCGGGTTCGACTAGTCGGCCCGGGGACTGGCCGCCTTGAGTTATATTAGAAGTCCTACCCGCGGTCAGACAAGTAGTGTGCCGGCACCCAAGCCTTCTCTTGCCAAAAGTCGCAGTTCGAAGAACCGGCTGTCCGGCTGGCAAGAGTTAAAGGCAGGAAAGGACGCCCACACGAAAAACGGCTAGGGACTAACGGACTAATATAACAAAAGCCGGTTTTTCTCCCACCACCGACCGACTACCAGAGTAGCCGGCCGGCCGGCTTCCATTCACCTCGCTTCAATCTAAGAAAGCTCGAGTACTTGCCTTCCCCAAAAAAAATATAGCCAAGTTCTTCCTTAGCCGCAGGCTGCAGAGCAGCTGCCGGTTGGGAAGGCAGCAGCCAGGGGAAGGCGGCAAAGGAAACAGCCTAAAGATAAAAAGCATACGCGAATGGAAGCCAAACACACACACGATCATATTTACACAAAAGGCCTTCGAAAGGCCAGCATTCAACATAGTTTGAATACACCCCCAGTGGGTGGAACTGCGCAAGTTTAACAAAAATTGTTCAAAGAGTAACAAGCAGGAAAAGCAAGGACGGCAGATTAAGCCAAGGGAGCGACTGGCGAGTCGGGCAGGTCGGTAGAGACGGCAGTGCTGGCTGGAGGAGTGGCCGGCTGGCGAACCTCGGCATGATCACCACCTCCCGCAGAGGGCGCGCTAGCACGCGCCTCGTTGCTGGAGGCACGGTCAGGCTGGGGCTGGCTGGCCGCTTCACCGGCCGGCTCGACGTCTTCCCTTCCTCCTTCGTCGTCTTCACCTTCATCGCTGGAAGCGATCTCCTCTGCCGAGTCCTCACCCGCTACTGGGTCCAGCCCGAACCATTCCTCCGGCTGGGCAACGCCGTCGTCATTTATCTCAGGAGCAAAGACGCTGATGTCAGTGCACTCGGCGATCGTCGAGGCACGCTGAGCGATAGCCGGCCGCACCTCCTCCATCTCCTCGTCAGCCTCCAGCCGCCAGGTGCGCAGCTGGTCCAGGTTCAGCCCGGGATACCAGGCTCGGACGAACTCCAGCCCCGCCCAGCTCCAAGCCGGGCCGCCGATGCCTTCCAGGCCTCGAAGCGGCCAACCGCAACCTCCAGCCAGTCGGCAGTCCGACTCGGGGTGCGGGGAATCGTTCGCCTGGCCAGAGGGCGGCCAACACCTGCGCCCCGGCGCGCTGGAGGCGGCGGAGCATGCGGTGAGCCGGCTGCAGCCGGGCTTGGACCGCCGAGAGTTGCTCCTCAAGCGTCCGGCTCGCGTCCGGCGCGATTTCAGCCCCCGCCTGCCGGTGCGCCTCGCGGTGGGCCTCGATGGTCTGGGTGGCAAAGACGGAGTAGCCGGGGAAGTAGTCTGCACAAAGAACAAAAAGCAGCACAAGTCAGAACACAAATCAGGGGGCAAGGGGCAAGCAAGGAGTGAGGAAGGCGGCTTACCATCGATCAGATCCTCAACCCGGCCGAAGCCCTCGCTCAGCGCTTGTTTTGCCTCAGCCCAGCCCGCCGCTTCGGTCTCGAACTCAGCTTTGAGGGCGTCCTCGCTGTCCTGCGCCTTCTTCAGGGCCGCCTTGTGGCTCTCCTCCTGGTCGGCCAACTTCTTGGCCAGGCGGTCACGCTCCAGGACCAAGGCGTTGTACTCGGCTTCCTTGGCGCGAAGGGCGGCATGGGCCCCGCTGAGCTGCCCCCTCAAGTCGGCATTGGCTCCTGCAAGCATGAAGACAAAGGAAAAATCAATAAGGAAGAAGTCGTCAGGGAAGATCCGACCCGACTGCTCAGCAGTCGGCCCGAATCTCGGGGACTACACCCAGTGGGTGCGCTGACGCGCCCCCACAGGAGATGAACGAGACAAAGCACGCACTCCGGCTGTTGGTCAGGTCCTCGGTTTTCCGGCCCAGCTCCTGAGCCTGGAAGTTGAAGGCAGCAGCGCGGAGGTTATGGTATTCCTGGAAGATCAGACAGGATGCGAGGATAAGATAGCTGTCAGGACCTAGTAAGTTCCAAGCCGCCTGCTCAGCAGCCGACTCGGAACTCGGGGACTACACCCAGTGGGTGCGCTAACGCGCCCCCATGGAAGAAATCAAAAAAGCAAAACAACCAAGGCTAGAAGGCTCACCCGGATGATGGCCCACGTTGTGAGGAACTCTTGGGTATATCGCTGCAGTGAAGCGGCCTGGGCTTGAAGCTGGTTCCGGACCTCTTGGGCCGCCGTGTTCAGCTCGGTCGTCCCCCCGCTGGGCGTCCACTCGGACGTGCTGGCGCTGGCGGCCTCCAGGGCCTCCGCCGTTTGGCTGGCGCCCGCAGCTCTGTGCGGCTCCGGCGCGGAGGTAGCTCCCCCTACGCGCCGGTGAAATGCCGGCTGCACCTCGAGGCCGGCCCCTGCCTCCGGCTCGCCCCCGGCCGGCTGCTCTGGCGCCGCGGCTGGTTGGCCGCTTTGGCCCGCTCCAGTCGGCGCCGTCTGTGGCGCCTCCTCCACGAAGACCACTGGTCCTCCCTCCTCTCCATCACCGGCGGGTCTTGGTCGACCTCCTCCGATGGGGGCACGGGGATGTCGGGGGCCACGACGCGGAGGGGAACGACGAGCTGCGGAGGCTGGTTGTGCGAGGCCTCCGCCTCCGTCTCCGCGGCTGCCGCCTCCGCCCGGGCCTTGGCCGCCGCGTCGGCCTGCTCCTTCGCCGCCTGGGTGGTCCTTCTCTCCACCGCCTCCCGCTCCTCCCGCGCCTCCCGTGCGTTCTGCTCCGTGGCCTCCATGAGGTCGGCGCGGGGATCCACGCGGTGGGAGCCTGAGGACCCTCTAGTCGGCCCGACTACGGAGCTGCCAGGACCTCGCTCGAGGGAAAGCAGTGCCCTGCCCGGCGAGCAAAGAGAGGTTTAGAAGAACCTCAATCGAAGAGGACAACAAAAAATACAAGACGTTTAACGCTTACGCCGAGATCGCCTGCGGCTGTTTCACCGCCTTGCAGAAGCGGGCCGCCTTCATGGCCGCCTCATCTCGCTTGGTCGCCGCCGTGGAACCCTTGGATTTCTTTGGCCGGCTGCAGAAGTAGGTCGACGCGGCCCGGCGTTTCTGCACGCCGCCACGGGCAGCCGGTGCGGCAGACGGGCCCGCGCCTTGATGATCAAGCACCGGCTGGCGGTGCGGAACGACTTCGACCTCGTCATCATCCGCCCAGTCCTCGAGGCCGGCCCCGAGCCCCGCGCCGCCTGCCTCGTCGCCTTCCCCCACGACGGCATCTTCCATGGCGGCCGCTCCCAGGTCCGGATCATCAACGTCGTCCACCGTGCGGTCGAGGAGGAGCTGGCGCTCTACCCCTGCTGCTCCGGCCGTCGGTGGAAGAAGAGGGTTCTGCTAAGGACAAACCAATTGATCAGTAGTCGGCCATCACGAGGTCAGCTACAAAAAGGAAGAAAAGAAGAAAAACTTACGGCAGGCAGAGGGTTGGCGCGAGAATACGGCCCCTTGCCGTATCGCCAATCCTCGGCGAGCTTGCAGTTGGAGATGTAGTTCACCATGTAAGACACCTCGGCATGAGGCATCTCCCTGGTGCTCAGCCGGCACGGGTCGAAGAGGCCGCTCATCTGGCAAATCATGTGAGGCCGGCCTTGGAGCGGAAGTACTCGGCGCTCCACGAAGGCGGCCACCAGGTCGGCTCCGGTCAGGCCCTCCGACTGGATCATCACCCGGAGCCGGGAGACGGCTGCGTTTCCGGCCTGAGACAACGACCTGGCCCGGTAGCTCCACGAGGGTTGCCTCCCAGCCGGCGGGCCGGCTACGTAAGCCGGCAGGTTGACGAAGTCGCCTTGCTAGGCGACGTTCTTCACGTAAAAATAGGACTTCTGCCAGAGCTTCACCGACTAGATCAGCGGGATGGGCGGGAACGGATTGTTCTCGCCCGTCCGTCTCATGGCAATGAAGGCTCCGCAGGGGCGGGCACGCCCGTGACAATGGTGCCGAGCTTGCTCTGGAAGAATTCTCCCCAGAGCTTGAGAGTGGGGAGAACCCCAAGAAAGCCCTCGCACAGGGTGACGAAAGCCGACAGCAGCATCACCACGTTAGGCGTGAGGTGATGCGGCTGGAGGTGGTAAAATTCAAGAAAAACGCGAAGGAATCCGCTCGCCGGGAGGCCGAAGCCGCGCAGGCAGTGCAAGCGGAAGATTACCCGCTCGCCCTCCTCCGGTGCCGGCGAAATCTCCCTCGCCGGCGCACGATGAACCCGCACGTGGTTCTCGCCCGGCAGACGCCGCGTCTGGCGGAGGAACTCAACGTGGTCCTCGTGGATGTTGGAGCCATCCCACGAGCTCGACAATGCCATGGGAGCGACGCGGCGAGGAACAAGGCAATGCGACGGCGGAGACGCGCACGACCCCGCTACGGCGGGACCAAAGGAACCGAGAGGTCCGACGGCGGAGCGGCGCGGCTATGGGTCGCTGTGGTAGCGAAGGGAAGAAGAAGGAAGGTGAGAAGGGGCGGAGCGAGGGAGAGCGCGCGAGCCTCTGCCGCTCCCTCTCCTCCCCCTACTTATAGACCCGCGCGGCGGAGCCGAGGAGGCGTGGTGTGGGGGGGCGTGGGATCAACTACGCCCACTCCCCCACGTCCCGCAATTATTGCGCCCTAATGGCGTAATAAAACCGCCGCGGGAAGGCGAGCAGTCCGTTGTGGGCCGCATAAGATCCGCGCTCGGGCCCAGGCCTAGGAGTGGCGGGCCCGGGCCTGCGGCGGCGTCCCATCGCGCGCGTGCGTTGGTAGGTTTTCCTTGCCACGTGGCCCGCGGGATGGCGCGCGGTCAGCTCGCAGGCCGATCCACGTTCCCGCCTACAAGAAATGGAGCTTTCCGAAGACGGCGCGCATAAGCAAAGCCGGCTCCTCAGGATAGGAAGCTGACCAAGCTTCTCGTCCCTTTGTCAGCCTCGAAGCTCGATCAGCTTCGGGGACTACTGTCGGAGTAAATGACCACGGGTAGCCTAGCCAGCTCCCCCTGGCCCTTCTGAAAAAATTACGAGCCGATCCGGCCCTCAAGAATCCAAGACGTGGGGCCGCCTTCCCCTTGCCGGCTGTCTCCCAGGCCGACTATCGGAAGGCGGCACGGCTTTAGCCCTCATGAAGAAAGCCGCGGGAGGGCCGGCTCCAAGAAGCCGGCCGCAAGAAGCCGACTCCCACAAAGCGGTCAAGATCATACCCTCGAAGTCTGCATCCACATAACGGCGATGTGATGGGGCGTGGCTACAGTAAAGCATGCCACCCCTGAATCCCGGAGCACGCCTGGCACAGTGCGCCGTAACGGGTGGCCATGACCCGTCCGGCGCGACACTGTTTGTTGGAAATATGCCCTAGAGGAAATAATAAAAGGATTATTATTATATTTCCTTGTTCATGATAATTGTCTTTTATTCATGCTATAATTGTGTTATCCAGAAATCGTAATACATGTGTGAATACACAGACACCAACATGTCCCTAGTAAGCCTCTAGTTGACTAGCTCGTTGATCAACAGATAGTCATGGTTTTCTGACTATGGACATAGGGATGTCATTGATAACGGGATCACATCATTAGGAGAATGATGTGATGGACAAGACCCAATCCTAAACATAGCACAAGATCGTATAGTTCGTTTGCTAGAGTTTTTCCAATGTCAAGTATCTTTTCCTTAGACCATGAGATCGTGTAACTCCCGGATACCGTAGGAGTGCTCTGGGTATACCAAACGTCACAACATAACTGGGTGACTATAAAGGTATACTACGGGTATCTCCGAAAGTGTCTGCTGGGTTGACACGGATCAAGACTGGGATTTGTCACTCCGTATGACGGAGAGGTATCTCTGGGCCCACTCGGTAATGCATCATCATAATGAGCTCAAAGTGCCCAAGTGTCTGGTCACGGGATCATGCATTACGGTACGAGTAAAGTGACTTGCCGGTAACGAGATTGAACGAGGTATTGGGATACCGACGATCGAATCTCGGGCAAGTAACGTATCGATTGACAAAGGGAATTGTATACGGGGTTGCTTGAATCCTCGACATCGTGGTTCATCCGATGAGATCATCGAGGAGCATGTGGGAGCCAACATGGGTATCCAGATCCCGCTGTTGGTTATTGACCAGAGAGCCGTCTCGGTCATGTCTACATGTCTCCCGAACCCGTAGGGTCTACACACTTAAGGTTCGGTGATGCTAGGGTTGTAGAGATATGAATATGCAGTAACCCGAAAGTTGTTCGGAGTCCCGGATGAGATCCTGGACGTCACAAGGAGTTCCGGAATGGTCCGAAGGTGAAGAATTATATATAGGAAGTGCAGTTTCGGCCATCGGGAGAGTTTCGGGGTCACCGGTATTGTACCGGGACCACCGGAAGGGTGCCGGGGGTCCACCGGCTGGGGCCACCCATCCCGGAGGGCCCCATGGGCCAAAGTGGGGAGGGGAACCAGCCCATAGTGGGCTGGTGCGCCCCCCTAGGCCCACCCCATGCGCCTAGGGTTGGAACCCTAGGGGTGGGGGGGCGTCCCACCTTGCCTTGGGGGCTACTCCACCCTTGGCCGCTGCCCCCCCTAGGAGATCCCATCTCCTAGGGACGGCGCCCCCCCTAGGGGAGCCTATATAAAGGGGGAGGGAGGGGGCAGCCATACCTTGAGTCTTGGCGCCTCCCTCTCCCCTGCTACACCTCTCTCTCGCAGTATACGGCGAAGCCCTGCTGCTGTGACGCCCTGCATCCACCACCACGCCGTCGTGCTGCTGGATCTTCATCAACCTCTCCTCCCCCCTTGCTGGATCAAGAAGGAGGAGACGTCACGCTGACCGTACGTGTGTTGAACACGGAGGTGCCGTCCGTTCGGCGCTAGGATCTCCGGTGATTTGGATCACGTCGAGTACGTCTTCCTCATCCCCGTCCTTTGAACGCTTCCGCGCGTGATCTACAAAGGTATGTAGATGCAATCCAATCACTCGTTGCTAGATGAACTCATAGATGGATCTTGGTGAAACCGTAGAATTTTTTTTGTTTTCTGCAACGTTCCCCTACACTGTTGCCATGTTGACCCTGATGCCACCCACGACGGGCTGTCAGCGCGGCCCATGGGCGGTGGGCCCCTTCAGGCAGAGAGACACCCGAAGGCGGCCAGGCCTCCCCCAGTCGGCCCAAGACGGGGTCGGCTCCCCATAGCCGGCTTGCTTCCTCCCTAGAAGAAGACGCCCATTAAGGGGACAAGACGAGGCGTGGCTACAGCGATCGCCCGCCGGGCAGCGGCACTGTAGCCACGCTTACCTCGGCGAAGCCCTCGTCACCAGGTTTGAGGCAACAGTGACCAGCCACCGACAAGGCCCTTGACAGTGGGGCCTGCCTGTCGACCAAGGAGCCGGCAGCCAGCGGGACCCACTAGCCGGCGGGCCCTAGCAGCCGGCGCAGAAGCCGGCGAGCGTAGACACAGACGGCTAGGGCCCACGCCCAGCCGAATTACCATTGTACCCCCGGGGGGTGGGCCTATATAAACCCCCCGGGGCACCCATGCAAAGGGTTGATCTGAGCTAGTTTTAGACACCACATAGAGAGGAGAGGAGAGCTAGCCGTGCCCTTCTTCTTCTTCTCGCCAAACAGCTCAAGGAGTATCTTGTAGCCACTCGCTCATCTAGTGATCATGCGGAGACCCCGCAGAGCAGCAGTAGGGGTGTTATCTCCTCGGAGAGCCCTGAAGCTGGGTAAGATTCGCCGGCGTGTATGTCTTCGCCTCATCCCGCTTCCAGGCACCGGCGACGTCTTACTGGCTCCCACAATGATAAGCCAACCGTTGGCATATGTCGCACCTACCACCCAACACTTGTAGATAGATGGTCCGTTTGTCTTTTCTTTTTTTCCGAATCAGATGGTCCGTGAAATGAAATTGAGAGATATTCCTCCCTCCGTATCAAAATATAAACTGTTTTTTGACATTATGACAGTGTCAAAAAAACAAGCTGCAATCCTTATTGTGAAGTGCGCGAGTTTCTACTAGCATAAAGGTGTGACGTACTTGGATTGCTTGCTCGTGCAAATGACCAGTGGATTACCACAAAGAAACTATACATTTGTTTTCCCGCAAAAAAAAAACTATACATTTGTTTATCATGTGCTCATGTGTATTGTTATGAAGGTACGTGCAAATAAATGTGTCGAGTACAACAATTAATGTCGCCGCATACATATGGCTTTTTTTGCGAGGTAATAGAGTTTTGTTCCATTAATATAGAGTTTTTTTGCCCTCGTGTTCCTGGGGCACTTTTTTTTTCATGATTCAAGGCAGGAACGCAACGGATTTCATCAATATAGGAAAAAACGAAAACAAAATACAGAGTGTCTGGTTTATAAGAAAAACTAGGCCAAAAGTCAATTGAAAGGGAAAAAATAACACCAAAAGTTGACCAAAATAGTGACACCAGCCAAAGAGATAGAGTGTGACTCCTTCGAAAACGCCTTCCAAAAGGAAAACAATGCATCAGGGCACCATTCTCGCCAGCATTGATCACATCGACCACAAAGCTTTTGTCCAGACCCCGCATGACCGCTCCACCAGCCTTTGGTAATGGTCCGGCCAAGCCAACAACCACCACCATTGCTCCCACTCTGAGCAGACACGACCCGATGATGAGCTGCAAACTAATTGTCTCTTACACAAGATAACTCTCAGAAACATCGGACGTCAAAACTAGCGGCTACGAGGACCAATCCATGAACACGTCGAAACAAGGTTATCTAATAATACCTCCATCTTAAATTAGTTTATTCATATCTAGACAAATCTAAGACAACTAATTCGGGATGGAGGGAGTAATAAAAGAGCAGTTTAGTTGAGTCTCGGTTCATTACTTAGTCCTGGTACTACTGGATTTCTACGTTTGGTTGTTTATCTCCTTTGCTGGTTGATCACTAATGCTGCATCTTGTCTCCGCCAACAGCTCCGGCAACCAACAGAGCGAACCATGAATCCATGATTACGACCTGCCGTTCAGGTTAAATTTAACTAGTGCCGAATTAATTATCTTGATTTGATCGAGTTGCTAGTTGACAGCGATCGGGCCGACAAGTCAACTAACGTAGGCATCACCGAAAGTCAGAACAGAGCAATCACAACATCACATCGATCTTGCTCTGACTTGTGCAGTACTGTTTGTTGTTCCAATTTCTGCAGTTCAATTAAATCAATCGAATATAGTACAGCTACATCTTAATTGTGCGCGGATGCCCCCGTCTCCAGCTTATATAGACACCTGATTCGCGTGGGTTTGCTTCCGATCCTACTTTTTTTAGCTCGAGTTTTCAGATTGTTGCAGACGTAAGACCGTGCTTGTGCCATGTTTGAAATGGAGGTTGATCTCAAGGACTTATCTGCTCATGGGAAATTTGTTCAGGAGGTGAAGGACTTACTAAAATCCTTTCAGTATTATAGGATAGTCTCGGTGCAATGGTCGGTTAGTAAAGTCGCACACTCTTAGCTTAGCTAGAGAGGGTTGCAGTAATAAATTATGTAGAGCTTGGTTTCAGGTAGCTCCGACATGTGTTAGCTCGGAGGTTACCACGGAGGGTGCCCGATTCTTGAAAAAAAACTGCAACAAGTTACACTCAAGAAAAGGAAAAGAAAAGAAATGGAGGTTGATTGTCACAATTCGGCTTTTGCAAAAATACTCAGCTTTTGCTTACTTTACTGTCTTTCCTTTTGCGGTAACGTACTTTACTGCTTCGTAAACTAAACTCTTTATGTTGTGTGTCTATTTCAACGATGACAATAAACTGTAACATAAGTTCAGCACATATAATTTGACGACCACAACCTAGGTTTGGGACATATATCTCCAAACTAAAATTCGTCTAGCCCTGGCTCGTCATGGGATCCCTGGCCCTTGAAACAATGAAACACCAAGAGTCATGTCTACAGAAATATTTTTAGAATAATTATTTTGGTTAAGGTTTTTTAAAGCTTTGCTCTAGGCCTACTAGGGTATTTGTTTCTTAAAATTAAATTCTTTCAATCAATTGTCTTGTCCTTAGCCAAGTGTTGTATCGGGTCCTGGGTAAAAATTTGTTGAGCAAGATTTCTTACTATTATCCTCTTCATGTTCCTAGGTACACCAAAATCTTGTTGGATGCTTTGACATATGCTACTTCTCGCCTCGGTTGCATCTTATCTTCTCAACTAGTCTGCCGTTCACAAATATAAAATGTTTTGTATATTTACACATAAACTGAAATGAGTGGACAAACACACTAAAACGTGTCTTATATACATCCGATTCACAAAAAAAAATAGAACATCTTATATTTGTGAACGGAGGAAGTACTTACTAACCAAGACCATCTCTTTGCAGAAGCACGGGAACATATCCGTTGCACAATTGCATGTGGTGCAATTGGTGCACCTGCCTTCTGTATTCTAGTATTAAGATTGCATTTTCTGTTCCTTGCCTTTTTAAGTTATGCCAGTTGCGCATTTTAAAAAGTTTAGTCACAAAAATATATGTGAAATCTAGTGATAGAACGAGAATTCACGTTCTTTAGTGGTGGATGTGAATTCTTTTCTTAGTGGAACAACAAGTTCTTTATTGATCACAAACGTTTACCGGAATACAAAGATGAACTAGGGGAGTAGAAAACCAAACATGATGGACAACCTCAAGGGACGTAGACATTTTCCGCAATACGGTGCATTTCCCCATTTGCTTCTCAATGCTCGTGTCCGAAGATGGACACCAAGAAATCCTTTGTGTCATTTTCTATGTCCTTTAGAATCATGCAACAGGGACCATAATTGTTGCCTTGATTGATTTCAGAGACTACCCGAAGACAGTCGGACGCCACCTGAACATGGTTGGTCATAAGATCTTTTGCAAGCATGGGAGACTCCCTACAAGCAAGCGCTTCCAACATAGCCCGATCAGTCACTCCTTCCTATACAAGTGCAGACGCACCCAAGAATACACCTTGCTCACTTCGGCAGATTGCACCCACAACCCCTTTCATCTCTAGTATGGCCACGACCCCGTCACAACTGATCTTCGTCAGACCCTCCAAGGGTTGGATCCAGGAAGCTGCTCCTATCAGTTAAAAAAATGTTGACAAATAAAAAACATGAAATTTAAAAAAAATGTGTGGAATATTTAGAGAATGTTTGCATATTTGAAGTTCATTGAAGATTTTTTTTAAATGTAGCTCACTTAAGAAAAAGATAAATGTTTTACAAAAGGAATTTTAAAATTGTTCCCAAGTTCAAAAAAATGCATGATTTTAATAAAATGTGAATAAGAAAAATCGGAGAAATCTAAGAGGAAAACCGGAGCCAAATGAAGAATAAAAAAAAATGGGAAAAGGAGATCTCTACTGGACCAGTCCATGGAGGAGCGCTGTATACATTTCGCCATCATTTTGGCGCACACAACTCTCAACCGACTTTCATGCCCTTGGCCTTTTCGGTTTTCCTTTTTTTATCCGTTTCCTTCAAAAAGACCAACAACTTGAATTTTTGACATATTAGGAACATAGTATTGAAATATTTTAAAATGTCTAGGAACTAAAAAATGTCACAATTTCCAAAGGAGGTCGGCAAATTGTAAAAGCATTCACCAATTTCAGAATCCTTAAGAATAAGATACTGTATTTTATCCTTACCATCTGGATCTTTATGCTTGAATAAAAAAATGTTCACAGATTTAGAAAGTATATGTGTTTTCTATAAAAAAATAAATCATGGTTTTTGGAAAATCATCGTGGATTTTAATAATGTCCGTAAAATTTTAGAAGGTAAAAGAAAGAAAAATGAAAAGATAAATAAAAGTGATGAAAACGGTAGAAACAGGCCGAAGTAAACAGGAAGATAAAATTGCTGGTGGGAACAGACGTAAATCACCCAAAGCAGGCCCACGAAGGGCAGTGACCTCGAACTGCAGCGCATCTTGGTTCTTCCTAACGTCCACATGCACTTACCCTTGTAACTCTCACCCATACTTTTGGCTTCCACCGATTACCCCTTGTAGTAGCTCTTACATTTACATATTCATTATCCTAGGCAGCACCTCGTCCTCGTTTGCTCGTCAACAAACAGTTCGGAAGCTCTTGCTCGATTTGATTTAGAGTAGTAGAGCTACATTTTCTTCCATTTGTCTTACTAACGAGTTGAACTTTTGTTTTGTCCATCACCGGCCAGACATGCCTGACAGCAATGGCCTGACAATCCTGGACGACCTGCCATACGTGGTCATCTTTGGAGAGATACTGGTGCGGTTGCCGTCGAAGGATGTCTTCCGCTGCCGCGCCGTCCACAAGTCATGGCGCTGTGGCACCTCCAGCCCCAACTTCCTGACCGGCCACCACCACCGGCAGCCCAAGCTCCCGATCATCTACTTCTGGACCGGCGACTGTGACTCGGCCTCTCACCTCCGTCGCATGTCGTCTGCCCCAATGCGGGTATCGATATCGCCAACCGGAAGCTCGTGGATGTCCTCCCGCCTGAGGAAGCTGAGCGCCTGGTCGTGCTTCACTGCGCAGCTGACGGACTCCTCGTCGTCTCCAGCACAGCCCACCAAGGATCCTTCTGTGTCTACAACCCTGCCACCCACTCAGACACAACAGCTGGCACACTATTCTACTGAAATCAGAATCGCCGGCTTCTACCGGCACCAGCTAGCGGAGAGTACCGGGTACTATACTGGAACCATTTAGATGTTTACTGCATCCTCGCCTTGGGATCTGATGAGCCCCCAAGGCGCATCGGGTACCCGTTAGTGTTCTCGTTTTCATTCCGGGAAGCGTTTCCGAAGGACCTGCTGGCCATCTCCCTTGCGCCGGTTCTCCACCGCGAAAATCTTCACTAGTACGACAGCGGCATAGTGGTGTTCTGCACAGCAACAGAAACGTTTCGACATGCGCGGCCCTGCCCTAGAGAGTCATACTCCTATGGCGTGCCTGCTGGAGATGGAGGGCTTGCTCGCCATGTGCAGCAATGCAGAGGGCCTCGTCATAAACATCTAGGTGATGCAAGGATATGAGGCAGAGATCTGGGACTCTAAGGCTGGTCACAATGGGCAAGAACATAGTCTAGTAACTTACACACTTCCCTAGACTATGTTACTACCTCCACAATGGGTAGGAACATCTATATAGTGTCATGCAACAATGTATTTATTAGGCTATAGACTCATTGTTTCTTGGAGTGTGTGATGTTCCGGTAACTTAGCTAGTATACCACAAGCACCTCTCTCTTCATTAAATATGTGACACATAAGCAAAGTTGTATTGGAGTGTGATGTTACTCCTAAGTTCCTCCCCATTGTGATCAGCCTAAGTACCTGATCAACTTGATGATAGCGGTGCCGAGGTGGCCACTCCGTTCGATGCGTAGATTATTTAAGGTGGCTGTGGTGAATGAGCGTGAGCTACTGATCCAGTTTCCTGATGATGTGGACCTCAAACTTTTCGACATTGATGGTATGCTCATCGGAAATACACAAAGTGAAGCGGCGGAAGACTTTATGCTTACTCCTTATTTTCTTCAAGAGAACATTACTCCGCTTCCCTTCTTTGAGACGCAAGACCATGGTGACAATGAGGAGTCCCCGTTAAGTATTTATGCCATATGCTGTAGAGCTATTCTGCTTTTAGTCTCAGGATGTGGCTTGAATGTCTTACTTGTTGTGTGTTATTTGTTGATATTTGGCCAAATATGGTTTTCCTTGGATGATATGTGATCATGGGAGTTTCAGAGGAATCAAATTGCTTATTTGTTGTTGGTTGATTAAAGACTGTAATATTCTAGTCAGTACCTACTCAAAGCAATTTAAACATCTGAGAAGAAGGCATATGTGATGGACTGCTAGCTGGTACATTCAGTAATTACCAGCTGGACTGTTAACTGGTACACTTGGTTATGCTGCAAGTGCAATAGGTTGCGTCCACACATGGCAATCCTTTGGGTAGAGGACCAGAATTGACCACACTTTGCACTCTGCGGTTTTTGATATCGACAGCTCGAACCCATGAATTTGGAGTCCTGTCATTGATGCTCCATGGATGTAGCGCCGCTGCCGCCGCGGCCCGTCGTCAACGCTCGCTGCACAAATTGCGCGGTCGACAACCACAAGTAAAAAACAACATTGAATGGATGTAGCAAAATACTTCGTCTATAGTAGCAAAAAACATCGACAGTTGCAGCAAAACAAAAAATGTCGCCGTCATCGCGGGGCACAGCTCTGCTCCCATGGATTAGGCGAGAAAAGTCACCGGTAGTAGCAAAACAACGATACGGTTGCAGCAAAAAGTTTTGCCTCGTTGCCAGTCGTAGCTTTTCCCCTCGCCGGTTGAAACTTTCCACACATATGATTGAAACATTCTCTATCACGGTTGCAACTTTTCTGATTGCACAGTGTCTGGTTGTAGTTTTCTCTATTAATGGTTGGAGCTTTTCTCAATTACGATCGAAGCTTTTCTATCAATGGTTGCAGTTATTTCTCTTTTTAAGCAATGCTTGGTTAAGACTTTCTCTAAGGGAGGGGACAACAAAGAGATAAGGTGGGGCCAGCAAGTGCTCCTGCCATACGATTTCCTACGATCAACGTCCCGCAGTCCCGCGTACAAACATTTTCCTTATTCTAAGCAGTCCCGGAAAGGAAAGTGTTCATAGTCTAGACAGTGCCTTGGACGTATTAAAAGCTGAAACATTATTGCGACAGGATGGTATGCCTTCGACAGGTTAAGGTGGAATATATTTTGACAAATTGGTGTTTTACTCTTCTGAACGAGCAAGCAAGACTTCTGCTATTACAAAATTACTATACAAAGAAAAGGAAAATAAGGTTCTAAGTTTCCAGCAGTTCATCCATGGATATGTGCCTATTTGTATTTTATACCACATCCAGTGTTGAATAGGCGCAAATAACATAGTGACAAACATAAAAGGCAATCAGATATAACTCAACTGTGTAGTCATTCACGAGCATAGTACAGCTGAAAAAGCAATCAAGTTAACATGGGTTATTTGGTGTGTGTTTTCCTGGTATTTAGTGCGATAATAATGAACACTTGGAAAATAAAATAAACAAATTCAGTCGTGTCGAGAAAACAATTCCAGATAGTGATCCAACCATAGCTTGCTTGATCTTATCATTCATTGGCTATAGAACAACAACAAACATGGATTATCAAGGAAACAACAATATTTCTATTATAATGGTCCCACCTGGAAATTTAGGATTGCAAGTTTATGAATGGAAATAATAAGTACATACTTTCCAAAATTGGGGACACCAGCTCCACAAGCACAAACAGCTGTTAATTACAGAAGGAAGCCTTAGATGAGTTAAACCTACACTGAGGACTAAATGAAGCAAAGTAGGATCTGGTTTAGACGAAACAGAAGAAACGGTGCAGCTATTATACTTTGAGACCTTAAAATCGGGTGAGTCAAATGAAATGATAAAACTATCAAGAATCCAGTTAATAACAAACAAGACACAGTCCCATGAGTCTGAATCCAGTTAATGTGATATTGATTGGGGACTAGCTACTATGAAGGTTCAGTCATTGTGTGTCCTATTAACTTAAGCAGCTCATGACCTAGTAGGTTAGTAGTGGAAGGTTCTGTCTGTTTGTGACCTTTAACAGTGACATACTATAGAATTTCAGCAAGTGACCTATCAGGCTACCGTTACAATTGCTGATTAGGTAAAAATAAACACCCCTCTCAAAGTTTGAACAAGTTTCAGAGCTTAACACCTGACTGTTCAGTTGAGTATAATACAGATATCAATTGAGGTTCACATCACACAATGAAGAATGGACAAACATGACACTAACAGTACACTAACCTGATTAATACAGTTGCTGTCGTGTGAATTTATTCAGATGCAATCCTTCCTGGTCACATGCTTCCACATGATCAAGCCACATCTGCATACTGGTGTAAATATGACCCTGTGAGTACCAGCTTCAACATTAAATCTCAAATTGTGTAAGAAAGCATGGTTAAATCACAGAAAATCGCATGAATGTTTCAACAAGACATAGTGCTGCCAGTCTGAGGTGCTTCGATTCACTATATTGGAAGCTTGTTGATCTCCCTCTATGCCTGAATTGCAAATCAGGAGGGATGGAGGGGTCGGCAGAGGCCAGATGCGGTGAGGTTGGTGGAGCAGGGTGTGCGTCGGGCCGACGTTCCATGTAATCTCGGCTGCGGCGGCGCACATGAACGTACCTTGGCGAAGCCGTCGGCGGTGTGTGTGCCGAAGAAGTGCGCAACCCTCGGGCCGGCGGCTGTCGTCCGGGCCAGGCGGAGGAGGAGGGCGACGCTGCAGCCGACGAAGCAGGGAGGAGGTGGCGGCGGAGTTGACTTTTTTTTTTGGAGGGAAAACGGCGGCGGAGTTGACTGAGAGGGGATTTTTGAGGTGGGCCGTGGGAGCCCAGGAAGGAAATCCATGGCGGCCTAGTACAGTACGAAAGAAGAAGGAAGGGGGTGATGGATTAGTCCCACCTCGCGGAGCGGAGCGGGCGGGCGAAGGCGCGGGGCGTACAAATAGGGGGGGAGGGGCTAGCGGTGAAGGTTGCCTTAAACTAATGAGTAAGGAAAACAAAGCGGTGCGGTGAGAGCCGCTCGCGGTGCGGGTTCAAAACCCGCACGGCAATTTTTGCAGGGGGAAGAGGCTGGCGCCGGCACGGACACTGCTTACTTTGCAGGACTTGCCTGTGCGGGCCTCCCCACCCACCAAATCATATAAATCTAAACGTGTTTATTATTATTATTATTATTTCTCCGGACGATTTGTAGCAGCCGCCATCACGTAAACTTTTTAAAAATGTTGAAAGGTTGTAAAAATATACTTATGTAATGAAAAAAAACATACGTTGCATTTATAAAATGTTTCATAACATATTTAAAAATGTTTATACAATGTAATAAAATGTCATATAGTTTTGAAAATGTTTTCTAACATCCAAACATATTTAATATGTATTTGAATAAAGCCTTAAAAACTTGTATTTGGAAAACTATTAGTCATATATGTAAAATGTCAAACTGGTATAGAATTGTTTTTAGATGTATACCTACAACGGATAGTGTGTATTAAATTAATGGACATCAAAACTTACATTTAAAAAATGTTAACTATGTATTTGTAAAATGTTAGACGTGTATTTGAAAAAAAAATGCTAAACATGTAATATTGTTTCCAAAGAATATTAATCATGCTAAAAATGTTTCTGATGTATACAAATATATTAATCATGTGTTTTGAAAAATGCCAATCATGTAATATTACATGTTAAGCTACATCTTAAGGGAAGTCTAACTATCTCTAAGAAAAACCTTTTAAAATAAATCCATGCATATTGTTTTGGGTAGACATGAAGAGTTGACCAGATAAAATGGTGTTTGTTATTTAATATCAACATCTGTTCATTAAACTTTTCACCTTATTTGATCTGGTGGTTAAACCACACGCACGGGGCAGCGACCATGAGGTCGAACCGTGCCGTATGTTTCTTCGTTAAACTTTTCGCCTTATTTGATCTGGTGGCTATCATTACACTGCACCTTAAAGCAGGTCGTGGGTTTTAACTTTGCCATCATCCATTTTTCATTTTATTTGAGCGGCTTGTTACACAATAAATAAATAAAATGCAAGGTGTTTGTGAAAAAAAATACAGTGCGCAGCAGCCCCTTATTAACATTTTTTATCTGGGGGCTTCTATGCAAATAAAAAAATGCAAGGGTCTTTTCTGCAAGAAAATCCAATGTGCTCTCAGCAACCAACCGCTAGCAGCCAGTCACTTCCCGCCACATTTGGCCGGATACCGTAGGATGTGACCGTATTTGCACGCACGTGCAGGTTTGATGATCAGAAACACGTATTTTGCAAGTTTATATACCAAACTGACCGTCGCGTGCAAATTTTATAACTCCCGTTGTATTTACCTCTACTGTTCATTGGGTTCCTCTGTATTTTGACCAAAAATTTACTAACTGGTTTATTGATTCCCTTTGTATTTTGACCAAAGATTTTACTACCAAAATATTAACGCATGTCACCAAAAATTAAATTGTTGGAATCATTCCATTAAAAAAATGTATATCTCATTGTCTATATAAAAGAACTTTATTGTAAAAAAGAACTTAACCATTGATTGCACATTACCAGCCGTATCACTATGTCTGTTCATGCTCTTACTGCAAATTAAACTGCAGCAGCAGACACCCACGGTGAAGAAAAGAAATGGTGGTTGGATCAAACCACCAAGAGGTCAGGTGAAGTTGAATGTCAATGCTGCTTTTGATGTAGACCTTCTTGCGGGCGCTTCCGTTGCTGTAATTCGTTACGCCGATGGGATTTTCATTGCAGCCTGAAATTGAAAGATTGATCTCCGCATGGACGTCTTATCTGCGGAAGGTACAGCTCTGAAACTCGGTCTACAGTTGGCACAGTCCATCGGCTGAAACAGGATTGTATTGCAACCAATTCAAACAACTCAGATTTCATGAGCATCATGCAAGAAGGTGGAAGATCAGCGGGCATTCCTGCAGCCATCTTTGACGACTGCTATAATTTAGTTTGTGTAGCTGTTTTCCAGCATTGTTTTAGATAATGTAATGTTGTTGCTCATATGCTTCGGAGTGGCTTGATGAACCAACCCGTGAGATTATCCCACTAGTGATTGATGATGTAACTCGTGTCAAAGTTTTAAAAGATTGGGTGGTTAATATAAAAATAAATCAATCAATGGTGAACTCTTTATCTCATACTCCCTCCGTTCCATAATGTAATGCGTTTTTTTGGCACTAGTCTAGTGTCAAAAAACATCTTAGATTATGGGACAGAGGGAGTATAAAAGAAAATGATATTTACATTCCTACCTCTAATTGGCGCCCACTTATCTGTTTTTTATCTTAGTTTGCAAGCACCCTCAATTTCAAAACTTGAATTAAATGTGCTCACACCTATTAATACGGATGCTTTTGTAACACTTTCTGTTTACATGGTACTTATGAATTATAATTTTTTAATATCAATTACAAGGATAAATTATTACCCTTTATAGATTAAGGGACAAAAAGAATTTCATTTTAGGCCGGCCGCTCGCTAGACTTGTCAAAAAATAAAGTGAGCTAGTGGGCCGGCCCAAAGAAGGAACAGGTAGGTTTCCATCCCGCGATAGAATTCCGTCCCAAATCCCCCAAACCTCCATCGCTGGGTCTCCGGCGAGCTCTCCGGTGAGGCGAATGCCAGCACCGGCCGCCCCCCGCCCCCCTCCCGGCCTCCTCTTCTAAAAGGATTTCCTCTATCAAAATAAAGAAGAAAAACAAACCGCTCCCCCACCCAAATCGATCGATCCATCTCAACCTAGGTTTCCGGCGAGGCGATGGCCAGCCTCTGTGCCAAGGCCAGCGCCGGCCATCTCCGCGTCTACGGCCCGGCGTTGTTTCACGAAGGCGCCCTGTCCATGGAGGAGAGGGAGCAGGACACATCACTCCTCCTCCTCAAGATCGGGCACCACCGCGACGAAGCCGTCAAGCTGCTCGCCTCACACCCCGATCTGCTACGCTTCCTCGAGGCGGCGACCTGCGTCGGCCTGCTCGATCCGGTCTCCAACATAGTCGTCAGCGCCCTGCTTGCCGCCGCCGCAGATCCCGTCGGCGTCGACGGGCCCAAGCTCATGGACATGGAGCGGCGCTCCCTCGATGGCCTCGTCGCCTTCCTCACCTGCTTCTTCCCTTACCTCACCGACTGGGAGGCCGTCAGGTACCTTCTCCTCGCCGAAGCCGACCCCCTCGTCGCCGCGCGCATCGTCGTCGAGGACCGCCGCACCAAGTGCTTCCGCCCAGGCTCCGCGGCCACCAACGGCGCCCTCAGGCTCGCTCTCAAGTGCGCAATGGTGGCCGCCAAGCATCCGTGTCCCTCCGAGCTCGCAGGCGTTTGGCTGTCCTTGTGCTCCTCCCTCGACACCCTCGAGAAGGCCGCCTCCTTGCTCTCGGCGGTGAGCACGCCGCCAAGGTGACCCACCAGTATTCCTGGTCACTAAGGCGAGTGCTCCTATATACGATCCATGGTTTCTACCTGCAGGCGCTCGCCAGGATGCCGGGCGGCGAGCTGCGGTCTCGTTACCACCGGAGCATGCTCAAGGCTGGCCATTGCTACGGCCCTTTCGATCCTGTCACCAACATCATCGTCAACACCATCTGGTACGAAGTCACATTCCCACCACTGAGTCAACTGGACGAGCTCGACATCCTCGGCACCTTGAACCTGATGCGGATTGAAGCACGCTCCTTGTATGGACTTGTCTCTTTCCTCTGCACCCATGACATAGATCTCAATGCCGATCAGGCCATAAGGTTCCTGCTCGACACGGATCTCAACTTGGCCGCGACAAAGCTGTGCAGCGGTGTTCAGGAAGAACAAGAAGCCTTCAGGGCTGCTGCAATTGCGGCATGGCACCCCAGACCCGATGCCCAAGCAGGATTCCTCTGTTCATGCTGGAAGCCTCAAGTCCTGTCGCTGCTGACAGATAATGGGGGCCAACAACAGCTCTCCTCTCAGTGTGTCCAGCAGCTTGCCATGCTCTTGTCATCTGCTTTCAATTCCACTGGCATGTCAGCCCAGCAGAAGCAGCCAGTTGCCGTTTACGAACGGGCGTTCAATCTCAGCATGTCAGAGGGACGCAAACAGCGAAGGGATCATAAAAGAATCTCCAGAAAGGTCAAGGCTGCACTAAGCAGATATGAGATGCAGAATTCGGTGAGTTAGTTTATCCCTCAGAAGATACCTCTATATATATTTGTTTGTTTGTGTCCAAAATTACATCAAGAAAAAGCCACTCGACCAAAACAGCTGATGGACCTCCTTTGATTAGTTAATTTATCCTACAGCCCACAGAAACCTCTACATCTTTTAATAGCAATTCCATCAGTTTAAAGGCCTACTTGATCAAAACATGTGTTGGAACTTGCTGCTACCAACCTCCATGGACGCTTATTAGCTTGACTGAATGTGCTGCTTCTTGTGATAAGCTCGAAATGTTCATTTATGTATTCCTTTTGATTATCCCGCTGAACTGTGGCCACACACGGCACCGTGTAAACAGAGTTTGGCTAAGGCCAAGAAGTTTATTTATTTATTTCAGTGCATGATTTGGAAGTTCCCCTTAATTATATTCGAATGCCACACCTGCTGATTTTCTCGTTTTCTGCCGTCTTGCAGGGGCACGCCTGTTATCAGCTTCATGTCATCTGCGGTGTGAACATATCCGTATCTGGCCGTGACTGGAAGCGAAAAACTCGTTTTGATGATGACTACTACCATCACATACATGCCAACTTTCTGGTGATGCGGGATGTTGGCTCTGTAGGTTCAGTTCCAGTACTCTTCTTTGCTGAACTTAGCAATGACGATGATGGCGACAAGGATAGCCAGCTTTTATGTTGCCCCGTGGATTTTCCAACACCAGGGGCTGGTATGCTCCCGCTCTTATGTTTAAGATAAGATTTTCTTTACCATCAGATAGATAGATATGGATCTTCATTAACTGTTCTGATGCTCATATCACACACACAATCAACTCACCAGAATCTTACTTCTGAAGTCAAGATAGGAAGTATTCCCTATGTAACTTAATGTAAGACGTTTTTTAAAAACATCTTATATTAAGTTAGAGAGGGAGTATATGTTTATATATTGTGTAGATTAAATACTGATGTTGTCTGTTTTGTTAAAAAAAATTAAGTGCGTGTAAATCTCTGCTACGATTACTAATTGTGGTCTGCATACGTGTGTCAGAGCCAGTGCGCTGCCTTTTCTGCGAGCTAGAAGGGATCAGGATTGTGCACCCGGCTAGTGGGGAGGGATTCCATGGGCACGAGGTGGAGTTTGGGAAGATGGTCCGCGGAGAAGATCTATATGACAACGGCTACTACCGGGAGGTGTACAACAACGGCCGCATTCTAAGTAATAGCGATTATATTACGAACTGGATCCACGATGGACTCGAGGAGGACTACATGTACCTAGGTAGCAATGACTTCACCATCAAGGAAGACGACGGTCATGAGTCGGATGATTATGGAGACGAGTAGTGGTGCTGGTGATCAAGGAGTCTTGTGTATTGCTGATGCCTGTGGCCGTAGTTTTTCTGCTCCTTTAAACGTTGTGGTCCTTTTGTCTCTAGTTCTCTCTAGTGCATTGAACTCTACTGTTGTGGTTGCAGGTGATACCAGGTTTTCACGTAGCGAGTGCTTTGATAGTTTGATGGCGATCACTCACAGCGGGTTCCCCTCGGCTCTCTGCCTCTCTTTTCCATTCCCAGTTTGCTGATCTTGTAAGAACTAAATATCTCGGTTGAGCGATTAATGGAAAGGGGTTAGCCCAGTTGGAAAAGAGGAAAACTGTTTGTTTCTTTGGAATCTGTTGGCATCCGTATGTAGTCCATATTAAAATCTCTAGAAAGACTTGTATTTAGAATCGGAGGGAGTATTAAGTTACAGAGGGATTATGTAGGTTAAATACTGATGTTGTTTGTTTTGTTAAAAAAAGGTGTGTGTGTGTGTAAATCTCTGCTATGTTTAATAGAGGAAAGAGAATTAGTACAAGTGAGGATACAACACATGACACGAACGCAGAAGGGCGTGAACATGGTGCCCGGCACAGAAAGACATGGGATGCTTGACCGAAATAAGGTAATAATAACAAGCTAAACCCCCCATGCGAGGCGGGAGATTGCTCACGAGAAATGTGGAAACTAATTGGAGCACCCCTTTGCCGAATAAGGTGAGAATTTTTGCTTGAAGAGTAGCCTGGGACAGCGCTTGTCCTGATTGTTGTGGCTACAAGACTGAAACTAGATTTCGTGCTACAGTAGACTGTACTAAAGCCAAAGCTTTAAGAAACGAAATGAGAAAATCCCAGAGCTTGTTTCCGCAGGGCTGCTTTCTAGTATTCTGGACCGGATTGGCTCTTGCTGCTTCTTTCAAGAATTTTTGAGGGTTCTCATGATTTCCTGGACAGTATTCTGGATTTTTTTGTGTGAAACATTGACAAATGTTTTTGTAGCTTGCAAAATTTGATCATGAAATGACATTCGTGGGAAATGTGGGGAAAAAATTGATGCTCCAAAATGCGTTTGAAAATAACATTTTGGAGCATTGATTTTTTTTTTCACGATTTCCACGGATGACATATGGTGATGAAATTTTGCAAGCTAACAAATATTTTGTCAATGTTTCACGCCAAAAAAAATCAATCTTCTTTGAATTTTGCCAGCTACTCCCTCCGTCTAAGATTAGCAAGGAGTGTTTGAGGCAAGAGGAAAAATAAAGAAATTGTAAAAAGAGGCTGAAGTAGATGTTAGATTTTCTATGAAATGTAGTACAAAAGATTTCATAGGAAAAATTCCTATAAAATCCAATGCTATGAATCAAAGCACCAACGTAAGAAAAATTTCTAAGGATTTCAATCTTCCAAAAATTCTATAGAATTCCTTTAAACCAAAGGAGCCCTAGATGTCCAGACAAGACGTTCCAGACATGATAGATGCAAATCATGCACATTCTATCCTGCACTAATACCTACAGTAGCACACACAACAATGTTACTTTTTTTTGATATGCACTGTAAATAGAAAGGCAGTTTTTGGTTCCAAAAACTACTTGTTAGGTCGGACAGACTTGCTAATCCTATATAAATTATAAACGAATAAATGAACTATAGCTGCTGCTACTTAACCGAGGATCATCAGTGCAGGCAAGCGAATACTACACCCAACACAGCAAAATGAATTACTCTATTCACCATCACTTGATTCTTCGTCACATATTACTCCAGGTCGTCAACCTCCTCCTCGCTTTCATCTTCCTCGATGTTGAAGTCATTGCTACCGAGGTACATGCAATCCTCGTCGAGTCCGTCGTGCACCCACCTGGCAACATATTCACTGTGCTTTAAGATTTGATGGTTAGTGTAGGGCTCGATGTCGCCCTCGGGATAGTAGTCATTATTGTACAGGTTTTCTCCGCGGACCATCTTCTCGAACTCCGCCTTGTGCCCATGGAATCTCTCCAGGGCCGGGTGCACAATCCTGATTCCTTGATGCTCGCAGAAAAGGCAGCGGACTAGTCCTGCTGTAAAAAGATGCACAAGATGAAGCACACAGTAATGAGATTAAATTATGATGAATCTGCATACACTTAATTTTTCCAAGAATTTTTAGCAGGAATTTTGCTCTAGCTTGGAAAGTTATGCTGATGAATTGACTCTGCTTATACGTGTGCAAAAGCCTACTTTTCAGTTGCTCAGGCTAAACAGGCAGTATACTTGTGGTCCTTTAGAATGTTTGTAACAATATGATCATACAAATTAGGAAATCTACTTAACTAATTCAACGATTACAGCCAGATTCGATTGTGGTATGTAAACTATCAACTTCCTAGTGAATGTAACCATCTACATATCATCTACAATAGACATGGATGGCAGCGCATGACATGAGCAAGAACTATTTATGAAGAACCATATCCATATGATGAAAAAAAGGAACCTTAAACAGAGGAGAAGGAACGTGTGTATATACCAGCGCCTGGTGGTGGCAAATCCACGGGGCAACACAGAAGCTGGCTATCCTGGTCGTCGTCGTGGTTGCTAAGCTCGGCAAAGAAGAGTACAGGAGCTGAAACTATGCCGGCCACATTTCGAGTCGCCAGAAAGTTGGCATGGGTGTGATGGGAGTAGTCATCATTAGGATCAAGTCCTGGCTTCAAGCCCGAGCCTTCGCAGTTGTCAGGACCTGACACACATTCATTCACACCACACACCACATGAAGCCGATAAGAGTGTCCCTGTAAGATTGCAAGAGGCAAGTGAATCAGCAAGTGAGTGTAAAGTAGAACTAAGGGAAGATCAATATCCCCTCTTTTCAGACCACTACGGTCTCATGGCACATCCTAATCAAACTTGATCTCATAGCACTACTTGTTTGAACATTATTCTAGAGCTCCAGATGATAATGCTTGTCCTTCGGGTAGGAATTAACTCAATCATCAGGATCTTACCCAATAAAGTGGAGGATCGGTGCGAAACTAAAAAGTGGGTCTTTATAGCTATTAAAAGGCAATTACGGGGAAGACCTGTTTTTATCCCTAGCTGTCTTTATTGTTCAATCAGAAGTAGGGCACCAACAATTTTTATTTCGAAATACTTATCTTTGTCGATGCAACAGTAACTGAAAAACTTACCAAATTGTATTGCAAAAGAGCCCAGTTGTTCCAAAATATTTGAAATATCAATGGGTCATACGCAGTTTCATTTGGAATAAAAATCTCCGAGTATCTTTTACTATACGTACAACTCTTTATCAGAATTATTTTTACCCATAATGAGAGCGGTCACAGTAGAAGAAGAATGGAAGCTCTTCATCAGAATTATTTTTACCCATAATGAGAGCGGTCACAGTAGAAGAAGAAAGGAAGCTCTTTATCAGAATTATTTTTACCCATAATGAGTGCAGTCACAGTAGAAGAAGAATGGAAGCTCTTTATCAGAATTCTTTTTACCCATAATGAGTGCAGTCACAGTAGAAGAAGAACACAAGCTCTTACTATCAGCCGATGAGCAATGGGGCAGTGTGGTGCATGAGTAGTAACTAGTAAATGAAAAACCAAAAGATTGCTGTGCATGACTAGTAGTGTGGTGCACGACTGAGAGGGATGCGTATGCAGCAGTGCAGATTCCCAGGAAGAAGTAAATGATATATTCTTTATTGCCTTGACAATTCCCAGCTAATGTAATGATTAACACTATGAAGTAGAGTATAAGACTAACAGCCTCTAAAAAATGAAAGTAAAACTAATAGTAGTATATGGTACTTCAGGAAAAAACTGGGGCCCCAAAATTTTGGGGACCTGCCAGACAGGGGCCCGTCAATTATGCAGTGAAGCAAACTTCTTGGGCTTGTCCAAAATTTGTTTACATGTGGCAACGATTCAGTAGGATTATAAACGAAAAAGATATATGAACTTTCACAAGATGAACTGCAGGGCTTTCAGTCAGTCTGATAATGAATCAAGGGAGGTCGTGTAGGTTTTTGGTTGATATAATTTGGTTAAAAATAAATATAGAGGTATCCGAGGGATAAACTAACTCACTGAATTCTGCTTCTCATATCTCATTAGTGCAGCCTTGACCTTTGCGGAGATCCTTCTATGAGCCCTTCGCTGTTTACGTCCCTCAGACATGGTAAAATGGAACTGCCGTTCAGAAATGGGAGCTGGCCTCTGCTGATGGGTTGGGACACCAACAATGGAATGGTATTCAGAGCACAATAGCGTGTGTATCTGGTGGACACATTGAGAGGAGAGCTGATACTGGCCTCCATCTTGTAGCAGTGACAGGACACGAGGCGCTACCAACATCGCCTTTAATGAACTGAGGAATCCTGCTTGGGCGTCGGGTCTGGGGTGCCATGCCGCAATGGCAGCAGCCCGGTAGGCTTCTTGTTCTTCCTTGACACTGCTGCAGTGCTTTGTTGCGGACAAATTGAGTGCCGTGTCGAGCAGGAACCTTATGGCCTGATCGGCGTTGAGATCTTGGTAACAGGTGCAGAGGAAGGAGACAAGTCCGTAGAAGGATCGTGCTTCAATCCGCATTAGGCACAATGTGCCGACAATGTCGAGCTCGTCTTGCTGACTCAGTGGTGGGAAGTTGGCTTGGTACCAGATGGTGTTGACGATGATGTTCGAGACGGGGTCAAACGGGCCGTAGCAATGTCCGGCATCGAGCAGGCTGCGGTGGTAACCAACCGGCAATCTGGCGAGAGCCTGCAGGTAGAATCCATGGATCGTATCGAGGAGCACTCGCGTCAGTGACCACGAATGCGAGTTTCCATGGCCTGACGAGGCTGCCATCAGGAGGAGGATGTGGGGAATGTGCCGTCTCCTTGACCAATGTGTGGAAGCTTTGGAGGATGTCGCGGGGGAAATCGGGCTGCACATCCGAGAGCAGGGGGACAACAGTGTGGAGGGAGGAGCTCAGCGACAGCCACACGTCGGCGAGCTGCGAGGGATACGGGTGCTTGGCGGCCACCATGGCGCAGTTGAGGGCCAGCTTGAGGGCGCCGCGGGCGGCGGCGGAGCCTTCGCGGAAGCACCTGACGCCGCGGTACTCGATGACGATGCGCGCGGCAACGATGGGGTCGGCTTCGGCGAGGAGAAGGTACCGGACGGCCTCCCAATCGGCGAGGTAAGGGAAG
The DNA here is from genome assembly GCF_018294505.1 of Triticum aestivum. Classification (NCBI taxonomy): domain Eukaryota; kingdom Viridiplantae; phylum Streptophyta; class Magnoliopsida; order Poales; family Poaceae; genus Triticum; species Triticum aestivum. The sequence goes on along the minus strand of NC_057806.1, from coordinate 31,046,598 downwards.
AAGCAGGTGAGGAAGGCGACGAGGCCGTCCAGGGAGCGCCGCTCCATGTCCCTGAGCTTGGGCCCGTCCACCGCCGTCGGGCCTCCCGTGTCGACTGGAGCTTCTGCGGCGGCGAGGAGGGTGCTGGCGATTATGTTGGAGACCGGGTCGAGCAGTCCGACACAGACGCCCAAGCAGACGTCGGAGCGCCACCGGACGGTGAGCCGCCTGAGGGCTTCCTCGTAGTGGTGCCGGATCTTGAGGAGGAGGAGTGACGCTTCTTGCTCTCTCTCCTTCATCAGCGGGGCACCGTAGTCATGCAGCGCCGGACCGTAGACGCGGAGACGGCCGGTGCTGGCCTTGGCGTTGAGGCTGGCCATCGCCTCGCCGGCGGCGACCTAGGTGGAGATCGATTTGGGGAAATCTCTTTGGAAGGAAGGGTGGTTTGCTTGCTCAGTGTAGTGCCGTCCGGGCCCTGGGCCTAATTCATCAAAGCCCATCTCCCCTGCTTGAAGAGGAAAGCATACCCCACAAATCTCTCCTGATTTTTGTCAAAAAAGAAAAAAAATCCCTCGTGATGGACTAAAAAAAAAATTCCCTCCTGATGGATCAAATCCCCGTATAAACTCGAAAACCAGTTAAATCACCCTCTTTTCTAAAAAAAAACTTAAATCACCCTCTGAACGATTTGAGTAGTGCTACCCGCCCCATGTCGTTGCCGATTGACGGTGATCGAGTCGAGCTTGTCGAAGAAGGGGACACACAACACCGGTTGGTGCGCCTTGTAGAATAGGTCACAGACGTTCGACTCGCTCACCGAACCACATGGTCAACAACTCTAGGCCCTTGACGTTGACGATGATGAAGATGGCCTTGCACTCCCTCGCAAGGCCAAAATCACTATTTTGACCCTTTTTAGCAAGTTAAGCATGATTTGACCCTTATCCTAATCTGTTTTGAGATCTGACCATTTTCCTACCGCCGGACCCGCTAGCAGTAGGGTATAACTACCTCTCACTAGGGGCTCCGGCGGTAGGGCACTTATCCACGTCAGCACCCATCGATGGGTCGTCAACTCTATGTCAACCCTACCGCCCGAGCCACCGACGATAAGATGTTATACCCTACCGCCAACAAGTCCGACGGTAGGGTTCGAATAGGTAAAAGTCGCGCACGTGGGGAGGGGAGGGGGGCTAGTGGGACCCACCCTACCAAGCCAACCCCCTTTCTTCCTCCTACCGCCCGAGAGAACAGAGGAGTGATGGTCTGTCCTCCTCTTCACCCTCCCTCGATCTCCTCTGTTTCTTCACCATTCTTGCAGATCAAGATGCCTCCACGACGAGAGAAGTAAGCTCTTTCGATCCCTCGAATTAGTTTTAGTCAAAAAAATTGGTTTTCATGCATTTTTAGGCACACGATGAACCCTAGTTCATCTAGTAGTTTGAACATGCCTACAATAGCATCACAAATTGCAGCACACAACAGAGTTGATGGTTGATGCTTGTAACACCCCGGTGTAATGATGCTACAGTAACCCCTGGGGTTAAGTTAATTATTTTGCTAAACAAGTGCTTGATCATCTTTGTCTCCTCTCTCTTTCAAATTCCAGTTGAATTCAAATTCAAATTTTTGTGAAATTCAAAATGCTCAAACATGAAAACTAAAATGTTCATCATGTGGAAAGTATTCTTCTGGTAATGTTGGTGGTGAACCAACATTTTTGCAAAATGTGTAGGTGGCCTAAAATAGCAAAAATAGAAATGCTAAAAAAATAAAAGAAAAGAAAAAGGGAAAGCAAATAAAAAAAGGAAAGGGCCAGAGCCCTTGTCCTTAGTGGGCCTCGGCCCACTCGAGCCGGCCTAGTGGCCCACTCCCCCCGGTCAACTTTCTCTTCCCCCTGTTCCCCTGACCCGAGCCGGGCGCCCGTCCCCGCCAGACCACCTCGCCGGCTCCGTCGCTACAGCGCGCACCGCAGAGGGGATAAGGCCGCCACGAGCGCGCCTCCCCACCCCCACTTGCATCTCTCCTCCCTCAGATCCAGCTCTCTCCTCTCCATCTCCTTCGTTCTGGAGAGGAGACCGATGCGGTCGCCGCCGTTCTCCGTCGTCCTCGCAGCCACCAAGACCCGTTCGCCTCACTGACCTGTCCAACCGCTCCGCCTCCCTCGGCTACGCCTCCCTGACGAGCCGCAAGACGCCGGGCGCCTCCGAACGCTCCCCCGGCCTCGTCTTCCACTTCGGATCATAGGAGCTCGCCGACGTCGATCCACTGCACTGCAGCTCCTAAACCTCCGAGGGCCATCGTGTGTGTCGCCCGGTGAGCCCCGCTTCTTCTCCCCTCGCTCCCCTAGCCTCTTGCGCTACCGTAGCCACCGTGCCGCCATGGCCGAGCTCTGCTCCGCCGAGCAGCTGGCCGCCGTTGTTGCCATGCTCGCCTGAGCACGGGAACGTGCTCAGTGCAGCCCGTCGAGGCCGCTCGTGCCGCCTGCCCACCTCGTCGACCCCCGTAGCGCGATCCCGATGAGGTCCCAAACCCCACCGCCGCCTTCACTCATCGCCGGCGTAGTTCCGGCCAGTCGCGAGCCCAACCGACCACACCACGCGACGCGGCGTTGAGCCCTCGTTCGAACGCAAGCAAAACCGCATGAAACGGTGCCCCGTAGCGATTTTCCGAACGTCTCCGGCGAGCTCGCCACCGCGGGAGGCCACCGGAGCAACTCCGACGCTGGCCATTGATACGTCTCCAACGTATCTATAATTTTTGATTGCTCCATGCTATATTATCTACTGTTTTGGACTATATTGTGCTTTATTTTCCACTTTTATATTATTTTTGGGACTAACCTGTTAACCGGAGGCCCAGCCCAGAATTGCTGTTTTTGCCTCTTTCAGTGTTTCGGATAAACATAATATCAAACGAAGTCCAAATGGAATAAAATCTTTGGGAATGTGATTTTCTCATCGAACGTGATCCAGGAGACTTGGACCATGCTCCAAGGAACAAAAGAGGCGGTCACGAGGGTGGGGGCGCGCCCCCTGCCTCATGGGTCCCTCGTTGCTCCTTCGGCGTACTTCTTCCTCCTATATATACACACGTACCCCCAAACGATCAGAACAGGAGCCAAAAACCTAATTCCACCGCCGCAACTTTCTGTATCCACGAGATCCCATCTTGGGGCCTGTTCCGGAGCTCCGCCGGAAGAGGGCCGTCATCACGGAGGGCTTCTACATCATCATAGCCTCTCCGATGAAATGTGAGTAGTTTACCTCAGACCTTCGGGTCCATAGTTAGTAGCTAGATGGCTTCTTCTCTCTCTTTGAATCTCAATACAAAGTTCTCCCTCTCTCTTGTGGAGATCTATTCGATGTAATCTTCTTTTTGCGGTGTGTTTGTTGAGACCGATGAATTGTGGGTTTATGATCAAGGCTATCTATGAATAATATTTGAATCTTCTCTGAATTCTTTTATGTATGATTGGTTATCTTTACAAGTCTCTTCGAATTATCTGTTTGGTTTGGCCAACTAGATTGGTAGTTCTTGCCATGGGAGAAGTGCTTAGCTTTGGGTTCGATCTTGCGGTGTCCTTACCCAGTGACAGAAGGGGCAACAAGGCACGTATTGTATCGTTGCCATCGAGGATAACAAGATGGGGTTTATTTCATATTGCATGAATTTATCTCTCTACATCATGTCATCTTGCTTAAGGCATTACTCTGTTTTTAACTTAATACTCTAGATGCATGCTGGATAGCGGTCGATGAGTGGAGTAATAGTAGTAGATGCAGAATCGTTTCGATCTACTTGTCACGGACGTGATGCCTATATACATGATCATGCCTAGATATTCTCATAACTATGCTCAATTCTGTCAATTGCTCAACAGTAATTTGTTCACCCACCGTAGAATAGTTATGCTCTTGAGAGAAGCCACTAGTGAAACCTATGGCCCCCGGGTCTATTCTCATCATATCAATCTCCATCACTTTAATATTGCTTTGCTTTTTTACTTTGCTTTTACCTTTTACTTTGCATCTTTATACCAAAAATACCAAAAATATTATATCTATCAGATCTCACTCTCGTAAGTGACCGTGAAGGGATTGGCAACCCCTAATCGCGTTGGTTGCGAGTAGCTATCGCTTTGTGCAGGTACGAGGGACTTGAGCGTGGCCTCCTACTGGATTGATACCTTGGTTCTCAAAAACTGAGGGAAATACTTATGCTACTCTGCTGCATCATCCCTTCCTCTTCGGGGAAAACGAACGCAAGCTCAAGACGTAGCAAGAAGGATTTCTGGCGCCGTTGCCGGGAAGTCTACGCAAAAAGTCAACATACCAAGTACCCATCACAATCCCTATCTCTCGCATTACTTTATTTGCCATTTGCCTCTCATTTTCCTCTCCCCCCAATTCACCCTTGCCGTTTTATTTGCCCTCTCTCTCTATCCTCCCTCTCTATTTGCCTTTTTCCCTCGCCATGTCAGAACCAAGAAGCGTTGGGGGTTCTCCCCCAAGTTCTAGTGCTTTAGACAATCCTACTATCTTATCTAAACTCATGAATCGGAATACTATAGAACAACTTGCCGGAGTTATCAATGAAAACCTTAGTAATTTTGATGAAGATGGTTCTAGAATTTTTCATTATTTACTTGATGAATCTTTGAAAGATGCTTGGGATAGGCTGTTAAAGATCTAGGCTAGCTATGTACCTCAATATCAAATTGAGGTTTACTTAAAAAGCTTTTATGTTGGGCTACCCGCTTCGTTTAAACAAGTTTTAGATTCTATTTTCGAGGGGGGTTTTCTTGAAGGGGACCCCATAGATACCTATGAGAGAATGAAAACTACATTTGGGCATCCCATTAATGAGAAAACTGAAATCACATCTCTCTCGCTTTCTTACCAAAACGAATCTATTAAAGAGATAAAAGCTAGACTAGATACTAATTTCCGCAACATTCTTAATCTTTCTTCTACCATTAATGGACATGTACTCTGTCAAAATAGAAAGATTAATTCCATAGATAACAAGTTTGCTCTCTTTCTCTCTAAAACCAAAGATGGCAATACCTAGATCTATCCTCGCTTTATGCCTAGCTAGGGGCGTTAAACGATAGCGCTTGTTGGGAGGCAACCCAATTTTATTTTTATTCCTTGCTTTTTGCTCCTGATTAGTAATAAATAAATTATTTATCCTATGTTTTGTTTGTGTTTTTTGTGTTTAATTAGTGTTTGTGCCAAGTAGAACCGTTGGGAAGACTTGGGGAAAGTCTTGTTGAACTTGCTGTAAAAAACAGAAACTTTAGCGCTCACGAGAACTGCTTTCATTTTTATTTGAAGAGTGCTATTTAGTTAATTCTTTTGGCAGATGATTAATAGATAAATTACTCACGTCCAGAAATTTATTTTAGAATTTTTGGGGTTCCAGAGCTCGCGCTAGCTACAGATTACTACAGACTGTTCTGTTTTTGACAGATTCTGTTTTTCGTGTGTTGTTTGCTTATTTTGATGAATCTATGGCTAGTAAAATAGTTTATAATCCATAGAGAAGTTGGAATACATTAGTTTTAACACCAATATAAATAAATAATGAGTTCATTACAGTACCTTGAAGTGGTCTTTTGTTTTCTTTCGCTAACGGAGCTCACGTGTTTTCTATTTTGAGTTTTGTGTTGTGAAGTTTTCAAGTTTTGGGTGAATTCTTTTGATGGATCATGGAACAAGGAGTGGCAAGAGCCTAAGGTTGGTGATGCCCATGGCACCCCCAAGATAATCCAAGGACACCAAAAAGTCAAAGCTTGGGGATGCCCCGGAAGGCATCCCCTCTTTCGTCCACTTCCATCGGTAATTTACTTGGAGCTATATTTTTATTCACCAACATGATATGTGTTTTGCTTGGAGCGTCTTGTATTATTTGTGTCTTTGTGTCTTAGTATGCCACAATCATCCTTTCTGTACACACCTTTTGAGAGAGCCATACATGAATTAAAATTTGATAGAATGCTCTATGTGCTTCACTTATATCTTTTTGAGCTAAGTAGTTTTGCTCTATGTGCTTCACTTATATCTTTTGAGCTAGATAATTTTGCTCTATGTGCTTCACTTAGATCTTTTAGAGCACGGTGGTGGATTTGTTTTAAAGAAACTATTGATCTCTCATGCTTCACTTAAATTATTTTCAGAGTCTTAATAGCATGGTAATTTGCTTAATAATAATATGCTTGGTATTCAAGATTTGTGAAACTTTCTTTTGAGTGTGTTGAATACTAAGAAAAGATTGAAGCATGATAATTGTTTTGAGATATGGAGGTGATAATATTAAAGTCATGCTAGTTGAGTAGTTGTGAATTTAAAGAATACTTGTGTTAAAGTTTGTGATTCCCGTAGCATGCACGTATGGTGAACCGTTATGTAATGAAGTCGGAGCATGATTTATTTATTGATTGTCTTCCTTATGAGTGGCGGTCGGGGACGAGCGATGGTATTTTCCTACCAATCTATCCCCCTAGGAGCATGCGCGTAATACTTTGCTTTGATAACTTCTAGATTTTTGCAATAAGTATATGAGTTCTTTATGACTAATGTTGAGTCCATGGATTATACGCACTCTCACCCTTCCACCTTTGCTAGTCTCTCTAATACCGCGCACCTTTTGCCGGTATCATACACCTACCATATACCTTCCTCAAAACAGCCACCATATCTACCTATTATGGCATTTTCATAGCCATTCCGAGATATATTTCCATGCAACTTTCCAGCATCTAGTTCATCATGACACATTCCATCATTGTCATATTGCATATCTCGGTACACCGCCGGAGGCATTCACATAGAGTCATATTTTGTTCTAAGTATTGAGTTGTAAGAAAAATAAAGTGTGATGATCATCATTATTAGAGCATTGTCCCAGTGAGGAAAGAATGATGGAGACTATGATTCCCCCATAAGTCGGGATGAGACTCCGGACGAAAAATAAAAAAATAAAAAAGAGAGACCAAAGAAGCCCAAATAAAAAAAGGGGAGGCCATAAAAAAAGAGACAAGGCCCAAATAAAATAAAATAAAATGAGAGAAAAAGAGAGAAGGGACAATGTTACTATCCTTTTACCACACTTGTGCTTCAAAGTAGCACCATGATCTTCATAGTAGAGAGTCTCTCATATTATCACTTTCATATACTAGTGGGAATTTTTCATTATAGAACTTGGCTTGTACATTCCAATGACGGGCTTCCTCAAATTGCCCTAGGTCTTCATGAGCAAGCAAGTTGGATGCACACCCACTTAGTTTCTTTTGGAGCTTTCATATACTTATAGCTCTAGTGCATCCGTTGCATGGCAATCCCTACTCACTCACATTGATATCTATTGATGGGCATCCCCATAGCCCATTGATACGCCTAACTGATGTGAGACTATCTTCTCCTTTTTGTCTTCTCCACAACCACCATTCTATTCCACCTATAGTGCTATATCCATGGCTCACGCTCATGTATTGCGTGAAGATTGAAAAAGTTTTGAAAAAGTTAGAGTATGAAACAATTGCTTGGCTTGTCATCGGGGTTGTGCATGATTTAAATACTTTGTGTGGTGAAGATGGAGCATAGCCAGACTATATGATTTTGTAGGGATAACTTTCTTTGGCCATGTTATTTTGACAAGACATAATTGCTTTGTTAGTATACTTGAAGTATTATTATTTTTTATGTCAATATAAACTTTTGTCTTGAATCTTTCTAATCTGAATATTCATACCACAATTAAGAAGATTTGCATTGAAATTATGCCAAGTAGCACTCCGCATCAAAAATTCTCTTTTTATCATTTACCTACTCAAGGACGAGCAGGAATTAAGCTTGGGGATGCCTGATACGTCTCCAACGTATCTATAATTTTTGATTGCTCCATGCTATATTATCTACTGTTTTGGACTATATTGGGATTTATTTCCCACTTTTATATTATTTTTGGGACTAACCTATTAACCGGAGGCCCAGCCCAAAATTGCTGTTTTTTGCCTATTTCAGTGTTTCGGATAAACAGAATATCAAACGGAATAAAATCTTCGGGAATGTGATTTTCTCACCGAACATGATCCAGGAGACTTGGACCCTGCTCCAAGGAACAAAAGAGGCGGTCACGAGGGTGGGGGGCGCGCCCCCCCTAGGGCGCGCCCCCCTACCTCGTGGGCCTCTCATTGCTCCTCTGGCGTACTTCTTCCTCCTATATATACACACGTACCCCCAAACGATCAGAACAGGAGCCAAAAACCTAATTCCACCGCCGCAACTTTCTATATCTACGAGATCCCATCTTGGGGCCTGTTCCGGAGCTCCGCCGGAAGAGGGCCGTCATCACGGAGGGCTTCTAAATCATCATAGCCTCTCCGATGAAGTGTGAGTAGTTTACCTCAGACCTTCGGGTCCATAGTTAGTAGCTAGATGGCTTATTCTCTCTCTTTGAATCTCAATACAAAGTTCTCCCCCTCTCTTGTGGAGATCTATTCAATGTAATCTTCTTTTTGCGGTGTGCTTGTTGAGACCGATGAATTGTGGGTTTATGGTCAAGTCTATCTATGAATAATATTTGAATCTTCTCTGAATTCTTTTATGTATGATTGGTTATCTTTGCAAGTCTCTTCGAATTATCCGTTTGGTTTGGCCAACTAGATTGGTAGTTCTTGCCATGGGAGAAGTGCTTAGCTTTGGGTTCGATCTTGCGGTGTCCTTACCCAGTGACAGAAGGGGCAGCAAGGCACGTATTGTATCATTGCCATCGAGGATAACAAGATAGGGTTTATTTCATATTGCATGAATTTATCTCTCTACATCATGTCATCTTGCTTAAGGCATTACTCTGTTTTTAACTTAATACTCTAGATGCATGCTGGATAGCGGTCGATGAGTGGAGTAATAGTAGTAGATACAGAATCGTTTTGATCTACTTGTCACGGACGTGATGCCTATATACATGATCATGCCTAGATATTCTCATAACTATGCTCAATTCTGTCAATTGCTCAACAGTAATTTGTTCACCCATCGTAGAATACTTATGCTCTTGAGAGAAGCCACTAGTGAAACCTATGGCCCCCGGGTCTATTCTCATCATATCAATCTCCATCACTTTAATCTTGCTTTGCTTTTTTTACTTTGCTTTTACTTTTTACTTTGCATCTTTATACCAAAAATACCCAAAATATTATATCTATCAGATCTCACTCTCGTAAGTAACCGTGAAGGGATTGACAACCCCTAATCGCGTTGGTTGCGAGTAGCTATCGCTTTGTGCAGGTACGAGGGACTTGAGCGTGGCCTCCTGCTAGATTGATACCTTGGTTCTCAAAAACTGAAGGAAATACTTACACTACTCTGCTGCATCATCCCTTCCTCTTCGGGGAAAACCAACGCAAGCTCAAGACGTAGCAGCCATCTACATGGCTCGGTGGGCCCTGCCCTTGGGTCGCTAACTAGTGGGCCCTGGGCTCCCGGTTGACTGGGTTGACCCATTCAACGTGCTGACTGGGCAAGCCCAACCACTGACATGTGGGCCCCCCTTTGTTATATTAGTCTAATAACATTTTATAAATAATAACAATTAGTTAACCTAAAACACTCACTGACGCCGGGGGCCCACTCCCCTAATTGACCCTGTTAGTTTAGTTAATCCACTGTTAAGCTAGCAGAGGCTGACATGTGGGTCCTTTTGGGGAACGTAGCAGAATTTTAAAATTTTATACGCATCACCAAGATCAATCTATGGAGTCATCTAGCAACGAGGGAGAGGGGAGTGCATCTACATACCCTTGTAGATCGCAAGCGGAAGCGTTCAAGATAACGGGGTTGATGGAGTCGTACTCGTCGTGATCCAAATCACCGATGACCTAGCGCCGAACGGACGGCACCTCCGCGTCCAACACACGTACGGTTGGGAAGACGTCTCCTCCTTCTTGATCTAGCAAGGGGAAGGAGAGGTTGATGGAGATCCAGCAGCATGACAGTTTGGTGGTGGAAGCAACGGTGATCTCGGCAGGGCTTCGCCAAGCTCCAACGAGAGAGAGAGAGAGAGAGGTGTTACGAGGGGAGAGGGAGGGGCCAAGGACTTGGGTGCGGCGGTCCTCCCTCCCCCCCCACTATGTATAGGGCCACTAGGGGAGGCACCGGCGCTAGGAGATGGGATCTCCAATGGGGGGCGACGGCCAAGGGGGACTTGCCGCCATGCCAAGTGGGGCGCCCCCACCCCTAGGGTTTCCAACCCTAGGCGCAGGGGGAGGCCCATGGGGGGGCGCACCAGCCCACCAGGGGCTGGTTCCCCTCCCACTTCAGCCCATGGGGCCCTCCGGGATAGGTGGCCCCACCCGGTGGACCCCCGGGACCCTTCCGGTGGTCCTGGTACAATACCGATTACCCCCGAAACTTTCCCGATGGCCGAAACTGGACTTCTTATATATAAATCTTCACCTCTGGACCATTTCGGAACCCCTCGTTGCGTCCGGGATCTCATCCGGGACTCCGAACAACTTTTGGGTTACCGCATACTAATATCTGTACAACCCTAGCGTCACCGAACCTTAAGTGTGTAGACCCTACGGGTTCGGGAGACACGCAGACATGACCGAGACGACTCTCCGGTCAATAACCAACAGCGGGATCTGGATACCCATGTTGGCTCCCACATGTTCCATGATGATCTCATTGGATGAACCACGATGTCGAGGATTCAATCAATCCCGTATTCAATTCCCTTTGTCAATCGGTATGTTACTTGCCCGAGATTCGATCGCCGGTATCCCAATACCTCGTTCAATCTTGTTACCGGTAAGTCACTTTACTCGTACCGTAATGCATGATCCCGTGACCAAACACTTGGTCACATTGAGCTCATTATGATGATGCATTACTGAGTGGGCCCAGAGATACCTCTCCGTCATACGGAGTGACAAATCCCAGTCTCGATCTGTATCAACCCAACAGATACTTTCGGGGATACCTGTAGTATACCTTTATAGTCACCCAGTTACGTTGTGACGTTTGGTACACCCAAAGCACTCCTACGGCATCCGGGAGTTACACGATCTCATGGTCTAAGGAAATGATACTTGACATTGGAAAAGCTCTAGCAAACGAACTACACGATCTTGTGCTATGCTTAGGATTGGGTCTTGTCCATCACATCATTCTCCTAATGATGTGATCCCGTTATCAATGACATCCAATGTCCATAGTCAGGAAACCATGACTATCTATTGATCAACGAGCTAGTTAACTAGAGGCTCACTAGGGACATGTTGTGGTCTATGTATTCACACATGTATTATGATTTCCGGATAACACAATTATAGCATGAATAATAGACAATTATCATGAACAAGGAAATATAATAATAATCATTTTATTATTGCCTCTAGGGCATATTTCCAACAGTCTCCCACTTGCACTAGAGTCAATAATCTAGTTACATTGTGATGAATCGAACACCCATAGAGTTCTGGTGTTGATCATGTTTTGCTCGCGGAAGAGGTTTAGTCAACGGATCTGCGACATTCAGATCCGTATGTACTTTGCAAATATCTATGTCTCCATCTTGAACATTTTCACGAATGGAGTTGAAGCGACGCTTGATGTGCCTGGTCTTCTTGTGAAACCTGGGCTCCTTGGCAAGGGCAATAGCTCCAGTGTTGTCACAGAAGAGAGTGATCGGCCCCGACGCATTGGGTATGACTCCTAGGTCGGTGATGAACTCCTTCATCCAGATTGCTTCATGCGCTGCCTCCGAGGCTGCCATGTACTCCGCTTCACATGTAGATCCCGCCACGACGCTTTGCTTGCAACTGCACCAGCTTACTGCCCCACCATTCAAAATATACACGTATCCGGTTTGTGACTTAGAGTCATCCAGATCTGTGTCGAAGCTAGCGTCGACGTAACCCTTTACGACGAGCTCCTCGTCACCTCCATATACGAGAAACATATCCTTAGTCCTTTTCAGGTACTTCAGGATGTTCTTGACCGCTGTCCAGTGTTCCATGCCGGGATTACTTTGGTACCTTCCTACCAAACTTACGGCAAGGTTTACATCAGGTCTGGTACACAGCATGGCATACATGATAGACCCTATGGCTGAGGCATAGGGGACGACACTCATCTTTTCTCTATCTTCTGCCGTGGTCGGACATTGAGCTGAGCTCAATTTCACACCTTGCAACACAGGCAAGAACCCCTTCTTGGACTGATCCATATTGAACTTCTTCAATATCTTATCAAGGTATGTGCTTTGTGAAAGACCTATGAGGCGTCTCGATCTATCTCTATAGATCTTGATGCCTAATATGTAAGCAGCTTCTCCAAGGTCCTTCATTGAAAAACACTTATTCAAGTAGGCCTTAATACTGTCCAAAAGTTCTATATCATTTCCCATCAAAAGTATGTCATCCACATATAATATGAGAAATGCTACAGAGCTCCCACTCACTTTCTTGTAAACGCAGGCTTCTCCATAAGTCTGCATAAACCCAAACGCTTTGATCATTTCATTAAAGCGAATGTTCCAACTCCGAGATGCTTGCACCAGCCCATAGATGGAGCGCTGGAGCTTGCATACCTTGTTAGCATTCTTAGGATCGACAAAACCTTCCGGCTGCATCATATACAATTCTTCCTTAAGAAAGCCGTTAAGGAATGCCGTTTTGACGTCCATTTGCCATATCTCATAATCATAGTATGCGGCAATTGCTAACATGATTCGTACGGACTTCAGCTTCGCTACGGGTGAGAAGGTCTCATCGTAGTCAACCCCTTGAAATTGTCGATAACCCTAGCGACAAGTCGAGCCTTATAGATGGTAACATTACCATCCGCGTCCGTCTTCTTCTTAAAGATCCATTTATTCTCTATCGCTCGCCGATCATCGGGCAAGTCTGTCAAAGTCCATACTTTGTTTTCATACATGGATCCTATCTCGGATTGCATGGCTTCAAGCCATTTGTTGGAATCTGGGCCCGCCATTGCTTCTTCATAGTTCGAAGGTTCACCGTTGTCTAACAACATGATTTCCAGGACAGGGTTGCCATACCATTCTGGTGTGGAACGTGTCCTTGTGGACCTTCGAAGTTCAGTAGCAACTTGATCCGAAGTACCTTGATCATCATCATTAACTTCCTCTCTAGTCGGTGCAGGCACCACAGGAACATCTTCCTGAGCTGCGCTACTTTCCGGTTCAAGAGGTAGTACTTCATCGAGTTCTACTTTCCTCCCACTTACTTCTCTCGAGAGAAACTCTTTCTCCAGAAAGGACCCGTTCTTGGCAACAAAGATCTTGCCTTCGGATCTGAGGTAGAAGGTATACCCAATGGTTTCCTTAGGGTATCCTATGAAGACGCATTTTTCCGACTTGGGTTCGAGCTTTTCAGGTTGAAGTTTCTTGACATAAGCATCGCATCCCCAAACTTTTAGAAACGACAGCTTAGGTTTCTTCCCAAACCATAATTCATACGGTGTCGTCTCAACGGATTTAGACGGTGCCCTATTTAAAGTGAATGTAGCTGTCTCTAGAGCGTATCCCCAAAATGATAGCGGTAAATCAGTGAGTGACATCATAGATCGCACCATATCCAATAGAGTGCGATTACGATGTTCGGACACACCGTTACGCTGAGGTGTTCCAGGCGGCGTGAGTTGTGAAACGATTCCACATTTCCTTAAGTGCGTACCAAATTCGTGACTTAAATATTCTCCCCCACGATCTGATCGTAAGAATTTTATCTTTCGGTCACGTTGATTCTCTACCTCATTCTGAAATTCCTTGAACTTTTCAAAGGTCTCAGACTTGTGTTTCATCAAATAGACATACCCATATCTACTTAAGTCATCAGTGAGAGTGAGAACATAACGATAGCCACCGCGAGCCTCAACGCTCATTGGACCGCACACATCAGTATGTATAATTTCCAATAAGTTGGTTGCTCGCTCCATTGTTCCGGAGAACGGAGTCTTGGTCATTTTACCCATGAGGCATGGTTCGCACGTGTCAAATGATTCGAAATCAAGAGACTCCAAAAGTCCATCTGTATGGAGCTTCTTCATGCGTTTGACACCGATGTGACCAAGGCGGCAGTGCCACAGATATGTGGGACTATCATTATCAATCTTACATCTTTTGGTATTCACACTATGAATATGTGTAACATCACGTTCGAGATTCATTAAGAATAAACCATTGACCAGCGGAGCATGACCATAAAACATATCTCTCATATAAATAGAACAACCATTATTCTCGGATTTAAATGAGTAGCCATCTCGTATTAAACGAGATCCAGATACAATGTTCATGCTCAAAGCTGGCACTAAATAACAATTATTGAGGTTTAAAACTAATCCCGTAGGTAAATGTAGAGGTAGCGTGCCGACGGCGATCACATCGACCTTGGAACCATTCCCGACGCGCATCGTCACCTCGTCCTTCGCCAGTCTCCGCTTATTCCGCAGCTCCTGTTTTGAGTTACAAATGTGAGCAACCGCACCGGTATCAAATACCCAGGAGCTACTACGAGTACTGGTAAGGTACACATCAATTACATGTATATCACATATACCTTTAGTGTTGCCGGCCTTCTTGTCCGCTAAGTATTTGGGGCAGTTCCGCTTCCAGTGTCCCTTTCCCTTGCAATAAAAGCACTCAGTCTCAGGTTTGGGTCCATTCTTTGACTTCTTCCCGGCAACTGGTTTACCGGGCGCGGCAACTCCCTTGCCGTCCTTCTTGAAGTTCTTCTTACCCTTGCCTTTCTTGAAACTAGTGGTTTTATTGACCATCAACACTTGATGTTCCTTTTTGATTTCCACCTCCGCTGATTTCAGCATTGAAAATACTTCAGGAATAGTTTTCACCATCCCCTGCATATTGTAGTTCATCACAAAGCTCTTGTAGCTAGGTGGGAGCGACTGAAGGATTCTGTCAATGACCGCCTCGTCCGGGAGGTTAATGTCCAGCTGGGACAAGCGATTGTGCAACCCAGACATTTTGAGTATGTGCTCACTGACAGAACTATTTTCCTCCATCTTACAACTGTAGAACTTGTCGGAGACTTCATATCTCTCGACCCGGGCATGAGCTTGGAAAACCATTTTCAGCTCTTCGAACATCTCATATGCTCCGTGTCGCTCAAAACGCTTTTGGAGCCCCGGTTCTAAGCTGTAAAGCATGCCGCACTGAACGAGGGAGTAATCATCAGCACGTGACTGCCAAGCGTTCATAACGTCTTGGTTCTCTGGGATGGGTGCATCACCTAGCGGTGCTTCTAGGACATATGCTTTCCTGGCAGCTATGAGGATGATCCTCAGGTTCCGGACCCAGTCCGTATAGTTGCTCCCATCATCTTTCAGCTTGGTTTTCTCTAGGAACGCGTTGAAGTTGAGGTTGACATGAGCGTTTGCCATTTGATCTACAAGACATTTTGCAAAGGTTTTTAGACTAAGTTCATGATAATTAAGTTCATCTAATCAAATTATTTAATGAACTCCCACTCAGACAGACATCCCTCTAGTCATCAAAGTGATACATGATCCGAGTCAACTAGGCCGTGTCCGATCATCACGTGAGACGGACTAGTCATCATCGGTGAACATCCCCATGTTGATCGTATCTTCCATACGACTCATGTTCGACCTTTCGGTCTCTTGTGTTCCGAGGCCATGTCTGTACATGCTAGGCTCGTCAAATCAACCTAAGTGTTTTGCATGTGTAAATCTGGCTTACACCCGTTGTATGTGAACGTTAGAATCTATCACACCCGATCATCACGTGGTGCTTCGAGACAACGAACTTTCGCAACGGCGCACAGTTAGGGGGAACACTTTCTTGAAATTATTGTGATGGATCATCTTATTTACTACCGTCGTTCTAAGCAAATAAGAAGCAAAAAAACATGATAAACATCACATGCAATCAAATAGTGACATGATATGGCCAATATCATTTGCTCCTTTTGATCTCCATCTTCGGGGCACCATGATCATCATCGTCACCAGCTTGACACCATGATCTCCATCATCATGATCTCCATCATCGTGTCTTCATGAAGTTGTTTCGTCCTCTATTACTTCTACTACTATGGCTAACGGTTTAGCAATAAAGTAAAGTAATTACATGACATTTATGTTGACACGCAGGTCATAAATAAATTAAGACAACTCCTATGGCTCCTGCCGGTTGTCATACTCATCGACATGCAAGTCGTGATTCCTATTACAAGAACATGATCAATCTCATACATCACATATATCATTCATCACATCCTTTTGGCCATATCACATCACATGGCACATGCTGCAAAAACAAGTTAGATGTCCTCTAATTGTTGTTGCAAGTTTTTTTACGTGGCTGCTATAGGTTTCTAGCAAGAACGTTTCTTACCTACGCCAAAACCACAACGTGATATGCCAATTTCTATTTACCCTTCATAAGGACCCTTTTCATCGAATCCGATCCGACTAAAGTGGGAGAGACAGACACCCGCTAGCCACCTTATGCAACTAGTGCATGTCAATCGGTGGAACCAGTCTCACGTAAGCGTACGTGTAAGGTCGGTCCGGGCCGCTTGATCCCACGATGCCGCCGAATCAAGATAAGACTAGTAACGCCAAGTAAATTAAAAAAATCAATGCCCACAACAACTTGTGTTCTACTCGTGCATAGAAACTACGCATAGACCTAGCTCATGATGCCACTTTTGGGGAACGTAGCAGAATTTTAAAATTTTCTACGCATCACCAAGATCAATCTATGGAGTCATCTAGCAACGAGGTAGAGGGGAGTGCATCTACATACCCTTGTAGATCGCGAGCGGAAGCATTCAAGATAACGGGGTTGATGGAGTCGTACTCGTCGTGATCCAAATCACCGATGACCTAGCGCCGAACGGACGACACCTCCGCATTCAACACACGTATGGTTGGGAAGACGTCTTCTCCTTCTTGATCCAGCAAGGGGAAGGAGAGGTTGATGGAGATCCAGCAGCACGACGGCGTGGTGGTGGAAGCAGCGGTGATCTCGGCAGGGCTTCACCAAGCTCCAACGAGAGAGAGAGAGAGAGGTGTTACGAGGGGAGAGGGAGGGGCCAGGGACTTGGGTGCGGCTGCCCTCCATCCCCCCACTATATATGGGGCCCCTAGGGGGGGGCGCTGGCCCTAGGAGATGGGATCTCCAAGGGGGGCGGCGGCCAAGGGGGACTTGCCCCCCAAGCCAAGTGGAGCGCCCCCACCCCTAGGGTTTCCAACCCTAGGCGCAGGGGGAGGCCCATGGGGGGCGCACCAGCCCACCAGGGGCTGGTTCCCCTCCCGCTTCAGCCCATGGGGCCCTCCGGGATAGGTGGCCCCACCCGGTGGACCCCCGAGACCCTTCCGGTGGTCCCGGTACAATACCGATTACCCCTGAAACTTTCCCGATGGGCGAAACTGGACTTCCTATATATAAATCCTCACCTCCGGACCATTCCAGAACTCCTCGTGACGTTCGGGATCTCATCCGGGACTCCGAACAACTTTTGGGTTACCACATACTAATATCTCTACAACCCTAGCGTCACTGAACCTTAAGTGTGTAGACCCTACGGGTTCGGGAGACACGCAGACATGACCGAGACGACTCTCCGGTCAATAACAACAGCGGGATCTGGATACCCATGTTGGCTCCCACATGTTCCATGATGATCTCATCGGATGAACCATGATGTCGAGGATTCAATCAATCCCGTATTCAATTCCCTTTGTCAATCGGTACGTTACTTGCCTGAGATTCGATTATCGGTATCCCAATACCTTGTTCAATCTCGTTATCGGCAAGTCACTTTACTCGTACCGCAATGCATGATCCCCTGACCAAACACTTGGTCACATTGAGCTCATTATGATGATGCATTACCGAGTGGGCCTAGAGATACCTATCCGTCATATGGAGTGACAAATCCCAGTCTCGATCCGTATCAACCCAACAAATACTTTTGGGGATACCTGTAGTATACCTTTATAGTCACCCAGTTACGTTGTGACGTTTGGTACACCCAAAGCACTCCTACGACATCCGGGAGTTACACGATCTCATGGTCTAAGGAAATGATACTTGACGTTGGAAAAGCTCTAGCAAACAAACTACACGATCTTGTGCTATGCTTAGGATTGGGTCTTGTCCATGACATCATTCTCATAATGATGTGATCCCGTTATCAATGACATCCAATGTCCATAGTCAGGAAACCATGACTATCTATTGATCAATGAGCTAGTTAACTAGAGGCTCACTAGGGACATGTTGTGGTCTATGTATTAACACATGTATTATGATTTCCGAATAACACAATTATAGCATGAATAATAGACAATTATCATGAACAAGGAAATATAATAATAATCACTTTATTATTGCCTCTAGGTCATATTTCCAACAGGTCCCAGTGGCCCCATTGGTCAGCTTTGACCAGTCAACCGGACTGTTGACTACTGACGTCACACCTATGTCATACTCATGTCATAATTCCTTTTCTGTTAATTCAAATAATTCCAAAAAGGCTTTAAACTTTAGAAATTCATAGTAATTAAACCGTAGCTCGGATGAAAATGTTTTCTACATGAATGTTGCTCTGAACGATGAGACGAATCCAAATACGCGGTCCGTTCATCTGTCACATGCCCCTAGCATGCTGAACATGGAACCGTCCCCTCTCTTTCATCTGTCCGGAATCCGCCTAACGCCGGGAATTCATCCTCGGATGTTTATCCCCTCTGTCTGCAACGTGTAGTACTACGTTAGGGCAACCCTAGCTCTGCCCGTCGTCATGTTGTGCCTTGTGATGCATTGTTTGCTCTGTATTTACTGTTTCTTCCCCCTCTTCTCTCCGGTAGACCCCGAGACCGATGATGCCGCTGTGATCGACTACGTCACCGACGACCCCTCCTTCTTGTCTGAGCAACCAGGCAAGCAAACTCCCCTTAAGCATTCCGATATCGCCTATTTCTTTCCCTTTCATGCTTGCATTAGAACTGCTACTGCTTTCTGTATGATCCTACTCTGATGCATAGCCTGTTGTTGTTACCTGCTTTTATACCTTACCTGCTTATCCTAAACTGCTTAGTATAGGTTGGTAAGAGATCCATCAGGGACCCCACCTTGTCCCAGTTGCCCCGCTTTATGTTCGATGACTCGATCATCATGATCGATGTCCAGGCCCCAACACCGCACATCATCCCCCCTAGTTGTACAACTATGCAGAGTTACCATCGAGTGCCGAGGGTGGAACCTCTTACATCACTCCTGATGAGACCTCTGTAGTGTAGCTATCCAGTCGTGGTCATCGAGGGTGATTTCCTCCTTAACCACTTCCGATACGGCTCTGTCGTGCAACCCCTCAAGCGTGAACCTCGAGGGTGGATCCTCTTACGTTCACCTTGATGATAACATCGAGTGGAATTCACCAGGGGTGATTCCTCGGGTTTTCCCCTTGGTGTTAGACACACAATTACTATGGTTACTATGACTTTGCACTGAGCCATGTTACTAAAGACGGGTCGGCCCTAAGGGGTACCCGCGCGAGCTTAATAGCGAGTGATGTGGAGTCGGGTTGACTTGGAAGGTGCCCGCGAGATACTTACGAGGCGTGGCCGGGCATTCTTAGCCCTTGCCGCAAGTACTCGAGACGGGGCGACGGGGTCACATCGATCGTGAGTCTCTGCTCATTACCGCGTGCTCCTAATCCACTACGATTTGGATATTTGATCCGAGGGGCCTCTAGCCTGATAGCACTAACCATCACATGGGCAATGTATGGGCGTTCTGCGCCGTATACATCAGCCAAAGCTTAATAGACATCAGCGACTGAGCGGCGTGCTCCGAGTTGGACTGCGTAAGCTCTTGCCTTGTTGAAGGAGGTACCTAGGTCTGCTCACCAGCCGCCCACGCAATGTGCATGAGTTCCCGGGGCGATGGCCCATGACCCCTGGGGGCATAGGTTTAGTCCGGCGAGCTGGCCTCTCTGTTAAGCCTAGGTCGGGTTGCGGCGTATTGTTTGGCCGAGGCCGGGCATGACCCAGGAAAGTGTGTCCGGCCGGAGTTAATCGAGCGTGGTGGGTAAGTTGGTGCACCCCTGCAGGGAAGAAAACATCTATCGATAGCCTGTCCTATGGTAACGGACACTTGGAGTTGTATCCCGATCGATACAACCAGAACTAGATACTTGAGATGAGAAATGGTTATGAGAAATGATTATGATGAATGAATAGTATGGCTCTGGGATTGCTTTCTCGCAGGGAGTCGAGAAAGGATCTCTGGCCGAGGTTGATAACTCTACTACTCTACATTATGTTAGTCTGTACTCTTCTATATGTTTCAATATGCTTGAAGATGCTTGAAGATGCTAGTCTTCGATAGGCTAGCCTTTCCCCTTCTTTCTGGCATTCCGCAGTTTAGTCCAAAGATACAACCCTTTTCCTTTGATACAGATGCATACTTAGTTTAGATCTGATGTAAGTCTTGTGAGTACTTTGGATGAGTACTCATGGCTGCTTTGCTACCTCTTTTCCGCATACCCGATTGTTGCGACTAGATGACGGATCCCAGGAGCCAGACGACGCCACTGATGACTACTGCTACCCCGAGGGTGCCTACTACTACGTGACAGCTGCTGACGACTTGGAGTAGTTAGGAGGCTCCCAGGCAGGAGGCCTTGCATTTTCGACCGAAGATGCTTTTGTGCTTGCCTTCTTAAGGCAAAACTTGTTTAACTTATGTCTGTACTCAGATATTGTTCCTTCCACTGACTCTTGTGTATTCGAGCTTATGTATTCAAGCCATCAAGGCCCCTGGCTTGTAATATAAAGCTTGTATTATTTTAATTTGTGTCTAGAGTTGTGTTGTGATATCTCCCTGTGAGTCCTTGATCTTGATCATACGCATTTGCGTGTATGATTAGTGTATGGTTGAATCGAGGGCATCACAAGTTGGTATTAGAGTCGACTGCCTGTAGGTAGCCCCCTTTCCAACTCCTTGGCCGAAGTCGAGTCTAGTCACAACAAAAACTTTTACTAACATGGCTGTGTGTCTTACGGGCCCACGTCGCCATATGGGTGGTATTAGGATCTTTTATTCCTCGTCTATACTCTGGGACTCTGATCTCTCTTCTATTCAGGTTAAAATGGTTTTACTAACTCTAACATTAACTAGGATCCCGTGACCGCATTCACCCCAAAGCTGGATAAGCCATAGTTTTTCCTTAGAATAGTATTTTGGATAGTACACGCACTGTCGTGATGACAACGAAGTGGTATCCATCGTACCTCGTTCATTATGCATGTTTCATCATGAATGATCCTTTTTAAAAAAAATGCTCAATGCTGAACTACCCCCTCTTACTTGTTAGCAGGATGGTTAGACCCGGTGGTCATGGCCGTGGTGCCAACGATCCACCACCGCCCTAATTCTTTGCTGGAATGATGCAACAGTTTGAGCTGAATCGTCAATTCATGGAAGGAATGATGGCTCAGTTTCCTCATTCGAACATGAATCAACAGCCAACCCCAGGAACTCTGCAGGACTTCATGCGTCTCAACCCAACAATTTACCGCAGCTCAACTCAACCCCTTGATGCTGATGACTGGCTCCGCGACATCACATATGAAATGGAGTCTGCTAGTGTGGCCCCTGCTAGCTATGTCACCTTTGCATCTTTCTTTCTGAAGGGTCCCGCTGCTCAATGGTGGGACAGCCACAGGCATACCCCTACCTGCTGGAACGGTCATCATTTGGCCGGATTTCCAAGCTGCCTTCCGTGCCCGCTTCATTCCTTAGGGAATCATGGACAGGAAGAAGCGAGA
This sequence comes from Triticum aestivum, assembly GCF_018294505.1. Taxonomy (NCBI): domain Eukaryota; kingdom Viridiplantae; phylum Streptophyta; class Magnoliopsida; order Poales; family Poaceae; genus Triticum; species Triticum aestivum. The sequence goes on along the minus strand of NC_057806.1, from coordinate 31,024,762 downwards.
TTTCCGCAACCTCACCCAAGGCAACAATACTGTTGATGCTTATCAGCTGGAATTTCTGGACTTGTCTTGTTATCCTGAAGAAGATATTGCAACTGATGCTCGTAGGCAAGAAAAGTTCTGTGACGGACTTCACCCTGATATTAAGCTAGCATTGCTCGCTCATGACTTTGCCGACTTTGCCACCTTGGTGAACAAGGCTATCCAGGTTGAGACTGGTCTTCAGGAACACCAAGGATCCCTTAGGCGCAGCTGTGATGCTGGCTCATCTTCGGGCCCGTCAGCGCAGAAGTGTTGGATATAGATTCCCCACAACATGTATCGTCCAACTGCACCTGCACCAAGACAGTCCTATGCCGCACCTCGTCTGCCTCCTCCACCGCAGAGGCAGCCCCTTCGGGCTGTACCACCCCAAGCTTCTGCTCACAATCCCAATGATGGTCTGTGCTTCAAGTGTGGCCTTCTGGGCCATCGTTCCAGGAACTGCCCTCAGAATCAGAACCAGCTGGCTTTGCCTTCAACTGGCCGTAACAACCAGCCCCACAACAACAATGCCAGACCTTATGGTCGTGGTCAGGCTAATCATGTTGATCTGAATGAAGCTCAAGACCAGCCTGCTACTGTGATGGGTACTCTCCTTGTTAATTCAGTACCAGCATATGTTTTATTTGATTCAGGAGCATCACATTCATTCATGTCAGAAAATTTTGCATATGCACGCGACATTCGATGCGAGCCCATGAACACTCCGATAGTGGTACGTGTTGGGGAACGTTGTAGAAAACAAAAATTTTCCTACGGTTTCACCAAGATCCATTTATGAGTTCATCTAGCAATGAGTGATCGGATTGCATCTACATACCTTTGTAGATCACGCGCGGAAGCGTTCAAGGACGGGGATGAGGAAGTCGTACTCGACGTGATCCAAATCACTGGAGATCCTAGCGCCGAACGGACGGCACCTCCGTGTTCAACACACGTACGGTCAGCGTGACGTCTCCTCCTTCTTGATCCAGCAAGGGGGGAGGAGAGGTTGATGAAGATCCAGCAGCACGACGGCGTGGTGGTGGATGCAGGGCGTCACCGCAGCAGGGCTTCGCCATAGTACTGCGAGAGGGAGAGGTGAAGCAGGGGAGAGGGAGGTGCCAAGACTCAAGGTGTGTCTGCCCCTCCCTCCCCCCTTTATATAGGCTCCCCTAGGGGGGGCGCCGGCCCTAGGAGATGGGATCTCCTAGGGGGGCGGCGGCCAAGGGTGGAGTAGCCACCAAGGCAAGGTGGGGCGCCCCCCCACCCCTAGGGTTTCAACCCTAGGCGCATGGGGTGGGCCTAGGGGGGCACACTAGCCCACTATGGGCTGGTTCCCCTCCCCACTTTGGCCCATGGGGCCCTCCGGGATGGGTGGCCCCACCCGGTGGACCCCTGGGACCCTTCCGGTGGTTCCGGTACAATACCGGTGACCCCGAAACTCTCCCGATGGCCGAAACTGCACTTCCTATATATAATTCTTTACCTCCGGACCATTCCGGAACTCCTCGTGACGTCCAGGATCTCATCCAGGACTCCGAAAAACTTTTGGGTTACTGCATATTCATATCTCTACAACCCTAGCGTCATCGAACCTTAAGTGTGTAGACCCTACGGGTTCGGGAGACATGTAGACATGACCGAGATGGCTCTCCGGTCAATAACCAACAGCGGGGTCTGGATACCCATGTTGGCTCCCACATGCTCCTCGATGATCTCATCGGATGAACCACGATGTCGAGGATTCAAGCAACCCCGTATACAATTCCCTTTGTCAATCGGTACGTTACTTGCCCGAGATTCGATCGTCGGTATCCCAATACCTCGTTCAATCTCGTTACTGGCAAGTCACTTTACTCATACCGAAATGCATGATCCCGTGACCAGACACTTGGTCACCTTGAGATCATTGTGATGATGCATTACCGAGTGGGCCCAGAGATACCTCTTCGTCATACGGAGTGAAAAATCCCAGTCTCGATTCGTGCCAACCCAACAGACACTTTCGGAGATACCTGTAATGTACCTTTATAGTCACCCAGTTACGTTGTGATGTTTGGCACACCCAAGGCACTCCTACGGTATCCGGGAGTTGCACAATCTCATGGTCTAAGGAAATGATACTTGACATCCAGAAAAGCTACAGCAAACGAACTACACGATCTTTGTGCTATGCTTAGGTTTGGGTCTTGTCCATCACATCATTCTCCTAATGACGTGATCCCGTTATCAATGACATCCCCATGTCCATAGCCAGGAAACCATGACTATCTGTTGATCAACGAGCTAGTCAACTAGAGGCTCACTAGGGACACATTATGGTCTATGTATTCACACATGTATTACGATTTCCGGACAATACAGTTATAGCATGAATAATAGACAATTATCATGAACAAGGAAATATAATAATCATTTTATTATTGCCTCTAGGGCATATTTCCAACAGTCTCCCACTTGCACTAGAGTCAATCATCTAGTTACATTGTGATGAATCGAACACCCATGGAATTCTGGTGTTGATCATGTTTTGCTCTAGGGAGAGGTTTAGTCAACGGATCTGCTACATTCAGGTCCATATGTACTTTACAAACCCTATGTCTCCATTTTGAACACTTTCACGAATGGAGTTGAAGCGATGCTTGATATGCCTGGTCTTCCTGTGAAACTCGGGCTCCTTGGCAAGGGCAATAGCTCCAGTGTTGTCACAGAAGAGAGTCATCGGGCCCGATGCATTGGGTATGACTCCTAGGTCGGTAATGAACTCCTTCACCCAGACTGCTTCATGTGCTGCCTCCGAGGCTGCCATGTACTCCGCTTCACATGTAGATCCCGGCACAACGCTTTGCTTGCAACTGCACCAGCTTACTGCCCCACCATTCAAAATATACACGTATCCGGTTTGTGACTTAGAGTCATCCAGATCTGTGTCGAAGCTAGCATCGACGTAACCCTTTACGACAAGCTCTTCGTCACCTCCATATACGAGAAACATTTCCTTAGTCCTTTTCAGGTACTTCAGGATATTTTTGACCGCTGTCCAGTGTTCCATGCCGGGATTACTTTGGTACCTTCCTACCAAACTCACGGCAAGGTTTACATCAGGTCTGGTACACAGCATAGCATACATGATAGACCCTATGGCCGAGGCATAGGGGACGACACTCATCTTTTCTCTATCTTCTGCCGTGGTCGGGCATTGAGCCAAGCTCAATCTCGTACCTTGCAATATAGGCAAGAACCCCTTCTTTGACTGATCCATTTTGAACTTCTTCAATATCTTGTCAAGGTACGTACTCTGTGAAAGACCAATGAGGCGTCTCGATCTATCTCTATAGATCTTGATGCCTAATATATAAGCAGCTTCTCCAAGGTCCTTCATTGAAAAACACTTGTTCAAATAGGCCTTTATGCTTTCCAAGAATTCTATATCATTTCCCATCAACAGTATGTCATCCACATACAATATGAGAAATTCTACAGAGCTCCCACTCACTTTCTTGTAAATGCAGGCTTCTCCATAAGTCTGCATAAACCCAAACGCTTTGATCATCTCATCAAAGCGAATGTTCCAACTCCGAGATGCTTGCACCAGCCCATAAATCGAGCGTTGGAGCTTGCACACCTTGTCAGCATTCTTAGGATCGACAAAACCTTTCGGTTGCATCATATACAATTCTTCCTTAAGGAAACCATTAAGGAATGCCGTTTTGACGTCCATTTGCCGTATTTCATAATCATAGAATGCGGCAATTGCTAACATGATTCGGATGGACTTCAGCTTCGCTACGGGTGAGAAGGTCTCATCGTAGTCAACCCCTTGAACTTGTCGATAACCCTTAGCGACAAGCCGTGCTTTATAGATGGTCACATTACCATCCGCCTCTGTCTTCTTCTTAAAGATCCATTTATTTTCTATGGCTCGCCGATCAACGGGCAAGTCAGTCAAAGTCCATACTTCGTTTTCATACATGGATCCTATCTCGGATTTCATGGCTTCCAGCCATTTGTCGGAATCCGGGCCTGCCATCGCTTCTTCATAGTTCGAAGGTTCACCGTTGTCTAACAACATGATTTCCAAGACAGGTTTGCCGTACCACTCTGGTGCGGAACGTGTCCTTGTGGACCTTCGAAGTTCAGTAGGAGCTTGATCAGAAGTATCTTGATCATCATCATTAACTTCCTCTCTAATTGGTGTAGGCACCACAGGAACATTTTCCTGAGTTGCGCCACTTTCCGGTTCAAGAGGCAATACTTCATCAAGTTCTACTTTCCTCCCACTTACTTCTTTCGAGAGGAACTCCTTCTCTAGAAAGGATCCATTCTTGGCAACAAAGATCTCGCCTTCGGATCTGAGGTAGAAGGTATACCCAATAGTTTCTTTAGGGTATCCTATGAAGACGCATTTTTCCGACTTGGGTTCGAGCTTTTCAGGTTGAAGTTTCTTGACATAAGCATCGCATCCCCAAACTTTTAGAAACGACATCTTAGGCTTCTTCCCAAACCATAATTCATATGGTGTCGTCTCAACGGATTTCGACGGAGCCCTATTTAAAGTGAATGTGGCAGTCTCTAAAGCATAGCCCCAAAATGACAGAGGTAAATCGGTAAGAGACATCATAGATCGCACCATATCCAATAGAGTGCGATTACGACGTTCGGACACACCATTACGCTGAGGTGTTCCAGGCGGCGTGAGTTGTGAAACTATTCCACATTTTCTTAAGTGTGTACCAAATTCGTGACTCAAGTATTCTCCTACACGATCTGATCGCAAAAACTTGATTTTTCTGTCACGTTGATTCTCAACCTCACTCTGAAATTCCTTGAACTTTTCAAAGGTTTCAGACTTGTGTTTCATTAAGTAGATATACCCATATCTACTCAAGTCATCAGTGAGGGTGAGAACATAACGATAGCCATCGCGAGCCTCAACACTCATTGGACCGCACACATCAGTATGTATGATTTCCAATAGGTTGGTTGCTCGCTCCATTGTTCCTGAGAACGGAGTCTTGGTCATCTTACCCATGAGGCATGGTTCGCACATGTCAAATGATTCGTAATCAAGAGACTCTAAAAGTCCATCTGCATGGAGCTTCTTCATGTGTTTGACACCTATGTGACCAAGGCGATAGTGCCACAAGTATGTGGGACTATCGTTATCAACCTTACATCTTTTGGTACTCACACTATGAATATGTGTAGCATTACGCTCGAGATTCATTAAGAATAAACCATTCACCATAGGAGCATGACCATAAAACATATCTCTCATATAAATAGAACAACCATTATTCTCGGATTAAAATGAGTAGCCATCTCGAATTAAACGAGATCCTGATACAATGTTCATGCTCAAAGCTGGTACTAAATAACAATTATTGAGGTTTAAAACTAATCCCGTGGGTAAATGTAGAGGCAGCGTGCCGACGGCGATCACATCGACCTTGGAACCATTCCCGACGCGCATCATCACCTCATCCTTCGCCAGTCTCCGCTTATTCCGCAGCTCCTGCTTTGAGTTACAAATGTGAGCAACCGCACCGGTATCAAATACCCAGGAGCTACTACGAGTACTGGTAAGGTACACATCAATTACATGTATATCACATATACCTTTCATTTTGCCGGCCTTCTTGTCCGCTAAGTATTTGGGGCAGTTCCGCTTCCAGTGACCACTTCCCTTGCAATAAAAACACTCAGTCTCGGGCTTGGGTCCATTCTTTGGCTTCTTCCCGGCAGCTTGCTTACCGGGCGCGGCAACTCCCTTGCCGTCCTTCTTGAAGTTCTTCTTACCCTTGCCTTTCTTGAACTTAGTGGTTTTATTCACCATCAATACTTGATGGTCCTTTTTGACTTCTACCTCTGCTGATTTCAGCATTGCAAATACTTCAGGAATGGTCTTTTCCATCACCTGCATATTGAAGTTCATCACAAAGCTCTTGTAGCTTGGTGGAAGCGACTAGAGGATTCTGTCAATGACCGCGTCATCCGGGAGATTAACTCCCAGCTGAGTCAAGCGGTTATGTAACCCAGACAATGTGAGTATGTGCTCACTGACAGAACTATTTTCCTCCATCTTACAGCTGAAGAATTTGTCGGAGACTTCATATCTCTCGACCCGGGCATGAGCTTGGAAAACCATTTTCAGCTCTTCGAACATCTCATATGCTCCATGTCGCTCAAAACGCTTTTGGAGCCCCGGTTCTAAGCTGTAAAGCATGCCGCACTGAACGAGGGAGTAATCATCAGCAAGTGTCTGCCAAGCGTTCATAACGTCTTGGTTCCGTGGGACGGGTGCATCACCTAGCAGTGCTTCTAGGACATAATCTTTCTTGGCAGCTATGAGGATGATCCTCAGGTTCCGGACCCAGTCCGTATAGTTGCTGCCATCGTCTTTCAGCTTGGTTTTCTCTAGGAACGCGTTGAAGTTGAGGACAACGTTGGCCATTTGATCTACAAGACATATTGTAAAGATTTTAGACTAAGTTCATGATAATTAAGTTCATCTAATCAAATTATCCAATGAACTCCCACTTAGATAGACATCCCTCCAGTCATCTAAGTATAACATGATCCGAGTTGACTAGGTCGTGTCCGCTCATCACGTGAGACGTATTAGTCAACATCGGTGAACATCTTCATGTTGATCGTATCTTCTATACGACTCATGCTCGACCTTTCGGTCTTCTGTGTTCCGAGGCCATGTCTGTACATGCTAGGCTCGTCAAGTCAACCTAAGTGTATTGCGTGTGTAAATCTGTCTTACACCCGTTGTATGTGAACGTTGGAATCTATCACACCCGATCATCACGTGGTGCTTCGAAACAACGAACTGTCGCAATGGTGCACAGTTAGGGGGAACACTTTCTTGAAATTATTATGAGGGATCATCTTATTTACTACCGTCGTTCTTAGTAAACAAGATGCAAAAACATGATAAACATCAAATGCAATCAAATAATAATAGTGACATGATATGGCCAATATCACATAGCTCCTTTGATCTCCATCTTGGGGCTCCATGATCATCTTGTCACCGGCATGACACCATGATCTCCATCATCATGATCTCCATCATCGTGTCTCCATGAAGTTGCTCGCCAACTATTACTTCTACTACTATGGCTAACGCGTTTAGCAATAAAGTAAAGTAATTTACATGGCGTTTCTCAATGACACGCAGGTCATACAAAAAATAAAGACAACTCCTATGGCTCCTGCTGGTTGTCATACTCATCGACATGCAAGTCGTGATTCCTATTACAAGAACATGATCCCATACATCACATATATATCATTCATCATTCATCACAACTTTGGTCATATCACATCACAAATCACTTGCTGCAAAAACAAGTTAGACGTCCTCTAATTGTTGTTGCAAGTTTTACGTGGCTGCAAAAGGGTTCTAGCAAGAACGTTTTCTTACCTATGTAATAGCCACAACGTGATTTGTCAACTTCTATTTACCCTTCATAAGGACCCTTTTCATCGAATCCGCTCCAACTAAAGTGGGAGAGACAGACACCCGCTAGCCACCTTATGCAACTAGTGCATGTCAGTCGGTGGAACCAGTCTCACGTAAGCGTACGTGTAAGGTCGGTCCGGGCCGCTTCATCCCACAATACCGCTGAAGCAAGATAAGACTAGTAGCGGCAAGAAAGTTGACAACATCTACGCCCACAACAAATTGTGTTCTACTCGTGCAAGGAGAACTACGCATAGACCTAGCTCATGATGCCACTGTTGGGGAACATTGCAGAAAACAAAAATTTTCCTACGGTTTCACCAAGATCCATCTATGAGTTCATCTAGCAACGAGTGATCGGATTGCATCTACATACCTTTGTAGATCACGCGCGGAAGCGTTCAAGGACGGGGATGAGGAAGTCGTACTCGACGTGATCCAAATCACCGGAGATCCTAGCGCCGAACGGACGGCACCTCCGTGTTCAACACACGTACGGTCAGCGTGACGTCTCCTCCTTCCTGATCCAGCAGCACGACGGCGTGGTGGTGGATGTAGGGTGTCACCGCAGCAGGGCTTCGCCGTAGTATTGCGAGAGGGAGAGGTGAAGCAGGGGAGAGGGAGGCGCCAAGACTCAAGGTGTGGCTGCCCCCTCCCTCCCCCCTTTATATAGGCTCCCCTAGGGGGGGGGGCGCCGGCTGTCGTGGTTCTAAGCCTGACAGTAGAGTGGGGGGTAGGTATGGAGAGGCAAGGTCCTAGCTATGGAGAGGTTGTAAGCACAAAGGATGTACGAGTTCAGGCCCTTCTCGGAAGAAGTAACAGCCCTACGTCTCGGAGCCCGGAGGCGGTCGAGTGGATTATGAATGTATGAATTACAAGGTGCCGAACCCCACTGCCTGTGGAGGGGGGTGGCTTATATAGAGTGCGCCAGGACCCCAGCCAGCCCACGTAGGAGAGGGTTTAAGGTGAGTTAAGTCTGGGGCGTTACTGGTAACGCCCCACATAAAGGCCTTTACTATCATAAAGTCTACTTGATTACAGGCCGTTGCAGTGCAGAGTACCTCTTGACCTCCTGGTGGTCGAGTGAGTCTTGGTGGTCGAGTCCTTCAGGCCAGTCGAGTGAATCCTCGTTGGTCGACTGGAAGGCGACCTCTTCTAAGGATGTCCTGGGGTAAGTTACTTGGATCAGGTCCATGACCCTACCCTAGGTACATAACCCCATCATTAGCCCCCGAATGGATTGAGGCTTCGAGTGAAGAAGGAGTTGATGTCGTTTCCGATTAATCTTTGTGCTCCGGTTGTGCGCTGTTCTGGACCAAAGAATCCCTTTGTCGACAGGAAACAACTTGCCTTCAGTCGACTTGATCCATTCTGTTTTTGCGTCGAGTGATCTTTCAGGCTTCGACGATCTCCGAGCGACGGATCGCCGGAAACATCGCGCCTGACAGACTGATTTGTCGCTCGCGGATTCCGCGGGATGCGAAATTTTGGGGCGCGCGCGAAGCGGGGCGGACCGCGGCGTTCAGATGGGACGGGGCATGGACGCCTCGATCTCCGCGCCGCCTTTTTCCCCACGTATCCCGTCTGCATAACTGTTCCAGATATGATTAGATCGACCGGGCCCACCTGTCATCCACTCGGAAGGGACCTTATAAATGTGCCCGGCGAGGATTTCTGTGCTGCGCCTTAGCATTCTCCCCCTCTCTCTGCTTCCTTCCTCCCTGCTCAGCGTGCTCGCTCTCGCCCCCGCACCACTTCCCTTCGCGCATCTCGCCGGCGACCATGGCCAAGGAGAAGACGGCGGCGCTGGAGCGTGCAAAGAAGGCGTTGGCGTCGGAGAAGGCGAAGGGGAGATCCACCAGCCGCGGAGGGTCCTCGTCCAGATCCCGCCTGCCGAAAGGCTGGGTCCAAGGAGACTGGATCCAGTCGACCATCACTGAGAATGACATTCTCGACATGGCCAACGAGGGCTTGATCCCCCACGGAGCTGCGAGGCTTCCGGGGAAGGAGTGGCAGCCTCAGCCAGAAGAGGGTGAGTGTGTGCTTTTGGCCACCCATGTGGATCGTGGGTTTTCCTTGCCGCCGAGTGTTTTCTTTCGTGGCTTTTTGAACTTCTTCGGAGCGCAGCTCCACCACTTTACCCCAAACTCCATTGCCTATCTTGCCGCGTTCGTGTCCATGTGTGAGGGTTTCTTGGGCTGTCGACCGCACTGGGGTTTGTTCAAGCATATATTCACGTGTCGCTCTCAGACCGTGAAGAAGGCGAGTCCAGGCGACGAAAAGACCCGAGTCGTCCAAATGTGTGGGGGTTTGGGCATCCAGGTGAGGAACAAGAGCACCTTTCCGCCCATGACCTTTCCCGAGTCAGTCAGAGGCTGGCAGTCGACCTGGTTCTACTGCCGGGACCAGTCGACGCCGGGACAGTCGAGTGGACTCCCACAGTTTACCATGGACCGAGTGAACAAGCCCTCCTCTCTGAAGTTGATCCCGGAGGAGAAAGCTGATGTGAAGATGTTGATGGAGCGCGTGGTGCAGTTGGTTCGGGAGGGAGTGACGGGCATGGATCTCCTGGAGGTCTTCCTCAGGCGTCGCATCCAGCCCCTCCAGTTCCGGAGCCACTGCATGTGGTTGTACTGTGGGACCGAAGACGAGACTAGAGTCCATCCAGAAGCAGTCGACGATGTCACTCTGGAAAGATGGATGGCAGCCGTCACCGGAAACAAGGACAACCCACGTGGAGCCAGAAGGATTCCTCCACTCGACCACAACAGTGATCCAAATAAGGTACACTTGCCCTGCTCTCCACTGCATTCTTGTCGCATTCATCTCTGTCTACTCTGCCGACTGGTCGACTGATCATTGTCTTGATATCTGCTAGGCCCTCACCGAGCTGTACTCGATGCCCAATGGGGCACAAACTCCGACTGAGGAGGGTGAGGCGAGTGGGGGCGAGAGCCAGGACGAGGAGGAATGGGACTCGGACGTTGCAGGGGACGACGACGACGATGATGATGACGACGGCGATGATGATGACGCCGAAGACGAGGAGGAAGAGGAGGAGGTCGTGCCACCGCGCTCGGAAAGGCGGTCGAAGCTCGTCCACGAACCTTCGACTGAACGTGACAAGGGGGTTGCGACGCAGTCGACCAAGCGCCCTAGGACCACTTCTCCAGCGCCGACTGAAAAGGCGTCGAAGCAGCCTAGGGGGGCTCCGCCAAAGCCGACCAAGCTCCTGCCGAAAATGAAGGTGTCCATCCCCACCATATCAGGGTAATTGTGCTGCTCATATTTTCTTATTCTGTGCGAACTTTATCTCTGGTCGACGCTGAAGTTAGTCGACTGATCCTTTGGAGTTGCAGTGCTGCTACTTCTGAGACCTCGGCCCGGGCTGATGACCACGAGATGGAGGATGCAGCAACTTCGAACCCGGGTATTGTATTCTTAACACCGTTCTTAGTCGACTGACTCGCGATCTCTGATCCTGATTCTTCTCCGCAGCTCCACCCAACACTGTTATCAATATCCCTGACGACGACGAGGATGAAGAACCACTGGCACGCAGGAGGAGTCGGAAAGCGTCCGCCAGTAAGGTGCTTCAGGATGTGACGGCGCCTGAGATTCTGACTGTGGAGGAAGAGAACACCACTCGACACACGGTGTCCTTCGCAAATCCACTGACGAGTGCCCAGCAGCCCTCTCTCTTCACGACGCACCACATCCCAGAGGACCAAGCTGGCGCAGCGAAGGAGGCAATACGCCAGGCGGGACTCATGATGGAGCAGCTGAAGACCATCCGGGACGCGAGCCAGGCAGCTTATGACGCCAGTTCTGCCCTCCAAAGCAATGTCCAGGTCAGTCGACCGCTGTTTGTTCTGTTGGATATGCTACCAAAAACTTTTCTTTTCCGGAATTCATAGTAGTCACCCACTGGGTGTGTCGAATAAACTCCGTGTTAGCGGGGGCACGCTGAGTGCACCGCTGGGTGTAGTCCCCAAGGCTAAGGTCGACTGCTGGCAGTCGGCCTTAGGCTTTATGATGTCAATCTTTCTGTCAGTCGACTGGTCGACTGGATTTCACAAACCGGTGGGGGCACGCTGAGTGCACCCACTGGGTGTAGTCCCCAAGGCTAAGGTCGACTGCTGGCAGTCGGCCTTAGGCTTTGTAATGTCAATCTTTCTGTCAGTCGACTGGTCGACTGGATTTCACAAACCGGTGGGGGCACGCTGAGTGCACCCACTGGGTGTAGTCCCCGAGACTGTGGTCGACTGCTTGCAGTTGATCACAGTCTTAGAGAATGCATCTCGCACACTTTTTTTTTGAGGTCGACTGGTCGACTTTGTCTTCAACAGGATTAGTGGGGGCACGCTGAGTGCACCCACTGGGTGTAGTCCCCGAGACTACGGTCGAATGCTTGTATTTGGTTGTAGTCTTAGAAACGTGTGTTTATCCCTTTTTCACTCGGAAGTGAATTATATTTGACATTTAGTCGATTGGTTCTTCACAGAACTCCTGTGATCTTGTGGCTCGCTACTCAGAGCTGGAACAAAAACATACTCGAGTCGAGCTGAGCTTGAAGCTGGTTCAGGAGAAGCTGACAAAGGCAAAGGAGGAGACCGAAGGTATGTTTGGTGAGACCCTGACGACTGCTTTTCCCCTTGCTTGTTTCAGCATCTGATCTTGCTGTAACTTGCAGGTAAGGTAAGGGAGGCCCAGCAGAAGAAAGACCTTGAGCTAGCTGAGAAGATCAAGCTTGCTGACGAGAAGTTAGCTTCAGTTACCAAGCTCGAACAAGACAATACCAATCTGAAAGCTGCTCTTGGGATTGCCAACAAGGAGGTCAGTCGACTGAAAACTGACAAAGCTGCCCTGACCGACCAAGTCAGCAAATTGACTGAGAAGAGAACTGAACTGGAGGCCTTCCTGAGTGGTCTTGCCAAAAAGTTGTTCCTTATGCTTGAAGGTAGACCTCCATGTTTGGCAAATATTTCCAATTGTGGCTTTTTCCATTCGACTATCTCCTTGACTTAGTGATCACCCTTGCAGAATTTTGTCAAAACTTTGAAGAAGAAACCAGTCGACTGGAGCCAAACCTTGACCCCGTCAACTCTCCGGTGAACGACGAAGTTGCCATGGATGTTTTCCGACTGGAGTCTCGTGTTGCAGCTGTCGTGGACTATCTCGCAAGGCTGAAGGCCGCCACATCTCGCATTGACTCGACGCTCTGGCCTGAGGAGACACTTCAGAATGACCTTGAGTCGCTGATGGCCCGCTTGAACACGATCCCTGGTCGAGTGCAGGAGTGGAAGAAGTCCTCGGCTCGGTGTGGTGCAGATGTCGCTCTGTGTCTGGCCCGAGTCCACTGCAAAGATGCGCGAGAAGAGAAGCTGGCGGCCCTTCGGGTGGCCAATACCAAGAAGCACGACTTCAGATCCTTTATGGAAACTTTCCTTGCAGCTGCCACTCGGATCGCCGACGGGATTGACCTTGATGAATTTGTTGCACCTTCCAGCCCTCCACAGGAGGGGTAAAAAACTTCTTCTGGCTCGACGCTTTGAATTTGCCTCGGTATGCCGAGTGGAATTGTAACCGACAAACCTTAACGGGCTTGACGCCTGAGCACTTTCGGTTCCTTTAGATATCGATTCAAACTTGAATTTGGCGCTTGAATATGATTGCCTTCGGCTCGGAATGTCTTTTGCAGGTTCAAAGCAAGGTGCCTGTACTGCAATCGACTTATTCTTTAGTCCACTTAGGCGAGCACTGGGCTGCAGCTAAGCCCCCCGAGTGAGAGGGTTGCTCTCCACTCGGCAGGATTTTTATACCTTAGGCGAGCACAGGGCTGCAGCTAAGCCTCCGAGTGAGAGGGTTGCTCTTCACTCGGTAGGATTTTTATAACTTAGGCGAGTGCTTGGACTGCAGCTAAGCCTCCGAGTGAGAGGGTTGCTCTTCACTCGGTAGGATTTTTATAACTTAGGCGAGTGCTTGGACTGCAGCTAAGCCCCCGAGTGAGAGGGTTGCTCTTCACTCGGTAGGATTTTTATAACTTAGGCGAGTGCTTGGACTGCAGCTAAGCCCCCGAGTGAGAGGGTTGCTCTTCACTCGGTAGGATTTTTATAACTTAGGCGAGTGCTTGGACTGCAGCTAAGCCCCCGAGTGAGAGGGTTGCTCTTCACTCGGTAGGATTTTTATAACTTAGGCGAGCACGAGGCTGCAGCTAAGCCTCCGAGTGGAAGGCTGGCTTACCACTCGGTAGGATTTTGATAACTTAGGCGAGCACGAGGCTGCAGCTAAGCCTCCGAGTGGGAGTCTGGCTCACCACTCGGTAGGATTTTGATAACTTAGGCGAAACGGATTCGCGGCTAAGCCTCCGAGTGGGAGTCTGGCTCACCACTCGGTAGGATTTTTACAAACTTAGGCGAAACGGATTCGCAGCTAAGTCACCCACTGAGGGGAATTTCATTGGACAAAAAATAAAAAGTGACAGATATTATGGAGGAACTATGACACTTATTATTTTGAGGTCCATGAACTACAGAAGTACTTTATTGCAACTCATCCGAGTGATAAAGCTTAAGTGTAAAACGGGCGGAGTAGCTCCGCGTTCCAAGCTCGGGGCTCGTCGATATTATGCTCGACGTTGTAAAGACGGTACGCCCCGTTGTGGAGAACCTTGGTGACGATGAAGGGGCCTTCCCAAGAAGGAGCAAGCTTGTGTGGTTTGTGCTGATCCACTCGGAGAACCAAATCCCCTTCCTGGAAGGCTCGACCTCTCACATTTCGGGCGTGGAAACGGCGCAGATCTTGTTGGTAGATGGTCGACCGGATCAGAGCCATCTCCCTTTCTTCCTCTAAAAGGTCGACTGCGTCCTGCCGCGCTTGTTCAGCTTCTGCTTCGTTGTAGATTTCAACTCGAGGAGCATTGTGGAGAAGATCACTCGGCAAGACTGCTTCAGCTCCATAGACCAAGAAGAATGGAGTTCTTCCGGTCGACCGATTAGGCGTGGTCCGCAGTCCCCAGAGTACAGATGGAAGTTCGTCGACCCAAGCTCCAGCCGCGTGTTTGAGATCACGCATCAGTCGAGGCTTCAGTCCCTTGAGAATCAGTCCATTAGCTCGCTCTGCTTGTCCATTCGACTGCGGATGGGCGACTGATGCGTAGTCGACCCGTGTGCCCTGGGAGTCGCAGAAAGCTCTGAATTCCTCTGAGTCAAAGTTCGACCCATTATCCGTAATGATGCTGTGCGGGACTCCATATCTGAATATTAGTTCCCTGATGAAGCTAACAGCAGTACCGGTGTCAAGGCTCTTGATTGGTTTAGCCTCGATCCACTTGGTGAACTTGTCGACTGCCACCAGTACATGCGTGAAGCCACTTCGTCCTGTTCTCAAAGGACCGATCATGTCCAGCCCCCAAACTGCAAAAGGCCAGACGAGTGGGATGGTCTTCAAAGCTGACGCAGGCTTGTGCGACATATTCGAGTAGAACTGACATCCCTCGCACTTATCTACTATCTCTTTTGCCATCTCATTCGCCTTGGGCCAGTAAAATCCGGCTCGGTATGCTTTGGCCACGATGGTCCGAGAGGACGCATGATGACCACAGGTCCCCGAGTGAATATCATTGAGGATGAGTCGACCTTCTTCTGGTGTTATGCACTTCTGACCGACTCCAGTCGCGCTTTCTCTGTATAATTGTCCTTTGATTACGGTAAAGGCCTTAGATCGACGGACGATCTGTCGAGCCTCTTCCTCATCCTCCGGAAGCTCTTTCCTCAAGATATATGCGACATACGGAATCGTCCAGTCGGGAATGACCACCAAAACCTCCATGATCAAGTCGACCACCGCTGGGACTTCAACTTCAGTCGGATCTGTGGCGCTCTTGGGCTGCGGAGTTTCTTCGGTGAAAGGATCTTCTTTGACTGACGGAGTGTGTATATGCTCCAAGAACACACCACTCGGAATGGCTTCTCTCTTGGAACCTATCTTTGCTAGATCATCAGCTGCTTGATTTTTCAGTCGGGGTATATGATGGAGCTCCAACCCCTCGAACTTCTTCTCCAGCTTCCTCACTGCACTGCAGTATCCAGTCATGGCTGGGCTTCTCACGTCCCACTCTTTCATCACCTGATTGACCACTAAATCCGAGTCGCCATAGACCATTAGGCGACGGACGCCGAGTGAAATGGCCATGCGCAACCCATATAGGAGGGCCTCATATTCTGCCTCATTGTTGGAGGAATCAAAGTGAATCTGGAGCACATATCTGAGCTTATCTCCTCTGGGGGAAACCAGGACAACCCCAGCACCGGAACCATTCAACATCTTAGAGCCATCGAAAAACATGGTCCAATGCTCCGAGTGAACTTCAGTCGGCTGCTGTTGTTCAATCCACTCGGCGAGGAAATCTGCTATCGCCTGGGACTTAATGGCTTTCTTTGCCTCAAACTTGATATCAAGGGGAAGAAGTTCAATCGCCCATTTGGCCACTCGACCAGTTGCATCTCTGTTGTGCAAAATCTCTGATAGTGGAGCGTCGCTGACGACTGTGATGGAATGGTCAGAGAAATAATGAGCAACCTTCTTTGTGGTCATGTATATTCCATACACAAGCTTCTGATAATGAGGATATCTCTGCTTGGATGGAGTCAAGACTTCAGACAAATAATACACTGGGCGCTGAACTTTGAGAGCTTTTCCTTCTTCTTCCCGCTCGACCGTTAGCACAGTACTGACGACTTGTCCTGTGGCTGCGATGTAGAGCAACAGAGGCTCTTTGCTGATTGGAGCAGCAAGCACCGGCTGGGTGGAGAGCAGAGCTTTTAGCTCGGCAAACGCTGCATCAGCTTCTGGAGTCCACTCGAACTTGTCAGCCTTCTTCATCAGTCGGTAAAGAGGCAGTGCCTTTTCACCGAGTCGTGAGATGAATCGACTTAATGCGGCCAAGCATCCAGTAAGCTTCTGGACATCGTGCACTCGCACAGGGCGTTTCATTCGGAGAATAGTGCCAATCTTCTCTGGGTTAGCGTCGATTCCCCGTTCGGAAACGAGAAAACCGAGTAACTTGCCACCAGGAACTCCAAATGTGCACTTTGATGGATTGAGCTTGATATCATACCTTCTGAGGTTGGCAAATGTTTCGGCGAGGTCAGCGAGCAGGTCGGAACCTTTTCGTGACTTGACAACAATATCATCCATATAAGCTTCCACATTCCGACTGATTTGGGTGAGTAGACACTTCTGAATCATTCGCATAAATGTGGCTCCGGCATTCTTGAGGCCGAATGGCATGGTGATATAGCAGAAGCACCCGAATGGAGTGATGAAAGCTGTTTTTACCTCATCGGGCCCGTACAGACGGATCTGGTGGTACCCGGAGTAAGCATCTAAAAAAGACAACCTCTCGCATCCCGCGGTCGAGTCAACAATTTGATCTATGCGAGGGAGAGGAAAGTGATCTTTCGGGCAGGCCCGGTTGATGTGCTTGAAATCAATGCACATTCGGAGCGACTTGTCCTTCTTAGGAACCATGACGACATTAGCGAGCCACTCGGAGTGGTATATCTCTCGGATAAATCCTGCCGCCAACAGTCGAGCCACTTCTTCACCGATGGCCTTTCTCTTCTGGACGGCGGACCGCCGAAGATGCTCTTTGACTGGTTTTGCAGACGAGTCGACTCTTAGGCGATGCTCAGCCAGTCCCCTGGGAACACCTGGCATGTCAGCGGGCTTCCATGCAAAAATGTCCCAGTTCTCACGGAGGAACTGGATGAGCGCTTCTTCCTATTTTGGGTCGAGTGTTGTGGAGATGCGGGTCGGAGCTGCTTCGGGGTCGGTCGGGTGAATGTGAACAGGCTTCGTCTCACCGGACGACTGGAATGCAGACTCTGTGGCGGGCTTCTTGGATCGCAGCAAGTCACTCGGATCTGCGTTTTGCTTGTATTCTTCGAACTCGACCGCTGTCACTTGGGAATCGGCAATCTTGGAGCCCTTCTGAAAGCACTCCTCTGCCTTTTTCCTATCACCGGTGACAGTGATCACACCTTTGGGACCGGGCATCTTCAATTTGAGGTACACGTAACATGGTCGAGCCATGAACCGTGCATAGGCTGGTCTCCCCAAAATGGCATGATATGCACTTTGAAAATCCACGACCTCAAACGTCAACTTTTCTTTGCGAAAATGCTTCGAATCACCAAACACTACGTCCAAAGCTATCTGGCCGAGTGACTCGGCCTTCTTCCCTGGTATAACTCCATGGAAGCTCATGTTACTAGTGCTCAGTCGGGACATCGGAATGCCCATACCTTTCAATGTGTCTGCATACAATAAGTTCAGCCCACTTCCACCATCCATCAGCACCTTTGTCAGTCGAGTGCCTTCGACAACTGGATCGACCACCAAAGCTTGCCTCCCGGGGGTGGCAATATGAGTCGGGTGATCAGATTGGTCGAATGTGATGGGTGTTTGAGACCACTTCAGATAATTTGCCTTTGCTGGGGCAACCATGTTCACCTCTCGGTTAATCACTTTCAGTCGACTTCTGCTTTCCACATCTGCAAAGATCATCAGAGTGGAGTTGATATGCGGATATCCTCCCTCACTGTCCTCTTTGTCTTCGGCCTTGTCCGACTCCTTCTCCTTGTCCTTAGACTGTTTTCCCTGAAACTGCTGGATCAGGAGTCGACATTGGCGAGTGGTGTGCTTTGGGTAAATGATATTCCCCTCTTCATCTTTCTTCGTGTGAATGTGACACGGCATATCCATCACGTCGTTCCCTTCTTTATCCTTTACCTTCTTGGGGTTCCAGGATCCTTTTGGTTTCCCCTTAAACTTTCCTTGAGTCACGGCCAGAGCCTCTCCAGGAGCTGCCGGTTCAGCCTTCCGCTTCTGTTTCCGACTGGTGTTTCCTTTTTCCGACTGACTCGGCTTGTGCTTGCCGCTTCGGAGTCGGTCTTCTTCTTCGCCGTTGGCGTACTTGGTAGCAATCTCCATCATCCGACTCAAGGTCATGTCACCGGTTCGACCAAATTTCAAACTCAGTTCTCTGTTCTTGACGCCGTCTTTGAAGGCGCATACTGCCTGATGATCAGAGACATTTTCCACAGTGTGGTGCAAAGTGATCCACCTCTGAATATACTCTCTGAGAGTCTCATTAGTTTTCTGCACGCAGACTTGCAACTCTGTCAATCCCGCTGGTCGCTTGCAAGTCCCTTCAAACGTTCTGACGAACACTCGGGACAGATCTTCCCAAGTGTAAATGCTGCTAGGAGGTAATTGAGTCAACCATGCCCTGGCAGAACCTTCCAACATGAGGGGCAAATGCTTCATGGCCACCTCGTCGTTCCCACCACCGATCTGAACTGCCACTCGGTAGTCTTCAAGCCAAGTTTCAGGCTTAGACTCACCAGTGAACTTGCTGACTCCTGTTGCCAACCTGAAATTGGGGGGGATAACTGCGGCTCTGATAGCTCTGCTGAAACATTCAGGACCAGAAACATGTACTCGACTGCTCGTGGGTACATCTCTGTCGAGTGCGCCTCGATGGGCTCTGTTCCGGTCGACCAACCCTTGCACGATAATGGATCGCGCGTCGAAGCCTGGCTCTCTGGGGTCAACTGGAACCCTACGCCCTGTACTGTACTGACGCCTATCATCTGGCTGCCGAGGAGCGTAAGACCCACCCCTCGGAGGGGAATAGGGCACTCGACGCCTATCATCTCGGTCGAGTCTGTCGCCATATTGATCTCGCCGATTCTCACGCCCTTCGCGCCGCGGAGGCGATCTGGGGCTGTGAGCCGACTGAACCGTATTCACAGTGACAGATCGACTGTGAATTCTGTTGCGCGACTGAGACACGGCTGAATTCTGATCTCCTGCTGCCCGGAGCAGATCCCTGATCTGCAGCAAACCTCTGCCAGCTTCCGACTGCGAAGGCTGAATGGACTCTGCTATACGGGTCGCAGCTGCTAAATTCTGAATTGGGGTTCGATATACCTGAGTCGGCGGGAAGAGTTGACGTCGACTGGTGTCGGGAACTCGTTGCCGCGCGCGCTCGTCGAGTGCTCGCTGAAGGTTCTCCAGTCGAGTGCGCTCGGCCAAATTGGCCAGACGCGCCTCCTCCAAGGCACGAGCCTCGGGGGTTTCTCCTGCGATGGGAATACGCAGGGGATCCTCGTTCCTGCGGCGAAGCTCTTCTCTTTGCAGAGAGTCGAGTGGCTCGGGCTGGTACTCTTCGTAGTCTCGTGCAGGGTCGCCGCCGTCACCTGCTCCACCACCACGGGCGAAGCCAGGAGGGCTGTGGGGCCCGTCGACCATCAAGATTTCCGCCGCTGGATCACTGCTTCCGCACTCGGATGCAGTCTCTCCGGAGCCAGTCGACTGATCGAACAAGCCGTAGAGAGATTCGTTGGGCTCGATTGCCGCAACTTGTGTAGTGGCCGATTGGCGAGCCACCGCGTGACTCACCCATCGCTGAAGCCTCGACCGGCCTGAGCGCTTGCGCTGGCGGGAGACCGGGAGGGTGGACGATGGAGGAGCCGACCGATACTGGGTCGACGGTTGCCGCAGCAGAACGCCGCGGACACATGCGCGAAAATGCGTCGCACCGCGGACGGGGAGCGCGTCTACGTCGAGTGGAGCCTCCTGGAGCCATGCGGAGTCGTCGGCGATGAAGGTGAGAGTGCCGAGACGGATCTCTTGACCCTTGACCAAAACTCTAGCAGACACCATGATGAGAGTACTCGGAAGAATCGCAACTTCTCCACAAAATCGCTAAAACACCTGCCCCACGGTGGGCGCCAACTGTCGTGGTTCTAAGCCTGACAGTAGAGTGGGGGGTAGGTATGGAGAGGCAAGGTCCTAGCTATGGAGAGGTTGTAAGCACAAAGGATGTACGAGTTCAGGCCCTTCTCGGAAGAAGTAACAGCCCTACGTCTCGGAGCCCGGAGGCGGTCGAGTGGATTATGAATGTATGAATTACAAGGTGCCGAACCCCACTGCCTGTGGAGGGGGGTGGCTTATATAGAGTGCGCCAGGACCCCAGCCAGCCCACGTAGGAGAGGGTTTAAGGTGAGTTAAGTCTGGGGCGTTACTGGTAACGCCCCACATAAAGGCCTTTACTATCATAAAGTCTACTTGATTACAGGCCGTTGCAGTGCAGAGTACCTCTTGACCTCCTGGTGGTCGAGTGAGTCTTGGTGGTCGAGTCCTTCAGGCCAGTCGAGTGAATCCTCGTTGGTCGACTGGAAGGCGACCTCTTCTAAGGATGTCCTGGGGTAAGTTACTTGGATCAGGTCCATGACCCTACCCTAGGTACATAACCCCATCACCGGCCCTAGGAGATGGGATCTCCTAGGGGGGCGGCGGCCAAGGGTGGAGTAGCCACCAAGGCAAGGTGGGGCGCCCCCCACCCCTAGGGTTTCAACCCTAGGCGCATGGGGTGGGCCTAGGGGGGCGCACCAGCCCACTATGGGCTGGTTCCCCTCCCCACTTTGGCCCATGGGGCCCTCCGGGATGGGTGGCCCCACTCGGTGGACCCCCGGGACCCTTCCGGTGGTCCCGGTACAATACCGGTGACCCCGAAACTCTCCCGATGGCCGAAACTGCACTTCCTATATATAATTCTTTACCTCCGGACCATTCCGGAACTCCTCGTGACGTCCAGGATCTCATCCGGGACTCCGAACAACTTTCGGGTTACTGCATATTCATATCTCTACAACCCTAGCGTCATCGAACCTTAAGTGTGTAGACCCTACGGGTTCGGGAGACATGTAGACATGACCGAGACGGCTCTCCGGTCAATAACCAACAGCGGGATCTGGATACCCATGTTAGCTCCCACATGCTCCTCGATGATCTCATCGGATGAACCACGATGTCGAGGATTCAAGCAACCTCGTATACAATTCCCTTTGTCAATCGGTATGTTAGTTGCCCGAGATTCGATCGTCGGTATCCCAATACCTCGTTCAATCTCGTTACCGGCAAGTCACTTTACTCGTACCATAATGCATGATACCGTGACCAGACACTTGGTCACCTTGAGCTCATTGTGATGATGCATTACCGAGTGGGCCCAGAGATACCTCTCCATCATACGGAGTGACAAATCCCAGTCTCGATTCGTGCCAACCCAACAGACACTTTTGGAGATACCTGTAATGTACCTTTATAGTCACCCAGTTACGTTGTGACGTTTGGCACACCCAAGGCACTCCTACGGTATCCGGGAGTTGCACAATCTCATGGTCTAAGGAAATGATACTTGACATCCAGAAAAGCTACAGCAAACTAACTACACGATCTTTGTGCTATGCTTAGGTTTGGGTCTTGTCCATCACATCATTCTCCTAATGATGTGATCCCGTTATCAATGACATCCCCATGTCCATAGCCAGGAAACCATGACTATATGTTGATCAACGAGCTAGTCAACTAGAGGCTCACTAGGGACACATTATGGTCTATGTATTCACACATGTATTACGATTTTCGGACAATACAATTATAGCATGAATAATAGACAATTATCATGAACCAGGAAATATAATAATCATTTTATTATTGCCTCTAGGGCAAATTTCCAACAGTACGCACCCCTGCGGGTCAGTGTCGAACTACCATGATTGGTCGCGACGTCCCCGTTGAAATTGAAGGGTTGGAATTTCATGTTTCTCCCATTATTCTGGAGTCTTCCAACATTAACCTCATTCTGGGAATGGAATGGTTGAAAGCACATAGTGCCTCTATCATTTGTGCCACCAAAGTCGTTCATCTCCTATATCCTTCCGATGAGATAGTAAGCTACCATGCTCAGATTGTTTAAAACGCCGAAGCACGACTTTATGCGTTGAACGCAGCACCTCTTGAGGGAATTGAAAAGATCCCAGATGTTCATGACTTCCTAGACGTCTTTCCAGAAGAACTTCCAGGAATACCTCCTACTCGGGCTGTCGAGTTCGTCATCGACTTGAAACCAGGCACCGTCCCTATTGCCAAACGACCCTACAAGATGCCGCCTCACGAACTCCTTGGACTTAAGGAGGAAATCGATAAATCTCTTCGCAGTGGTTTCATTCGTCCAAGTTCCTTAGCTTGGGGAGCACCTTCTCTATTTGTGAAGAAGAAGGATGGAACGAACCGTTTGGTACAAGACTATCGTCCTATCAACCAAGCTACAATTCAGAACAAATATCCGCTTCCTCGGATCAATGATCTGTATGATCAACTTGCTGGTTCATCAATATTCTCTAAACTCGACTTGAGGTTGGGTTACCCCCAAATCCGTGTTCGTGAAGAGGATATTCCAAAGACCGCATTCGTCACTCGTTATGGTTCTTACGAGTACACCGTCATGTCTTTTGGCTTGACCAATGCTCCAGCCACATTCTCTCGTCTGATGAACTACATATTCATGGATTACCTCGACAAGTTTGTCATAGTCTATCTGGATGATATCCTGGTATATTCGAAGAACAAAGAAGAACATGCTGAACATCTCCGACTTGTTCTAGAGAAGCTTCGAGAACATCAACTTTATGCCAAGTATTCCAAGTGCGAATTTTGGTTACCCGAAGTCACCTACCTTGGTCATGTCATCTCCAAGGATGGTATTGCCGTCAACCCAGAGCGAGTTCAGGCTATTCTTGACTGGACCCCTTCGAAGACTGTCAAGCAAGTCAGAAGCTTTCTCGGACTAGCCAGCTATTGTCGCCGCTTTGTCGAGAACTTCTCCAAGATCGCCAAACCACTGACCAATATGCTTCACAAAGGCGTTAAGTTTGATTGGATAGACAAATGTCAGGAAAGTTTCCAGGCACTCAAAGACAAGCTGACATCTGCCCCAGTGCTTTCTCCCCCTGATTCTCGCAAGGACTTTGTCATCTATTGCGACGCTTCACGTCAAGGATTAGGCTGTGTCCTAATGCAAGAGCGCAGAGTGATTGCTTATGCCTCTCGTCAAGTGCGTCCTCATGAAGAGAACTACCCAGTTCATGACCTTGAGCTTGCTGCGGTTATCTATGCACTGAAGCTATGGCGACAGTACCTTCTCGATAATCGTTGCGAGATCTTCACTGATCATCAGAGTCTGAAGTATTTGTTTACTCAGCCAGATCTGAATCTCCGTTAGCAGCGATGGATGGAAGCTATTGCTGACTACAACTGCGGTATATCTTATACACCTGGCAAGGCTAATGTAATGGCCGATGCCCTGAGCCGTAAGTCTTATTGCAACAATCACATGGTCTTCAAAGCTCAACCCCGCCTTTATGAAGAGCTATGCAAGCTGAACCTTCAACTAGTTCCACAAGGTTCTCTGAATAACCTTGTCCTGGAACCAACTCTACTGAAAGCAATTAAGTCTGCTCAAGCCAAAGATGCTCACATGGATTTGATGAAAAAGGATCTTGCCTTAGAGAAATCCAGAGATTTCTCACTTGGTGAAGATGGAACCTTATACTTTAGAGATCGCACTGTCGTACCCCGTTTCGAGCTTATGACAGAGAAGATGATGAAGGAAGCGCATGATACCCCTCTCTCTATTCATCCGGGAAGTACCAAGATGTATCTAGACATCCGTCAGAAGTACTGGTGGTCTAATATGAAGCAAGACATTGCTCGATATATTGAAGAATGTGACGTTTGTCGTCGCGTCAAAGCAGAACGTCAGAAACCGGCTGGACTTCTGCAACCTCTCCCTATTCCTGAATGGAAATGGGATAGGATTCAGATGGACTTTGTCACTGGCCTTGCCAAGTCTCAGAAAGGTAACGATGCTATCTTTGTCGTCATCGACCAATTCTCAAAGGTCGCTCACTTTCTGCCAGTCAAGGAGACTATCACTACTAGTCAATTAGCAAACTTGTATATCTCCTGAATTGTGTCACTCCACGGCATCCCAAAGGAGATCAGTTCAGACCGTGGCAGTATATTCACTTTGAAGTTCTGGGATAGTTTCCAAGAGGCAATGGGGACTCATATTACCCGGAGCACTGCTTATCATCCCCAATCCGAAGGCCAAGTCGAGCGAGTCAATCAAATTCTTGAAAAGACATGCTTCGAGCTTGTGTTATTTCTTTCGGTAAGAAGTGGCAAGAATCTCCCCCTTATGCGGAGTTCTCTTATAACAACAGCTACCAAGCCAGCTTGAAGATGGCACACTTTGAAGTGCTTTATGGACGTAAGTGCCGAACCCCTCTGAATTGGTCAGAAACCGGGGAACGGACGCTCATTGGTCCAGACATTATTCAACAAGCTGAAGAGCAGGTTCGCATTGTCTGGGATAATCTGAAGGCGGACCAGTCCCGCCAGAAGAGCAACTATGACCGAAAACACTGGGGTTCAACTTATCAACCCGGTGAACAAGCTTATCTGCATGTCACTCCTTTGAGAGGCACTCATCGGTTCAGAGTCAAGGGCAAGCTAGCTCCGCGCTACATTGGTCCCTTCCGCATCCTCGCCCGTCGTGGACTGGTGGCTTATCATTTGGAGTTGCCACCTCAGTTCTCTCACGTCCATGATGTCTTCCACGTGTCGCAACTTCGTCGATGCTTCAAGGATCCAGAACGTGAAGTGGATACGGAATTGATTGAAGTTCAAGATGATCTCACATACAAAGAGCATCCGATCCGCATTCTTGATGAAGCTGAACGTCGAACCCGCCAGAAGGTTACCAAGTTCCTCAAGGTGCAATGGTCAAATCATACTAAAGATGAAGACACTTAGGAGCATGAAGATAACCTCTGGGCTGAATACCCCGACATGTTCCCTTCTACCTCTTAATTCTCGGGACGAGAATTTCTCTTAGAGGAGGAGAGTTGTAACACCCCGATGTAATGATGCTACAGTAACCCCTGGGGTTAAGTTAATTATTTTGCTAAACAAGTGCTTGATCATCTTTGTCTCCTCTCTCTTTCAAATTCCAGTTGAATTCAAATTCAAATTTTGTGTGAAATTCAAAATACTCAAACATGAAAACTAAAATGTTCATCATGTGGAAAGTATTCTTCTAGTAATATTGGTGGTGAACCAACATTTTTGCAAAATGTGTAGGTGGCCTAAAATAGCTAAAACAGAAAAGCTAAAAAATAAAAGAAAAGAAAAAGGGAAAGCAAATAAAAAAAAGGAAAGGGCCAGAGCCCCTGGCCTCCCAGTGGGCCTCGGCCCACTCGAGCCGGTCTAGTGGCCCACTCCCCCCAGTCAACTCTCTCTTCCCCCTGTTCCCCTGACCCGAGCCGGGCGCCCGTTCCCGCCGGACCACCTCTCCGGCTCTGTCGCTACAGCGCGCGCCGCGGAGGGGATAAGGCCTCCACAAGCGCGCCTCAGAACGCCTCCCCACCCCCACTTGCATCTCTCCTCCCCCAGATCCATCTCTCTCCTCTACCTCTCCTTCGTTCTGGAGAGGAGACCGACGCGGTCGCCGCCGTTCTCCGTCGTCCTCGCGGCCACCAAGACCCGTTTGCCTCGCCGACCTGTCCAACCGCTCCGCCTCCCTCGGCTACGCCTCCCCGACGAGCCGCAAGACGTCGGGCGCCTCCGAACGCTCCCCCGGCCTCGTCTTCCACTTCGGATCACAGGAGCTCACCGGCGCCGATCCACTGCACTCCAGCTCCTAAACCTCCAAGGGCCACCGTGTGTGCCGCCCGGTGAGCGCCGCTTCTTCTTCCCTCGCTCCCCTAGCCTCTTGTGCTACCGTAGCCACCGCGCCACCATGGCCGAGCTCGGCTCCGCCGAGCAGCTGGCCGCCGTCGCTGCCATGCTCGCCTGAGCACGGGAACATGCTCAGTGCAGCCCGCCGAGGCCGCCCATGCCGCCAGCCCACCTCGTCGACCCCTGTAGCGCGATCCCGACGAGGTCCCGTACCCCACCGCCACTTCCACTCGTCGCCGACGTAGTTCCGGCCAGTCGCGAGCCCAACCGACCACACCACGCGACGCGACGTTGAGCCCTCGTTCGAACGCAAGCAAAACCACGCAAAACGGTGCCTCGTAGCGATTTTCCGAATGTCTCCGGCGAGCTCGCCACCGCGGGAGGCCACCGGAGCAACTCCGGCGCCGGCCATCTGCGTGGCTCGGTGGGCCCCGCCCTTGGGCCGCTAACTAGTGGGCCCTGGGGTCCCCGTTGACTGGGTTGACCTAGTCAACATGCTGACTGGGCAACCCCAGCCACTGACATGTGGGCCCCCCTCTGTTATATTAGTATAATAATGTTTTATAAATAAAAATGATTAGTTAACCTAAAACACTCACTGATGCCCGGGCCCACTCCCCTAATTGACCCTGTTAGTTTAATTAATCCACTGTTAAGCCAGCAGAGGCTGACATGTGGGTCCGAGTGGCCCCATTGGTCAGCTTTGACCAGTCAATCGGACTGTTGACTACTGACATCACACCTATGTCATACTAATGTCATAATTCCTTTTCTGTTAATTTAAATAATTCTAGAAAAGGCTTTAAACTTTAGAAATTCATAGTAATTAAACCGTAGCTCGGATGAAAATGTTTTCTACATGAAAGTTGCTCAGAACGACGAGACGAATCCGAATACATGGTCCGTTCATATGTCACATGCCCCTAGCATGCTGAACATGGAACCGTCCCCTCTCTTTCATCTGTCCGGAATCCGCCTGACGCCGAGAATTCATCCTCGGATGTTTATCCCCTCCGTCTGCAACGTGTAGTACTATGTTAGGGAAACCCTAGCTCTCCCCGTCGTCATGTTGTGCCTTGTGATGCATTGTTTGCTCTGTATTTACTATTTCTTCCCCCTCTTCTCTCCGGTAGACCCCGAGACCGATGATGCCACTGTGATCGACTACATCACCGACGACCCCTCCTTCTTGTCTAAGGAACCAGGCAAGAAAACTTCCCTTAGCATTCCGATATCGCCTATTTCTTTCCCTCTCATGCTTGCATTAGAACTGCTACTGCTTTCTTTATGATCCTACTCTGATGCATAGCCTGTTGTTGTTACCTGCTTTTATACCTTACCTGCTTATCCTAAACTGCTTAGTATAGGTTGGTTAGAGATCCATCAGTGACCCCACCTTGTCCCAGTTGCCCCGCTTTATGTTCGATGACTCGATCATCGTGATCGACGTCCAGGCCCCGACACCGCACATCACCCCCTAGTTGTACAACTCTGCAAAGTTACCATCGAGTGCCGAGGGTGGAACCTCTTACATCACTCCTGATGAGACCTCTGTAGTGTAGCTATCCGGTCGTGGTCATTGAGGGTGATTTCCTCCTTAACCACTTCCGATACGGCTCTGTCGTGCAACCCCTCAAGCGTGAACCTCGAGGGTGGATCCTCTTACGTTCACCTTGATGATAACATCGAGTGGAATTCACCGGGGGTGATTCCTCGGGTTTTCCACTTGGTGTTAGACACACAGTTACTATGGTTACTATGACTTTGCACTGAGCCATGTTACTAAAGACAGGTCGGCCCTGAGGGGTACTCGCGCGAGCTTAATAGCGAGTGATGTGGAGTCGGGTTGACCTGGAAGGTGCCCGCAAGATACTTACGAGGCGTGGCCGGGCATTCTTAGCCCTTGCCGCAAGTACTCGAGACGGGACGATGGGGTCACATCGATCGTGAGTCTCTGCTCGTTACCGCGTGCTCCTAATCCACTATGATTTGGATATTTGATCTTAGGGGCAGCTGGCCTGATAGCACTAACCATCACGTGGGCAATGTATGGGCATTCTGCGTCGTATACATCAGCCGAAGCTTAATAGACGTCAGTGACTGAGCGGCATGCGCCGGGTTGGACTGCGTAAGCTCCTGCCTTGTTGAAGGAGGTAGCTAGGTCTGCTCACCGGCCGCCAACGCAACGTGCAGGAGTTTCCGGGGCGATGGCCCATGACCCCTGGGGGCATAGGTTTAGTCCGGCGTGTTGCCCTCTCTGTTAAGCCTAGGCCGGGTTGCGGCGTATTGTTTGGCCGAGGCCGGGCATGACCCAGGAAAGTGTGTCCGACCGGAGTTAATCGAGCGTGGCGGGTAAGTTGGTGCACCCCTGCAGGGAAGAAAACATCTATCGATAGCCTGTCCTACGGTAACGGACACTTGGAGTTGTATCCCAATCGATACAACTAGAACTGGATACTTGAGATGAGAAATGGTTATGAGACATGATTATGATGAATGGATAGTATGGTTCTGGGATTGCTTTCTCGCAGGGAGTCGAGAAAGGATCTTTGGCCGAGGTTGATAACTCTACTACTCTACATTATGTTGGTCTGTACACTTCTATATGTTGCAAGATGCTTGAAGATGCTAGTCTTCGATAGGCTAGCCTTTTCCTTTCTTTCTGGCATTCTGCAGTTTAGTCCACAGATACAGCCCTTTTCCTTTGATACAGATGCATACTTAGTTTAGATCTGATGTAAGTCTTGCGAATACTTTGGATGAGTACTCACGACTGCTTTGCTACCTCTTTTTCCCCATACCCGATTGTTGCGACCAGATGACGGATCCCTGGAGCCAGACGACGCCACTGATGACTACTGCTACCCCGAGGGTGCCTACTACTACATGATGGCCGTTGACGACTTGGAGTAGTTAGGAGGCTCCCAGGCAGGAGGCCTTGCCTTTTCGATCAATGTTGCTTTTGTGCTAGCCTTCTTAAGGCAAAACTTGTTTAACTTATGTCTGTACTCAGATATTGTTGCTTCCGCTGACTCTTGTGTATTCGAGCCCTCGAGGCCCCTGGCTTGTAATATAAAACTTGTATTATTTTAATTTGTGTCTAGAGTTGTGTTGTGATATCTCCCCGTGAGTCCTTGATCTTGATCGTACGCATTTGCGTGTATGATTAGTGTATGATTGAATCGAGGGCGTCACAATGCTCTGCACTTGCACTTGCACTGTCAAATAGAAAGACAATGTTCATTCTACAAACCATTTTCCTTTTGGCACTTGCACTGTCTGAATACAACCCATATAGACACGCCAGGCCCGCCTCTTCTTCAGTGTCTTCACATCCTGACACCGCATGACATAGTGTCCAAACTACATTGCCCTGATGGTCCCTGGCGACGCGGCCCACAATGCATTCTCTATTTGATTCCAGGAAGAAAATTTCCCATCTTCTTTGCCATGCACAAGAAAATCACACCTCAAGTGCTAGCCTCTCCACAAAATTATGAGAACAGGTCATTTTTGTCAGGTGAAATTCTTGAAAGAATCGGCAGTATCAGCTAATTTTAATAATTACTAGTAAGATGCCCATGCATTGCACGGAACACTAAGATTGGGGTGGACGGCGCCGGCAGCGGCCATCACACCAGATTGTTCCATGGCCTTCTGGATGTGGTGGGGAAGAGATAAGGCTGATTGTGAGAGACAAGGAGTTGTTTGTAATATGGAAACAAGTGCGGACATCTTTTTGCAAAACTGCAGCAATTTGCTTTGTATGCATCAGATCAAGATCTGACGGCTATTGGTGAAAGATGGCAGGCACACCATCATCACCAACTCAGATTTTTATAGAAGTAGAGATACCATTGCCTTGCTGACCCCAACCTCAGCTAATGACGCGAAAACTTGACTTTTTTTCTAGTGCGGCAAAACTTGAGAACCGTCACTGATAAAACATTCTTCTAAAAGAAAATCTATTTTTACAGTACACAAAAAGGTCACAATAGCAACGAAGTGAATGATGTCTCCCTATTTGAAAAAAAACTAAGTATACTCAGCTAAACACAATTAGAAGCAACACTAATTACTTTATTAACTAGTGTACCACCCACCTAACAACTCCAGGCAAAGAAATATAGCGCCATCTCTCCCGTGACTTATTCAGGAAGTAGGGGGTCAGGCAAAACTGAGCAAGCCTTGTTGGTTTCTTCGATGTTCTTCATATGATGAAACCAACAATATGATCTTTTTGTGTAGTGCGACAAAAATAACTATATCTGTTTGAAAATGGTGTGTCTAGATCATATGAGATATAATAAGCTAAGAGGAAAAAAAAATCTTTACTAATAAATTGAAACAAGGTGAGAGGAGATCATGGGACTGATAAATGAAAACTAGATCATAGAGGCGCGCTTTGCCGCGCCCGTCCATCTTTAAAAAGGTAACGATATTAATATCTAAGAAATTTGGAGTTATAACGAAGAACTTGAAACAGAGGAAACATGAATGCACCCGCAACAAAAAACATGAATGATTCATTGTGAGAAAAAGAGGATTCATACCTCAAGGTAGGGTAGTATCGAATTGCCGCTGGTTTCCTATAATTACGCTTGAAAATTTGTGTTATTTCCATGTCAAGTCTCGTAGTTGTAAACGCAATATCAAAATTAGTGTGAACCATATAGAGATCCTCAAATTATTTCTTGAAAAATTAAATACTCCCTTCATTTCTAAATATAAGTCTTTTTAAAAATTTCAAATGGAATACAACATAGACATGTATGTAGACATATTTTAGAGTATAGATTCACTCATTTTGCTTCGTATGTAGTCACTTGTTGAAATTTCTAAAAAGGTTTATATTTAAAAACGGAGGGAGTAAATGTGAAGCACATGCAATACATGCAGGACAGTGGGAATATGATCGTGCTCAAATATATCAGTTGCATCATCAGAGCAGCAATTTAGCCCTTATCTACTCTTTGCTTGTATCATCTTGCCAACACTGCTTGTACGGAAAGGTGAGAAGGCCCTTGCGCCGTCGCTGGCCGTGGGGTCTCTCGAATGTGCTCGCTCGCTAGGGTAGGATGTTGTAACTAATCTTGTTATCGTAGAGTTGTGTTCATGTGCACAAGGCAATTTTTTTTTGAAAAGGAGGATGTATCCCGGCCTCTGCATCTGAGCGATGCATGTTAATTATTTGTAAAGTCCTTATAAGGTAATACATCAGTAAGGCTGAAGCCACCATCTTGGCAACACATGTCGCTAAGCCACCATCTTGGTAACACCTGTCGCTACTCCTATCTCTGTGATGAAGGGGTGCCAAATGTCCGAGCCTACTTCGCACCAATACATAACATCTAATGCCGGATGCCCCATCCAAGCCACAATACTTGGACTGGGTTACACACTGGTCCGGCGCACTTTCAGTGGGCACCACATGCGCACGCTGCAAGGGCCGTCACCTCCTTCAACAATCGATCCATCCTCAGATCAGATACTGACGCATCAACCTTGTCAGGCCTCTCTACCATCGGCGCCACCACGACGCCAGACAGCGCGTCCTCCTGCATGAGTCCATCGCCACCCATCGGACGCCGAGTCTCCACTACGCCACGTCGTCGAGATCTACCGCCATCAATATGTAGGATGAAGCACCGCTCCACCACCTACCGACGCCCAACCACCAAGCCCTCCACCTGTCCGTCTAGCCGATGAATGTTTCCAAAGTTGATGCCCCCACAGGGGTGACGATGAAGACACCGCCATCATCTGATCCAGGAGGCCCCTCAACGCCTCCAATGAGGGCTACGACGCCCACGGACGCCTCCGTCAATGGTAGCCTCTTCTAGATCTGAGGTTTCCCCTGAAAACAATGGAGCGAGGGACGCCCCATCATCGCCTTCAACGAGGAAAACGACACCCACGGGCGCCGCCGACGATGGTGGCATCCTCACCCACTTCAGTAGCTAGGCCACCATCTCCTCCTCCAGTTGATCCGCCGCCGGGAAGCCACCCGCGAGGCAACACCCACCGACCAGATCCCTTTGGACCGACGATAAAGACAGCCAAAGGTAGAGAAGGTCATATCGCTGCGTGACCGGCGCCATGCCCACACACTCGTCGTCTCGAGGCGCTTGCTCAAGATCCACCGTCACAGCCACGCCTTCAAGCCGCGACGAAGGAACGCCCCACATGGCTAATTAGGTTGTACTATTAGTTAGCTGCATGCATTATGTTCCGCGGAGTCGGAGCGGCCAAGTCGCATAGCAGATAGATATGGAGAAAGAAGTGGGCCTGGTAGTCGTGGCATGCGCAAAGTGAGCTCCTAGTTTGTTATCTGCAGATTTGCAAGTGACTTAAACATGTACTACGTGTGTAACTAGCTAAGTGGAAAAGTAATCGGATCTAAGCCGATGTGTAGTGGCTGGTGCATTGTGTGTGCATGCATGCAAGTAGTGGATGCGTGTGTGCATGTTAGTGGCTGCGTTTTAGCCGTGAGCGTCCGGCTATTTAAGCCATGTAATTGCATCTTGTGAAGGAGAAGGAGAACAAAGAGAAAGGGCACTATGTGCGTGCGCCAAAGTGTGTGTATCTTCGTCTCTCTTGAGCTTGTGTGCGTGAGTCTTCTTCTCCTCCTGGGCAAAGCCAACATAGGATTCAGATTGGTCAGATTGCGCTAATCTTTGGAGAGAGAGTGGGGAAGAAGAGGGGACCTGAATGGCTGAACATGGCGGGGAACTCGCGTCGACCACCTTATCACGGTCCTGGAGACGCGCGTCGACCGCCCTATCACGGTCCTGGCGAAGTCGTCGTGGAGGTTCTCATCTTGTCGTCTTTTTTTTAGAACAGCTCGTCTTGTCATCAGAGAAGCGAAGCCTCGGCGGGCCGCCAAGCAAAGAAGCGAGAATGAGGGCCTGTTCGGAAATTTCGAAATCTGCGAAGTACCTACATGCGCGCTCCACAATTTCTAACTGAAACTCCGCCCGCTCCGGGAGCGGCCTCGTGGAGCGGCGGGTCTCCGAACAGGCCCTGAGCCTTCAAACCAGATTCTCCCACTGGAAAAGGCCCGCTCAACCACAGGCCACCTATACCGTTTCCGGAGCAGCGGCCCGGGCGGGGTTCGTTCATGCCTGAAAATGCCCCAGCGACGCTGTGGGACGACGACTGTGAGGGATCCGAGATGTAGAACAACATGATTGGACCGTGAAGAGCCCCAAATCGCTGTGAGACAAGCGCTCATATACACGCGCATACACTCATCCATATGAACACATACACGCACACTCTATCCCTATGAGCATCTTTAAAAGACTGAGCCGGCATATCATTTTGAGATTTACGAAGTCACCGTAGGCGCCTCGTCGTCAACGGGAACATCTCCTCCCACTGAATGCGCATTGCCGCAAATCCTGAATAAATTCAGGAATAAATGCGAGCACCAGGATTTGAACCCTGGTGGGCTGGGGATACCACAGTCCCTCTAACCATCCAACCATAGGTTGATTCACGCATCGTATGTGGCTCTATTTTACTGTTTCTCAATCAATCAATATAACATACATGCATGCATGCTAAAATTCTAACATGTTGATAGGAGCATTATAATTTATATAAAACTTAGCACAACAACATTTGAACATATAGCACAACAGCATAGCAATATGAACGTTCTTATAATCTAGAACTCTTAGCACAATGATATTTGAACATGCAGCACAATGACATAGGAATTGAAAATTCTTCCTTTTGTAACTCTTCGCACAATGACATTATGACATAGCAATTGCAACATGCTTCTTGTTGTAATTATTAGCACAATGACATTATTGTTGAAAACACGCCCTAGAAGCAATAGTAAAGTATTTTTTTATTTCCATCTTCGTAATTAGTGGTTATATTTGTATGTTATAATTGCAATGATTTTTTAATTTGAGATTTGGAGAAAACTCAGTTGCATGTGTGGAAACATAAACGCCAAATAGATCCCTAGTCCCACCTCTAAAGACTAGGCCATGTATTGCACGATGGACATGTTTTCCTCATTATAGGACATTGTTAAAGTAACCAGGATGCCGGCAATAATGTGAGCACATTGTTGGTAGAACAATGATGTTGAACATACCCACTTACAATTAATTCATGTTCCCATTGTCACCATGTCATCAGTATTATCATACTAAGGCTTATGTGGCAGGGTTGCTGCATTGGTTGGTCCCGTATGTAAGTCCCTAACAAAACGCTAATGTGGCGAGTGTGCTTAGGTGGATAGGCTGCATGTTGAGAGAAATAACTTAGTGGGGATGAACTATTTAGGTATTATAGATATGTTAATGTGTACTCATGCCTTAGACAATGAGAATGTCATGGAGCTTTATACCGGACAGTTACTTTGAGTTTGCCAAATGTTACCCGTAAATGGATGCAAGTACATCAGAAAAGTATGTCAAGGGACTCGATAGTTTAATACTGGGATTTGCTGCTCAAACGATGGAGAGATACTCTCTGGGCCCACTTAGTTTTACAATATTCATCATTGTCTGGACATAGTGATCACGGGGATACTGAAATACAAAAAGGATAAAAGAGAACAAAACCGATAACAGGGATAACTTGATATTGTGATCAAAGAGTAGCTTCACAAAGATATCGATAAAGTCTCACCTATTTTTCTTTATTGTATTGAACTCCATTGTTTAGGTTACCGGTGGTAGCAGGTGTTTGCTCCATAAGGAGCGCTTCGATGGCGATCACTCACAACGGTTTCATGTTAATGCCCCAACTCATTGCCTCTCTTTTCCAATCCCAACATGCTGCTCTTGTAAGAACTAAATATCTTAGTTGAATGATTAATGGAAGGGGTTATCTCATTTGGAAAAAAGAAAAAGTTTGTTCGTTTCTTTGGATCAGCATGTCGGTTGCCATCAAGGAGTTTGTGGGACGAACATCATCTTTGTCTGTACTTTGCAAGTGCGGAGCATCATTATTAACTCTTGTAGGTAGTTTATTCTTGATATAATGTGCGCAATGCATAGTTACTCGACAAAAAAATGTCCCCAAATTAGATTATTTCACTCGCATACTTTAGGCCCAAACATGGTAGTACACAGACATACACAAATTAGCATGCGTAGTGCATGCAGGGTTCAAGTACTAACACAACATGCTTCAGCTATAGATAATATAGTTGTTAGAAGATGCATAGAATTTTATTACCAGCAAATCATCTAGTCTGTCTTAAGCACAACTTGAGTTAGCTGAGGTCCTCGCCATTGTGGTCATCAGTTTGGTCGCCCTCGTCGTCGTCAGTCTGATCCTCCTTCTTGTCATCGTCTCTGTCAGCCTTCTTCTTCTCATTGTCAGCCTCCTCCTCCTGGTCATTGTCAATCTCATCCTCCTTTTCAGTCTCCTACTCGGCGCCTTTTGAAAAGGGGTTGTCTGTCTTGAAACTGGTCAGAATGCTACTAGTGTCTTCATCCTCCACATTATCCGTGATGTTCAGTGTCACAGTCCCTGCAAGTAGCACACAGTCACATGAACACATCAGTTTTAAGCTGAAGCAATTAGTGTAGGTGTGCTTTGAAAATCTTAATTTGATGAAACAACTTAAGTTCATACAAATATCATGACAAGTGCTAGAAGATATCAAGAGAACGGGCTTATATTATCACACACTTGTGCAATCTCTTCCCAACTCGTCTTTTCACTGATACCTAATATTTCCCGGGCTTCTTGCTCGGTCATGGCCTTGCTATGCTAGCCCTTTGAATACCAATCACTACTTCCTGGGCAGCTCGAGTTCTTTGTGCATTTATACGACAAATCAGGAATACCAATTTGATGGATTGTATGGCCTGCAGAGTGTGCGTGTGACTTGGACTAGTCCAGAGGAGGCACCAGAGCTACCACATGGCCCATATATGCCGACAATTTAACCGTCGGCATATATAGACCACATGGCAGCGTCCGGTGTGTTGTGTACGACACTTGACTGACGCGCCATCAAATGTTTTTGCTGACAGGTATATATGCCAATGGCCACCTTCAGCATAGGTCATCTATGCCGACGGTTTTCCTAAGCCGGCGGGCAGGGGAGGTATGCCGATACTATTTATGCCGATGGTCACCATCGGCATAGCCTATGTTGACCGTTTTAACCGTCGACATATCCCGTGATTCCTGTAGTGTCATGACTATGTTGATGACCGGATCGAGTAGGCCGACGCAGGATGCCTTATCGAGGATGCACTTGTGGACACGTTTTATGGTGGAAAAAAATTGGGTAGTCTAAAATATGGACATATCTATACGCCATACAATCCATCAGATTATGAAGGTGATAGAAGGAAAAAAAATCATTGGACATGCAGTCTTCCTAATAGGTGCAGCACGAGAAAATACAAAGTATTATGATTTTGTTAACTCTCATGAACATTTTTGTCAACGTAGCAACTCCCAAGGAGCACTCATAAAGTATAACATTGGGAGGTTATGTGCGTCAGTCCTTAAAGGAAATGTTATTTGCCTTCGCTGTGGTACTCATGGTAAGTCATCATATTAATCTTACATATGCTGCAAAGAGATGTTGTGTAATGTAATTTATTTCTGTAGGAGACGATGAGTGATGGTTGCAACCCAGGTTGGAACTGATTTGGAATTGAATGAACATAACAAGCTTTTAATGCCACCTTGAAGCCTGAGCTTTGCCAAGCAACCTGATATCAAGGAAGAAATGGTACACCACTTGATATTCAAAAGTTCATTAAAAATTTAGGATAATTTGACTACGTTTTTGTTTTGGGTTCAGTGAACTAACTCTTTATTTCCTTCTTTTG
This sequence comes from Triticum aestivum, assembly GCF_018294505.1. Lineage (NCBI taxonomy): Eukaryota > Viridiplantae > Streptophyta > Magnoliopsida > Poales > Poaceae > Triticum > Triticum aestivum. The sequence goes on along the minus strand of NC_057806.1, from coordinate 30,987,787 downwards.
TACTCTCCAAGATCAAGAAAATAGACATTCTAGTTATGGTGTGTGATGAAACAAGAATCGTCTTTGCATTGGTGCCCAGAGGTAGCACTAAGCGGTGAAAAAAGCCTGAGGTTGCCAAGTAGGCTGATATCACAAAACATTGCTTGACTTCAGATAGCACTGAGATTAAACTTTTCATAGAATAACTAGTCTTCATTTTTCAGTTGTGTGTGTATGCAGTTTCTCTGCATTATGAAGATCAACAATTTTCTGATGTTGCATAATTTTATACTAAACTTTTAAAAATTTTAAAATTATTTTTATCATAGTTTATATACATATGTGTCATACTTAACCATATAATAAAATAATAAAATATTGAATATAGTGATTTTTATATGGTTGTAATGTAATTACTTGAATGCTAATTTTTAACCTATTTGTTGTAATAACAATTATGTTTCAATTATTTTTCATAAATACATAAGTTATATAGTGTATACATGTGTGTGTGAGTGTGCGTGTGTTCAATTATATTTTAAAAACATTAAATATCATGTTGGATATCTCTAAGACACAGATATAATTAATACCTCAGTAGTAGTTTTCTTGTGTATCTTTAGGTACAGGAAAGGCGCGCTTTGCTGCACCCACTCCATTATAACTGACAAACAATGAAGTATTCATCAACAAATGCATGTTCATACAAACCTTTTTATGTCACCAAATGAATAATCATGAATGACAAATAAAGCAAGCAAAAGCAACTAAGTGGAGCAATCATGTACCTTAGGCACTACATATCCCTACCGTGTGATATAGGTACAATCAAGGTAGCAGGTCTATGTTCACTATATAATTGCAACATCCATATATCATAATAATGTTCAGGACATGACATATTTGGTTGATAACTATGCACTTGGTTGGCTAGTTAACAATGCAAAAGGTATCTCTCAAACAAAAAAACATATGCTAAATTTGTAAACAACAATTTTCGACATTTCGAGTATTTGTACATTCATTTCACATTGTAGAAGAGATAAGCACAAAGAAGATCTCTGAATTGTGAAATAATCTTGAGGTGTAGCTAAACATTTTGGCTTGACATCATCTTTTGCAATGCAGGAATCAGGAAAGAACAACTGATGCTAAATCTTCAAACGACAGTTATCAAATTTTAAGAGAAGGTCGTGTATCTGTACATCCATCCCACACTATAGAAGAGATAGCATGTAAGTAGATTTTCCAACAACATACATGTAGTGCTACATGATACGTCTCCAACGTATCTATAATTTTTGATTGCTCCATGCTATATTATCTACTGTTTTAGACATTATTGGGCTTTATTATCCACTTTTATATTATTTTTGGGACTAACCTATTAACCGGAGGCCCAGCCCAGAATTGTTGTTTTTTGCCTGTTTTAGGGCTTCGAAGAAAAGGAATGTCAAACGGAGTCCAAACGGAGTCCAAACGGAATGAAACCTTCGGAAACGTGATTTTCTCATCAGATAAGATCCAGGAGACTTGGACCCTCCGTCAAGAAAGCCACGAGGTGGTCACGAGGGTAGGAGGCGCCCCCCTAGGGCGTGTCCCTTGCCTCGTTGGCCCCTCGTAGCTCCACCGACGTACTTCTTCCTCCTATATATATCCACGTACCCCCAAACGATCGGGGACGGAGCCAAAAACCTAATTCCACCGCCGCAACTTTCTGTATCCACGAGATCCCATCTTGGGGCCTGTTCTGGAGCTCCGTCGGAGGGGGCATCGATCACGGAGGGCTTCTACATCATCATCCAAGCCCCTCCGATGAAGTGTGAGTAGTTTACTTCAGACCTACAGGTCCATAGCTAGTAGCTAGATGGCTTCTTCTCTCTTTTTGGATCTCAATACAATGTTCTCCCCCTCTCTTGTGGAGATCTATTCGATGTAATCTTCTTTTTGCGGTGTGTTTGTTGAGTTTGATGAATTGTGGGTTTATGATCAAGTCTATCTATGAATAATATTTGAATCTTCTTTGAATTCTTTTATGTATGATTGGTTATCTTTGCAAGTCTCTTTGAATTATCAGTTTGGTTTGGCCTACTAGATTGGTTGTTCTTGCCATGGGAGAAGTGCTTAGCTTTGGGTTCAATCTTGCAGTGTCCTTTCCCAATGACAGAAGGGGCAGCAAGGCACGTATCGTATTGTTGCCATCGAGGATAACAAGATGTTTTTTATCATATTGCATGAAACTATCCCTCTACATCATGTCATCTTGCTTAAGGCGTTACTCTGTTTTTAACTTAATACTCTAGATGCATGCTGGATAGCGGTCGATGAGTGGAGTAATAGTAGTAGATGCAGAATCGTTTTGGTCTACTTGTCTCGGACGTGATGCCTATATACATGATCATACCTAGATATTCTCATAACTATGCTCAATTCTATCAATTGCTCGACAGTAATTTGTTCACCCACCGTAGAATACTTTTGCTCTTGAGAGAAGCCACTAGTGAAACCTATGGCCCCCGGGTCTCTTTCTCATCATATCAATCTCCATCACTTTATTATTGCTTTGCTTTTACTTTATTTACTTTGCATCTCTATACCAAAAATACCAAAAATATCATTTATCATCTCTATCAGATCTCACTTTCGTAAGTGACCGTGAAGGGATTGACAACCCCTAAGCGCGTTGGTTGCGTTGAGCTATTGTTTTTGTGTAGGTATGAGGGACTCGAGCGTAGCCTCCTACTGGATTGATACCTTGGTTCTCAAAAACTGAGGGAAATACTTACGCTACTTTGCTGCATCATCCCTTCCTCTTCGGGGAAATCCAACGCAGTGCTCAAGGGGTAGCAAGAAGAATTTCAGGCGCCGTTTCCGGGGAGTCTGCGCAAAAGTCAACATACCAAGTACCCATCACATTCCCTATCTCCCGCATTACATTATTTGCCATTTGCCTCTTGTTTTCCTCTCCCCCACTTCACCCTTGCCGCTTTATTCGCCCTCTCTCTCCTTCCTCCCTCTCTATTTGCCTCTTTTGCCTGTTTGCTCTTTGTTTGCTCGTGTGTTGGATTGCTTGTTTGTCGCGATGGCTCAAGATAATACTAAATTGTGTGACTTCACCAATACCAACAATAATGATTTCCTTAGCACTCCGATTGCTCCTCTTACCGATGCTAAATCTTGTGAAATTAATACTGCTTTGTTGAATCTTGTCATGAAAGATCCGTTCTCCGGCCTTCCTAGTGAAGATGCCGCTACTCATCTTAATAGCTTCGTTGATTTGTGTGACATGCAAAAGAAAAAAGATGTCGATAATGATATTGTTAAATTGAAGCTATTCCCTTTTTCGCTTAGAGATCGTGCTAAAGCTTGGTTTTCGTCTTTGCCTAAAAATAGTATTGATTCATGGAACAAGTGCAAATATGCTTTTATCTCTAAGTATTTTCCTCCCGCTAAGATCATCTCTCTTAGAAACGATATTATGAATTTTAAACAACTTGATCATGAACATGTTGCACAAGCTTGGGAGAGAATGAAATTAATGATAGGTAATTGCCCTACTCATGGTTTGAATTTGTGGATGATTATACAAAATTTTTATGCCGGATTGAATTTTGCTTCTAGAAATCTTTTAGATTCGGCCGTGGGAGGAACTTTTATGGAAATCACTTTAGGAGAAGCTACTAAACTCCTAGATAATATTATGATTAATTATTCTCAATGGCATACTGAAAGATCTACTAAAAAGGTGCATGCGTTAGAAGAAATTAATGTTTTGAGTGGAAAGATGGATGAACTTATGAAATTATTTGCTAATAAGAGTGTTTCTTCTGATCCTAATGATGTGCCCTTGTCTACTTTGATTGAGAATAATAAGGAATCTATGGATGTGAATTTTGTTGGTAGGAACAATTTTGGTAACAACGCGTATAGAGGAAATTTCAATACTAGGCCTTATCCTAGTAATCCCTCTAATAATTATGGTAATTCCTACAACAATTCTTATGGAAATTATAATAATATGCCCTCTGATTTTGAATCTAATATTAAAGAATTTATTTCTTCGCAAAAGAATTTTAATGCTATGATTGAAGAAAAATTGCTTAAGATTGATGATTTGGCTAGGAACGTTGATAGAATTGCTCTTGATGTTGATTCTTTGAAACTTAGATATATTCCACCTAAGCATGATATCAATGAGTCTCTCAAAGCCATGAGAATTTCCATTGACGAGTGCAAAGAAAGAACCGCTAGGATGCGTGCTAAGAAAGATGCCTTTATAAAAGTGTGTTCTTCTAGTTCCTATGAAAATAATGATGAAGATCTAAAAGTTATTAATGTGTCCCCTATTAAATCTTTGTTTTGCAATATGAATCTTGATAATGATGGGACTAAATATGACCCACCTTTACCTAGAAGGCGTTCTAAGAATTTGGAATTTGTTGATCTTGATGCTAAATTTGATAAAAGTGGGATTGAAGAAATTAAAACCCTAGATGTTGCTAAACCCACTATTATGGATTTCAAGGAATTTAACTATGAAAATTTCTATTTGATTGATTTTATTTCCTTGTTGCAATCCGTGCTAAAATCTCCTCACGCTTATAGTCAAAATAAAGCGTTTACTAAACATATCGTTGATGCCTTGATGTAATCTTATGAAGAACAACTTGAATTGGAAGTTTCTATCCCTATAAAACTTTATGATGAGTGGGAACCAACTATTAAAATTGAAATTAAAAATTATGAGTTTTATGCTTTGTGTGATTTGGGTGCTAGTGTCTCTACTATTCCCAAAACTTTGTGTGATTTACTAGATTTCCGTGATTTTGATGATTGCTCTCTAAACTTGCATCTTGCGGATTCCACTATTAAGAAACCTATGGGAAGAATTAATGATATTCTTATTGTTGCTAATAGGAATTATGTGCCCGTAGATTTTATCGTTCTTGATATAGATTCCAATCCTTCTTGCCCTATTATTCTCGGTAGACCTTTCCTTAGAACGGCTGGTGCAATTATTGATATGAAGGAAGGGAATATTAGATTTTTCAATTTCCATTAAAAAGGGCATGGAACACTTCCCTAGAAATAAAATAAAATTACCATATGAATCTATCATGAGAGCCACTTATGGATTGCCTACCAAAGATGGCAATACCTAGATCTATTCTTGCTTGTTATGCCTAGCTAGGGGCGTTAAACGATAGCGCTTGTTGGGAGGCAACCCAATTTTATTTTTATTACTTGCTTTTTGCTCCTGTTTAGTAATAAATAAATTATCTAGCCTCTGTTTTGGTTGTGTTTTTTGTGTTTAATTAGTGTGTGTGCCAAGTAGAACCGTTGGGAAGACTTGGGGAAAGTCTTGTTGAACTTGCTGTAAAAAACAGAAACTTTAGCGCTCACGAGAACTGCTATAATTTTTATTTGGGAAGTGATATTTAGTTAATTATTTTTGAAGATGATTAATAGATAAATTCCTCACGTCCAGAAATTTATTTTAGAATTTTTGGGGTTCCATATCTTGCGCTAGCTACAGATTACTACAGACTGTTCTTTTTTTGACAGATTCTGTTTTTCGTGTGTTGTTTGCTTATTTTGATGAATCTATGGCTAGTAAAATAGTTTATAATCCATAGAGAAGTTGGAATACAGTAGGTTTAACAACCATATAAATAAATAATGAGTTCATTACAGTAACTTGAAGTGGTCTTTTGTTTTCTTTCGCTGACGGAGCTCACGAGTTTTCTACTTTAAGTTTTGTGTTGTGAAGTTTTCAAGTTTTGGGTAAAGATTTGATGGATTATGGAACAAGGAGTGGCAAGAGCCTAAGCTTGGGGATGCCCATGGCAACCCCAAGATAATCTAAGTACACCTAAAAGCCAAAGCTTGGGGATGCCCCGGAAGGCATCCCCTCTTTCGTCTACTTCTATCGGTAACTTTACTTGGAGCTATATTTTTATTCACCACATGATATGTGTTTTGCTTGGAGCGTCTTTTATGATTTGAGTCTTTGCTTATTAGTTTACCACAATCATCCTTGCTATACACACCTTTTGAGAGAGCCATACATGATTTGGAATTTGATAGAATACTCTATGTACTTCACTTATATCTTTTGAGCTTTATAATTTTGCTCTAGTGCTTCACTTATATCTTTTAGAGCACGGTGATGGATTTGTTTTATAGAAACTATTGATCTCTCATGCTTCACTTAGATTATTTTGAGAGTCTTAATAGCATGGTAATTTGCTTAAAATCCTAATATGCTTGGTATGCAAGATTAATAATAAAACTTTCATATGAGTGTGTTGAATACTAAGAAAAAATTGATGCTTGATAATTGTTTTGGGATATGAGGATGGTAATATTAGAGTCATGCTAGTTGAGTAGTTGTGAATTTGAGAAATGCTTGTGTTAAAGTTTGTGATTCTCGTAGCATGCACGTATGGCGAACCGTTATGTGATGAAGTCGGAGCATGATTTATTTATTGATTGTATTCCTTATTAGTGGTGGTCGGGGACGAGCGATGGTCTTTTCCTACCAATCTATCCCCCTAGGAGCATGCGCTTAGTACTTTGTGTTGATAACTTCTAGATTTTGGCAATAAGTATATCAGTTCTTTACGACTAATGTTGAGTCCATGGATTATACGCACTTTCCTTCCTTCCACCATTGCTAGCCTCTCTAATACCGCACACTTTTCGCCGGTATCATACACCCACCAAATACCTTCCTCAAAACAGCCACCATACCTACCTATCATGGTATTTCCATAGCCATTCCGAGATATATTGCCATGCAACTTTCCACCGTTCCTTTCATTATGACACGCTCCATCATTGTCATATTGCTATGCATGATCATGTAGTTGACATTGTATTTATGGCAAAGCCACCATTCATAATTCTTTCATACATGTCACTCATGAGTCATTGCACATCCCGGTACACCGCTGGAGGCATTCATATAGAGTCATATTTTGTTCTAAGAATCGAGTTGTAATTCATGAGTTGTAAGTAAATAAAAGTGTGATGATCATCATTATTAGAGCATTGTCCCAGTGAGGAAAGGATGATGGAGACTATGATTCCCCACAAGTCGGGATGAGACTCCGGACGAAAAATAAAATAAAAAAAGAGGCCATAAAAAAGAGAAAGGCCCAAATAAAAAAAATATGAGAGAAAAAGAGAGAAGGGACAATGTTACTATCCTTTTACCACACTTGTGCTTCAAAGTAGCACCATGATCTTCATGATAGAGAGTCTCTCATTATGTCACTTTCATATACTAGTGGGAATTTTTCATTATAGAAATTGGCTTGTATATTCCAATTATGGGATTCCTCAAAATGCCCTAGGTCTTTGTGAGCAATCGAGTTGGATGCACACCCACTTAGTTTCTTTTGAGCTTTCATATACTTATAGCTCTAGTGCATCCGTTGCATGGCAATCCCTACTCACTCACATTGATATCTATTGACGAGCATCTCCATAGCCCGTTAGCACGCCTAGTTGATGTGAGACTATCTTCTCCCTTTTTGTCTTCTCCACAACCACCATTCTATTCCACCTATAGTGCTATATCCATGGCTCTCGCTCATGTATTGCGTGAAGATTGAAAAAGTTTTAAAAATGTCAAAAGTATGAAACAATTGCTTGGCTTGTCATCGGGGTTGTGCATGATTTAAATACTTTGTGTGGTGAAGATAGAGCATAGCCAGACTATATGATTTTGTAGGGATAGCTTTCTTTGGCCATGATATTTTGAGAAGACATAATTGCTTTGTTAGTATGCTCGAGGTATTATTATTTTTATATCAATATGAACTTTTGTCTTGAATCTTTCGAATCTGAATATTCATACCACAATTAAGAAGATTTACATTGAAATTATGCCAAGTAGCACTCCGCATCAAAAATTCTGTTTTTATAACTTACCTACTCGAGGACGAGCAGGAATTAAGCTTGGGGATGCTTGATACGTCTCCAACGTATCTATAATTTTTGATTGCTCCATGCTATATTATCTACTGATTTGGACATTATTGGGCTTTATTATCCACTTTTATATTATTTTTGGGACTAACCTATTAACCAGAGGCCCAGCCCAGAATTGCTGTTTTTTGCCTGTTTTAGGGTTTCGAAGAAAAGGAATATCAAACGGAGTCCAAACGGAATGAAACCTTCGGAAATGTGATTTTCTCATCAGATAAGATCCAGGAAACTTGGTCCCTCCGTCAAGAAAGCCACGAGGTGGTCACGAGGGTAGGGGCGCCCCCCTAGGGCGCGCCCCTGCCTCGTGGGCCCCTCGAAGCTCCACCGCCGTACTTCTTCCTCCTATATATATCCACGTACCCCCAAACGACGGGGGACGGAGCCAAAAACCTAATTCCACCGCCGTAACTTTCTGTATCCATGAGATCCCATCTTGGGGCCTGTTCCGGAGCTCTGCCGGAGGGGGCATCGATCACGGAGGGCTTCTACATCATCATCCAAGCCCCTCCGATGAAGTGTGAGTAGTTTACTTCAGACCTACAGGTCCATAGCTAGTAGCTAGATGGCTTCTTCTCTCTTTTTGGATCTCAATACAATGTTCTCCCCCTCTCTTGTGGAGATCTATTCGATGTAATCTTCTTTTTGCGGTGTGTTTGTTGAGTCCGATGAATTGTGGGTTTATGATCAAGTCTATCTATGAATAATATTTGAATCTTCTTTGAATTCTTTTATGTATGATTGGTTATCTTTGCAAGTCTCTTCGAATTATCAGTTTGGTTTGGCCTACTAGATTGGTTGTTCTTGCCATGGGAGAAGTGCTTAGCTTTGGGTTCAATCTTGCGGTGTCCTTTCCCAATGACAGAAGGGGCAGCAAGGCACGTATCGTATTGTTGCCATCGAGGATAACAAGATGTTTTTTGTCATATTGCATGAAACTATCCCTCTACATCATGTCATCTTGCTTAAGGCGTTACTCTGTTTTTAACTTAATACTCTAAATGCATGCTGGATAGCGGTCGATGAGTGGAGTAATAGTAGTAGATGCAGAATCGTTTCGGTCTACTTGTCTCGGACGTGATGCCTATATACATGATCATACCTAGATATTCTCATAACTATGCTCAATTTTGTCAATTGCTCAACAGTAATTTGTTCACCCACCATAGAATACTTATGCTCTTGAGAGAAGCCACTAGTGAAACCCATGGCCCCCGGGTCTCCTTCTCATCATATCAATCTCCATCACTTTATTATTGCTTTGCTTTTACTTTATTTACTTTGCATCTCTATACCAAAAATACCAAAAATATTATTTATCATCTCTATCAGATCTCACTTTCGTAAGTGACCGTGAAGGGATTGACAACCCCTAAGCGCGTTGGTTGTGTTGAGCTATTGTTTTTGTGTAGGTACGAGGGACTCGAGCGTAGCCTCCTACTGGATTGATACCTTGGTTCTCAAAAACTGAGGGAAATACTTACGCTACTTTGCTGCATCATCCCTTCCTCTTCGGGGAAATTCAACGCAGTGCTCAAGAGGTAGAACTACACTAAAGTGAAGAAAGTAGCTTTAGTTTTGAAAGCACAAGTGCTCCCTGGGTGATTTTGGTAATTAATGTTAACATATCTCTTGTTGGACTAATATCTTTATCTAGTATATTTCAGATAAGTTCAACAATGATGTGGCATAGACAAGAGGACGTGGAACCCCTTCAAGACGCTAAGGACAAAGATTGGCAATAGCTCAAGACTCTTCATTTCTATTTTAGCGATCCAAGATCACATTGAGTCCATAGGAAAAGCCAATACTATTAAAAGGGGATGAGGTGTTGCTTAATGGTCTATTTGCTCAAAATGCTTAGTGATTTGCTCCATAGCCCTCAACCACTTTCTCAATTCCAAATATTCCACAACCTAAAGTCAAACTCAGCCCCACCGATTTGATCTATCCGCCACCACCGAGTTCCTTTGACATAGCCACTGCCAGAAACCCTAATTAGTTCGGTCTCACCTATAGGGATCTCGGTCTCACCGATATGGGATTCCAAACTGTTTCCCTTTGCAAGGTTTCGGTCCCACCGAAATGAGCGATCGGTCCCACCGAGTTCGCAATGCAAACTCTCTGTTTCCCTTTTGTAACGTTTTGGTCTTATCGAAATGAGCGATCGGTCCCACCGAGTTTGCCTGACCAACTCTCTGTTTGCTCATTGCTGAAATCGGTCCCACCGAGTTCATGCAATCAGTCACACCGAGATGAGATTTTTCCCAACCCTAGCACATTGGTCCCACCAAGTTGATCATGTCGGTCCCATCGAGAATCCTAAAGCTCGCATTTTGAACTGAGTCGGTCTCACCGAGTTCACCTATTCGGTCTGACCGAGTTGGGTCAAATGTGTGTAATGGTTAGGTTTTGTGTGGAGGCTATATATACCCCTCCACCCCCTTCTCTATTTGAGAGAGAGAGAGCCATCAGAATGTGCCTACACTTCCACTACCCATTTTCTGAGGGAGAACCACCTACTCATGTGTTGAGACCAAGACATTCCAATCAAACCACAAGAATCTTGATCTCTAGCCTTCCCCAAGTTGCTTTCCACTCAAATCATCTTTCCATCATAGCCAAATCTGTGTGAGAGAGAGTTGAGTGTTGGGGAGATTATCATTTGAAGCACAAGAGCAAGGAGTTCATCATCATCACACCATCTATTACCTTTTGGAGAGTGGCGTCTCCTAGATTGGTTAGGTGTCACTTGGGAGGCTCAGACAATATTGTGGAGTTAACCCAAGGAGTTTGTAAGGGCAAGGAGATCACCTACTTTGTGAAGATTTACCCAAGTAAGGCAAGTCCTTCATGGGCGATGGCCGTGGTGGGATAGACAAGGTTGCTTCTTCATGGACCCTTCATGGGTGGAGCCCTCCGTGGACTGGCGCAACCATTACCCTTCGTGGGTTGAAGTCTCCATCAACGTGGATGTATGATAGCACCGCCTATCGGAACCACGCCAAAAATATCCGTGTCTCCAATTGCGTTTGCACACTCCAATCCCATCCCCTTACTTTCTTGCAACTTGCATGCTTTACTTTCCGCTGCTCATATACTCTTGCCATGCTTGCTTGAAATGTATTGTAAATGCTTAAATTTGTGCTAAAACTCCACCTCAACTTGAAGAACTTAAAAACTGCTACTTTTGCTTGTTGAGGGTCTAATCAACCCCCTCTAGACACCTCTTCTCGATCCTTTCAATTGGTATCAGAGCATTGGTCTCCATCGCTTTGGTTTAATCACCATTGGAGGAAGATGGATGAGTCTACGGTGGGGAGTTTTAGACGTAGAATGTTGGGAAAAATGAGATGCTTGAGATTTTCAATGAATATCATTTGAACAAGTACATTACTAGCCCTTATGCGCCTCCTATTGATCCCTTGCACCCTACCCCCGACGAGTCTCTTGACATGATCTGCAATCTTAGAACTATTAATCTTATCATTAGAGGATTGTCTAGAAACTTGATTGTATGCTTGCCTACACTTGAATGTGCTTACACCATGTGGAGATATCTTGAGGAACGTTTTCCAAACTATTCCTTGAAAAATTTAGATGAGATTCTTCAAAAGTCCATAGCTTTTCATAAAATGAAACCTAGTGATCCTAAATTTGATGATTGTCTATTTGAGCTTCGTGACCTTATGCGTGCCAAAGGAGATGTTGGAGTCATTAGTAGCGTCATCTGTCAAGTCATTAGAATTCATAAAGATGCACATTGTCATGGTCATACATCTAATGAATCACTCTCTCTAGGTAATGATCAATCACAAGACGAAGTTGAACATGGATATTATGATGATGATAGTGACTTTGATCTTGATGAGTCTATGAGACACTTTGGTCTTATGGCTAACCTTCGTGGTTACATGGTCGGAGGAAAGGAATGGGTTCTAGATAGTGGATGTAATGATCATATGACCGGAGATAAGGACATGTTTCGTGAGCTTGCTGAAAACAACGGTCCCCGAAAGTATGTCACTTTTGGTGATAACTCAAAGGGTAAGGTGGTTGGCCTTGGTAAGGTGGCCATCTCACATGACAGCTCCATCCAAAATGTTATGCTCGTTGAATCTCTTGGCTATAATTTACATTCCGTATCTAGACTAGCCGATTTCGGTTTCAACGTCTTATTTACTGAAGTAGATTGCCAAGTGTTTCAAAGAGATAATCATAATATGGTATTTACCGGTATACGTAGAGGTGATCTATACATTGTTTATTTCACTAAAAAGGCTCAACCTCGAACTTGCTTAATTGCTAAATCTTCTAAAGGTTGGTTGTGGCATAGAAGGTTAGGCCACATGGGCATGAGAAATCTTGATAAGCTTATTAAAGGTGATCATATCCTTGGTGTTAAAGATGTTATATTTGACAAGGATAGACTTTGCAGTGCTTGTCAAGCAGGAAAACAAGTTGGAGGAAGTCATCCCGTGAAAAACATTATGACCACGAGAAGACCGCTCGAGCTACTTCATATGGATCTTTTTGGTCCCAATGCCTACAAAAGTCTCAGTGGTAACTCATTTGGTTTAGTCATTGTTGATGACTTTTCAAGATTTACATGGGTGTTCTTTCTTGATCGCAGGTCCAAAAGATCTTCAAGAACTTCGCTAGGAAGATGGATGAGTCTACGATGGGAAGTTTTAGACGTAGAATGCTGGGAAAAATGAGATGCTTGAGATTTTCAAGGAATATCATTTGAACAAGTACATTACTAGCCCTTGTGCACCTCCTATTGATCCCTTGCATCCTACCCCCGATGAGTCTCTTGACATGATCTGCAATCTTAGAACTATTAATCTTATCATTAGAGGATTGTCTAGAAACTTGATTGTATGCTTGCCTACACTTGAATGTGCTTACACCATATGGAGATATCTTGAGGAACGTTTTCCAAACTATTCCTTGAAAAATTTAGATGAGATTCTTCAAAAGTCCATAGCTTTTCATAAAATGAAACCTAGTGATCCTAAATTTGATGATTGTCTATTTGAGCTTCGTGACCTTATGTGTGCCAAATGAGATGTTGGAGTCATTAGTAGCATCATCTATCAAGTTGTAGCGACCTGACCCGAATGGATCAAGTCTCTGTGCTTAAGTGTCATCCCTGGATCGGTATGCTGACACACACAGTACACGAAGGATTTATAACAGAGGTAAATCACATGTATAAAGTAACGTAAATACTATTACCTCAATCCATATAGCGGAAGCAACAAGGTTGTGGATTCCCATCAACACCAACGGCAAAGTTGAGTGTAGAAATCGTAACCCTAACGTATCACTTACTCGTCGTAAGATAATCCTGCAACATGAGACGTTGCAGCCATAGAGGGTCAGTACATTTAATGTACTGGCAAATTAACACCATAGAGAATGATGAATAAAGGCTATCACTACATGCATATTTGGCTGGTGGAAAAGCTCTATGGTTATAAGGTTTTTGAGAAAAGCCAATTTTTCCCTACTGCAAAGGAATAAATTTATTTAACTATCAAGGTGGTTGTTGAACATTGAGAATGGTTGACAGCATTCTCAATCCCAATTAAGTAACATCATTAAACCCAACAATATTCATTTAAAGTAACGTGATGAGATCAACAGGATAATCCAAGAACTAGATACTCAAGATGTCCATAATCGGGGACATGGCTAACCATGATTAGTTTATACACTCTGCAGAGGTTTGCGCACTTTTCCCCACAAGACTCGATCGCCTCCGTTTGGTTTCTCGCACTGCAGGGTGTTTGAGAAGACGGATGACTGAGACATAGTCTTTCAGAAGCGCTAGCACCTTACATGTGGGTAGACCGGTACACCTACTTTCCCCTACATCTGCTAGTCTACCCGTAAGAATTTGCACAACTTAGTCAACTATGGCAGAGCCCATAATGGCTTGTGGCTGCACACGGAAGTTCCTAGTATGAATAATCTCATGATCCCTTTAAGCCTGGGTGGCGGTCCAAAGAAAATAGGCAAGTCCTGATAGACATCAGGTGCCTCAATCCACCCAGATGTGTGTTTAAGTTGCCACCTTAGGTAAACCATTAAATTATCAATCTCACATCTGACATGGATAACACTCACCCAATCCACGTCTACTAGCATAGCATGGCATAATGAGCAAACGTAGAAGCAACTCCCAAAGGTTTGATAATAAACAGGTAATAGGTGCTACCTCATCTACTTCCTATCCCACAATTTAATTAGATCCTAATCATGCAATGTGAGAGGATTGATCTAATGCAATAAAACATGGGTTGTAGAAAAAGTATGATCAAAGTGTGAACTTGCCTGCAATGTTGATGAAGATGATTCACACTCAAAACTCTTGATAGTTCTACTCGTCACACTCCGGTCAATCTATCGTAAGCAATCAATAGTAACCACACATAAGCAATCACTCAAAAGATCAAAAAGATCGAAGAAAACAATTCGGAAAACTTCAAAACAAAGCAAATAACTCTTGCAACATAAAACAATTTCTAACAGTACCAAAATTATGTGAATTTGGCCTTATTAGAATGTTTAGGTCAAGAGCTTCGATTTGCAAAAAGAATCAACTCAAACGGAGTTACGGATAAAAAGATATGATCAAAAGAAGTTTGAATTCAAATCTGATCTAATTCAAATTTTAAAATTTTCAAAAACATGTTTGAGTTGTTTATCTGGATAGAAGAGATCGTAACGAAGACGTGGGCGTTGGTTTTGTTGGATTTGGATAAACGGGTAAAAAGATGTGGTGTTTTGAAAATCAGGGACTAAACTGCAGAGAAAGAAATTGCAACTAGGTCCCTAGATACGTGTCAGAAATCTACTGGCTGAAATCTGTTCGCTGCGAGGCTAAAACGGCGGATGTTCGTTATTTAGCGCATACCGGTTCAAAAAAAAAACAGACATATCTAATCCTAACCGTAGCTCTAAGATCGGACGGTTGAGGTGACAGGGGCTTTACCGCGGCGGTCACGTCGTCGGCGTCAGAGAAGAAAGCGGCGGCGGCGGCGGCTCGAACGGGATGGCAGCTCCGGGGCTTGGCGGCGCCGGTGGAGAAGATGGAGAGGCGCGGCTCGACAAGGGGAAGGCGGTGGTGGTGTGGGCGCTCGGCCTCGGAGTCGGAACGGCGCGGGCTTGGCGGCGGATCTCGCGAACTCCGACGAGTTCGCGCGGGGCGTGGAGAGCTGCGGTTTGAGGCAAAACGAGGCCAGGGCCTCGTCTTATAAAGGGGGTCGCCTTGGGCAAGGGGAGAAGACGGGGAAGGCGCCCGGGTTGAGCACGGCGTCGGCCGGCGAATCGTGCGCATGCTGGACTCCGGCGGGAGGTCGGTGACGAACCCGACAGCTGGGTCCCACCTGTCGGTGGCTGGGCGTGGCAGCGTGCGCGCGGAGGAGAGAGCGGGCGGGCGAGGCGAAGGCGGTTCGGGCGCGCAGAGGCCACTGCTGAGCTGGGCTGGCGCTGGACTGGGCTGGGCCGGTCCAGTTCGGCGGTGGAGGAGGATTTGTTTTTTTAACACAGGCAAAAGATAAATAAAATAAAAGCGAACTAAAAGAAAATATTATATAGCCATATAATATATCAAAAATTTCAGAAAAAGATTTCCAACAACATGGACATTTTTCTAGCATTAAATAAAATACACACAAAATCAGATAATTCAAAGAGTGCTACTGGTCTAATAGAATCCAACAAAAAACATTTTAAAAATATCAAAATGAATTCAAATTTATTTCTCTCCAATTTTCTGATGTAGGGAATCATGTTACCCTATTTTCCATATATATATATTTTTTTGGAGAAAAATAATTTGAATAAAACTCAACCAATTCCAAAATGAAAATAAATTTAAAAGGACTTTGAATTTGATCCTTGAAACTCCCAACTCATATTTCATAATTTTGAAGAAGTCATTTTATCTCCTCTCGTGAAAATCATTGAGTTGCTTAAAGTTTCTGAATTGAAATATTTCCAAATGAAATGCAATTATTTTCAAATACCCTTTCATTTAATTTTAAATGGAAGAAGTCATATCATCTTCGATCAAGGGTTTTGTATTTGAAAAGAATTTGAATTCATGGAGATCAGAAAGCAAATATGAAAGTTTGGGAAAGTCCTTTTATTCCCTCTCATTTAACTTTCAAAAAGTTTCGAATTTCACTCACTTTCAGACAATCAATCAAACAATCAATCAAATCTATCTATTTATTATAACATTCCAAAACTTAGAATTTTGGGATGTTACACAAGTCATTAGAATTCATAAAGATGCACATTGTCATGGTCATACATCTAATGAATCACTCTCTCTAGGTAATGATCAATCACAAGACGAAGTTGAACATGGATATTATGATGATGATAGTGACTTTGATCTTGATGAGTCTATGAGACACTTTGGTCTTATGGCTAACCTTCGTGGTTACATGGCCGGAGGAAAGGAATGGGTTCTTGATAGTGGATGTAATGATCATATGACTGGAGATAAGGACATGTTCCGTGTGCTTGCTGAAAACAACAGTCCTCGAAAGTATGTCACTTTTGGTGATAACTCAAAGGGTAAGGTGGTTGGCCTTGGTAAGGTGGCCATCTCACATGACAGCTCCATCCAAAATGTTATGCTTGTTATCTCTTGGCTATAATTAACATTCCGTATCTAGACTAGCCGATTTCGGTTTCAATGTCTTATTTACTGAAGTAGATTGCCAAGTGTTTTGAAGAGATAATCATAATATGGTATTTACCGGTATACGTAGAGGTGATCTATACATTATTGATTTCACTAAAAAGGCTCAACCTAGAACTTGCTTAATTGCTAAATCTTCTAAAGGTTGGTTGTGGCATAGAAGGTTAGGCCACGTGGGCATGAGAAATTTTGATAAGTTTATTAAAGGTGATCATATCCTTGGTGTTAAAGATGTTATATTTGACAAGGATAGACTTTGCAGTGCTTGTCAAGTAGGAAAACAAGTTGGAGGAAGTCATCCTGTGAAAAAAATTATGACCACGAGAAGACCGCTCGAGCTACTTCCTATGGATATTTTTGGTCCCAATGCCTACAAAAGTCTCAATGGTAACTCATTCGGTTTAGTCATTGTTGATGACTTTTCAAGATTTATGTGCATGTTCTTTCTTGATGATAAATCGCAGGTCCAAAAGATCTTCAAGAACTTTGCTAGGAAGGCCCAAAATCAATTTGAAGTGAAGATCAAGAAGGTTCGCAGCGATAATGGAACGGAGTTCAAGAACGCCAATGTGGATACCTTTCTTGATGAAGAAGGGATTTCACATGAGTTCTCGGCTACGTACACACATCAAGAAAATGGAGTTGCTGAGAGGAAGAACCAGACACTCATTGAGATGGCGAGAATGATGCTTGATGAATATAATGCAAGATGCCAAAACACTTTTGGGCAGAAGCGGTTGAGACAGCTTGTCATGCAACAAATCGACTATATCTTCACAAGCTTCTCGGCAAGACGACATACGAGCTTCTCACTGGTAACAAACCCCAAGTTGGATACTTTCGAGTATTTGGCTCAAAGCGCTACATTCTTGATAAGCATCGTCGCTCGAAATTTACTCCTAAATCTCATGAAGGTTTCCTACTTGGTTATGGCTCAAACTCTCACACTTACCGTGTCTACAACAATTTCACCCGAAAGGTTGAAGATACGATAGATGTGAAGTTTGATGAATCTAACGGCTCGCAATTAGAGCGATTGCCGATTGATGTAGGAGACAAAAACCATTCGGAAGACATTCAATACTTGTCTATTGGCAAGATTCACCCAACGGAAGTGAAGGAGAGTACCTCGTCCGTTCAAGTGAAAGCCTCAACTTCACACCAAGGTGAACCACAGGTTGACACGGAGGCATCCACGAGTGGAACACGTCAACACGAAGGAAACGAGGGAGTACAACAAGATGAACCTCATCGACCTCCTCCACCTCCACAAGAGAACTTCAACGCCAACGACAATGAAGAAGGACAAGAGGAAGATCAAGATGATGAAGAGGATGTTCCACCACGACCCAAACAAAATCTCTCACGAGTTAGAGCAAGAGTCTCAAGAGATCATCCCGTCGAACAAATTTTTGATGACATTCAAATCGGGAGAATAACTCGCTCTAAAACTCATTTAGCTAACTTTTGTGAACATTACTCATTCATTTCTAGTATTGAACCTATGAAGGTTGAAGAAGCTCTTGATGATCCGGATTGGGTGAACGCCACGCATGAAGAGCTGCACAATTTCGAGAGGAATCAAGTGTGGGCATTGGTAGAAAAGCCGAACGACAACCAAAATGTCATTGGAACCAAATGGGTGTTTCGGAAGAAGCAAGATGAGGATGGATAAGTTGTACGCAACAAGGCCCGTCTCGTCGCCCAAGGCTACACTCAGGTCGAAGGTATGGACTGTGGTGAGACATATGCCCCTGTTGCTAGACTTGAGTCCATAAGCATCTTACTTGCTCATGCCAATCATCATGATATCACTCTATACCAAATGGACATTAAAAGTGCTTTTCTAAATGGTGAAATTGAGGAGGAAGTTTATGTTAAACAGCCTCCCGGCTTTGTTAATCCCAAGAAACCTGATCATGTTTACAAACTTCACAAAGCTCTTTATGGTCTTAAACAAGCTCCTAGAGCATGGTATAAATGCTTGAGTAATTAAGTTTCTTATTGAAAAAGGCTTTGAGATTGGAAAATTTGATTCTACACTTTTTACTAAAATGGTTAATGGTGAATTATTTGTGTGCCAAATTTATGTGGACGATATCATATTTGGTTCAACTAACCCTCATTTTAGTGAAAAGTTTGGAAGGCTTATGTCGGAGAAGTTTGAAATGTCTATGATGAGTGAACTCAAATTCTTTCTTGGTTTGCAAATCAAGCAAACTAAGGAGGGTACCCGTGTTTCCCAAACAAACTATACCAAGGACTTATTCAAGAAGTTCAACATGTAAGAAAGCAAAGGTATGAAAACACCCATGCCTACTAGTGGGCATCTTGACTTGACTAAGGATGGCAAACCGGTTGACCAAAAGGTTTATCGCTCTATGATTGGTTCATTGTTATATCTATGTGCCTCCCGTCTCAATATTATGCTAAGTGTGTGCATGTGTGCACGATATCAAGCGGACCCTAAAGAATGTCATCTTAAGCCCGTGAAAAGGATAGTGAGATACTTAATCCATACACCAAACTTTGGCATTTGGTATCCTGATAGGTTTTCTTTTGATCTTGTTGGCTACTCCGATTCGGACTATGTCGGTGACATGTTGATAGAAAGTCCACTTCGGGCACTTTTCAATTTCTTGGTATATCTCTTGTGTCTTGGTCCTCCAAGAAACAAAACTCGGTATCCTTATCCACTGCCGAAGCGGAATACATTGCCGCCGGTTCATGTTGTGCTCAATTACTTTGGATGACCCAGACTCTTAAGGATTATGGGATATATGTGAAACATGTTCCATTTCTTTGTGATAATGAAAGTGCTTTTAAGATTGCTCAGAATCCCGTGCAACATTCTCGAACTAAGCATATGGAAGTTCGTCATCATTTCATTCGAGATCATGTTGCTAAAGAAGACATGAATCTTAAGCATGTTCATACCGATAAGCAATTGGCAGATATATTTACCAAAACGCTTGATGAGAAAGTTATTTTTCTGTTTGAGAGGTGAACTGAATATCATTGATGCCTCAAACTTGGAGTAGAAAATCCATTTGTATACATGCAAGGCATGAGCTTGTCTTTTTGAACTAATCCTTGATATTTCTCTTATGATGATGATCATATGTCTGGGATCTATACTTGTACCCTTGCATGTTATCTAACCATCATAGGTACTTGGATGAGCCCAAATCTATGAGATTGCAAGTCACTCATAGCTTGAGAAATCTCTACATCACCAAGTCTCTACAATATGGTGGTTGAAGACAAGGAAGCATGAATTCACTCAATATATCCTTTGACAATTTCTAAATATCAAATTTCATTTGGTATCAAGTTTCATGATTGTCATTTTGGATACACAAGTGCTCTTCCTTGCAAGACTAACCCATGTAGGAAGATGAACTCAAACTAGAAGTGGTGCTCCCAACTCTTGGTGAACTACATCAACCTTGAGCATCCAACACAAGTTCGACTACATGATCAAGATCAGCACCGCCACCCAAGGTATGTTATTCCATCTTAGAGAAGCTTTACCCCAAGTCATGGGTCAAAGCAGCTCAACAAGACGTGAATACATCAAAATGCTTGAACAAAAAATGGTAACCCCATTTTGAGTTTAAACAATGAGTATGACCTATGATCAAGTGTTATCACTTGAATCCTTAGTCAATATACTCTAACATAGGTGACTTTGTCGCTGACCCATTCTAGATGAAGTTCTCTAGTGTTTCTCTGTGTTCTTGCATATGTTTCTTGATTGTTCCCCTTTTCAAAAAAAACTTCATCTAGATTTCTTTTCTTTTGCTCTCCATTTTCCGCATCTAATTCATTGCAAATTCTTCAGTAAATTCCTTGTAAATCTTTGTGTGATCCTATTTGCCAAGTGAGCCGAGGTGACAAAAATTTTCCTCTGTATTGAACTTAGGCTCATTGATTTCTGCCTATCGGCTAGACCGAACTACAATAATACCTTGTAGACAGTTCATCAGTACAACTGACGAGGACAAACCCGGTCTGACCGATATGCATCATCTATGACACTACCAACTCGGTGTCACCGATGAAAATGGGTCGGTGTTACCGATTTCACTACTAAGAAGACTTTTTGCCATTACAAATGTCATTTCTTCTCCAGCTCCACTCGATGATTCTTATCCTCTACTTGTATCTTAAATTACATGCTGCTTTGTAATGTGACTCAAGGACCAAGCTTATTTGACTCTTGTTCCAGAAGATACCTTCTTGGAAATTGATGTCAAAGGGGGAGAGAGAGGACATCAAAGCTTATCACATGGGAGAGAAAGCACATCTTAGCTTCTCCAGATTCTTATTAACAATAGAGGAGAGAAGTCACATGTCTTTAAGAGGGGAAAGACATGTTAGTGTATGTTTGTATCATTTCCTGCTCTAATTATGTTTGCTTTGTTCTAATTTTCTCTTACCCTACCTTCTCCTATTATCCAAATCAGATTCAGGGGGAGAAAGAGTTCATATCTAAGGGGAGAAAATCTTTGGAATTCTTTGCATATCTTTAATCCTTGGGGACATGTCTATATCCAAATAGAGTACTAAGTACTCACTGACTACATGCCATCCCAGTCTTGGTACTCTTGTGGTTTTTCTGAACTTGCTTTGACTAGTAGTGTCCTTGTGTTATCTAACCTCGTTTTCTCAAGTTCATCTCGACCAAAGCTAGCTCAAGACCACAAGGTAAGTATATGCATCACACTCATGTGCATGATGATCTCTTGCTGATGTACATATTGTTTGCAAGAAGGTCTCATGAACATGAAGGTACACTCCCTGTGTCTACATCATTTGCTGTAATGCATATAGCCAAGATACATGTAACTTATTACTTGCCCTGACATGCCTATGCATTCACATGTTCTCATATTCTATCCTTACATGATTGCACACATGTAGGGGGAGCCAATGCATGTTACATGTCTTTCCAAAGCTTTACCTGCTACTCCTCATATCTTTATCTAAAGCTTTGATGTATGTTGTCATCAATTACCAAAAAAGGGGAGATTGAAAGCACAAGTGCTCCCTGGGTGATTTTGGTAATTAATGTCAACATATCTCTTGTTGGACTAATATATTTATCTAGTATATTTTAGATAAGTTCAACAATGGCGTGGCATGGATAAGAGGATGTGGAACCCCTTCAAGATGCTAAGGACAAAGATTGGCAATAGCTCAATGATACGTGTCCAACGTATCTACTTTTTCCAAACTCTTTTGCCCTTGTTTTGGACTCTAACTTGCATGATTTGAATGGAACTAATCCGGACTGACGCTATTTTCAGCAGAATTTCCATGGTGTTATTTTTGTGCAGAATAAAAAGTTCTCGGAATGACCTGAAAATCAACACAGATAACTTTTGGAATATATAAAAAATATTGGCGAAAGAATCAGTAGCAAGGGGCCCACACCCTATCCACAAGAGTGGGGGCGCGCCCTCCGACCTTGTGGGCCCACTGGACCTCCAGCGACCTCAACTCCAACTCCATATATTCACTTTCGGGGAGAAAAAATCAGAGAGTAAGATTCATCGCATTTTACGATGTGGAGTGATACGTCCATTTTGCATCATGCTTTTATATCGATATTTATTGCAATATGGACTGTTATTTCACTTTATGTCACAATACTTATGGCTATTCTCTCTTATTTTACAAGGTTTACATAAGGAGGGAGAATGCCGGCAGCTGGAATTCTGGGCTGAAAAAGGAGCAAATATTAGAGACCTATTCTGCTCAACTCCAAAAGTCCTGAAACTCCACGGAACATCTTAAAATAGATAAAGAAAAATCCTCGCCAAAGATGAAGGCCAGGGGGCCCACACCCTACTCACGAGGGAGGGGGGCATGCCCCCCTCCTAGGGCGCGCCCCCTACCTCGTGGGCCCCCTGGTGGGTCTCTGACGTCCATCTTCTCCTATATGAGGTCTTTCGATGAGAAAAAAAATAGGGGGGAACCTTTCGGGACGAGACTCCACTGCCACGAGGCGGAACCTTGGCGGAACCAATCTAGAGCTCCAGCAGAGCTGTTTTGCCGGGGATACTTCCCTTCGGGAGGGGGAAATCATCACCATCGTCATCACCAACGCTCCTCTCATCGGGAGAGGGCAATATCCATCAACATCTTCACCAGCACCATCTCATCTCCAAACCCTAGTTCATCTCTTGTATCCAATTCTTGTCTCAAAGTCCGGGATTGGTGCTAGTAGGTTTCTAGTAGTGTTGATTACTCCTTGTAGTTGATGCTAATTGGTTTATTTGGTGGAAGATCATATGTTCAGATCCTATATGCATATTCTTACCCCTCTGATTATGAACATGAATATGCTTTGTGAGTAATTACGTTTGTTCCTGAGGACAAGGGAGAAGTCTTGCTATTAGTAGTCATGTGAATTTGGTATTCGTTTGATATTTTGATAAGGTGTATGTTGTCTAGCCTCTAGTGGTGTTATGTGAACGTCGACTACATAACACTTCACCATTATTTGGGCCTAGAGGAAGGCATTGGGAAGTAATAAGTAGGTGATGGGTTGCTAGAGTGACAGAAGCTTAAACCCTAGTTTATGCATTGCTTCGTAAGGGGCTGATTTGGATCCACATGTTTCATGCTATGGTTAGGTTTACCTTAATACTTTTGTTGTAGTTGCGGATGCTTGCAATAGAGGTTAATCATAAGTGGGATGCTTGTTCAAGTAAGAACAGCACCCAAGCACCGGTCCACCCACATATCAAATTATCAAAGTATCGAACGCGAATCATATGAATGTGATGAAAACTAGCTTGATGATATTCCCATGTGTCCTCGGGAGCGCTTTTCCTATTATAAGAGTTTGTTCCGGCTTGCCCTTTGCTACAAAAAGGATTGGGCCACCTTGCTGCACTTTATTTACTTTTGTTACTTGTTGCTCGTTACAATTTATCTTATCACAAAACTATATGTTACCACTTATTTCAGTACTTGCAGAGAATACCTTGCTGAAAACCACTTATCATTTCCTTCTGCTCCTCGTTGGGTTTGACACTCTTACTTATCGAAAGGACTATGATAGATCCCCTATACTTGTGGGTCATCAAGACTCTTTTCTAGCGCCGTTTCCGGGGAGTGTAGCGCCTTTGGTAGGTGGAACTTGGTAAGGAAAAATTTATATAGTGTGCTGAAATTTACTGTCACTTGCTACTATGGAAAGTAATTCTCTGAGGGGCTTGTTCGGGGTATCTTCACCCCGTCCAGTAGAGCAAAGAGTTGCTCCTCAACCTACTGAACCTATTGAAAATAAAACTCCTTTTGAATTTCCTTCGGGTATGATGGAAAAACTGCTAGCTAACCCTTTTACAGGAGATGGAACAAAGCATCCTGATGAGCACTTAATATATGTGGATGAAGTTTGTGGATTATTTAAGCTTGCAGGTATACCCGATGATGTTGCTAAGAAGAAGGTCTTCCCTTTATCTTTGAAGGGAGATGCATTGATATGGTATAGGCTATGTGATGATATGAGATCATGGAACTATAAAAGATTGAAATTGGAATTTCATCAAAAGTATTACCCTATGCATCTTGTTCATCGTGATCGCAATTATATATATAATTTCTAGCCTCGCGAAGGAGAAAGCATCGCTCAAGCTTGGGGGAGGCTTAAATCAATGTTATATTCATTCCCCAATCATGAGATCTCGAGAGAAATAATTATGCAAAGTTTTTATGCTTGGCTTTCTCATAATAATCAAACCATGCTCGATACTTCTTGTGCTGGCTCTTTTATGATGAAGACTATTGAATTCAGATGGAATTTATTGGATAGAATTAAACACAACTCTGAAGATTGGGACCTCGGCGAAGGTAAAGAGTCAGGTATGACACCTAAGTTTGATTGTGTTAAATCTTTTATGGATACTGATATTTTCCGTAAGTTTAGCACTAAATATGGACTTGACTGTGAGATAGTAGCTTCTTTCTGTGAATCTTTTGCTACTTATGTTGATCTCCCTAAGGAGAAGTGGTTTAAATATCATCCTCCCATAGAAGTAAAAGTAGTTGCACCTATTAAAGTTGAAGAAAAGACTGTCACTTATAATGATCCTATTGTTCCTACTTCTTATGTTGAGAAACCACCTTTCCCTGTTAGAATAAAGGATCATGCTAAAGCTTCAACTGTTGTTCATAAAAGCAATATTAGAACTTATACACCTCCTGAGCAAGTTAAAGTAGAACCTAATATTGCTATTGTTAAAGATCTCTTGTTCGATAATATTGATGGGCATGTTATTCAGTTCAAAGGTGAAACTGCTAGAATTGCTAAACCTTGTGCTAAAGATAAACATAGACCTGTGGTAGGCGTGCCTGTTATTTCTGTTAAAATAGGAGATCATTGTTATCATGGCTTATGTGATATGGGTGCTAGTGCTAGTGTTATACCGCATACTTTATACGAAGAAATTAAGAATGAAATTGCACCTGCTGAGTTAGAAGGTATTGATGTCACAATTAAACTTGCCAATAGAGATACTATTTCACCAATTGGAATTGTTAGAGATGTTGAAGTCTTGTGTGGGAAAACTAAATATCCTGCTGATTTTCTTGTTCTTACTTCTCCGCAAGATAGCTTTTGTCCCATTATATTTGTTAGACCCTTCTTGAACACTGTTAATGCTAGGATAGATTGCGAAAAGAATGTTGTTACTATTGGCTTGGATGATATGGTTCATGAGTTTAATTTCTCTAAATTTAGTAAACAACATCGTGAGGAAGAATGACCTAGTAAGGATGAGATTATTGGTCTTGCTTCTATTGCCGTACCTCCTAGTGATCCTTTAGAACACTATTTGCTAGACCATGAAAATGATATGTTCATGAATGAAAGAAGGGAAATAGATGAAGTATTCTTTAAACAGGAACCTATTCTGCAACACAACTTGCCTGTTGAAATTTTAGGGGATCCTCCTCCACCCAAGGGTGATCCCGTGTTTGAGCTTAAACCGTTGCCTGATAATCTTAAATATGCTTATCTTGATGAAAAGAAGATATATCCTGTTATTATTAGTGCTAACCTTTCAGACCATGAAGAAGAAAGATTATTGAAAACTCTAAAGAAGCATCGTGCTGCTATTGGATATACTCTTGATGATCTTAAGGGAATTAGTCCCACTCTATGTCAACATAAAATAAATTTGAAACCAGTTCATGATCCTCAACGACGTCTGAATCCTAAAATGAAAGAAGTGGTAAGAAAAGAAATACTCAAGCTTCTGTAGGCAGGTATAATTTATCCCGTTGCTGATAGTCAGTGGGTAAGTCCTGTCCATCGTGTCCCTAAGAAGGGAGGTATTACTGTCGTTCCTAATGATAAAGATGAATTGATTCCACAAAGAATTATCACAGGTTATAGGATGGTAATTGATTTCCGCAAATTAAATAAAGCTACTAAGAAAGATCATTACCCCTTACCTTTTATTGATCAAATGCTAGAAAGATTATGCAAACATACACACTATTGCTTTCTAGATGGTTATTCTGGTTTCTCTCAAATACCTGTGTCGGCTAGAGATCAATCAAAGACTACTTTTACATGCCCTTTTGGTACTTTTACTTATAGACGTATGCCTTTTGGTTTATGTAATGCACCTGCTACCTTTCAAAGATGCATGATGGCTATATTCTCTGACTTTTTGTGAAAAGATTTGTGAGGTTTTAATGGATGATTTTTCCATCTATGGTTCCTCTTTTGATGATTGCTTGAGCAATCTTGATTGAGTTTTGCAGAGATGTGAAGAAACTAATCTTGTCTTGAATTGGGAAAAGTGCCACTTTATGGTTAATGAAGGTATTATCTTGGGGCATAAAGTTTCTGAAAGAGGTATTGAAGTTGATAAAGCCAAGGTCGATGCTATTGAAAAGATGCCATGTCCCAAGGACATCAAAGGTATAAGAAGTTTCCTTGGTCACGCCGGATTTTACAGGAGGTTAATTAAGGACTTCTCAAAAATTTCTCGGCCTCTGACTAATTTATTGCAAAAAGATATACCATTTGTCTTTGATGATGATTGTGTAGAAGCATTTGAAATACTTAATAAAGCATTAGTCTCTGCACCTGTTGTTCAGCCACCTGATTGGAATTTACCCTTTGAAATTATGTGTGATGCTAGTGATTATGCTGTAGGTGATGTTCTAGGGCAAAGAGTTGATAAGAAATTAAATGTTATTCATTATGCTAGTAAGACTCTAGACAATGCTCAAAGAAATTATGCTACTACTGAAAAAGAGCTTTTAGCAGTTGTATTTGCTTGTGATAAGTTCAGAACTTATATTGTTGATTCTAAAGTAACTATTCACACTGATCATGCTGCTATTAAATACCTTATGGAAAAGAAAGATGCTAAACCTAGACTTATTAGATGGGTTCTCTTGCTACAAGAATTTGATTTGCATATTGTTGATAGAAAGGGAGCTGAGACCCCGTTGCAGACAACTTGTCTAGGTTAGAGAATGTTCTTGATGACCCACTACCTATTAATGATAGCTTTCCTGATGAACAATTAAATGTTATAAGTACTTCTGATAGTACTCCATGGTATGCTGATTATGCTAATTATATTGTTGCTAAGTTTATACCACCTAGCTTCACATGCCAGCAAAAGAAAAAGTTTTTCTATGACTTGAGACATTACTTTTGGGATGACCCACATCTTTATAAAGGAGTAGATGGTGTTATTAGACGCTGTGTACCTGAGCATGAACAGGAACAGATCCTACGCAAGTGTCATTCCGAGGCTTATGGAGGACACCACGCTGGAGATAGAACTGCACATAAGGTATTGCAATCTGGTTTTTATTGGCCTACTGTCTTCAAGGATGCCCGTAAGTTTGTCTTGTCTTGTGATGAATGTCAAAGAATTGGTAATATTAGTAGACGTCAAGAAATGCCTATGAATTATTCTCTTGTTATTGAACTGTTTGATGTTTGGGGCTTTGATTATATGGGACCTTTTCCTGCCTCTAATGGATACACACATATTTTAGTTATTGTTGATTATGTTACTAAGTGGGTAGAAGCTATTCCAACTAGTAGTGCTGATCATAACACTTCTATTAAAATGCTTAAGGAAGTTATTTTTCTGAGGTTTGGAGTCCCTAGATATTTAATGACTGATGGTGGTTCACACTTTATTCATGGTGCTTTCCGTAAAATGCTTGCTAAGTATGATGTTAATCATAGAATTGCATCTCTTTATCACCCACAGTCTAGTGGTCAAGTAGAGTTGAGCAATAGAGAGCTCAAATTAATTTTGCAAAAGACTGTTAATAGGTCTAGAAAGAATTGGTCTAAGAAACTTGATGATGCATTATGGGCTTATAGAACTGCATACAAAAATCCTATGGGTATGTCTCCGTATAAAATGGTTTATGGAAAAGCATGTCACTTACCTCTCGAACTAGAACATAAGGCGTATTGGGCTATTAAAGAGCTCAACTATGATTTTAAACTTGCCGGTGAGAAGAGGTTATTTGATATTAGCTCACTTGATGAATGGAGAACCCAAGCTTATGAAAATGCCAAGTTGTTTAAAGAAAAAGTTAAAAGATGGCATGACAAAAAGATACAAAAGCGTGTGTTTAATTTAGGTGATTATGTATTGCTATACAACTCTCGTTTAAGATTTTTTGCAGGAAAACTTCTCTCTAAATGGAAAGGCCCCTACGTTATCGAGGAGGTCTATCGTTCTGGTGCCATAAAAATCAACAACTTCGAGGGCACAAATCCGAAGGTGGTAAACGGTCAAAGAATCAAACATTATATCTCAGGTAATCCCATAAATGTTGAAACCAATATTATTGAAACCGTAACCCCGGAGGAATACATAAGGGACACTTTTCGGAACATTTCAGACTCCGAAAAGGAATAGGTATGTGGTACGGTAAGTAAACTGACTCCAAAACAATTTTTAAGGCAATATCTCTCCGTTTTGTATTATTTAGAAAAATAGAAAAATAAGTAGGAGTCTGGGAAGGAAACGAGGGCCCCACGAGGGTGGTGGGCGCGCCCCCTACCTCGTGAGCACCTCGTGTGCCTTCCGGACTCCGTTTTCTTGCACGTCACGTATTTTGGTCGGTAAAAATTCATTATATATTCTCCCGAAGGTTTTGACTCCATATCACGCAAATATCCTATGTTTTTGTTTTCGAGCTGTTGCTGCTGCAGATTAGAGCAAGATGTCTTCTCAAGAGTCAATCGGGGAGAGCCGGGTATCTAACCCGGCACCGGAACCAAGGGCAAACAGCGACGCTGACCACTTTGGGCCAGCAACGGAGGAAGAGGTGGAGGCTGACTTGATGAGAGTAGATGCCATGGAGGATCAAGAAGTCACCTCTCGCCTCCGAGCTGGGTTCACGATGGGGGAACTACATAGCTCAGCTATTCCAAACTCGGTTATCCCTTCTAATGTTAGATTTCTTTCTTATGAAAATATGAAGAGGAGTGTCACTTGTTCTCCCGCAGCTATGCAACACCCTTGGGTGCAAGGAGCTTTAACTGTCACAGGAAAGCTTTGTAAGGAAATAATGGACCTCAAACAGCAAGTCAATAAGCTCAAGGAGGAGAACCGCATCCTGAGGGGAATCATCGCCAAGAATATTACACCGACAAAGGAGATATAATCACATGGGTATGGGCACTCCCCTTGGCAACTGCCAAACTTGGGGGAGGTGCCCCTGTATCGTATCACCATCACAACTCCTATCTTTATCGTTTTTCTTAGTTCGATCCTATTAGAAGTATCTTGATCTAGTAGAATAAAGTTTATGGCATGATCTAGTTTTGAGTTTTGCTTTATGATCTTTCTTTGTAATCGAGTCCGTGAGCTATATATAATAAAGATTAGTGTTGAGTCAAGGGCTTGATTATTTTGCCATGATTTTGGGTGAATAAAATAAAAGAAGAAAAGAATAAAAAGAAACAAAAAGTTCATATTGATCATATTGAGAGTAATGACTTCACATAGAAAGAGTATGATGATTAAAAGTTGTTGGGAGTTGGCAGACATAGCTTCGGTCATTGTTGCAATTAATAGGAAGTAATAAGGAAAGAGAGGTTTTCACATATAGATATATTATCATTGACATCTTTTATGATTGGGAGCACTCATTAAAATATGACATGCTAAAGAGTTGATGTTGGACAAGGAAGACAACGTAATGAGTTATGTCTTTCTTATATCTGAGATAAAATATGTTGTCATGGATCCTCTAACTTGTTGAGCTTGCCTTTCCCCCTCATGCTAGCCAAATTCTCAGCACCAAGTAGAAATACTACTTGTGCTTCCAAATACCCTTAAACCAGTTTTGCCATGAGAGTCCACCATATCTACCTATGGATTGAGTAAGATCCTTCAAGTAAGTTGTCATCGGTGCAAAGCAATAAAAATTGCTCTAAATATGTATGATTGATTGGTGTGGGAGAAATAAGCTTTATACGATCTTGTGATGTGGAAGTAATAAAAGCGACAGACTGCATAATAAAGGTTCATATCACAAGGGGCAATATAAAGTGACATTCTTCCGCATTGAGATTTTGTGCATCCAACCATAAAAGCGCATGGCAACCTCTGCTTCCCTCTGCAAAGGGCCTATCTTTTATTATTATCTTCTACCTTATGCAAGAGTCATGGTGATCTTCACCTTTTCTTTTTCATTTTATCCTCTGGCAAGCTCAGCATGTTGGAAAGAACATGATATATATATATATATATATATATATATATATATATATATATATATATATATATCTAATTGGATGTAGGGGAGCATGAACCATTATTGTTGACATTACCCTTGAGGTAAAAGGTTGTGGGGCAAAACTATAAGCCCCTATCTTTCTCTGTGTCTGATTAAAACTTCATAACCACAAGTATTGCGTGAGTGTTAGCAATTATGAAGGACTAAATGATAGTTGAGTATTTGGAATTGCTTTTTAGCTCTGACATAGACTCTTTCCGATGTTATGATAAATTGCAATTGCTTCAATGACTGAGATTATAGTTTGTCGGAGCCCAATAAGGTTTATGATTTATACTTTTGCATTGTGAATAGATCATCACTTGAACATAAGTAAGCATATGACAAAATCTATATATGTTGCTGTTATGAGAATAATCATGATGCCTTCATGTCCGTATTTTATTTTTATCGACGCCTCTACCTCTAAACATGAGGACATATTTATTGTTATCGGCTTTTCACTTGAGGACAAGCGAGGTTTAAGCTTGGGGGAGTTGATACGTCCATTTTGCATCATGCTTTTATATCGATATTTATTGAATTATGGACTGTTATTTCACTTTATGTCACAATACTTATGGCTATTCTCTCTTATTTTACAAGGTTTACATAAGGAGGAAGAATGCCGGCAGCTGGAATTCTGGGCTGGAAAAGGAGCAAATATTAGAGACCTATTCTGCGCAACTCCAAAAGTCCTGAAACTCCACGGAACATCTTAAAATAAATAAAGAAAAATCCTTGCCAAAGATGAAGGCCAGGGGGCCCACACCCTGCTCACGAGGGTGGGAGGCGCGCCCCCTACCTCGTGGGCGCCCTGGTGGGTCTCCGACGTCCATCTTCTCCTATATGAGGTCTTTCGATGAGAAAAAAATAGGGGGGAACCTTTCGGGACGAGACTCCGCCGCCACGAGGCGGAACCTTGGCGGAACCAATCTAGAGCTCCGACAGAGCTGTTCTGCCGGGGATACTTCCCTTCGGGAGGGGGAAATCATCACCATCATCATCACCAACGCTCCTCTCATCGGGAGAGGGCAATATCCATCAACATCTTCACCAACACCATCTCATCTCCAAACCCTAGTTCATCTCTTGTATCCAATTCTTGTCTCAAAGTCCGGGATTGGTGCTAGTAGGTTGCTAGTAGTGTTGATTACTCCTTGTAGTTGATGCTAATTGGTTTATTTGGTGGAAGATCATATGTTCAGATCCTATATGCATATTATTACCCCTTTGATTATGAACATGAATATGCTTTGTGAGTAATTACGTTTGTTCCTGAGGACAAGGGAGAAGTCTTGCTATTAGTAGTCATGTGAATTTGGTATTCGTTTGATATTTTGATAAGATGTATGTTGTCTAGCCTCTAGTGGTGTTATGTGAACGTCGACTACATAACACTTCACCATTATTTGGGCCTAGAGGAAGGCATTGGGAAGTAATAAGTAGATGATGGGTTGCTAGAGTGACAGAAGCTTAAACCCTAGTTTATGCATTGCTTCGTAAGGGGCTGATTTGGATCCACATGTTTCATGCTATGGTTAGGTTTACCTTAATACTTTTGTTGTAGTTGCGGATGCTTGCAATAGAGGTTAATCATAAGTGGGATGCTTGTTCAAGTAAGAACAGCACCCAAGCACCGGTCCACCCACATATCAAATTATCAAAGTATCGAACGCGAATCATATGAACGTGATGAAAACTAGCTTGATGATATTCCCATGTGTCCTCGGGAGCGCTTTTCCTATTATAAGAGTTTGTTCCGGCTTGTCCTTTGCTACAAAAAGGATTGGGCCACCTTGCTGCACTTTATTTACTTTTGTTACTTGTTGCTCGTTACAATTTATCTTATCACAAAACTATCTGTTACCACTTATTTCAGTACTTGCAGAGAATACCTTGCTGAAAATCGCTTATCATTTCCTTCTGCTCCTCGTTGGGTTCGACACTCTTACTTATCGAAAGGACTATGATAGATCCCCTGTACTTGTGCGTCATCACGGAGCCGCCGCCAAGCCCTATTCTTCCTCAGGAGGGCAGATCTAGAGTCCGTTCGGGGCTCCAAAGAGGGGAATCCATCACCATCGTCATCATCAACCATCCTCCATCACCAATTTCATGATGCTCACCGCCGTGCGTGAGTAATCTCATCGTAGGCTTGCTGGACGGTGATGTGTTGGATGAGATTTAATCGAGTTAGTTTTGTAAGGGTTTGATCCCTAGTATCCACTATGTTCTAAGATTGATGTTGCTATGACTTTGCTATGCTTAATGCTTTTCACTAGGGCCCGAGTGCCATGATTTCAGATCTGAACCTATTATGTTTTCATGAATATATTTGTGTTCTTGATCCGATATTGCAAGTTATAGTCACCTACTACGTGTTATGATCCGGCAACCCCGGAGTGACAATAGTCGGGACCACTCCCGGTGATGACCATAGTTTGAGGAGTTCATGTATTCACTAAGTGCTAATGCTTTGGTCCGGTACTCTGTTAAAAGGAGGCCTTAATATCCCTTAGTTTCCAATAGGACTCCGCTGCCATGGGAGGGTAGGACAAAAGATGTCATGTAAGTTCTTTTCCATAAGAACATATGACTATATTCGGAATACATGCCTACATTATATTGATGAACTAGATCTAGTTCTGTGTCACCCTAGGTTATAATTGTTGCATGATGAATGCCATCCGACATAATTGTCCATCATTGATCCATTGCCTACGAGCTTTTCACATATTGATATCTGCTCAGTCACTTTTCTGTTGCCAGTGTCACGATTGCTACAAACTACTACTGTTACTTTTGCTACCATTACCGATACTTCCATACTACTTTGCTACTAAATACTTTGCTGCAGATATTAAGTCTTTCAGGTGTGGTTGAATTGACAACCCAGTTGCTAATACTTGAGAATATTCTTTGGCTCCCCTTGTGTCGAATCAATAAATTTTGGTTGAATACTCTACCCTCGAAAACTATTGTGATCCCCTATACTTGTGGGTTATCAAGACCTTTTTTGGCATTGTTGCCGGGGAGCATAGCTCTATTCTGTGAGTCACTTGGGATTTATATCTGTTGATCACTATGAGGAATCTGAAAGATCAGAGAACCAAGATTTTTCCCTCAACTAGGAGGGGAGGTAAGGAACTGCCATCTAGCTCTGCACTTGATTCTCCTTCTATTTTGAGTAAACTTGCGACACCTACACCTGCCATTGATTCTGATATGTCGCATGTTATTGATGATGCCACTTCTGCTATGCATAATGCTTATGATGATACTACATCTCTGCTTGATAATACCATGCTACTAGGTGAATTTCTTGATGAACAACTTGCTAGGGTTAGAGATAATGAAATTATTGAAACTGTTGATATTATTGAAGATTATGATTATGATTCTCCCCCTAGATATGAATTGCCTGTTGTTCCTGAGGGTTATTTATGGATGAAGAGACTGCTAGAGACTTCTTTGCTTGCAATGATAGAGAGGATCTTAAGAAATTGTTTGTTAAGCTGAAAGAGAAATCCTTTAATGCTAGAATGAAATATGATCCTGCTTTTGCTACTTCACCTATCTTTGTTATTGATAAGGATTATGAATTCTCTGCCGATCCTGAGTTAATTACTTTGGTTGAATCTGATCCTTTTCATGGTTATGAATCTAAAACTGTTGTGGCACATCTACCTAAATTGAATGATATAGCCACCCTATTTGCTCATGAGAAAAAAAATCGTTATTACTATATCCTTAAATTATTTCCTTTCTCACTAAAGGGTGATGCTAAGGTATGGTTTAATTCTCTTGCTCCTGGTTGTGTGCGCAGTCCCCAGGATATAATTTATCACTTCTCTGCAAAATATTTCGCCGCTCATAAAAAACAAGGTACTTTAAGGGAAATATATAATTTCGTGCAAATTGAAGAAGAGAGTCTCCCACAAGCTTGGGGGAGGATTCTCTGATTACTTAATGCTTTGCCTGATCATTCTCTCAAGAAAAATGAAATACTTGATATCTTTTATAATGGACTAACCGATGCTTCCAGAGATTACCTGGATAGTTGTGTCGGTTGTGTTCCAGGGAAAGAACTATTGATCAAGCTGAAATTCTATTGAATAATATGTTGACTAATGAAAATAATTGGACACTTCCTGAACCAACTCCGAAGAAGAGGGGTATTCTATTTCTCAATCCTGAAGATATGCAAGAGGCAAAGAAATCTATGAAAGAAAAAGGTATAAAAGTTGAAGATGTTAAAAATTTACCGCCTATTGAAGAAATACATGGTCTTGATAACCCGACACAGGTAGTTGAGGTAAACTCTCTCTGTAGATTTGATGAAGATGATATTCCTCATAATAAGTCTGCTAGACAATGCTTTGATGAGTTTGATAATTTTATTGTTAAACAAGAAAATTTCAATGCTTATGTTAGTAGACAGTTGAAATGTAATGCTTACATGCTTAATCACCTAAGTAATTATATGAATAGTACTGTTAATGATATTAAGCTTATTAGGAACATGCTTCCATGGTTACAACTCAAGTAGAACAAGTACTTAAGGCTCAAGATGATTTGCTAAATGAGTTGAATAGTAAGAATAAAGATAATGCTATTAGGGTTATGACAGGAGGTGGTAAAATGACCCAGGAACCTTTATATCCCGAGGGCCATCCTAAGAGAGTTGAGCAGGATTCTCAGAGAATTAATACTGATGCACCTAGTCCTTCAAATAAAAACAAAAATGATAGGACTTAGCATGGTAGTGAACCTGCTATAGATACACCTGAGAATCCCAATGATATTTATATTTCTGATGCCGAGACACAATCTGGTGATGAACATGAACCTAGTGATAATGTTAATAATGATGTTCATGTTGATGCTCAACCTAGTAATGATAATGATGTAGAGATTGAACCTGATGTTGATCTTGATAACCCACAATCAAAGAATCAACGTTATGATAAGAGAGACTTTGTTGCTAGAAAACATGGTAAGGAAAGAGAACCATGGGTTCAGAAACCCATGTCCTTTCCTCCTAAGCCATCCAAGAAAAAGGATGATGAGGATTTTGAGCGCTTTGCTGAAATGATTAGACCTATCTTTTTGCGTATGCGTTTGATTGATATGCTTAAAATGCCTCCTTATGCTAAGTATATGAAAGATATTTGTTACAAATAAAAGAAATATACCGGAAGCTGAAATCTCCACCATGCTTGCTAATTATACTTTTAAGGGCGGAATACCCAAGAAACTTGGAGACCTAGGAGTACCAACTATACCATGCTCCATTAGAAGAAACTATGTTAAAACTGCTTTATGTGATCTTGGAGCCGGTGTTAGTGTTATGCCTTTATCTTTGTATCATAGACTTGATTTGAATAAGTTGACACCTACTGAAATTTCTTTATAAATGGCTGATAAATCAACAGCTATACGAAAAAGGGTTTTCCCCCGCTTTATATTATAAAGCATCCAACACCGATACAACCGAGAGCCGATACAAACACACACCACCATTACACACACCACGCACCCAAGGCAAGAACACACACCCAGGGCAAGATACAAGGGTGTCGGGCACCGACACACCACTCCAACGAACTACAAAGCACACTAAAGATGAGCAAAGAGGCATCGCCTTGAGCCGACGGAGATCACCATGAGCAATCACCAAGGAGAGGTGAGACGACCGACAACGGAGCAAGGACTCCAAAACGGTGCCTCGAACAAGGGTATGACCATAGCCGCCACCGTCCGATCACGCAGATCAGGTTTTCACCCGGAGTAACCCAAAGGGAAAGGAAGCACCGCGACGGAGCCTGCAGGGAGGAAATGACGTCCGAGGATGCCGCCACCGTCGGCCAGTACAAGGACTGGGCAAGTGATGTACCCCAGTGCACCAACCCTTCGGCATCTCCTGCTCCGCCAACCAACCACATCCATGCCGCCCATGCGGCCATGTCTGCTCGCCCGCACCCGAGCTGCGCAATCTGCCCAAGATCCACACATCTCCCACCGCCAGGGCTGCCGCCCAGCATCCAGACCATCCCAGTACCCTCAAAGGAGACGGCTTTGGACGGAGCCAACTCCCACCATCGCCGCAACCTGCAAACTGTCGTGCCTTGGACATCGCATGGGACAGCAACCATGAAGCCTCATGTCGGGGAAAGGGGAAGGGGAGGTGCGCCACTCGGCCACTCCCGGCACCCACGGTGCTGGTGACGGCGGCTCGACCACGTCGAAGCCCCATCCCTCCAACCACTCCCCCCCAAAGCACCTGCTTCACCCCGGCCCTGCTATTGGCACAACCCAAAGCGAGGCCACTCATGGCCGCTCGTTCGACGAAGGAGGGAGAAGATCCACTGCCGTCACCGCCAGGGAGAGATCCAGGGACAGCCCGCCCGCGCCGCGCGCCGCCGACCACAGCCGAGAAGGACGCCCAACTATACTCGGAGCCCGCATGCGGCGCCACCACCCCTATGCACGGGGGCGCCAGCCGCCCGTGTCCCTACTGCACCCAGCCCACGCCGCCGAAAGAGGCACCGGAGGCAGATCCGGGCAGATCTGACCAGAGCCCACACGCACGCACCACCTGAAGGACCAGCTAGCGCGAGATCCCGAGAGCCTGCAGCCGCCACACCGCAAGCCACCGCCCAGACCGCCGGCGCACCATGAGAGGACGCGCCCGCCGCCGCCAGATCAGTCGCTGCCATGCCGCCGCCCCCGCGCAAGGCCGGCGCCTGCGCCCGATCCAGCCGTCCCGCACCGGCCCACCATGGAAGAGCACAGGGGAGAGGAGAGCCCCGCCGCCACCAACGCCGGCTGGGCTTTGCCCGGCGGCGTTTGCTGGCGGCAGCGGGGGAGGAGGGGCGGGGAGGGGAGGGAGTTTGGGTGGCGGCTAGGGTTGCCCCCAGAGTCGCTCGCGGGAGCGACCGGGAGGGGAGAGGACTGCACCATCCTCAATCAACCACTATACCCATCGGTATCTGTGAGGATGTGCCTGTTGTGGTTGCAAATGTCACTATCTTAACGGACTTTGTTATTCTTGATATTCCCGAGGACGATAGTATGTCGATTATCCTTGGTAGACCCTTTTTGAATATTGCAGGGGCTGTTATTGATTGCAACAAAGGCAATGTCATTTTTCATGTTAATGGTAATGAGCATACGGTGCGCTTTTCGAAGAAACAACCTCAAGTT
This sequence comes from Triticum aestivum, assembly GCF_018294505.1. Classification (NCBI taxonomy): domain Eukaryota; kingdom Viridiplantae; phylum Streptophyta; class Magnoliopsida; order Poales; family Poaceae; genus Triticum; species Triticum aestivum. The sequence continues at coordinate 30,950,088 of NC_057806.1, read as the reverse complement.
CATAGTATCAATTCTATTGGAAAATTTTCAGCTATTACTATTGGAGGTTTTGAATTCCCTCTTCCTACTGCCAAAAAGAAATATGATATTCTTATTGTTGGGGACATGCATATCCCCGCTGAGGTAACCTAGTGTTATTAAAAAATTCTCCGGTTTCATGTCCTTCGGAAGAAGTTTGTTAATAAGACTTGATCAACCTTGTTAATGGATTCCTTTTGATGAGCATGAGATGGATGAATTTGGAAAGCAGAACTCTCTGTACCCATCTTTTACTTTCTGTTATTTAGATTAAATAAAGAAAAAAATAGTATTTTCTGTCTGTTTTTTGAATTATCCATGCAATAAAAAATGTCTCGAAAATAAAAGTTCTCCAAATGCCCTGAAATTTTTGTATGATTATTTTTAGAATATTTAAGAATTTATGGGCAAAGAACACACTAGGGGGCCTCGCCAGCTAGCCACAAGGGTGGAGGACGCGCCCCCTGACCTTGTGGGCCCCACATGGCCCCCTCCACTTATTCCAGCACACATCCTCTCCTTCCTCCAAAAAAATCATCCAGTAGCTCAAACTCGTGTTCTTGCTCATCTTTCTGCCATTTTCGATCTCCTTGCTCAAAGCCCCATTCACAAAACTTCTTTGGGGGATTGCTCTTCGGTATGTGACTTATCCAATGGTCCAATTAGTTTTTGTTCTAGTGCTTTATTCATTGCAATTTTTTGCTGCTGTGATGACCATGTTCTTGAGCTTGCATGTCAAATTTATATGGTCCAAAGTTGTTTGATGCATGATATAGCCTCTAGGCACTTGTGGGAGTAGTTGCTATCAATTTTGTTGAGTTTGGTTCACTTTTATTTTGAGTCACTAAATATTTCAGAAATTTTTCAGAGGAAGAACAATGTCCAGGAAAATGTATCAGGGTGGTTCCTCAAGGAAGCAAGCACCGAGGCGTGCAATACGCAAAGCAGACCTTGAACTACCAAGGGAAGCTCAAGTGAAGCCGTGTTATGGCCGTCGGATGAATTTATGGATCGTGCAGGTTTCAAGGATGAATTCTGTGCGTACATACAAAATGCCGGCCTCGAGGATTTCTTATCGGACCAATGCTTAGAGTATTATTATCTCACCGATTCCTTAGTGCGGAGGTTTGCTTTTTCATCCAAGTGCAATACTCACACTGTCCTGTTTGATCTTTATGATGAATCCTATACCATGGACCTAGAAGACTTTTGTAATGCATGTAAAATTCTGCAATGGGGTAGTCTTAGTGAGCCCCACAAATCTGAATATAATGATTTCCTTGCTAGTATCACTGTTGGAGAAACTAGAAATATCACACAAGCAACCGTAGGGAGCATTTAATTTCCTGCCATACATTATTTTGACCTCTTTATCGGTAGGTGTATTAATGGTAAACATGAGCTTTGCCATGTTTGCGTTCCAGATCTTAGTATTCTCAAGTGTGCTATGTGCTACCTCTTGAGCATGCGTTGTTTTTCCCTTGAAGAGGAAAGGGTGATGCAGCAAAGTAGCGTAAGTATTTCCCTCAGTTTTTGAGAACCAAGGTATCAATCCAGTAGGAGACTACACGCAAGTCTCCTAGTACCTGCACAAACAAATAAGAACCTTGCAACCAACGTGATAAAGGGGTTGTCAATCCCTTCACGTCCACTTGCAAAAGTGAGATCTGATAAAGATAATAAGATAAATAGTTTTGGTACTTTTGTTGTATAGATTGGAAAATAATGATTGCAAAATAAATAGTAAACTAGAATTGTAGATCGGAAACTTATATGATGTAAAGTAGACCTGGGGGCCATAGGTTTCACTAGTGGCTTCTCTCAAGATAGCATATATTGTGGTGGATGAACAAATTACTGCCAAGCAATTGATAGAAAAACACATAGTTATGATGATATCTAGGCATGATCATGAACATAGGCATCACGTCCGTGTCAAATAGACCGAAACGATTCTGCATCTACTACTATTACTCCACACATCGACCGCCATCCAACATCCATCTAGAGTATTAAGTTCATAAGAACAGAGTAACGCATTAGGCAAGATGACATGATATAGAGGGATAAACTCAAGCAATATGATATAACCCCATCTTTTTATCCTCGATGGCAACAATACAATACGTGCCTTGCTGCCCCTGCTGTCACTGGGAAAAGACACCGCAAGATTGAACCCAAAGCTAAGCACTTCTCCCATTGCAAGAAAGATCAATCTAGTAGGCCAAACCAAACTGATAATTCGAAGAGACTTGCAAAGACATCAAATCATGCATTCAGAGAAGAATCAAAATATTGTTCATAGATAATCTTAATCATAAACCCACAATTCATCGGATCTCGGCAAACAAACCGCAAAAAGAATTACATCGAATAGATCTCCAAGAAGATCGAGGAGAACTTTGTATTGATAACCAAAGAGCGAGAAGAAGCCATCTAGCTAATAACTATGGACCCGAAGGTCTGTCGTAAACTACTCACACATCATCGGAGAGGCGATGGTGTTGATGTAGAAGCCCTCCGTGATCGAATCCCCCTCCAGCAGATCGCCGGAAAAGGTCCCCAGATGGGATCTCACGGGTACAGAAGGTTGCGGCGGTGGAAAAGTGGTTTCGTGGCTCCCCTCGATGTTTTAGGGTATAAGAGTATATATAGGAAAAGGAAGTAGGTCGGTGGAGCTACGAGGGGCCCACAGGGGTGGGGGCGCGCCTGGCCCCCTGGGTGCGCCACCCTACCTCGTGGCCGCCTCGTTGCTTCCTTGACCTCCACTCCAAGTCTCCTGGATTGCTTTTGATCCAAAAAAGATCCTCGTGATGGTTTCATTCCGTTTGGATTCCGTTTGATATTCCTTTTCTGTGAAACACTAAAATAGGCAAAAAAACAACAACTGGCACTAGGCCTCCGGTTAATAGGTTAGTCCCAAAAATAATATAAAAGTGCATATTAAAGCCCATTAAACATCCAAAACAGATAATATAATTGCAAGGAACAATAAAAATTCTAGATATGTTTGAGACGTATCAGCATCCCCAAGCTTAATTCTTGCTCGTCCTCGAGTACGTAAATGATAAAAACAGAATTTTTGATGTGGAATGCTACCTAACATAATTTTCAATGTAATTTTCTTTATTGTGGCATGAATATTCAGATCTGAAAGATTCAAGACAAAATTTTAATATTGACATAAGAATAATAATACTTCAAGCATACTAATAAAGCAATCATGTCTTCTCAAAATAACATGGAAAAAGAAAGTTATCCCTACAAAATCATATAGTCTGGCTATGCTCTATCTTCATCACACAAAATATTTAAATCATGCACAACCCCGATGACAAGCCAAGCAATTGTTTTCTCAAACTTTTTCAATCTTCACGCAATACATGAGCGTGAGCTATGGACATAGCACTATAGGTGGAATAGAATGGTGGTTGTGGAGAAGACAAAAAGGAGAAGATAGTCTCACATCAACTAGGCGTATCAACAGGCTATGGAGATGCCCATCAATAGATATCAATGTGAGTGAGTAGGGATTGCCATGCAACAGATGCACTAGAGCTATAAGTGTATGAAAGCTCAAAAGAAGAAACTAAGTGGGTGTGCATCCAACTTGCTTGCTCACGAAGACCTAGGACATTTTGAGGAGGCTCGTCATTGGAATATACAAGCCCAGTTCTATAATGAAAAATTCCCACTAGTATATGAAAGTGACAAAATAGGAGACTCTCTATCATGAAGATCATGGTGCTACTTTGAAGCACAAGTGTGGAAAAAGGATAGTAGCATTGCCCCTTCTCTCTTTTTCTCTCATTTTTTTATTTGGGCCTTTTTTCTCTTTTTATGGTCTCTTTTTTTCGTCCAGAATCTCATCCCGACTTGTGGGGGAATCATAATCTCCATCATCCTTTCCTCACATGGGACAATGCTCTAATAATTGAAAATCATCGCACTTTTATTTACTTACAATTCAAGAATTACAACTTGATACTTAGAACAAAATATGACTCTATGTGAATGCCTCCGTGTAACATCCCAAATTTTCAATTTGGAACGTTATACATTAGATCATCATGCATATCATATTTTATTTTGCATTTTGGTTGATCCTAGAAGTTATACGCAACTCAATGACCCATGGAGAGAGTTGGGGATTTCGTTATTTTCATTTTTGAGTTCTCTCAAATTTTGAGAATAGGATCATTTGATTTGATTTATTTTATCATCAATTATTTCTATTACAAAAATATGAGAGAGGGAATAAAATGACTTTCCCAAAATAAAGAAATATTGAGGATTTAATAATAAAATCAAATAGGATTTTATTTCGGAGTTTTTCGGTGTTTTATTTGAATTTAGGAAAAATGTGGTTTTTCAAAATTGCATTCAGGGCCCAAGTAAATGTTCACCTTGTGCGGCTTGATTTTAGAAGCTCGTACAAATTTATTTCGGAATTTTTGGAGTCCGTTTAGTATTTCTTTTTATTTTTCTTCCGAGCGGAATAGTTAAAAAAAACGAACCGACTTCGGGCCATACCCGAGCGGGACACCGCTCGGGGGCAGCCTTTAAATAGCGCCGCCCCAACCCATCAGCCCCACCTCGATCCACGCGTGCCGCCGGAGCCGCCGCCGCCGCCGACGACGATCCCGCCGCCCGAGGTTCGTCGTGCCTCATTTTCCGTGCCGAAAAAAATTCGGCGTTCGTTGTTTTTCTTTTTCTCGGATTAAATCCGTGATTTTTCTGATCGTGATTCCTGATCCGATTTTCGTTTTAGTTTAACTTTTCGCTCGGTTATCGGAATCAGGCAATTCAAGCGCCTAGGGATTCGTCTCGAAACCCTCTATCCGTTTATCAACTTAAACAAGTTTTTGCTACTGTAAAATTTGCTCTAGATCCAGATTACTAGAATGAAGTTGTTTTCTTTCACCGTTTGACTTTCGTTGCTTCGTTCGATTTGATTCTGTAGCGACCCGACCCGAATGGATCAAGTCTACTGTGCTCCAGTGTCATCCCTGGATCAGTAATGCTGACACCACACAGTACATCGAAGGATTTATAGCAGAGTGGCAATCACACACTTATTACATCGTTGTCTCAAAGAGAACTTATTACAATAAATATGGCTTAAGGCCATCTAATAATGATAACAGTGGAAGACTCGGAAGATAAATGGGTCCATCAACTCCAACGGCATCACTGAGTATAGAACCACGACCTAAAAGCACCTTACTCGTCGTCTGAAAAGTCTGCAACATGAGAAGTTGCAGCCCGAAAACGGGTCAGCACATGGAATATGCTGGCAATGTAACACATAGAGAGTAATGGAATGAAACAACTATACTACATGCATATATGGCTGGTGGAAAGCTCTATGGTTACAGTTTTGCGTAAAGCCAGTTTTTCCCTACTGCAAAGGAATAAATTTATTTAACTATCATGGTAGTTGTTAAACATCGAGAATGGTTGACAGCATTCCGATCCCAATTAAGTAATTAAAACCCATAATATTAATTAGAGTAACATGTTGAGATTCACATGATATTCAAGTACTAGATACTCAAGTTGTCCATAACCGGGGACACGGCTAATCATGATTAGTTTGTACACTCTGCAGAGGTTTGCGCACTTTTCCCCACAAGACTCGATCGCCTCCGTTTGGTTTCTCGCACTACATGGTGTTTGAGAAGACGGATGACCGAGACATAGTCTTTCAGAAGCGCTAGCACCTTACGTTGGATAGACCGGTACACCTACTTTCCCCTACATCTGCTAGTCTACCCTGTAAGAGTTCGCACGACTTAATCAACTATGCCAGAGCCCATAATGGCTTGTGGCTGCACACGGAAGTTTACTAGCATGAATGATCTTATGATCCCTTTGAGCCTGGGTGGCGGTCCGAAATAAAAACAGGCAAGTCCCGATAGACATCAGGTGCCTCAATCCACCCAGATGTGTATTTAAGTTGCCACCTTAAGTAAACCATTAAATTAACAAACTCACATCTGTCATGGATATCACTCACCCAATCCACGTCTACTAGCATAGCATGGCATAATAAGCAAACGTAGAAGTAACTCCCAAAGGTTTCATAATAATACAGGTGATAGGTACTACCTCATCTACTTCCCATCCCACAATTTAATTAGATCCTAATCATGCAATGTGAGAGGATTGATCTAATGCAATAAAACTGGGTTGTAGAAAAGGTATGATCAAAGTGTTACTTGCCTTGCTGATGATCCGCGAGACCTAGGGTTTCGAAGTAACAAGCGGCGCAATCCGGGTGATCTATCGCAGACAAACAACAAGCACACAATAAGTACTCATCTAATGCACAGGTAAAACTCGAACAAGAGAACGAACCAGAAAGTTCAACTTAAGAACTCCGGTTGCAAAGAAAGAAAGAACCGAACAGACGACGGAAAAACAAACGGCGGAAGAAAACAACTCGGTTCTAGCAAGTTAAAACTAGGTCAAATTTTACTGTAGCAAAGGCTTGTTCAAGTTGATTAGACGGAACGGCGGTTTCGAGACGAAATTCCAGGCGCTTCAATCACCTGATTTCGATAAACGAGCGAGAAGAAAGACTAGAACGAAGATCGGATCTGAGATCACGATCGTGGAATAAATCCGACGAAAAGAAAGAGACGAACGGTTAAACGAACGGGCGTCGTTAACCGGGAAAAATCGGTGATCACGTTCGTTGAGACGAACGGTCTGAAAGAAGAATGAAAACTGATCTAGGGTTTCGAAAGAAAACCGAAACAAAGCCGGAAGAAAAACCGGAAGAAAAAAAAGAGAAGAACCGGAACGGTTTTCTAGAAGAAAAACTGAACCGAGGAAAAGAAGAGGCGGCGCGGCTACCTCGGGAGGCGGGGCTCCGAGCGGCGGCTTAGGGCGGCGGTGGCGGCTTAAGGCGGCGGCGGCGCAAGGAGGAGAGGGGCGGCGGGCTTGAGTGGTGGAGGAAAAGAGAGGGGGGTGAGTATATATATATATATACTAGGAGGGGGTGTGTGACTTGGCCAAGGGGCAAAAGGGGGGGCGGCGGCCTAGAGTCCTGCTGGGACTCGGCTTCGCGCGAGGGGATGGGGGCGGTGGCGGCGGGCTGGGCCTTGGCCCGGCTGGCCTGGCGCGGGAGCTGCTCCTTTTTTTTAAATCGGTTTCGCGCGCAGAAAAACAAAAGAAAAACTATCTAAATGAACTCCGAAAAATCTAAAGTAAATTTTCCCCGACTCCTAAAAATGAGTCGAACAAAATGAACTTTTCTCCGGGCCTAAAATGCATTCTTCTTTGAAAACGCGCATTTTTCCCTATCAAAAAAAACGCAAAAGAACTCCGGCAAAACCAAAACTTGACTTATTCATTAAATCTTCATTTTTCCTAACTTTGGGAAAGTCATATTATTCCCTCTCTCATTTTTTTGATATTGGAAAAATAATTGAAGATGAAATAAATAAATCAAATGATCCTCTTTTCCAAAATTTGAGGGAACTCAAATATGAAAATAACGAAATCTCCAACTCTCTCCGTGGGTCCTTGAGTTGCGTGAAATTTCTAGGATCAACCAAAATGCATGAAAATATGATATGCATGATGATCTAGTGTATAACATTCCAAATTGCAAATTTGGGATGTTACAAACCTACCCCCCTTAAGATGAATCTCGCCCTCGAGATTCGGGTTGGCTAGAAAATAGGTGAGGGTGGTCCTTGAGCAAATCTTCTTCTCTTTCCCAGGTGGCTTCATCCTCTGAGTGGTGGTTCCACTGAACTTTGCAAAACTTGATAACCTTGCTGCGGGTAACTCTGCTGGCATAATCGAGAATCTTGACTGGCTTCTCCTCATACGTTAAGTCGTCCTTCAACTGAATCGCTTCGAGTGGCACGGTATCTCTTAGCGGTACCTCCGCCATCTCGGCATGACATTTCTTCAGCTGAGAAACATGGAATACATCATGAACTCCTGACAGCTCCTCTGGTAATTCCAACTTATAAGCGACTTCTCCCATACGTTGCAAGATCTTGTACGGTCCAACGAAGCGCGGTGCTAATTTTCCCTTAACTCCAAAGCGCTTAACTCCTCGAAGTGGGGATACTCGAAGGTAAACTCTGTCTCCAGTTTCGTAAACTGTCTCCTTGCGTTTTGAATCTGCGTAGCTCTTCTGCCTGGACTGGGCTACCTTGAGCCTATCGCGAATCAACTTAACTTTCCGTTCAGACTCCTTAATCAAATCTGGTCCAAAGAATTGACGGTCTCCAACTTCGTCCCATGACAACGGTGTCCTGCACCTCCTTCCGTATAAAGCTTCGAAAGGTGCCATCTTCAAACTGGTTTGGTAACTGTTGTTATAAGAAAACTCCGCATACGGCAAGTTATCGTCCCAGCTAGATCCATAATCTAGTGCACAAGCTCTCAGCATATCTTCCAAAATCTGATTGACTCTCTCGGTCTGTCCATCTGTCTGCGGATGAAAAGCTGTGCTGAACTCTAGTCTGGTTCCTAAAGTTTCATGCAACTGATTCCAAAATTTTGAGGTAAATTGAGTTCCTCTATCTGATACGATACTCCTCGGAACTCCATGCAAACAAATGATCCTAGTCATGTATATCTTTGCCAACTTAGCACTGGTGTAAGTGGTCTTAACTGGAATGAAATGTGCTACCTTTGTCAAACGATCAACTACTACCCATATCGAGTCATAGCCTGCTTTCGTCCTGGGTAGTCCTGTGATAAAATCCATGCCTATCTTATCCCACTTCCATTCGGGTATCGGCAATGGTTGTAACAATCCTGCTGGCTTCTGATGCTCTGCCTTTACTCTCTGACATACGTCACAAACTGCTACATATGCTGCAATATCCTTCTTCATTCCGGTCCACCAGAATGTTTCCTTCAAATCCAAATACATCTTGGTATTCCCTGGGTGAATCGAATACGGTGAATCATGTGCCTCGTGCAAAATCAACTTCCTGATCTCCGGGTCATTGGGCACATAAACACGGTCCTCAAACCATAAGGTATCGTGCTCATCCTCACGAAATCCCTTTGCTTTTCCTTCGCTCAATTTCTCTTTTATAGCAGCAATCTCCTTGTCAGATTTCTGAGCTTCTCTGATCTTATCCATCAATGTTGACTGAATCTCCAATGTTGCTACATAGCCTCTCGGAACTATTTCCAAACATAGCTGATGAAGGTTTTCTGCTAACTCCTTTGGTACTTCTCCCGTCACTAGGGTGTTGACATGGCTCTTACGGCTCAATGCGTCAGCTACCACATTAGCTTTTCCGGGATGGTAATGCAATCTCATGTCATAATCCTTGATGAGCTCCAACCATCTCCTTTGTCTGAGGTTCAACTCCTTCTGCGTGAAAATGTACTTCAAACTCTTGTGATCCGTGTACACCTCACAATGATTTCCAATGAGGAAATGTCTCCACGTTTTCAATGCATGCACTACGGCTGCTAACTCCAAATCATGCGTGGCATAATTCAACTCATGAGGCTTCAGTTGCCGTGAAGCATACGAAACAACTCTCCCTTCCTGCATAAGCACTGCTCCAAGTCCTCGACGTGAAGCGTCGCAATACACCTCATAATCCTTGGTCTGATCTGGCAAAATCAATACTGGTGAGGTAACCAAGCGTTTCTTCAATTCCTGGAAACTAGCCTCACATTCCTCAGTCCAATTGAACTTAGTATCCTTCTTCAACAATTCAGTCATAGGCTTTGCAATCTTTGAAAAGTTCTCAATGAACCTCCGGTAGTATCCTGCGAGTCCAAGAAAACTCCGGATCTCTCCAACTGTCGTTGGTGATTCCCATTCGGTTACGGTCTCAACCTTAGTGGGGTCAACTGCTATACCTTCTCCGGATATAACGTGTCCGAGGAATCCAACTTCCTTCAACCAAAACTCACATTTGCTGAATTTGGCGTATAACTGATGTTCCCTTAGTTTCTCCAAAACCAAACGCAAATGTTCCTTATGCTCCTCTTCATTCTTTGAATAAACCAGGATGTCATCAATGAACACTACGACGAACTTATCCAAAAACTCCATAAACACTTTGTTCATCAGGTTCATAAAATAGGCAGGTGCGTTAGTCAATCCAAATGACATAACGGTATACTCATACAGTCCATATCTCGTGGTGAATGCTGTCTTAGGTATGTCCTGCTCCCGAATCTTCAATTGATGGTACCCTGATCGCAAATCGATCTGGGAAAACACTTTAGCTCCTTGCAACCGATCAAACAGATCGTTGATCATTGGTAGTGGGTACTTGTTCTTGATGGTTACTTCATTCAATCCCCGATAATCTACAACCATCCTTAATGATCCATCCTTCTTTTCCACTAGAAGTACGGGTGATCCCCAAGGCGAAGAACTTGGGCGAATGTAACCTTTATCCAATAAATCCTTAATCTGATTCTTAATTTCCACCAAATCCTTTGCTGGCATCCGGTAAGGTTGCTTCGATATTGGGCCTATACCTGGCAATAACTCAATCAAAAACTCAATGTCTGTATCCGGTGGCATGCCTGACAATTCCTCAGGAAATACATCAGGAGAATCCTTTACCACTAGTACTTCTTCTTGCACAACTCCTGTTAGGCAGTTTACTTGTGTCCTGTTTGGCACATGCCGGGATACATACTTGATCCTTCTTCCTTCTGGTGTGGTAAGCAAAATTGTCTTACTGGCGCAATCGATGTTTCCTCCATACATCGACAGCCAATCCATACCAAGAATCACATCCAGACCTTGGGATTCCAGAATAATTAAATCTGTTGGGAAAACATGCCTTCCTATACTTAATGGTACTTGGAAACATCCTTGTCTGGCCATGTACTCTGCTCCTGGCGAGCATACTAGCATAGGCGTTTTAAGAATCCTAGTGGTCAGGCTATACTTTTCCACAAATCCCCTTGATATGTATGAATGCGATGCACCAGTATCGAAAAGAACGAGTGCGGTAAATGACTTAACCAAAAACTTACCGATTACTGCATCGGGCTGATTTTCAACCTCCTCCACATTAACGTGGTTCACCTGTCCCCTATTGAAAGGGTTCGGCTTCTTCCCAGAGCTTCCATTGCCATTTCCATTCTGGCCTTCAGGACATTCATTGGCATAATGTCCGGTCTTGGAACACTTGAAACAGGTGACTTGACTCAGGTCTCTCTTGGTTGGGGCCGATGGGGTGGTACGGTTCTGGCCGTTGCTTCCTCCATTCCCATTACCATTCTTGTGGCCATTATGGTTGTGCGAGCTACCTCCTCCATGGGTATGCTGAAACTGAAATCCCGGTTTAGGGGTAAAACGGGGCTTCTGCTGGGCTCCAGAGTTATACTTCCCCTGTCCATACTTCCTCTTACGGTTCTCAATCTGCTGTTGCTTCCTTCAATCATGATGGCACGATCTACCAACTCCTGGTAGTTGTTGAAACTCGCTACCATCAACTGCATGCTTAGTTCATCATTCAGTCCTTCCAGAAACTTCTCCTGCTTAGCTGCATCCGTAGCAACGTCATCTGGGGCATAACATGCTAACTTGCTGAAATCATCAACGTACTGGCCAACTGTCCTTCCTCCTTGGCGTAAGTTGCGAAACTCACGCTTCTTCATGGCCATAGCTCCTGCTGAAACATGGGCAGTGCGGAAAGCTTGCTGAAACTGATCCCATGTGACAGTGTCAACTGGGTAAGTGGCTGTGAAATTCTCCCACCATGCTGCCGCGGGTCCGTCAAGCTGATGTGCGGCAAACTTCACTTTCTCACCATCTGTGCATCCTGCAGTGGTCAACTCCCTTCCTATCTTGCGGAGCCAATCGTCTGCTACTATTGGCTCGGTGCTACTGGAAAACACCGGCGGATTCAGCCTAAGGAAACGGGCTAAGTGGTCAACAGGTGGTGGTGGTGGTGGGTTGTTGTTGTTGTTCTGCTGGTTCTGGACTAACATCTGCATCAATTGATTCTGCTGCTGGATCAACTGAGTGAGCTCCGGTGGGAATCCATTGTCACGTCTCGGAGGCATCTGAGGGTTTAGAAAAGACGAGAATTAAGAATAGAGTGAGGTCTAAAGGGAAAACACTACCCCAATGCACATGAGCAAATGCACACAAAATCACTTCATTCAATCAAACAAGGGCTTACAATCGGTCTAAAACTATCGCAAAAGTGCTCGACTATAATGTTTACAGGGGGAAATGCTACTACTATCTGGTGGTCATCTAGAAATTTGAACCGGTGGAAGACTCCATGATATCTGCTCCAGCTTCGTCTTCAAAGTCGGGTTCACTTGGATCCGAATCGGTGTCGTTGATGATGATGTAGTTGTCCGGACAGGCGATGTACTCGTCTTCCTCCTTGGATGCTAACTTCCTCTTGAGTTCTTCAATCTCCTGCTTAAGATCGCCATTGTGTCTCGCTAGAGCTACGATCTCGTCCATGTAGTCCTTGCGTGTAGACTTCAGTTCTCCTTCTAGCTCGATGATCCTTGCCTTCGCATTCTTCAACTCTATCATATCATTGCACATCTGGTTCTCGTGGCGTCGAATGTGCTGGTTTAACTCCTGGATGAAAGATGCAATGGATCTATCCTTCTTGGTGCTGACTAACTCCCATTGTTCATCTCGGCGTCCGCAAATCTGGTAGATAGTGTCCTTGAGGTCTTCTTGATAAACTTCTCCAATGCGTCCCATGGTGATATGAGCTGCCATGCTCCTTCCCAGACTCCAGGTTGGTGCATTGAAAACACTATCTATAGGCTTCGTGATTGGTGCGAATGTCCTTCCCGGAACGTGAGCTTGAATCTTCCAGCGCTCCTCTTCAGGCAGAGTGGCGTTGAAGGTTCCCGTGAAGCTTGGTAATCCAATGTTCAGGTACTTGGTGACTTCCTTCAGGTGAAATCCAAATGGTGTGCCTTCATCCGGTTGAGCGTACTTAATCTTCGCGTTCGTCATCCTAAAAGAGTAGAAAAGATGAGGAGTTAGAAAATGAGAAGAGAATGGTGATCTATGGCTTTAACTTAGTGGTCGTGTCCTACAGTCAGCGTGTGCTCTGATACCATCTCTGTAGCGACCCGACCCGAATGGATCAAGTCTACTGTGCTCCGGTGTCATCCCTGGATCAGTAATGCTGACACCACACAGTACATCGAAGGATTTATAGCAGAGTGGCAATCACACACTTATTACATCGTTGTCTCAAAGAGAACTTATTACAATAAATATGGCTTAAGGCCATCTAATAACGATAACAGCGGAAGACTCGGAAGATAAATGGGTCCATCAACTCCAACGGCATCACTGAGTATAGAACCACGACCTAAAAGCACCTTACTCGTCGTCTGAAAAGTCTGCAACATGAGAAGTTGCAGCCCGAAAACGGGTCAGCACATGGAATATGCTGGCAATGTAACACATAGAGAGTAATGGAATGAAACAGCTATACTAATGCATATATGGCTGGTGGAAAGCTCTATGGTTACAGTTTTGCGTAAAGCCAGTTTTTCCCTACTGCAAAGGAATAAATTTATTTAACTATCATGGTAGTTGTTAAACATCGAGAATGGTTGACAGCATTCCGATCCCAATTAAGTAATTAAAACCCATTAATATTAATTAGAGTAACATGTTGAGATTCACATGATATTCAAGTACTAGATACTCAAGTTGTCCATAACCGGGGACACGGCTAATCATGATTAGTTTGTACACTCTGCAGAGGTTTGCGCACTTTTCCCCACAAGACTCGATCGCCTCCGTTTGGATTCTCGCACTACATGGTGTTTGAGAAGACGGATGACCGAGACATAGTCTTTCAGAAGCGCTAGCACCTTACGTTGGATAGACCGGTACACCTACTTTCCCCTACATCTGCTAGTCTACCCTGTAAGAGTTCGCACGACTTAATCAACTATGCCAGAGCCCATAATGGCTTGTGGCTGCACACGGAAGTTTACTAGCATGAATGATCTTATGATCCCTTTGAGCCTGGGTGGCGGTCCGAAATAAAAACAGGCAAGTCCCGATAGACATCAGGTGCCTCAATCCACCCAGATGTGTATTTAAGTTGCCACCTTAAGTAAACCATTAAAATTAACAAACTCACATCTGTCATGGATATCACTCACCCAATCCACGTCTACTAGCATAGCATGGCATAATAAGCAAACGTAGAAGTAACTCCCAAAGGTTTCATAATAATACAGGTGATAGGTACTACCTCATCTACCTCCCATCCCACAATTTAATTAGATCCTAATCATGCAATGTGAGAGGATTGATCTAATGCAATAAAACTGGGTTGTAGAAAAGGTATGATCAAAGTGTTACTTGCCTTGCTGATGATCCGCGAGACCTAGGGTTTCGAAGTAACAAGCGGCGCAATCCGGGTGATCTATCGCAGACAAACAACAAGCACACAATAAGTACTCATCTAATGCACAGGTAAAACTCGAACAAGAGAACAAACTAGAAAGTTCAACTTAAGAACTCCGGTTGCAAAGAAAGAAAGAACCGAACAGACGACGAAAAAACAAACGGCGGAAGAAAACAACTCGGTTCTAGCAAGTTGAAACTAGGTCAAATTTTACTGTAGCAAAGGCTTGTTCAAGTTGATTAGACGGAATGGCGGTTTCGAGACGAAACTCCAGGCGCTTGAATCACCTGATTACGATAAACGAGCGAGAAGAAAGACTATAACAAAGATCGGATCTGAGATCACGATCGCGGAATAAATCCGACGAAAAGAAAGAGATGAACGGTTAAACGAACGGGCGTCGTTAACCGGGAAAAATCGGTGATCACGTTCGTTGAGATGAACAGTCCGAAAGAAGAATGAAAACCGATCTAGGGTTTCGGAAGAAAACCAAAACAAAGCCGAAAGAAAAACCGGAAGAAAAAAAGAGAAGAACCGGAACGGTTTTCTAGAAGAAAAACTGAACCGAGGAAAAGAAGAGGCGGCGCGGCTACCTCGGGAGGCGGGGCTCCGGGCGGCGGCTTAGGGCGGCGGCGGCGGCTTAAGGCGGCAGCGGCGCAAGGAGGAGAGGGGCAGCGGGCTTGGGTGGTGGAGGAAAAGAGAAGGGGGTGAGTATATATATATACTAGGAGGGGGGGTGTGACTTGGCCAAGGGGCAAAAGGGGGGGGGGGGGGGCGGCGGCCTAGAGTCCCGCTGGGACTCGGCTTCGCGCGAGGGGATGGGGGCGATGGCGGCTGGCTGGGCCTGGGCCCGGCTGGCCTGGCGCGCGGGAGCTGCTCCATTTTTTTAAATCGGTTTCGCGCGCAGAAAGACAAAAGAAAAACTATCTAAACGAACTCCGAAAAATCTAAAGTAAATTTTCCCCGACTCCTAAAAATGAGTCGAACAAAATGAACTTTTCTCCGGGCCTAAAATGCAATTTTTTGAAAACGCGCATTTTTCCCTATCCAAGAAAAACGCAAAAGAACTCCGGCAAAACCAAAACTTGACTTATTCATTAAATCTTCATTTTTCCTAACTTTGGGAAAGTCATATTATTCCCTCTCTCATTTTTTTGATATTGGAAAAATAATTGAAGATGAAATAAATAAATCAAATGATCCTCTTTTCCAAAATTTGAGAGAACTCAAATATGAAAATAACGAAATCTCCAACTCTCTCCGTGGGTCCTTGAGTTGCGTGAAATTTCTAGGATCAACCAAAATGCATGAAAATATGATATGCATGATGATCTAGTGTATAACATTCCAAATTGCAAATTTGGGATGTTACAAACCTACCCCCCTTAAGATGAATCTCGCCCTCGAGATTCGGGTTGGCTAGAAAATAGGTGAGGGTGGTCCTTGAGCAAATCTTCTTCTCTTTCCCAGGTGGCTTCATCCTCTGAGTGGTGGTTCCACTGAACTTTGCAAAACTTGATAACCTTGCTGCGGGTAACTCTGCTGGCATAATCGAGAATCTTGACTGGCTTCTCCTCATACGTTAAGTCGTCCTTCAACTGAATCGCTTCGAGTGGCACGGTATCTCTTAGCGGTACCTCCGCCATCTCGGCATGACATTTCTTCAGCTGAGAAACATGGAATACATCATGAACTCCTGACAGCTCCTCTGGTAATTCCAACTTATAAGCGACTTCTCCCATACGTTGCAAGATCTTGTACGGTCCAACGAAGCGCGGTGCTAATTTTCCCTTAACTCCAAAGCGCTTAACTCCTCGAAGTGGGGATACTCGAAGGTAAACTTTGTCTCCAGTTTCGTAAACTGTCTCCTTGCGTTTTGAATCTGCGTAGCTCTTCTGCCTGGACTGGGCTACCTTGAGCCTATCGCGAATCAACTTAACTTTCTGTTCAGACTCCTTAATCAAATCTGGTCCAAAGAATTGACGGTCTCCAACTTTGTCCCATGACAGCGGTGTCCTGCACCTCCTTCCGTATAAAGCTTCGAAAGGTGCCATCTTCAAACTGGTTTGGAAACTGTTATTATAAGAAAACTCCGCATACGGCAAGTTATCGTCCCAGCTAGATCCATAATCTAGTGCACAAGCTCTCAGCATATGTTCCAAAATCTGATTGACTCTCTCGGTCTGTCCATCTGTCTGCGGATGAAAATCTGTGCTGAACTCTAGTCTGGTTCCTAAAGTTTCATGCAACCGATTCCAAAATTTTGAGGTAAATTGAGTTCCTCTATCTGATATGATACTCCTCGGAACTCCATGAAACAAATGATCCTAGTCATGTATATCTTTGCCAACTTAGCACTGGTGTAAGTGGTCTTAACTGGAATGAAATGTGCTACCTTTGTCAAACGATCAACTACTACCCATATCGAGTCATAGCCTGCTTTCGTCCTGGGTAGTCATGTGATAAAATCCATGCCTATCTTATCCCACTTCCATTCGGGTATTGGCAATGGTTGTAACAATCCTGCTGCTTCTGATGCTCTGCCTTTACTCTCTGACATACGTCACAAACTGCTACATATGCTGCAATATCCTTCTTCATTCTGGTCCACCAGAATGTTTCCTTCAAATCCAAATACATCTTGGTATTCCCTGGGTGAATTGAATACGGTGAATCATGTGCCTCATGCAAAATCAACTTCCTGATCTCCGGGTCATTGGGCACATAAACACGGTCCTCAAACCATAAGGTATCGTGCTCATCCTCACGAAATCCCTTTGCTTTTCCTTCGCTCAATTTCTCTTTTATAGCAGCAATCTCCTTGTCAGATTTCTGAGCTTCTCTGATCTTATCCATCAATGTTGACTGAATCTCCAATGTTGCTACATAGCCTCTCGGAACTATTTCCAAACATAGCTCACGAAGGTTTTCTGCTAACTCCTTTGGTACTTCTGCCGTCACTAGGGTGCTGACATGGCTCTTACGGCTCAATGCGTCATCTACCACATTAGCTTTTCGGGGATGGTAATGCAATCTCATGTCATAATCCTGGATGAGCTCCAACCATCTCCTTTGTCTGAGGTTCAACTCCTTCTGCGTGAAAATGTACTTCAAACTCTTGTGATCCGTGTACACCTCACAATGATTTCCAATGAGGAAATGTCTCCATGTTTTCAATGCATGCACTACGGCTGCTAACTCCAAATCATGCGTGGCATAATTCAACTCATGAGGCTTTAGTTGCCGTGAAGCATACGAAACAACTCTCCCTTCCTGCATAAGCACTGCTCCAAGTCGTCGACGTGAAGCGTCGCAATACACCTCATAATCCTTGGTCTGATCTGGCAAAATCAATACTGGTGAGGTAACCAAGCGTTTCTTCAATTCCTGGAAACTAGCCTCACATTCCTCAGTCCAATTGAACTTAGTATCCTTCTTCAACAATTCAGTCATAGGCTTTGCAATCTTTGAAAAGTTCTCAATGAACCTCCGGTAGTATCCTGCGAGTCCGAGAAAACTCCGGATCTCTCCAACTGTTGTTGGTGCTTCCCATTCGGTTACGGTCGCAACCTTTTTGGGGCCAACTGCTATACCTTCTCCGGATATAACGTGTCCGAGGAATCCAACTTCCTTCAACCAAAACTCACATTTGCTGAATTTGGCGTATAACTGATGTTCCCTTAGTATATATATATACTAGGAGGGGGGGTGTGACTTGGCCAAGGGGCAAAAGGGGGGGGGGGCGGCGGCCTAGAGTCCCGCTGGGACTCGGCTTCGCGCGAGGGGCTGGGGGCGGTGGCGGCTGGCTGGGCCTTGGCCCGGCTGGCCTGGCGCGCGGGAGCTGCTCCTTTTTTTTTAAATCGGTTTCGCGCGCAGAAAAACAAAAGAAAAACTATCTAAACGAACTCCGAAAATTCTAAAGTAAATTTTCCCCGACTCCTAAAAATGAGTCGAACAAAATGAACTTTTCTCCGGGCCTAAAATGCAATTTTTTGAAAACACGCATTTTTCCCTATCCAAAAAAAACGCAAAAGAACTCCGGCAAAACCAAAACTTGACTTATTCATTAAATCTTCATTTTTCCTAACTTTGGGAAAGTCATATTATTCCCTCTCTCATTTTTTTGATATTGGAAAAATAATTGAAGATGAAATAAATAAATCAAATGATCCTCTTTTCCAAAATTTGAGGGAACTCAAATATGAAAATAACGAAATTTCCAACTCTCTCCGTGGGTCCTTGAGTTGCGTGAAATTTCTAGGATCAACCAAAATGCATGAAAATATGATATGCATGATGACCTAGTGTATAATATTCCAAATTGCAAGTTTGGGATGTTACAGATTCTTTTTGCCAACCGAAGTTCTTAAGTTGAACCTTCTGGTTAGATCTCTTATTTGAGTTTTACCTGTGCATTAGATGAGTACTTATTGTATGCTTGTTTGTTTGTCTGCGATAGAATACCCGGAGTGCGCCGCCTGTTACTTCGAATCGTTAGGTTTCACGGATCATCAGCAAGGCAAGTAACACTTTGATCATATCTTTTCTACTACCCAGTTTTATTGCATTAGATCAATCCTCACACATTGCATGATTAGGATCTAATTAAACTGTGGGACGGGAAGTAGTTGAGGTAGTACCTATTACGTGTTTATTATCAAACCTTTGGGAATTACTTCTACGTTTGCTTATTATGCCATGCTATGCTAGTAGACGTGGATTGGGTGAGTGATATCCATGACAGATGTGAGATTGTTAATTAATGGTTTATCTAAGGTGGAAACTTAAACACACATCTGGGTGGATTGAGGCACCTGGGTATTCCAGGACTTGCCTGTTTTCTTTTGGACCGCCACCCAGGCTCAAAGGGATCATGAGACTATTCATGCTAGAAACTTCCGTGTGCAGCCACAAGCTATTATGGGCTCTAGCATAGTTAACTAAGTCGTGCGAACTCTTACAGTGGTAGACTAGCAGATGTAGGGGATGTAGGTGGTACGGTCTACCCATCGTAAGGTGCTAGCACTTCTGAAAGACTATGTCTCAGTCATCCATCTTCTCAAACACCATGTAGTGCGGGAAACCAAATGGAGGCGACCGAGTCTTGTGGGGAAAAGTGCGCAAAACCTCTGCAGAGTGTAATAAACTAATCATGGTTAGCCGTGTCCCCGGTTATGGACATCTTGAGTATCTAGTACTTGGATTTTCATGTGAATCTCAACATATTACTCGAAATTAATTTTGTTGGGTTATGTTTAATGAGGATGCTTAATTGGGATTGAGAATGCTGTCAACCATTCTCAATGTTTAACAACCACCATGATAGTAATTAAATTTTATTCTTTTGAAGTAGGGAAAAATTGGCTTTACGCAAAACTGTAACCATAGAGCTTTCCACCAGCCAAATATGCATATAGTATAGCTGTTTCATTCCATTACTCTCTATGTGTTACCTTGCCAGCATATTCCATGTGCTGACCCGTTTCGGGCTGCAATGTTAATGTTGCAGACTTTTCAGACGACGATTAAGGAGTTTTTAGGTCGTGGTTCTATACTCAGTGATGCCGTTGGAGTTGATGGACTCACTTATCTTCCAAGCCTTCCGCTGTTATCGTTATTTGATGACCTTAAGCCATATTTATTGTAATAAGTTCTCTTTTGAGACACTCGATGTAATAAGTGTGTGATTGCTACTCTGTTATAAATCCTCCGAGTACTGTGTGGTGTCAGCATTACTGATCCAGGGATGACACCGGAGCATAAAGATCAGACTGTTTGAGGTCTGGTCGCTACAGAGATGGTATCAGAGCACACGCTGACTGTAGGACACGACCACTAAGCACAAGACCTAGATCACTATTCACTCTCTTCTCTTCTGACCTCTCATCTTTTCTACTCTTTAGGATGGCGGATGCAAGGAACAAGTTCACACAACCGGATGAAGATACACCCTTTCGACGCCACTTGAAGGAAGTCACTAGATACCTGAATATAGGAGTACCAAGCTTCACGGGAACCTACAACGCCACTTTACCTGAAGAAGAGCGCTGGATGATTCAAGTTCAAGTTCCAGGAAGGACGTTCATGCCAGTCACTGAGCCCATAGAGTTTTCTTTTGATGCACCAACTTGGAGTCTAGGAAAGAGCATGGCAGCTCACATCTCCATGGGACGCATTGGAGAAGTCTACCGCAAGGATCTCAAGGATACTATCTACCAGATTTGCGGGCGCTGAGATGAACACTGGGAGATGATCAGCACCAGGAAGGATAGATCAATCGCAGCTTTTATCCAGGAGTTAAATCAGCACATTCGATGACAGGAAAACCAGATGTGCGCCGACATGATAGATCTGAAGAAGGCTAAGACTAGAATCAAGGAACTGGAGGAAGAACTCAAGGCTACACGTAAAGATTATGAAGAGGAAATTGAAGTATTGGTGGGGAAGAATGACGACCTAATCAAGAAGATTGGAATATTTATGGGAGGCCCTACGCCAGTAGATGAAGACGAAGAACTCAAGGAGATTAGCCCGGAAGACTACATCATCATCGACGGCACCGACTCGGAACCAGATAGTAGCGATGATGACTAAGTTGATGAAGCTGGAGCAGATATTATGGAGTCAACGACCATAGAATATTTCTAGTAGACCACCTCATTAGTAGTAGTAGTCCACCATGTAAATATAGTAGTCTGAGCACTTTTGCGATAGTTAGATCAATTGTATGCCCTTGTTTGATTGATTGAAGTGAATTGTTCGCTTTTGCCTCATGAGCATATGGGTAGTGTTTTATCTTTAGACCCCCTCTATTCTTATATCTCATCTCTTCTAAAACCCTCAGATGCCTCCGAGACGTGACCCCGGATTTGCCTTTCCATCGGAGCTCACCCAGTTGATCCAGCAGCAGAACACATTGATGCAGTTGCTAGTCCAGAATTAGAATCAGGGGAACAACAACAACAACCCACCACCACCACCACCACCTGTTGACCACTTAGCCCGTTTTCTTAGGCTGAATCCGCCGGTGTTTTCCAGTAGCACCGAGCCGATAGTAGCGGATGATTGGCTCTGCAAGACAGCTAGGGAGTTGACCACAGCAGGATGCACAGATGCGGAGAAGGTGAAGTTTGCCGCACATCATCTAGAAGGACCCGCAGCATCATGGTGGGAAAATTTCACAGCCACTTTCCCAGTTGACACTGTCACATGGGATCAGTTTCAGCAGGCTTTTCGTACTGCACACGTTTCAGCAGGAGGTATGTCCATGAAGAAGCGTGAGTTTCATAACTTGCGCCAAGGAGGAAGGACAGTTGGCCAGTATGTGGAGGAATTTAGTAAGCTAGCACGTTATGCCCCAGATGACATCGCTACGGATGCAGCTAAGCAGGAGAAGTTTCTGGAAGGATTGAATGATGAGTTGAGCATGCAGTTGATGGTAGCAACCTTCAACAACTACCGGGAGTTGGTAGATCGTGCTCTTATGATTGAAGGAATAGCAGTAGATCCCGCTAAAGTTGAAACCGTGACCAAGTGGGAAGCCCCAACAAACAGTTGGAGAGATCCGGAGTTTTCTTGGACTCGCAGGATACTACCGGAGATTTATTGAGAATTTCTCAAAGATTGCGAAGCCTATGACTGAGTTGTTGAAGAGGGATACCAAGTTCATATGGACAGAGGAGTGTGAGGCTAGTCTCCAGGAGTTGAAGAAACTCTTAGTTACCTCACCAGTATTGATCTTGCCAGACCAGACCAAGGATTATGAGGTGTATTGCGACGCTTCACGTCGAGGACTTGGAGCAGTGCTTATGCAGGAAGGGAGAGTTGTTTCATATGCCTCAAGACAACTGAAGCCTCATGAGTTGAATTATGCCACGCATGATTTGGAGTTAGCAGCCGTAGTGCATGCATTGAAGACATGGAGACATTTTCTCATTGGAAATCATTGTGAGGTGTACACGGACCATAAGAGTTTGAAGTACATTTTCACACAGAAGGAGTTGAATCCCAGACAAAGGAGATGGTTGGAGCTTATCAAGGATTATGATATGAAATTGCATTATCATCCTGGAAAGGCTAATGTAGTAGCTGACGCATTAAGCCGTAAGAGCCATGTCAATACATTAATGACGGGAGGAATACCAAGGGAGTTAGCCGAAAATCTTCGTGAACTATGTTTGGAAATAGTTCCGAGAGGTTATGTAGCAGCATTGGAGATTCAGTCAACTTTGATGGATAGAATCAGAGAAGCTCAAAGGACTGACAAAGAGATTGCCGCTACAAAGGAGAAACTGAGCAAAGGAAAAGCTAAAGGATTTCGTGAGGATGAGCACGACACCCTATGGTTTGAAGACCGTGTTTATGTGCCCAATGACCCAGAGATCAGGAAGTTGATTTTGCAAGAGGCACACGACTCACCGTATTCGATTCACCCAGGAAATACCAAGATGTATCTGGATTTGAAGGATATTTTCTGGTGGACTGGAATGAAGAAGGATATAGCGGAGTATGTAGCAGTTTGTGATGTATGTCAGAGTAAAGGCAGAGCATCAGAAGCCAGCAGGATTGTTACAACCATTGCCGATACCCGAATGGAAGTGGGATAAGCTCGGCATGGATTTTATCACGGGATTACCCAGGACTCGTTCAGGCTATGACTCGATTTGGGTTGTAGTTGATCGATTGACGAAGGTAGCTCATTTCATCCCAGTAAAGACCACTTACACCAGTGCTAAGTTGGCAAAGATATACATGACCAGGATCGTATGTTTGCATGGAGTTCCAAGGAGTATCATATCAGATAGAGGAACCCAGTTTACCTCAATGTTCTAGAAGCAGTTGCATGAAACTTTGGGTACCAGGCTAGAATTCAGTACAACTTTTCATCCATAGACAGATGGACAGACCGAGAGAGTCAATCAGATTTTGGAGGATATGCTGAGAGCTTGTGCGCTAGATTACGGATCTAGTTGGGATGATAAATTGCCATATGAAGAGTTCTCTTACAACAACAGTTATCAAACCAGTTTAAAGATGGCCCCTTTCGAAGCTTTGTATGGAAGGGGGTGCAGGACACCGCTGTCATAGGACGAAGTTGGAGACCGCCAGTTGTTTGGACCTGACTTGATTAAAGAGTCTGAACAGAAGGTGAAGTTGATTCGTGATAGGCTCAAGGTAGCCCAGTCCAGATAGAAGAGTTATGCAGATTCTAAACGGAAGGAGACTGTTTATGAAGTCGGAGACAGAGCTTATCTTCGAGTATCTCCACTTCGAGGAACAAAGCGTTTTGGAGTTAAGGGAAAGTTAGCGCCACGATTTGTAGGACCATATCGAGTTTTGGAGCGTATGGGAGAAGTGGCCTACAAGTTGGAATTGCCCGAAGGATTGTCAGGAGTACATGATATGTTCCACGTTTCTCAGTTAAAGAAATGTCACGCGGAGATGGCTGACATACCGTTGAGAGACACAGTGCCTTTGGAAACTATTCAGTTGGATAACGATTTGACCTACGAGGAGAAACCAATTAAGATCCTCGAGTTTGCCAGTCGAGTCACTCGCAGCAAGGTTATCAAGTTTTGCAAAGTTCAGTGGAGCCACCACTCAGAGGATGAAGCCACCTGGGAGCGAGAGGAAGATTTGCTCAAAGACCACCCTCACCTATTTTCTAGCCAACCCGAATCTCGAGGGCGAGATTCATCTTAAGGGGGTAGCTTTGTAACATCCCAAAATTTCAATTTCGAATGTTATACATTAGATCATCATGCATATCATATTTTATTTTGCATTTTGGTTGATCCTAGAAATTCTACGCAACTCAATGACCCACGGAGAGAGTTGGGGATTTCGTTATTTTCATATTTGAGTTCTCTCAAATTTTGAGAATAGGATCATTTGATTTTATTTATTTTATCATCAATTATTTCTATTACAAAAATATGAGAGAGGGAATAAAATGACTTTCCCAAACTAAAGAAATATTGAGGATTTAATAATAAAATCAAATAAGATTTTATTTCGGAGTTTTTCGGTGTTTTATTTGAATTTAGGAAAAATGTGCGTTTTTCAAAATTGCATTTAGGGCCCAAATAAATGTTCACCTTGTGCGGCTTGATTTTAGAAGCCCGTGAAAATTTATTTCGGAATTTTTGGAATCCGTTTAGTATTTCTTTTTATTTTTCTTCCGAGAGGAATAATTAAAAAAACAAACCGACTTCGGGTCGTACCCGAGCGGGACACCGCCCGGGGGCAGCCTTTAAATAGCACTGCCCCGAGCCGCCCCAGCCCATCAGCCCCGCCTCGATCTGCGCGCGC
Source organism: Triticum aestivum (assembly GCF_018294505.1). NCBI lineage: Eukaryota > Viridiplantae > Streptophyta > Magnoliopsida > Poales > Poaceae > Triticum > Triticum aestivum. Next base: position 30,925,381 of record NC_057806.1, on the reverse strand, counting down.
CGCCGGAGCTGCCGCCACCGACGATCCCGCCGCCCGAGGTTCGCCGCGCCTCGTTTTCCGTGCCGAAAAAAAATTCGGCGTTCGTCGTTTTTCTTTTTCTCGGATTAAATCCGCGATTTTTCTGATCGCGATTCCTGATCCGATTTTCGTTTTAGTTTATTTTTTTGCTCGTTTATCGGAATCAGGCGATTCAAGCGCCTAGGGATTCGTCTCGAAACCCTCTATCCGTTTAACCAACTTAAACAAGTTTTCGCTACTGTAAAATTTGCCCTAGATCCAGATTACTAGAACGAATTTGTTTTCTTTCGCCGTTTGACTTTCGTTGCTTCGTTCGATTTGATTCTTTTTGCCAACCGGAGTTCTTAAGTTGAACCTTCTGGTTAGATCTCTTATTTGAGTTTTACCTGTGCATTAGATGAGTACTTATTGTATGCTTGTTTGTTTGTCTGTGATAGAATACCCGGAGTGTGCCGCCTGTTACTTCGAATCGTTAGGTTTCACGGATCATCAGCAAGGCAAGTAACACTTTGATCATACCTTTTCTACTACCCAGTTTTATTGCATTAGATCAATCCTCACACATTGCATGAATAGGATCTAATTAAATTGTGGGATGGGAAGTAGTTGAGGTAGTACCTATTACCTGTTTATTATCAAACCTTTGGGAGTTACTTCTACGTTTGCTTATTATGCCATGCTATGCTAGTAGACGTGGATTGGGTGAGTGATATCGATGACATATGTGAGATTGTTAATTAATGGTTTATCTAAGGTGGCAACTTAAACACACATCCGGGTGGATTGAGGCACCTGGGTATTCCAGGACTTGCCTGTTTTCTTTTGGACCGCCACCCAGGCTCAAAGGGATCATGAGACTATTCATGCTAGAAACTTCCGTGTGCAGCCACAAGCTATTATGGGCTCTAGCATAGTTGACTAAGTCGTGCGAACTCTTATAGTGGTAGACTAGCAGATGTAGGGGATGTAGGTGGTACGGTCTACCCATCGTAAGGTGCTAGCGCTTCTGAAAGACTATGTCTCGATCATTCGTCTTCTCAAACACCATGTAGTGTGAGAAACCAAACGGAGGTGATCGAGTCTTGTGGGGAAAAGTGCGCAAACCTCTGCAGAGTGTAATAAACTAATCATGGTTAGTCGTGTCCCTGGTTATGGACATCTTGAGTATCTAGTACTTGGATTTTCATGTGAATCTCAACATGTTACTCTAAATTAATTTTGTTGGGTTATGTTTAATGATGATGCTTAATTGGGATTGAGAATGTTGTCAACCATTCTCAATGTTTAACAACGACCATGATAGTAATTAAATTTTATTCTTTTGAAGTAGGGAAAATTTGGCTTTACGCAAAACTGTAACCATAGAGCTTTCCACCAGCCAAATATGCATATAGTATAGCTGTTTCATTCCATTACTCTATATGTGTTACCTTGCCAGCATATTCCATGTGCTGACCTGTTTCGGGCTGCAACGTTAATGTTGCAGACTTTTCAGACGATGATTAAGGAGTTTTTAGGTCGTGGTTCTATACTCAGTAATGCTGTTGGAGTTGATGGACTCACTTATCTTCCAAGCCTTCCGTTGTTATCGTTATTAGATGGCCTTAAGCCATATTTATTGTAATAAGTTCTCTTTTGTGACACTCGATGTAATAAGTGTGTGATTGCTACTCTGTTATAAATCCTCCGAGTACTGTGTGGTGTCAGCATTACTGATCCAGGGATGACACCGGAGCACAGAGATCAAACTGTTTGAGGTCCGGTCGCTACACTCCGGCGGTGTACCGGGATGTGCAATGAATCAAGAGTGACATGTATGAAAGAATTATGAACAGTGGCTTTGCCACAAATATGATGTCAACTACATGATAATGCAAAGCAATATGACAATGATGAAGTGTGTCATAATAAACGGAACTGTGAAAAGTTGCATGGCAATATATCTCGGAATGGCTATGGAAATTCCATAATAGGTACGTATGGTGGCTGTTTTGAGGAAGGTATATGGTGGGTTTATGGTACCAGCAGAAGTTTCGTGGTACTAGAGAGGCTAGCAATGGTGGAAGGGTGAGAATGCGTATAATCCATGGACTCAACACTAGTCATAAAGAACTCACATATTTATTGCAAAAATCTATTAGTTATCGAAACAAAGTACTACGTGCATGCTCCTAGGGGGATAGATTGGTAGGAAAAGACCATCGCTCGTCCCCGACCACCACTCATAAGGAAGACAATCAATAAATAAATCATGCTTCGACTTCATCACATAACGGTTCACCATACGTGCATGCTACGGGAATCACAAACTTCAGCATAAGTATCTCTCAAATTCACAACTACTCAACTAGCATGAATCTAATATTACCATCTTCATATCTCAAAACAATCATCAAGTATCAAACTTCTCATAGTATTCAATGCACTTTATATGGAAGTTTTTATTATATCCATCTTGGATGCCTATCGTATTATGACTAATTTCTTAACCAAAGCAAATTACCATGCTGTTCTAAAAGACTCTCAAAATAATATAAGTGAAGCATGAGAGATCAATAATTTCTATAAAATAAAACCACCACCGTGCTCTAAAAAGATATAAGTGAAGAACTAGAGCAAAATTATCTAGCTCAAAATATATAAGTGAAGCACATAGAGTATTCTAATAAATTCCGATTCATGTGTGTCTCTCCAAAAGGGTGTGTACAACATGGATGATTGTGGTAAACTAAAAAGCAAAGACTCAAATCATACAAGACGCTCCAAGCAAAACACATATCATGTGGTGAATAAAAATATAGCCTCAAGAAAGTTACCGGTGGACGAAGACGAAAGAGGGGATGTCTTTCGGGGCATCCCCAAGCTTAGACTTTTGGTTGTCCTTCAATTTTACCTTGGGGTGCCTTGGGCATCCCCAAGCTTAGGCTCTTGCCACTCCTTATTCCAAAATCCATCAAATTTTTACCCAAAAACTTGAAAACTTCACAACACAAAACTCAACAGAAAATCTCATGAGCTCCGTTAGTATAAGAAAACAAACCACCACTTTAAGTTACTGTAGTCAACTCACTCTTTATTTATATTGGTTTTAAAACTATTGTATTCCAACTTCTCTATGGTTCATACCCCCCCTCCCCCCGATACTAGCCATAGATTCATTAAGATAAGTAAACAACACACGAAAAACAGAATCTGTCAAAAACAGAACACTCTGTAGTAATCTATAGGTTTGGAATACTTCTGTTACTCCAAAAATCCTGAGAAATTAGGAAGTCCTAAATAATTTGTACATTGATCTACTGCAGTTGGAGTTGGTATTTTATCGCTCTCTGGTAAAAAAACAAAAATTATTCTCGTGAGCACATACTTTCTGTTTTTTTCTAGCAAGATCAAACAACAATCATCGAAGAATACCCTAAAGGCTTTACTTGGCACAAACACTAATCAAAACATAAAAAACACAATCATAACAGAGGATAGATGATTTATTTATTACTAAACAGGAACAAAAATCAAGGAACAAAAATAAAATTGGGTTGCCTCCCAACAAGCGCTATCGTTTAACGCCCCTAGCTAGGCATAAAAGCAAGAATAGATCTAGGTATTGCCATGATAGTGATAAGGTAAATCACGAAAAATCATATCATACTCCATACGTCCAGCATCAAGTTTTATTTGTGGCAAGCAAAAGTAATTAAAAGGGCTAAATTTAATGGGACAAAAGTCCCCAAGATCAAGCTCGGGAGGTATTGGTTCCTCCTTTAGCCCCTCATATTGCACAATCAATTCATCATTATAAGCATTCTTTTGGCAAAAAGTCATGAGCTCTTGTTCAAGGGAAAAACCTAACCCATTGTTCCGGATAGCAAAATTATTGTTAAGTTCAGAAATCCTGTCAACTAGAACATCGGTAGGAACCTTTTTTCTAAGGTTTTTATTAAAAGCAACATGATCTAAAGATCGTAAGCGCATCATGTCTTCTTGATAAAAAAGGATTGCTTCTATGGGAAGACGGTCGGCATCCACCCTATAATGCACAAAAATTTATTTGGCTTCTTGTATTATAAATCTGAACTCATGAGCTAAAAAGATGGTAGCTGCTCGCTTAACAAAAGAATGCTCAACATTAGAAAATTCTAGAAAAATCCTTTGAATGCAAGGGTGCATATGAATAAATTGTCTTTCAAGTTCAACTATGAGCAAAGATATAGCATCCACAAAACTACTAGTTCTATGAAGAATAGACCCTCCCATAGTGGGCAAAGCACTGTCACAAGTAACGAAATCTTGAATAACTCCTTTTCCAATAACATTACCACTACCGATCCGAAACTTTTTAGTGTGTAAAATAGTATGTTCTTCTTGAGGATTATCGAAAGCATCAAAGTTCCCCCCGTTGTTACCATTATCCTTATCAATGATAATCTCCTCAGTTTCATAAACATGATGGCAACAAATCGCACTAAGAAAGGATACACAAGAGGCAAGCGAGAGAAGGCGAACGGAAAAAGAGGCGAATAAAACAGCAAGGGTGAAGTGGGGGAGAGGAAAATGAGAGGCAAATGGCAAATAATGTAATGCGAGGGATAAGAGTTTGTGATGGGTACTTGGTATGTCTTGGCTTGAGTGTAGATCTCGCCGGCAACGGCGGCAGAAATCCTTCTTGCTACCTCTTGAGCATGTGTTGGTTTTCCCTTGAAGAGGAAAGGGTGATGCAGCAAAGTATGTAAGTATTTCCCTCAGTTTTTGAGAACCAAGGTATCAATCCAGTAGGTGACTACACGCAAGTCGCCTAGTACCTGCAGAAACAAATAAGAACCTTCCAACCAATGCGATAAAGGGGTTGTCAATCCCTTCACGGCCACTTGCAAAAGTGAGATCTGATCAAGATAATAAGATAATTATATTTGGTAAACCAACAATTATGAATATAGGCATCACGTCCGTGTTAAGTAGACCAAAACGATTCTGCATCTACTACTATTACTCCACACATCAACCGCTATCCAGCATGCATCTAGAGTATTAAGTTCATAAGAACAGAGTAACACATTAGGCAAGATGACATGATGTAGAGGGATAAACTCAAGCAATATGATATAAACCCCATCTTTTTATCCTCGATGGCAACAATACAATACGTGCCTTGCTGCCCCTGCTGTCACTGGGAAAGGACACCGCAAGATTGAACCCAAAGCTAAGCACTTCTCCCATTGCAAGAAAGATCAATCTAGTAGGCCAAACCAAACTGATAATTCGATGAGACTTGCAAAGATATCAAATCATGCATATAAGAATTCAGAGAAGAATCAAATATTGTTCATAGATAATCTTAATCATAAACCCACAATTCATCGGATCTCGGCAAACACACCGCAAAAATAATTACATCGAATAGATCTCCAAGAACATCGAGGAGAACTTTGTATTGAGAACCAAAGAGAGAGAGAAGAAGCCATCTAGCTAATAACTATGGACCCGAAGGTCTGTGGTAAACTACTCACACATCATCGGAGAGGGTATGGTGTTGATGTGGAAGCCCTCCGTGATCGAATCCCCCTCTGGCAGATCACCGAAAAAGGTCCCCAGATGGGATCTCACGGGTACAGAAGGTTGCGGCGGTGGAAAAGTGGTTTCGTGGCTCCCCTCGATATTTTCAGGGTATAAGAGTATATATACGCGAAGGAAGTAGGTCGATAGAGCTACGTGGGGCCCACAAGGGTGGGGGGCGCGCCACCCTACGTCGTGGCTGCCTCGTTGCTTCCTTGACCTCCTCTCCAAGTCTCTTGGATTGCGTTTGTTCCAAAAAAGATCCTCGCGAAGGTTTCATTCCATTTGGATTCTGTTTGATATTCCTTTTCTGCCGAACACTGAAATCAGCAAAAAACAATAACTGGCACTAGGCCTCCGTTTTAATAGGTTAGTCCCAAAAATAATATAAAAGTGCATATTAAAGCCCATTAAACATCCAAAACAGATAATATAATAGCATGGAACAATAAAAAATTATTGATATGTTGGAGATGTATCACGGTGTTAGGTGCTAAATGATATAATTGGGGGGCCATTATTGCTAAAAGGTTCATCTTATTGCTAAAGATGGAGATTTATTCGGTGGGATTTATGCAAGTCGTTTAGCTAACTATTTGAATGTAGCTATTAGAAGTAATGATATTGAGTTGCCACCTGCTTTTCTGGATTATGAGGCTATGGCATGCCACTAGTTTCTAAAGAGGAACGAACAGATCCTCCAGTACCGACTAATCTTTGATAGACGGCGTGCCATCCTTGTTACTCTTCCTGCTCCTGCTTTCTTTAATTTTCAGGCAAAGGGAGGATATTTTATAACTAGAGAGGAGGCAGACGAGTATAAGAGAACAACGGAGGCTGCTCGCCTCCATGCTGGAACCCTTCAGGCAGTAGCTGATGCGTCTCAGTACAACCTCGACTTCAACTTTGGATATCCACTAGGCCATCCATGGGCATAGACCAACTTGGGCCAAAATCCTAAGCTTGGGGGAGTACGTGTTCCTCACCGACATTACATTAATGTTTACACACTCATTTTAGTTGTCGGTGTTCATACTTTTTCATTGTATTATCCATGTTAGTTTATTTGTTTTTTTCGCTTTCTTCTTGTGTGTTCGAAAAACCTTAAGAAAAACAAAAAAATAGTTATAGTTAGTTTACTCTCTATGCATGCTTAGTAGTAATATTAAAAGAAAACCTAAAAAGATTTCTCGTTCCTCTTTTGCTTGTTGGGAGCTTTCCCGTGTAAATAGTTTTTCTTGTTCTTGTTTTACTTTCTTCAGAAAAACAAAAACTCCAAAAATATTTTAGTGTGTTTCTTTGAAATCCGTTTCTTTTCTTGTGGGGTCGAGAGGAGAAGACCACGATGAAAATGTTGAGTGGCTCCCATGCATTATTGTTGATCTAACAAAAGAGCCCATATTACCTTGTCTTATCCTTTGAATAAACGTTTGCAGATTCCAGCTAGTCCAATGCACGAGCACTATTATTATTATCCACACTGTTCGGTCGTGCGAGTGAAAGGCAATAATGACGATATATGATGAAATGATTGAGATGAGGAAAAGCTGGTATGAACTCGACCTATCTTGTTTTTGTAAATATGATTAGTTCATCATTCCTGATTCAGCCTATTATGAATAAAACATGTTTGCAATGACAATTAGATATTATAGTTACTCATGCCATGCTTAATTAGCTAAGAGTTTATAATGGTTTAGCTTGCGTGCCAACATGCTATTAAAATGGTTGTGATGTAGTATGATAGGATGGTATCCTCCTTTGAATGATTCGAGTGGCTTGACTTGGCACATGTTCACACATGTAGTTGAAATAAAATCAACATAGCCTCTATGATATTTATGTTCATGGTGATTTATATCTTACTCATGCTTGCATTCAATGTTGGTTAATCTCAATGCATGTTTGTGACTGTTGTTGCTCTCTAGTTGGTCGCTCCCCAGTCTTTTTCTAGCTTTCACTTGTACTAAGTGGGAATGCTGCTTGTGTATCCACTTCCATAAACCTGAAGGTTGTTCCATATGAGTCCACCACACCTTCCTATATATATGCGGTATTTACCTGCTGTTCCAAGTAAATTTGCAAGTGCCAACCTCTAAACCTTCAATTGATAATTTGTTCTATATGCTCGAATAACTCATGTACCAACTAGAGCTGTCAATATCTTCCATGCTAGGTGGGTGTTATTCTCACGATGAGTGGACCCCGCTCATCATTAACGAGAAATTGGCTGGTAATCGGGATGCCTAGTCCCATGCTCAAATCAAATCAAATCAAAATAATTTCAAACAAAACTCCCCCGGGATTTTTGTTAGTTCGACGGTACTCATTGTTTCGGACCAGCCGTGGAGTGTACTTGTTGGTGGTGGCAGAGTATAAACTTTACCATTCTGTTTGGGCACCGCCTATAATGTATGTAGCATGGAAGATACCAAGATCTCTTAGTTGTTATGTTGACAATGAAAGCATACTGCTCAAAATATTATTAAATCTCTATTTCAAAACTCGAGCTCTGGCACCTCTGCAAATCCCCGCTTCCCTTTGCGAAGGGCCTATCTATTTAGTTTTATTGCTGAGTCATCATCCTCTTATAAAAAGCACCAGTTAGAGAGCACCACTGTCATTTGTATGCATTGTTATTAATTTATATTGAGTATGATTGTGACTGGATCTCTTTTACCATGAATTACAATGTCTAGTAAGTCCTTGATCTTCAGGGGTGCTCTGCATTTATGGTTTGCGGTCTCAGAAAGGGCTAGCGAGATACCACATTGTTATATCATATCATGATTGTTTTGAGAAAGTGTTGTCATCCGAGATTTATTATTATTGCTCGCTAGTTGATTCTGCCATTGATATGAGTAATTGTGAGACCTAAAAGTTATTCTGGATATGGTTAGTTCATAATATTTGCTGAAAACTTGAATGCTGACTTTACATATTTGCAACAACGAGATCAAACAAAGTTTGTAAAAAAAATCTTTATCACTTTCAGTTTATCAGCAAAGGTTTAAGCTTGGGGGAGTTGATACGTCTCCAACGTATCTACTTTTCCAAACTCTATTGCCCTCGTTTTGGACACTAACTTGCATGATTTGAATGGAACTAACCCGGACTGACACTGTTTTCAGCAGAATTGCCATGGTGTTATTTTTGTGCAGAATAAAAAGTTCTCAGAATGACTTGAAAATCAACGTAGATAACTTTTGGAATATATAAAAAATATTGGCGAAAGAATCAGCAGCAGGGGCCCACACCCTAGCCACAAGGGTGGGGGGCGTGCCCACCCCCCTGGGGCGCGCCCTCCGACCTTGTGGGCCCCCTAGACCTCCACCGACCTCAACTCCAACTCCATATATTCACTTTCGGGGAGAAAAAAATCAGAGAGAAGGATTCATCGTGTTTTACGATACAGAGTTGCCGCCAAGCCCTGTTCTTCCTCGGGAGGGCAGATCTGGAGTCTGTTCGGGGCTCAGGAGAGGGGAATCCATCGCCATCGTCATCATCAACCATCCTCCATCACCAATTTCATGATGCTCACCGCCGTGCGTGAGTAATCTCATCGTAGGCTTGATGGACGATGATGGGTTGGATGAGATTTACCATGTAATCGAGTTAGTTTTGTGAGGGTTTGATCCCTAGTATCCACTATGTTCTAAGATTGATGTTGCTATGACTTTTCTATGCTTAATGCTTGTCACTAGGGCCCGAGTGCCATGATTTAAGATCTGAACCTATTATGTTTTCATGAATATATTTGTGTTCTTGATCCGATATTGCAAGTTATAGTCACCTACTACGTGTTATGATCCGACAACCCTGGAGTGACAATAGTCGGGACCACTCTCGATGATGACCGTAGTTTGAGGAGTTCATGTATTCACTAAGTGCTAATGCTTTGGTCCGATACTCTATTAAAAGGAGGCCTTAATATCCCTTAGTTTTGAAGGAAATATGCCCTAGATGCAATAATAAAGTTGTTATTTATATTACCTTATATTATGATAAATGTTTATTATTCATGCTAGAATTGTATTAACCGGAAACTTAGTACATGTGTGAATACATAGACAAACAAAGTGTCCCTAGTATGCCTCTACTTGACTAGCTCGTTAATCAAAGATGGTTAAGTTTTGTGACCATAGACATGTGTTGTCATTTGATGAACGGGATCACATCATTAGAGAATGATGTGATGGACAAGACCCATCTGTTAGCTTAGCATAATGATCGTTTAGTTTTATTGCTATTACTTTCTTCATGACTTATCCATATTCCTCTGACTATGAGATTATGCAACTCCCGAACACCGGAGGAACACCTTGTGTGCTATCAAACATCACAACGTAACTGGGAGATTATAAAGATGGTCTACAGGTGTCTCTGAAGGTGTTTGTTGAGTTGGCATAGATCAAGATTAGGATTTGTCACTCCATGTATCAGAGAGGTATCTCTGGGCCCTCTCGGTAATGCACATCACTATAAGCCTTGCAAGCAATGTGACTAATGAGTTAGTTGCGGGATGATGCATTACGAAACGAGTAAAGAGACTTACCGGTCATGAGATTGAACTAGGTATAAGGATACCAACGATTGAATCTCGAGCAAGTAACATACCGATGACAAAGGGAATAACGTATGTTGTTATGTGGTTTGACCGATAAAGATCTTCATAGAATATGTAGGATCCAATATGAGCATCCAAGTTCTGCTATTGGTTATTGACCGGAATATGTCTCGGTCATGTCTACATAGTTCTCGAACCCGTAGGGTCCGCATGCTTAACGTTCGATGACGATTTGTAATATGAGTTATGTGTTTTGGTGACCAAAGTTTGTTCGGAGTCCCGGATGAGATCATAGACATGATGAGGAGTCTCGAAATGGTCGAGAGGTAAAGATTCATATATTGGAAGGTTATATTCGGACATCGAAATGGTTCCAAGTGATTCAGGTATTTTTCCGGAGTACCGAGGGGTTGCCGGAAACCCCCGGGGAAGTGTTGGGCCAACATGGGCCTAAAGGGAGAGAGAGGGAAGCCCACGGGGGGTGGCTACGCGCCCCCCTCCTAGGGAGTCCGAATAGGACAAGGAGGAGGGGGCGGCGCCCCCCTTCCCTTTCCCTCTCCCTCTCCTTCCTATCCCCTCTGGTGGTGAAAGGAAAGGGGATCCTACTTGGACTAGGAGTCCAAGTAGGTCTCCCCCCATGGAGCACCCCTCATGGCCGTCGGCCTCATCCTCCCCCCTTTATATACATGGGCGGGGGCACCCCAAGGGCACACCAAGAAATCTCATAGCCGTGTGCGGTGCCCCCCTCCACAATTTACTCCTCCGGTCATATTGTCGTAGTGCTTAGGCGAAGCCCTGCGTGGATCACATCACCATCACCGTCACCACGCCGTCGTGCTATCGGAACTCTCCCTCGACCCTCTACTGGATCAAGAGCTCGAGGGACGTCATTGAGCTGAACGTGTGCTGAACACGAAGGTGCCGTACGTTTGGTACTTGGATCGGTTGGATTGTGAAGACGTCCGACTACATCAACCGTGTTAACCTAACGCTTCCGCTTTTGGTCTACGAGGGTACGTGGACACACTCTCCCCCTCTCGTTGCTATGCATCTCCTAGATAGATCTTTCGTGATTGTAGGAATTTTTTTGAAATTGCATGCCACGTTCCCCAACAGTGGCATCCGAGCCAGGTCTATGCATGGATGATATGCATGAGTAGAACACAAAGAGTTGTGGGCGGTAATAGTCATGCTTCTTACCACCAACGTCTTACTATGATTCGGTGGTATTGTTGAATGAAGCGGCCCGGACCGACATTACATGACCGCGTTCATGAGACTGGTTCTACCGAAGTGCTTTGCACACAGGTGGCTGGCGGGTGTCTGTTTCTCCAACTTTAGTTGAATAGAGTTTGACTACGGTCAGTCCTTGTTGAAGGTTAAAACAACACACTTGATGAAAAATTGTTGTGGTTTTGATGCATAGGTAAGAACGGTTCTTGCTAGAAGCCCATAGCAGCCACGTAAAACTTGCAACAAAAAAGTAGAGGACGTCTAACTTGTTTTTGCCGGGCATGTTGTGATGTGATATGGTCAAGACGTGATGAGATATAAATTGTTGTATGAGATGATCATGTTTTGTAAAAGCTATCGGCCACTGACAGGAGACTTATGGTGTTGCTTTATTGTATGAAATGAATCACCATGTAATTGCTTTACTTTATCACTAAGCGGTAGCGATAGTCATAGAGGCAATAGTTGGCGAGACGACAATGATGTTACGATGGAGATCAAGGTGTCAAGCCGGTGACGATGGAGATCATGACGGTGCTTTGGAGATGGAGATCAAAGGCACAAGATGATGATGGCCATATCATGTCACATATTTTGATTGCGTGTGATGTTTATCCTTTATGCATCTTATTTTGCTTAGTATGGCGGTAGCATTATAACATGATCCCTCAACAAATTTCAAGGTACAAGTGTTCTTCCTGAGTATGCACCGTTGCTACAGTTCGTCGTGCCGAGACACCACGTGATGATCGGGTGTGATAAGCCCTACATTCACATACAACGGTTGCAAGCCAGTTTTGCACGTCCAAGATACTTGGGTTAAACTTGACGAGCCTAGCATATGCAGATATGGCCTCGAAACACTGAGACCGAAAGGTCAACGCGAATCATATAGTAGATATGATCAACATAGAGATGTTCAACGTTAAAACTAATCCATCTCACGTGATGATCGGACATGATTTAGTTGATATGGATCTCGTGATCATTTAGATGACTAGAGGGATGTCTATCTAAGTGGGAGTTCTTAAGTAATATGATTAATTAAACTTTAATTTATCATGAACTTAGTACCTGATAGTTTTTTCATATCTATGTTGTTGTTGATCAATGGCCCGTGCTACCGATCCCTTGAATTTTAATGCGTTCCTAGAGAAATCTAAGTTGAAAGATGATGGTAGCAACTACACGGACTGGGTCTGTAACTTGAGGATTATCCTCATTGCTGCATAGAAGAATTACGTCCTGGAAGCACTGCTAGGTGCAAGACCCGCTGCAGGAGCAACTCCAGATGTTATGAACGTCTAGCAGAGCAAAGCTGATGACTACTCAATAGTTCAGTGTGCCATGCTTTACGACTTAGAATCAGGACTTCAAAGACGTTTTGAACGTCATGGAGCATATGAGATGTTCTAGGAGTTGAAGTTAATATTTCAAGCAAATGCCCGAGTTGAGAGATATGAAGTCTCCAACAGGTTCTATAGCTGCAACATGGAGGAGAATAGTTCTATCAGTGAACACATACTTAAAATGTCTGGGTACCATAACCACTTGACTCAGCTGGGAGTTAATCTTCCTGATGATTGTGTCATTGACAGAGTTCTTCAATCACTGCCACCAAGCTATAAAGGCTTCATGATGAACTATAATATGCAAGGGATGGAAAAGACAATTCCCGAGCTCTTCGCGATGCTAAAGGCTGCGGAGGTAAAAATCAAGAAGGAGCATCAAGTGTTGATGGTGAACAAGACCACTAGTTTCAAGAAAAAGGGCAAAGGGAAGAAGGGGAACTTCAAGAAGAACAACAAGCAAGTTGTTGCTCAAGGGAAGAAGACCAAGTCTGGATCTAAGCCTGAAACTGAATGCTTCTACTGTAAAGGGACTGGTCACTGGAAGCGGAACTGCCCCAAGTATTTGGCGGATAAGAAGGATGGAAAAGTGAAAGGTATATTTGATATACATGTTATTGATGTGTACCTTAATAATGCTCGTAGTAGCGCCTGTGTATTTGATACTAGTTCTGTTGCTCATATTTGCAACTCGAAATAGGGGCTACAGATTAAACGGAGATTGGCTAAGGACGAGGTGACGATGCGTGTGGGAAATGGTTCCAAAGTCAACGTGATCGCCGTCGGCACGCTACCTCTACATCTACCGTTGGGATTAGTTTTAGACCTAAATAATTTTTATTTGGTGCCAGCGTTGAGCATGAACGTTATATCTGGATCTTGTTTGACGTGAGACGGTTATTCATTTAAATCAGAGAATAATGGTTGTTCTATTTATATGAGTCATATCTTTTATGCTCATGCACCCTTGATGAGTGGTCTATTTTTGTTGAATCTCGATTGTAGTGATACACATATTCATAATACTAAAACCAAAATATGCAAAGTTAATAATGATAGTGCAACTTATTTGTGGCACTGCCGTTCAGGTCATATTGGTGCAAAGCGCATGAAGAAACTCCATGTTGATGGGCTTTTGAAATCACTTGATTATGAATCACTTGATTATGAATCACTTGATGCTTGTGAACCATGCCTCATGGGCAAGATGACTAAGACTCCGTTCTTCGGAATAACAGAGCGAGCAAATGACTTGTTGGAAATAATACATACTGATGTATGCGGTCCGATGAGTGTTGAGGCTCGCGGCGGGTATCGTTATTTTCTAACCTTCACTGATGATTTGAGGAGATATGGGTATATCTACTTAATGAAATATAAGTCTGAAACATTCGAAAAGTTCAAAGAATTTCAGAGTGAAGTGGAAGATGATCGTAACAAGAAAATAAAGTTTCTAGGATCTGATCGTGGAGAAGAATATTTGAGTTACGAGTTTGGTCTTCATTTGAAACAATGTGAAATAGTTTCGCAACTCACACCACCTGGAACACCACAACGTAATGGTGTGTCCGAACGTCATAACCATACTTTATTATATATGGTGCTATCTATGATGTCTCTTACCGATTTACCGCTATCATTTTGGGGTTATGCTTTAGAGACGGCTGCATTCACGTTAAATAGGGCACCATCTAAATCCGTTGAGACGACACCATATGAACTATGGTTTGGCAAGAAACCTAAGTTGTCGTTTCTTAAAGTTTGGGGCTGCAATGCTTATGTGAAAAAGCTTCAACCTGATAAGCTCGAACCCAAATCGGAGAAATGTGTCTTTATAGGATACCCAAAGGAGACTATTGGGTACACCTTCTATCACAAATCCGAAGGCAAGATATTCGTTGCTAAGAATGGATCCTTTCTAGAGGAGTTTCTCTTGAAAGAAGTGAGTGGGAGGAAAGTAGAACTTGATGAGGTAATTGTACCTCTCCCGAATTGGAAAGTAGTTCATCACAGAAATCAGTTCCAGTGATTCCTACACCAATTAGTGAGGAATATAATGATGATGATCATGAAACTTCAGATCAAGTTACTACCGAACCTCGTAGGTCAACCAGAGTGTGATCCACACCGGAGTGGTACGGTAATCATGTTCTAGAGGTGATGTACTTGACCATGACGAACCTACAAACTATGAGGAAGTGATGATTAGCCCAGATTCCGCAAAATGGCTTGAGGACATGAAATCTGAGATGGGATCCATGTATGAGAACAAAGTGTGGACTTTGGTTGACTTGCCCGATGATCGGCAAGCCATAGAGAATAAATGGATCTTCAAGAAGAAGACTGAAGCAGATGGTAATGTTACTGTCTACAAAGCTCGACTCGTTGCGAAAGGTTTTCGACAAGTTCAAGGAGTTGACTACAATGAGACCCTCTCACCCGTAGCGTTGCTTAAGTCTGTCCGAATCATGTTAGCAATTGCCGCATTTTATGATTATGAAATTTGGAAAATGGATGTCAAAACTAGATTCCTTAATGGATATCTTAAAGAAGAGTTGTATATGACGCAACCAGAAGGTTCCATCGATCCTACAGGTACTAACAAAGTGTGCAAGCTCTAGTGATCCAGTTATGGACTGGTGCAAGCCTCTCGGAGTTGGAATATATGCTTTTATAGTGTGATCAAAGAATATGGTTTTATACAGACTTTTGGGGAAGCCTGTATTTACAAGAAAGTGAATGGGAGCTCTGTAGCATTTCTTATATTATATGTGGATGACATATTGTTGATTGTAAATAATATAGAATTTCTGGATAGCATAAAAGGATACTTGAATAAGAATTTTTCAACGAAAGACCTCGGTGAAGCTGCTTATATATTGGGCATCAAGATCTATAGAGATAGATCAAGATGCTTAATTGGACTTTCACAAAGCACATACCTTGATAAAGTTCTGAAGAAGTTCAAAATGGATTAGTCAAAGAAAGGGTTCTTGCCTGTGTTACAAGGTGTGAAGTTGAGTCAGACTCAATGCCCGACCACTGCAGAAAATAGAGAGAAAATGAAAGTCATTCCCTATGCCTCAGCCATAGGTTCTATCATGTATGCAATGTGTGTACCAGACCTGATGTTTGCGTTGCTATAAGTTTAGCAGGGAGGTACCAAAGTAATCTAGGAGTGGATCACTGGACAACGGTCAAGAACATCCTGAAATGCCTGAAAAGGACTAAGGATATGTTTTCTCGTTTATGGAGGTGACAAAGAGCTTGTCGTAAATGGTTACGTCGATGCAAGCATTGACACTGATCCGGATGACTCTAACTCACAAACCAGATACGTATTTATATTGAATGGTGGAGCTGTCAGTTGGTGCAGTTCCAAGTAGAGCGTCGTGGTAGGATCTACGTGTGAAGCGGAGTACATAACTGCTTCGGAAGCAGCAAATGAAGAATCTGGATGAAGGAGTTCATATCCGATCTAGGTGTAATACTTAGTGCATCGGGTCCAATGAAAATCTTTTGTGACGATAATGGAGCAATTGCCTTGGCAAAGGAATCCATATTTCACAAGAGAACCAAACATATCAAGAGACGCTTCAATTCCAACCGCGATCATGTCAAGGAGGGAGACATAGAGATTTGCAAGATGCATACGGATCTGAATGTTGCAGACCCGTTGACTAAGCCTCTCTCACGAGCAAAACATGATCAGCACCAAGAATCCATGGGTGTTAGAATCATTACTATGTAATCTAGATTATTGACTCTAGTGCAAGTGGGATATTGAAGGGAATATGCCCTAGAGGCAATAATAAAGTTGTTATCTATATTTCCTTATATCATGATAAATGTTTATTATTCATGCTAGAATTTTATTAACCGGAAACTTACTACATGTGTGAATACATAGACAAACAGAGTGTCCCTAGTATGCCTCTACTTGACTAGCTCGTTAATCAAAGATGGTTAAGTTTCCTGACCATAGACATGTGTTGTCATATGATGAACGGGATCACATCATTAGAGAATGATGTGATGGACAAGACCCATCCCTTAGCTTAGCATAATGATCGTTTAGTTTTTTTGCTATTGCTTTCTTCATGACTTATACATATTCCTCTGACTATGAGATTATGCAACTCCTGAATACCAGAGGAACACCTTGTGTGCTATTGCTACCTCTTGAACTCTGCATTGGTTTACCCTTGAAGATGAAAGGGTGATGTAGCAAAGTAGCGTAAGTATTTCCTCAGTTTTTGAGAACCAAGGTATCAATCCAGTAGGAGACTACACGCAAGTCCCTCGTACCTACACAAACAAATAAGAACCTCGCAACCAACGCGATAAAGGGGTTGTCAAGCCCTTCACGATCACTTACGAGAGTGAGATCTGATAGAGATAATAATAATAAGATAAATATTTTTGGTATTTTTATGATATAGATTGAAAGTAAAGATTGCTAAATAAAATAGATTGGAAACTTATATGATAAAACATAGACCCAGGGGCCATAGGTTTCACTAGTGGCTTCTCTCAAGATAGCATAAGTATTACGGTGGGTGAATAAATTACTGTCGAGCAACTGATAGAAAAGTGCATAACTATGAGAATATCTAGGCATGATCATGTATATAGGCATCACGTTCGCGACAAGTAGATCGAAATGATTCTGCATCTACTACTATTACTGCACACATCGACCGCTATCCAGCATGCATGTAGAGTATTAAGTTCATAAGAACAAAGTAATGCATTAGGCAAGATGACATGATGTAGAGGGACAAACTCAAGAAATATGATATAAACCCCATCTTTTTATCCTCGATGGCAAAAATACAATACGTGCCTTGTTGCCCCTGCTGTCACTGGGAAAGGACACCACAAGATTGAACCCAAAGCTAAGCACTTCTCCCATTGCAAGAAAATCAATCTAGTAGGCCAAACCAAACTGATAATTCGAAGAGACTTGCAAAGATAACCAATCGTACATAAAAGATTTCAGAGAAGAATCAAATATTGTTCATAGATAAACTTGATCATAAACCCACAATTCATCGGATATCGACAAACACACCGCAAAAAGAGTTACATCAAATAGATATCCAAGAAGATCGAGGAGAACATTGTATTGAGATCCAAAGAGAGAGAAGAAGCCATCTAGATAATAACTATGGACCCGAAGGTCTGAGGTAAACTACTCACACATCATCAGAGGGGCCATAGAGTTGATGTAGAGGCCCTCCGTGATCGATTCCCCCTCCGGCGAAGCTCCGAAAAAGGCCCCAAGATGGGATCTTTTGGGTATAGAAGGTTGCAGTGGTGGAAATAGGGTTTCATGGTGCTCCTGGATGTTTTCGGGGTATATGAATATATATATATATATATATATATATATATATATATATAGGTAAAATGTTTGGGGCACCTAGGTGCCTGGGCACCTAGGCCCAAACATGGCAAGCCATTTTTATTAGTGCATGACGTGCAATCAATGAAATAGTAGTTTCCCATTTTTCATTTGCATGCACTAGTACACTCAACAGTCAATGATTACTTTCCAAAAATATATTATGCTGATTTCCTAGCAATAATCCTTTTCCAAATATTATGTTGACCTATTATACCTAATAAAAATATACACATAAGCAGGCTATTATATCTAATGAAAATATATACATACCGTAAATATTACTTAATGAAAAATATACATATACCCATGATATTATATGTACTAAGAATATACACATATCCGAAATCTCATGAGTATGTAGATACCTCGAGAATATCATGAGTATATACTTAAATTTGGTATGTATATATCTAAATGGTGTACATACTCCAAAGCATTGACACATGCCTGAGGTATCAAATACCTGCTAACGAGACACAATGTATATACCCAGAAATTTCATGAGTATGCAGATACCTCAAATAAATTTGTGAGTATGTGAACTTTTTTAGTAAAAAAGATATTCTCGGGTATGTTTATACCCAAAATATTTTTGGGTATATGCAATATTTATTAATATGTACCTACAACTAGCTTATCCACGTACAATAAACTTAAAACGATGTACACATTTACTTTTTTGGGTATTTTATATTTTTGGATGCGTGAAACATGAGAATACCCAATATATTTCTAGATACCTTTGTTTTTAATAAGATTATACATGCACGTACTAGGAAATACAACGTCAGACACAAGAAAAGGCCGCATTTCAAAAAATTGAAGATATATATGACGTGCTAGGAAATATGATTTTATTAGTTTGGCATATACGTGGAGTGTCCATACGACTATTTCCATGTACGAGTCATGTAGTTAATGCACGTCCAAAATTAGGGAGATATTTATTTCCTTATTGTCGTTGACCAATCGGATTAATACCTCATTAAAAAGGCAAGTAATCACTAATTTAAATAGTGCTAATTGATGGCAGCACTGCAGATTTCTTTCCAAATATAAGGTACTATAAACATGCATGCTTACTATATTAGCACGTATCCTAAAGCAATCCAACGGCGGGTACATAAGGTGCCTGGGCTCTTAGGTGTCCCAAACTGTCATCCTATATATATATATATATATATATATATATATATATATATATATATATATATAGGAGGAAGAAGTAGGTCGGTGGAGCCATGAGGGGCCCACAAGGGCGGAGGGCGCGCCGGGGGGGGGGGGGGGGTAGGCGTGCCCCCTACCTCGTGGCCTCCTCATTGGTTGCTTGACGTCCACTCCAAGTCCTCTGGATCATGTTTGTTCCAAAAATAACTCTCCCGAAGGTTTTATTCCATTTGGATTCCGTTTGATATTCCTTTTCTGCGAAACACTAAAATAGGCAAAAAAACAACAATTTGCACTGGGCCTTGGGTTAGTAGGTTAGTCCCAAAAATAATATAAAAGTGTATAAATAACCCCATTAACATCCAAAACAGATAATATAATAGCATGGAACAATCAAAAATTATATATACGTTGGAGACGTATCAAGCATCCCCAAGCTTAATTCCTTCTCGTCCTCGAGTAGGTAAATGATAAAAACAGAATTTTTGATGTGGAATGCTACCTAGCATAATTCTCAATGTAATTTTATTTATTGTGGCATGAATGTTCAGATCCGAGAGATTCAAGACAAAAGTTTAATATTGACATAAAATAATGATACTTCAAGCATACTAACTAAGAAATCATGTCTTCTCAAAATAACATGGCAAAAGAAAGTTCATCCCTACAAAATCATATAGTTTGGTCATGCTTCATTTTCATCACACAAGAATGCTCTCATCTTGAACAACCCCGATGACAAGCGAAGCAATTGTTTCATACTTTAGTAATCTCAAACTTTTTTCAACTTTCATGCAATACATGAGCATGAGCCATGGATATAACACTATGGGTGGAATAGAATAATGATAGGGGGTTATGTGGAGAAGACAAAAAAGGAGAAAGTCTCGCATCAACGAGGCTAATTAATGGGCTAGGGAGATGCCCATCAATTGATGTCAATGCAAAGAGTAGGGATTGCCATGCAACGGATGCACTAGAGCTATAAATGTATGAAAGCTCAACAAAAGAAACTAAGTGGGTGTGAATCCAACTTGCTTGCTCACGAAGACCTAGGACATTTGAGGAAGCCCATTGTTGGAATATACAAGCCAAGTTCTATAATGAAAAATTCCCACTAGTATATGAAAGTGACAAAACAAGAGACTCTCTATCATAAAGAGCATGGTGCTACTTTGAAGCACAAGTGTGGAAAAAAGGATAGTAGCATTGCCCTTTTTTATTATTTGGGACCATGCTCTATTAATGATGATAATCACACTTCTTTTTATTTACAACCCAATGATTACAACTCGATACTAGAACAAAATATGACTCTATATGAATGCCTCCGGCGGTGTACCGGGAAGGGCAATGAATCAAGAGTGACATGTATGATAAATTATGCATGGTGGCTTTGCCACAAATACGATGTCAACTACCTGATCATGCAAAGCAATATGACAATGATGAAGCATGTCATAAATGAAACGGTGGAAAGTTGCATGGCAATATATCTCGGAATGGCTATGGAAATGCCATAATAGGTAGGTATGGTGGCTGTTTTGTGGAAGATATAAGGAGGTTTATGTGTGATTGAGAGTATCATATCACGGGATTTGGATGTACCGGCGAAGTTTGCACCAACTCTCAAGGTGAGAAAGGGCAATGCACGGTACCGAAGAGGCTAGCAATGATGGAAGGGTGAGAGTGCGTATAATCCATGGACTCAACATTAGTCATAAAGAACTCACATACTTATTGCAAAAATCTACAAGTCATCAAAAACCAAGCACTACGCGCATGCTCCTAGTGGGATAGATTGGTAGGAAAATACCATCGCTCGTCCCCGACCGCCACTCATAAGGAAGACAATCTAACAACACCTCATGTTTCAAATTTGTTACACAACGGTTACCATACGTGCATGCTACGGGACTTGCAAACTTCAACACAACTATTTCTCAAATTCATAATTACTCAACTAGCACACTCTAATATCACCACCTTTATATCTCAAAACAATTATCAAGTATCAAACTTCTCATAGTATTCAATGCACTTTCTATGATAGTTTTTATCATACCCATCTTGGATGCCTATCATATTAGGACTAGTTTCATAACCAAAGCAAATTACCATTCTGTTCTAAGGGACTCTAAAAATGATATAAGTGAATCTTGAGAGACCAATAATTTCTATAAAATAAAACCACCACCGTGCTCTAAAAGATATAAGTGAAGCACTAGAGCAAAATTATCTAGCTCAAAAGATATAAGTGAAGCACATAGAGTATTCTAATAAATTCCAATTCATGTGTGTCTCTACAAAAAGCTGTGTACATAAAGGATGATTGTGGTAAACTAAAAGCAAAGACTCAAATCATACAAGACGCTCCAAGCAAAACACATATCATGTGGTGAATAAAAATATACCCTCAAGTAAAGTTACTGATAGAAGAAGACGAAAGAGGGGATGCCTTCCGGGGCATCCCCAAGCTTTGGGTTTTGGTTGTCCTTGAATTTTACCTTGGGGTTCCATGGGAATCCCCAAGCTTAGGCTCTTTCCACTCCTTGTTCCATAATCCATCAAATCTTTACCCAAAACTTGAAAACTTCAGAACACAAAACTTAAACAGAAAATCTCATGAGCTCCGTTAGTAAAATAAAACAAACCACCACTTAAGGTACTGTAATTAACTCATTATTTATTTATATTGGTGTTAAACCTACTGTATTCCAACTTCTCTATGGTTCATAACCTCCGATACTAGCCATAGATTCATCAAAATAAGCAAACAACACACGAAAAACAGAATCTGTCAAAAACAGAACAGTCTGTAGTAATCTGTAGGTTTCGAATACTTATGTAACCCCAAAAATTCTAAAATAAATTGCTTAACGTGAGGAATTTATCTATTAATCATCTTCAAAAATAATCAACTTAATCGCACTCTCCAGTAAAAAATGGTAGCAAATCTCGTGAGCGCTAAAGTTTCTATTTTTTACAGCATGATCGCAAAGACTTTCCCCATGTCTTCCCAAAGGTTCTACTTGGCACAAACACTAATTAAAAGCACAAAATCACATATAAAAAGAGGCTAGATGAATTATTTATTACTAAACAGAACCAAAAAGCAAGAAACAAAAATAAAATTGGGTTGCCTCCCAACAAGCGCTATCGTTTAACGCCCCTAGCTAGGCATAAAAGCAAGAATAGATCTAGGTATTATCATCTTTGGTTTTAATTTTTTAGCGGAGTCATGCTCGAATCCGGTAGGTTCTTTACGTTTCCCTTCATATTCGGAAATTTTTAGATCTAAAGAATCCAACCTCTTATTGCAAAGGGTAATCAACATATTCATGCGGTGAAGGTTTCCGCTAACACTCTTAAGAGGTTCAAGAGACTTTTGTAAGATTTTCGTTACTTCGCAAATCTTTTCAAAAACTTGTGTCTCTTCCTGGGCATGATGTGACCTCTTTTGTTGAGGTAGTGCTCCCACTATTCCCTCTATGATTTCATGAGGAATACTAGGATCAATTTCGATAAAATTCTCTTTTGCAACGCAATCCAAGAGTTGTCTATGCGACATATTCAGCCCAACATAAAAATTGCGAAGTAAAATTCTAAAATTCACCTCTAGGGTGCAATTACGATAAGATTCCATCATCCTAAACCAAGCATCTTTTAAATTTTCTCCCTGTCTTTATTTGAGTGAAGAACTTCAAACTCGGGAGACAAAGGGGGCAGATAAGGGACTAGCCATGATGACACACGACGACACAAGAAGCAATCAAAAAAGAGGCGAACAAAAAGAGAAGGGGAATGGAAAAAGATGTCGAACAAAATGGCAAGGGTGAAATGGGGGAGAGGAAAATGGAAGGCAAATGGCAAATAATGTAATGCGAGGGATAAGAGTTTCTGATGAGTACTTGGTATGTCTTGACTTGTGGTAGATCTCCCCGGAAACGGCGCCAGAAATCCTTCTTGCTACCTCTTGAGCACTGCGTTGGTTTTCCCTTGAAGAGGAAAGGGTGATGCAGCAAAGTAGCGTATGTATTTCCCTCAGTTTTTGAGAACCAAGGTATCAATCTAGTAGGAGACTACACGCAAGTCCCTCGTACCTACACAAACAAATAAGAACCTCGCAACCAATGCGATAAAGGGGTTGTCAAGACCTTCACGGTCACTTACGAGAGTGAGATCTGATAGAGATAATAATAATAAGATAAATATTATTGGTATTTTTATGATATAGATTGAAAGTAACGATTGCAAAATAAAATAGATTGGAAACTTATATGATAAAAGATAGACCCGGGGGCCATAGGTTTCACTAGTGGCTTCTCTCAAGATAGCATAAGTATTACGGTGGGTGAACAAATTACTGTCGAGCAATTGATAGAAAAGTGCATAATTATGAGAATATCTAGGCATGATCATGTATATAGGCATCACGTCCGCAACAAGTAGACCGAAACAATTTTGCATCTACTACTATTACTCCACACATCGACCGCTATCCAGCATGCATTTAGAGTATTAAGTTCATAAGAACAGAGTAAAGCATTAGGCAAGATGACATGATGTAGAGGGATAAACTCAAGCAATATGATATAAACTCCATATTTTTATCCTCGATGGCAACAATACAATACATGCCTTGCTGCCCCTGTTGTCACTGGGAAAGGACATCACAAGATTGAACCCAAAGGTAAGCACTTCTCCCATTGCAAGAAAGATCAATCTAGTAGGCCAAACCAAACTGATAATTCGAAGAGACTTGCAAATATAACCAATCATACATAAAATATTTCAGAGAAGAATCAAATATTGTTCATAGATAAACTTGATCATAAACCCATAATTCATCGGATCTCGACAAACACACTGCAAAAAGAGTTACATCAAATAGATCTCCATGAAGATCAAGGAGAACATTGTATTGAGATCCAAAGACAGAGAAGAAGCCATCTAGCTAATAACTATGGACCCGAAGGTCTGAGGTAAACTACTCACACATCATCGGAGGGGCCATGGAGTTGATGTAGAGGCCCTCCGTGATCGATTCCCCCTCCGGCGGGGCTCTGGAAAAGGCCCCACAATGGGATCTCTTGGGTACAAAAGGTTGTGGTAGTGCTAATAGAGTTTCGTGGTGCTCCTGGATGTTTTCGGGGTATATGGATATGTATAGGAGGAAGAATTAGGTCGGTGGAGCCACGAGGGGCCCACAAGGGGGCAGGCGCGCCCCCTACCTCATGGCCTCCTCGTTGGTTGCTTGATGTGCACTCCAAGTCCCCTGGATCACGTTTGTTCCAAAAATAATTCTCCCGAAGGTTTTATTTCATTTGGATTCCGTTTGATATTCCTTTTCTGCGAAACACTGAAATAGGCAAAAAAAAAACAGCAATTTGCACTAGGCCTTGGGTTAGTAGGTTAGTCCCAAAAATAATATAAAAGTGTATAAATAAGCCCATTAGCATCCAAAATAGATAATATAATAGCATGGAACAATCAAAAATTATAGATACGTTGGAGACGTATCAGCTATCAAACGTCACAACGTAACTGGGTGATTATAAAGATGCTCTACATGTGTCTCCGAAGGTGTTTGTTGAGTTGGCATAGATCAAGATTAGGGTTTGTCACTCTGTGTATCAGAGAGGTATCTCTGGGCCCTCTCGGTAATGCACATCACTATAAACCTTGCAAGCAATGTGATTAATGAGTTAGTTGTGGGATGATGCATTACAGAACGAGTAAAGAGACTTGCCGGTAACGAGATTGAATTCGGTATAAGGATACCGACAATCGAATCTCGGGCAAGTAACATACCGATGACAAAGGGAAAAACGTATGTTGTTATGCGGTTTGACCGACAAAGATCTTCGTAGAATATGTAGGAGCCAATATGAGGATCCAGGTTCTGCTATTGGTTATTGACTAGAGATATGTCTCGGTCATGTCTACATAGTTCTCGAACCCCATAGGGTCCGCACGCTTAATGTTCCATGACGATTTGTATTATGAGTTATGTGTTTTGGTGACCGAAGTTTGCTCAGAGTCCCGGATGAGATCACAGACATGACGGGGAGTCTCGAAATGGTCGAGAGGTTAAGATTCATATATTGGAAGGTTATATTCGAACATCGGAATGGTTCCGAGTGATTCGGGTATTTTTCCGGAGTACCGAGGGGTTACTGGAAACCCCCAGGGAAGTGTCGGGCGAACATGGGCCTAAAGGGAGAGAGAGGGAAGCCCGTGGGGGTGGTCGCGCACCCCCCTCCTAGGGAGTCCGAATAGGACAAGGAGGAGGGGGCGGCGCCTCCTGATGTCTACTACACAACCTTCTTCTTGTAGACGTTGTTGGGCCTCCAAGTGCAGAGGTTTGTAGGACAACAACAAATTTCCCTCAAGTGGATGACCTAAGGTTTATCAATCCGTAGGAGGCGTAGGATGAAGATGGTCTCTCTCAAGCAACCCTGTAACCAAATAACAAGGAGTCTCTTGTGTCCCCAACACACCCAATACAATGGTAAATTGTATAGGTGCACTAGTTCGGCGAAGAGATGGTGATACAAGTGGTATATGGATGGTAGATAAAGGTTTTTGTAATCTAAAATTATAAAAACAGCAAGGTAACTAATGGTAAAAGTGAGCACAAATGGTATTGCAATGCTAGGAAACAAGGCCCAGGGTTCATACTTTCACTAGTGCAAGTCCTCTCAACAATAATAACATAATTGGATCATATAACTATCCCTCAACATGCAACAAAGAGTCACTCCAAAGTCACTAATAGCGGAGAACAAATGAAGAGATTATGGTAGGGTACGAAACCACTTCAAAGTTATTCTTTCCAATCAATCCGTTGGGCTATTCCTATAAGTGTAACAAATAGCCCTAGAGTTCGTACTAGTATAACACCTTAAGACACAAATCAACCAAAACCCTAATGTCACCTAGATACTCCAATGTCACCTCAAGTATCCGTGGGTATGGTTATACTATATGCATCACACAATCTCAGATTCATCCATTCAAACCAACACAAAGAACTTCAAAGAGTGCCCCAAAGATTCTACCAGAGAGTCAAGACGAAAAGGTGTGCCAACCCCTATGCATAGGTTCATGGGAGGAACCCGCAAGTTGATCACCAAAACATACACCATGTGGATCAATAGAATACCCCATTGTCACCACGGGTATCCCACGCAAGACATACGTCAAGTGTTCTCAAATCCTTAAAGACTCAATCCGATAAGATAACTTCAAAGGTAAAACTCAATCCATTACAAGAGAGTAGAGGGGGAGAAACATCATAAGATCCAACTATAATAGCA
Source organism: Triticum aestivum (assembly GCF_018294505.1). NCBI lineage: Eukaryota > Viridiplantae > Streptophyta > Magnoliopsida > Poales > Poaceae > Triticum > Triticum aestivum. The sequence continues at coordinate 30,898,765 of NC_057806.1, read as the reverse complement.
AAGCTCGCAATACATCAAGATCGTACCACCTCAAGAACACGAGAGAGAGAGAGATCAAACACATAGCTACTGGTACATACCCTCAGCCCCAAGGGAGAACTACTCCCTCCTCGCCATAGAGAGCACCGGGATGATGAAGATGGCCACCGGAGAGGGATCCCCCCTCCGGTAGGGTGCCAGAACGGGTATAGATTGGTTTTCGGTGGCAACGGAGGCTTCTGGAGGCGGAACTCCCGATCTATTGTGCTCCCCGAAGTTTTTAGGGTATATGGGTATATATGGGAGGAAGAAGTACGTCGGTGGATCTCCGGGCTGTCCACGAGGCAGGGGGCGCGCCCCCCACCCTCGTGGGCATCCCTGGACTCTCCTGGTCCAACTCCGATACTCCGTGGGCTTCTTCTGGTCCAAAAATAAGTTCCGTGAAGTTTCAGGTCAATTGGACTCCGTTTTGATTTTCCTTTTCTGCGATACTCTAAAACAAGGAAAAAACAGAAACTAACACTGGGCTCTAGGTTAATAGGTTAGTCCCAAAAATCATATAAAATAGCATATAAATGCATATAAAACATCCAAGGTTGATAATATAATAGCATGGAACAATCAAAAATTATAGATACGTTGGAGACGTATCAACATCCCTAAGCTTAATTCATGTTCGTCCTCGAGGAGGTAAATGATAAAAACAGAATTTTTGATGTGGAATGCTACCTAACATATTCATCATGTATTTCTCTTTATTGTAGCAAGAATATTCAGATCCATAAGATTCAAGACAAAAGTTTAATATTGACATAAAAATAATAATACTTCAAGCATACTAACTAAGCAATCATGTCTTCTCAAAATAACATGGCCAAAGAAAGTTATCCCTACAAAATCATATAGTCTGGCTATGCTCCATCTTCACCACACAACGTATTTAAATCATGCACAAACCCGATGACAAGCCAAGCAATTGTTTCATACTTTTGATGTTCTCAAACTTTTTCAATCTTCACGCAATACATCAGCGTGAGCCATGGACATAGCACTATATGTGGAATAGAATGCTGGTTGTGGAGAAGACAAAAAGGAGAAGATATTCTCACATCAACTAGGCATATCAACGGGCTATGGAGATGCCCATCAATAGATATCAATGTGAGTGAGTAGGGATTGCCATGCAACGGATGCACTAGAGCTATAAATGTATGAAAGCTCAACAAAAGAAACTAAGTGGGTGTGCATCCAACTTGCTTGCTCACGAAGACCTAGGGCATTTTGAGGAAGCCCATCATTGGAATATACAAGCCAAGTTCTACAATGAAAGATTCCCACTAGTATATGAAAGTGACAACATAGGAGGCTCTCTATCATGAAGATCATGGTGCTACTTTGAAGCACAAGTGTGGTAAAAGGATAGTAGCATTGCCCCTTCTCTCTTTTTCTCTCATTTGTTTTGTTTTTTTATTTGGGCCTTCTCTTTTTATGGCCTCTTTTCTCTTCTTCTTTTTTATTTGGGCTTCTTTGGCCTATTTTATTTATTTATTTTTGTCCAGAGTCTCATCCCGACTTGTGGGGGAATCATAGTCTCCATCATCCTTTCCTCACTGGGACAATGCTCTAATAATGATGATCATCACACTTTTATTTACTTACAACTCAAGAATTACAACTTGATACTTAGAACAAGATATGACTCTATATGAGTGCCTCCGACGGTGTACCGGGATGTGCAATGACTCATGAGTGACATGTATGGAAGAATTATGAATAGTGGCTTTGCCACAAATACGATGTCAACTACATGATCATGCATAGCAATATGACAATGATGAAGCGTGTCATAATAAACGAAACGGTGGAAAGTTGCATGGCAATATATCTCGGAATGGCTATGGAAATCCATAATTGATAGGTATGGTGGCTGTTTTGAGGAAGGTATATGGTGGTTTTATGGTACCGACGAAAGTTGCATGGTACTAGAGAGGCTAGCAATGGTGGAAGGGTGAGAGTGCGTATAATCCACGGACTCAACATTAGTCATAAAGAACTCACATAACTATTGCAAAAATCTATTAGTTATCGAAACAAAGTACTACGCGCATGCTCCTAGGGGGATAGATTGGTAGGAAAATACCATCGCTCGTCCCCGACCGCCACTCATAAGGAAGACAATCAATAAATAAATCATGCTCCGACTTCATCACATAACGGTTCACCATACGTGCATGCTATGGGAATCACAAACTTTAACACAAGTATCTCTCAAATTCACAACTACTCACTAGCATGACTCTAATATTACCATCCTCATATGTCAAAACAATCATCAAGTATGAAACTTCTCATAGTATTCAATGCACTTTATATGAAAGTTTTTATTATATCCCTCTTGGATGCCCATCATATTAGGACTAAATTCATAACCAAAGAAAATTACCATGCTATTTATGACTCTCAAAATAATATAAGTGAAGCATGAGATATCAATTATTTCTATAGAATAAAACCACCACCATGCTCTAAAAGATATAAGTGAAACACTAGGGCAAATGACAAACTATTCCGAAAGATGTAAGTGAAGATCAATGAGTAGTCGAATAATTATGCAACTATGTGAAGACTCTAACATTTAATAATTTCAGATCTTGATACTTTATTCAAACAGCAAGCAAAACAAAATAAAATAAATTGACGCTCCAAGCAAACCACATATTATGTGGTGAATAAAAATATAGCTCCAAGTAAAGTTACCGATGAACGAAGACGAAAGAGGGGATGCCTTCCGGGGCATCCCCAAGCTTAGGCTCTTGGTTGTCCTTGAATATTACCTTGGGGTGCCTTGGGAATCCCCAATCTTAGGCTCCCGCCACTCCTTATTCCATAGTCCATCGAATCTTTACCCAAAACTTGAAAACTTCACAACACAAAACTTAACAGAAAACTCGTAAGCTCCGTTAGCGAAAGAAAACAAAACACCACTTCAAGGCACTGTAATTAACTCATTCTTTATTTATATTGGTTTTAAACCTAGTGTATTCCAACTTCTCTATGGTTTATAAACTATTTTACTAGCCATAGATTCATCAAAATAAGCAAACAACACACGAAAAACAGAATCTGTCAAAAACAGAACAGTCTGTAGTAATCTGTAACTAACACAAACTTCTGGAATCCCAAAAATTCTAAAATAAATTTCTGGACGTGAGAAATTTGTCTATTAATCATCTACAAAAATAATTAACTAAATATCACTCTCCAATAAAAAATGGCAGCAATTCTTGTGAGCGCTAAAGTTTCTGTTTTTTACAACAAGATCAACAAGACTTTCCCCAAGTCTTCCCAACGGTTCTACTTGGCACAAACACTAATTAAAACATACAAACTCAATCATAACAGAGGCTAGATAAATTATTTATTACTAATCGTGAGAAAAAATCAAATAACAAAAATAAAGTTGGGTTGCCTCCCAACAAGCGCTATCGTTTAACGCCCCTAGCTAGGCATGATGATTTCAATGATGCTCACATAAAAGATAAGAATTGAAACATAAAGAGAGCATCATGAAGAATATGACTAGCACATTTAAGTCTAACCCACTTCCTATGCATAGGGATTTTGTGAGCAAACAACTTGTGGGAACAATAATCAACTAGCATAGGAGGGCAAAACAAGCATAACTTCAAAACTTTAAGCGCATAGAGAGGGAACTTGATATTATTGCAATTCCTACAAGCATATGTTCCTCCCACATAGTAATTTTCAGTAGCATCATGAATGAATTCAACAATATAACTATCACATAAAGCATTCTTTTCATGATCTACACGCATAGAAATTTTATTACTCTCCACACAAGCAAAATTCTTCTCATGAATAATAGTGGGAGCAAACTCAACAAAATAATTATCATGTGAGGCATAATCCAATTGAAAACTAAAATCATGATGACAAGTTTCATGGATATCATTATTCTTTATAGCATACAAGTCATCATAATAATCATCATAGATAGCAACTTTATTCTCATAATCAATTGGAACCTCTTCCAAAATAGTGGATTCATCACAAAATAAAGTCACGACCTCTCCAAATCCACTTTCATCAATATAATCATCATAAATAGGAGGCATGCTTTCATCATAATAAATTTTCTCATCAAAACTTGGGGGACAAAAAATATCATCTTCATCAAACATAGCTTCCCCAAGCTTGTGGCTTTGCATATCATTAGCATCATGGATATTCAAGGAATTCATACTAACAACATTGCAATCATGCTCATCATTCAAATATTTAGTGCCAAACATTCTAATGCATTCTTCTTCTAGCACTTGAGCACAATTATCGGAATCCTTATTCTCATGAAAGATATTAAAAAGATGAAGCATATGAGGTATCCTCAATTCCATTTTTTATAATTTTCTTTTATAAACTAAACTGGTGATAAAACAAGAAACAAAAAGATTCGATTGCAAGATCTAAAGATATACCTTCAAGCGCTAACCTCCTCGGCAATGGCGCCAGAAAAGAGCTTGATGTCTACTACACAACCTTCTTATGGTAGATGTTGTTGGGCCTCCAAGTGCAGAGGTTTGTGGGACAGCAGCAAATTTCCCTCAAGTGGATGACCTAAGGTTTATCAATCCGTAGGAGGCGTAGGATGAAGATGGTCTCTCTCAAGCAACCCTGCAACCAAATAACAAAGAGTCTCTTGTGTCCCCAACACACCCAATACAATGGTAAATTGTATAGGTGCACTAGTTCGGCGAATAGATGGTGATACAAGTGGTATATGGATGGTAGATAAAGGTTTTTGTAATCTAAAATTATAAAAACAGCAAGGTAACTAATGGTAAAAGTGAGCACAAACGGTATTGCAATGCTAGGAAACAAGGCCTAGGGTTCATACTTTCACTAGTGCAAGTCCTCTCAACAATAATAACATAATTGGATCATATAACTATCCCTCAACATGCAACAAAGAGTCACTCCAAAGTCACTAATAGCGGAGAACAAAAGAAGAGATTGTGGTAGGGTACAAAACCACCTCAAAGTTATTCTTTCCAATCAATCCGTTGGGCTCTTCCTATAAGTGTCACAAACAGACCTAGAGTTCATACTAGAATAACACCTTAAGACACAAATCAACCAAAACTCTAATGTCACCTAGATACTCCAATGTCACCTCAAGTATCCGTGGGTATGGTTATACGATATGCATCACACAATATCAAATTCATCTATTCAAACCAACACAAAGAACTTCAAAGAGTGCCCCAAAGATTCTACCGGAGAGTCAAGACGAAATCGTGTGCCAACCCCTATGCATAGGTTCATGGGCGGAATCCGCAAGTTGATCACCAAAACATACATCAAGTGGATCAATAGAATACCCCATTGACACCACGGGTATCCCACACAAGACATACATCAAGTGTTCTCAAATCCTTAAAGACGCAATCCGATAAGATAACTTCAAAGGGAAAACTCAATCCATTACAAGAGAGTAGAGGGGGAGAAACATCATAAGATCCAACTATAATAGCAAAGCTCGCGATACATGAAGATCGTACCACCTCAAGAACACGATCGATCGATCGATCGATCGATCGAGAGAGAGAGAGAGAGAGAGAGAGATCAAACACATAGCTACTGGTACATACCCTCAGCCCCGAGGGAGAACTACTCCCTCCTTGTCACGGAGAGCACCGGGATGATGAAGATGGCCACCGGAGAGGGATCCCCCTCCAGTAGGGTGCCGGAACGGGTCTAGATTGGTTTTCGGTGGCTACGGAGGCTTCTAGCGGTGGAACTCCCGATCTGTTGTGCTCCCCGAAGTTTTTAGGGTATATGGGTATATATGGGAGGAAGAAGTACGTCAGTGGATCTCCGACTGTCCACGAGGCAAGGGGCGCGCCCCCACCCTCGTGGGCAACCTGGGACTCTCCTGGTCCAACTCCGATACTCCGTGGGCTTATTCTGGTCCAAAAATAAGTTCCGTGAAGTTTCAGGTCAATTGGACTCCATTTGATTTTCCTTTTCTACGATACTCTAAAACAAGGAAAAATAGAAACTGGCACCGGGCTCTAGGTTAATAGGTTAGTCCCAAAAATCATATAAAATACCATATAAATGCATAAAAAACATCCAAGGTTGATAATATAATAGCATGGAACAATAAAAAATTATAGATACGTTGGAGACGTATCACCCCCTTCCCTTTCCCTTTCCCTCTCCCTCCTATTCCCTCTGATGGAGAAAGGAAAGGGGGGGCAAATCCTACTTGGAGTAGGAGTCCAGGTAGGACTCCCCCCATGGCGCGCCCCTCATGGCCGCCGGCCTCCTCCTCCCCCTTTTTATATGGGGGTGGGGGCCATCCCAAGGGCACACCAAGAAATCTCTTAGCCGTGTGTAGTGCCCCCCTCCACAGTTTACTCCTCCCATCATATTGTCGTAGTGCTTAGGCGAAGTCCTGCGCGGATCACATCACCATCACCATCACCACGCCGTCGTGCTGTCGGAACTCTCCCTCAACCCTCTACTGGATCAAGAGCTTGAGGGACGTCATTGAGCTGAATGTGTGCTGAACACGAGGTGCCATACGTTCGGTACTTGGATCGGTTGGATCGTGAAGACGTTCGACTACATTAACAACGTTAACATAACGCTTCCGCTTTCGGTCTATGAGGGTATGTGGACACACTCTCCCCCTCTCGTTGCTATGCATATCCTAGATAGATCTTGCGTGATCGTAGGAAACTTTTTGAAATTGCATGCTACATTCCCCAACAAGTTTCCAATAGGACCCCGCTACCATGGGAGGGTAGGACAAAATATGTCATGCAAGTTCTTTTCCATAAGCATGTATGACTATATTCGGAATACATGCCTACATTATATTGATGAACTGAAGCTAGTTCTGTGTCACCCTAGGTTATAACTATTGCATGATGAATGCCATCTAACATAATTATCCATCATTGATCCATTGCCTATGAGCTTTTCACATATTGATCTCTGCTCGGTTACTTTTCCATTGCCACTATCATGATTGCTACAAAACTACTACTGTTACTTTTGCTACCGTTACCGATACTTCCATACTACTTTGCTACTAAATACTTTGATGTAGATATTAAGTCTTTCAGGTGTGGTTGAATTGACAACTCAGCTGCTAATACTTGAGAATATTCTTTGGCTCCCCTTGTGTCGAATCAATAAATTTGGGTTGAATACTCTACCCTCGAAAATCGTTGTGATCCCCTATACTTGTGGGTTATCACTCAAGACTCTTCATTTGTATTTTAGTGATCCAAGATCACATTGAGTCCATAGGAAAAGCCAGTACTATTAAAAGGGGATGAGGTGTTGCTTACTAGTCTACTTTATCAAATTGCTTAGTGATATGCTCCAAAGCCCTCAACCACTTTCTCAATTCCAAATATGTCCACAGCATGAAGTCAAACTCGACCCCACCGATTTGATCTATCCGGCACCACCGAGTTCCTTTGACATAGCCACTGCCAGAAACCCTAATCGGTTCAGTCTCACCAAGATGGGATTGCAAACTCTCTGTTTCCCTTCGTAACATTTCGGTCTCACCTAAATGAGCGATCGGTCCCACCGAGTTCGCTATGCAAACTCTCTGTTTCCCTTTCGTAACGTTTCGATCTTATCGAAATGAGCGATCGGTCCCACCGAGTTTTCCTGACCAACTCTCTGTTTGCTCATTGTTGAAATCGGTCCCACGAGTTCATGCAATCGTTCACACTGAGATGAGGTTTTGCCCTAACCCTTGCACATAGGTCCCACCGAGTTGATCATGTCGGTCCCACCGAGAATCCTAACGTTCACATTTTGAACTGAATCGGTCTCACCGAGTTCAACTATTTGGTCTGACCGAGTTGGGTCAAATGTGTGTAAAGGCTAGATTTTGTGTGGAGGCTATATATACCCCTCCACCCCTTCTCTATTTTATAGAGAGCCATCAGAACGTGCCTACACTTCCACTACCCATTTTCTGAGAGAGAACCACCTACTCATGTGTTGAGACCAAGACATTCCAATCCAAACAGAAGAATCTTGATCTCTAGCCTTCTCCAAGTTGCTTTCCACTCAAATCATCTTTCCATCATAGCCAAATCTATGAGAGAGAGAGTTGAGTGTTGGGGAGACTATCATTTGAAGCACAAGAGCAAGGAGTTCATCATCATCACACCATCTATTACCTTTTGGCAAGTGGTGTCTCCTAGATTGGTTAGGTGTCACTTGGGAGCCTCCGACAAGATTGTGGAGTTGAACCAAGGAGTTTGTAAGGGCAAGGAGATCACCTACTTCATGAAGATCTACCCAAGTGAGGCAAGTCCTTCGTGGGCGATGGCCATGGTGGGATAGACAAGGTTGCTTCTTCATGGACCCTTCATGGGCGGAGCCCTCCATGGACTCGCGCAACCGTTACCCTTCGTGGGTTGTAGTCTCCATCAACGTGGATGTATGATAGCACCACCTATCGGAACCACGCCAAAAATCTCCGTGTCATCAATTGCGTTTGCACATTCCAATCCCATCCCCTTACTTTCTTGCAACTTGCATGCTTTACTTTTCTCTGCACATATACTCTTGCCATGCTTGCTTGAAATGTATTGTAAATGCTTAAATTTGTGCTAAAACTCCACCTCAACTTGAAGAACTTAAAAACTGCTACTTTTGCTTGTTGAGGGTCTAATCACCCCCCTCTAGACACCTCTTCTCGATCCTTTCAAGTTTCAATATGAGAGTTATAATGTTAACATGGATTCCCTATGTCAGACATAACTATAAGCACACGATATAAACTATTCCTTCACTGCTAAAAAAAGGCAGCCTGGAGGGCAATCATTTGGAGGTGGAAGATATAAATCATCTCAAGGCCTGAAACAATCTAAATAGCTCTTCTTTTACATAAAGAGCAAGCAACTCATATTACACACCCTCTTCCTATATTATGGAACAAAGACACGCAGGAAAAACATGAAGTAGGCCGAAGAATGAAATATTAAACCTATACCTAAATTTGAAATGCCAGCATAGGGCATGCTTACCTCAATTGATAGATTGCATGCAAAATAGAGGTTGTATAGTAGCTCTCTGATGGAATTGTGCATATCCCGATTGCTATTTTTTACATAAGATAGATCTATCTTATTTGATTGTTCAAATCTTACTACCCAATCTTAGTCTTACTGCATGTCGTGGACGTATCAGTTTGGTGCTCAAGGAAGCTGGGAAGTAACTTTAAATGTGATATGTTTTTCTTGTTATTGTTATCCTAGAAGTATCTGATATATTCGTAGCCATGCTCCATTCCCTTTTAGTTGTATGTTCGAATGTCTAAACTTGCACTCCCTTTTGTCTGAATGGTATTTCATGAGCAATCAAAATTGTTCGAAGAAAATTTATGTAAAACACACATGATTATAAAAGCATTTGTATCACAATACAAATGTGTAGTTGTGCTATATGGAACTATCACCATGGAAAATAATTTGAATAGAATAAAAGTTGATATAGAGCAAGCATACTTGTTGTCTGAAAGTGTAAAAGGTGAGTTGCTAATGTTCCAACACATAATTATTTATGGACAACAATATGATGCAAAAAGTATTCATTATCACAAGTGAATGACCCAAACTATTTTGCAACTGATTATTTATTTGAGAGAACAAAACAACTTTATCGCCTACCTTAAATGAGCTTATATTATTCCGATTAGTAATCCAAAGGATAATCCAGCTATGGCTGCAAACTATAGCAAGAATAACTATTATCAAATATATATTTTTAGGAGACATAATTAAGGGTTAATTATCCTTTTGCCCTCAGTGGTGTCCGTGTGCTCAGTTTTGCCATCAGATGTGAATTGTGCTCAGTTTTGCCCCTAGTCCGTGCGCACCGACTCATTCTGTGAACTCTGCCGTCTCCATCAGGTCAACCTTTTGACTCGGCCCTTACAGGTGGGACCAGGCGGTAGAGATGGCCAATTCTATTTAGACTGTTGCACGCGTGGCTTGTGGGACCCAATAGAGAGACGTTGCGGGTGTGCTATATAAGTGGGCGACACACAGCGGCGGTGACCACGATGACAGAGAGCATGACGGTGACCACGACGAGAGAGAGAGAGAGCATGGCGGTGGGAAGCTAGCTGTGGAGGGCGTGGCGGCGTTGAGTGCCCCTTCGGCTCCAAGCTCCATGTCTTCCCCAAGCTCCCGCGCCACCTGGCGGATGCAGAGCCGGGCGCGTGTGGACATGCCTGTCTCCGTCTGTCCGCGGTACCGGGCGGCGTTGTTCAGAGGGTCTCTCACACACCGAGGAACCAGAATCATCCGTTCTACGTGTGCAGGGAGAATGGGGTAAGAATCGAGGCAATTGCACCATTTTCGTGGTCGGGATCTTTGAGCAATGGGTTGATCTGTTTGGTGTTCATGCAGGTGACATGCTTCTTTCTTTGGGTCGATGCTCTAGCCAAGACTTTGATGAATGAACTGCAAGAAGAGCATGAAGAATGGTTGTGCATGTTGCCACGAACGGCAGTGGCCTCAGCACGAGCTCCGGAAGAAGAGATGGAGGGTGAAGCACACACTGACAGAGAGCTAGCTGTTGAGCTTAGGATGTTGAAGAAGAATATTAGGAAGCTTGAAGATCAAGCACTACCAATACCCATTTGCAATTACTTTTGGGCATTTGTAGGTATGGTAATCGCACTGGTTGTAATGTTGAAAATGTATGGAAAGGCATGAATTATGGAGGAATTTGTAAGCTTGAAATTGTATGAGAAATTCACCTAGTTTAAATGTTGGTCAAAGTTTTTTAAATGTTGAAAAAAAAGAGAAGAAGTGACCAACATTTAAATATGTTGAAAAAAGGAGAAGAAATGAGGAATTCACAAACTTTTGATCAATGAAATGCAACTCTCTGCTCTGCCTTTCTGTCAAAAAAAAGGTTCCTCTATGGGCCAAATTCAGAGTGTAGAGCCAAGTGCAGGCTAGACTAATGGGCCAACTTCATCCAATTAGGCCCATTCCGGGGTTCTCTTGCGTGTTTTTCTGTTTTCTATTCTGATTTAATTTAGGCAGTAAATCATAATGCTGAAACTTTTTGTGGAAGCTAATTGAATCATTCTAGAGCCAAACAATTAAGGTTAGAATTTTTTTTGGAGCTGTTAAATATTTAGTAGCAATTTAATTACTCCAATTCAAATACACTGTGATTTAAATCAAAGACCAAAATGTCATGGAAAATGTGCCTCAGCTCTGGTAGAGGTTTACACCTAGTGCCAAAATAAATAAACATTTTTAAGGGCATTACATTGAGAGAAAAATAATTTGTCTAAAAAATGAAGGGTGGAAAATGCACAAAAAATTGGTGCGGTCGGGGACTCAAACCCAGGCCCGCGTGGTTTTGTGGCATTTAGGGCTGTGCTGGTAACCGCTAGGACAGATGGAAAGACTTTGACATGGGTAGGGAAGGAAGGTATACATAGTGAGACTGTGAATGTTTGCACACGCGTGAGAGTGGTTTTCCTTTGTTTTGCACTGAAATTTTGGAGAGTTGGAAACGTATGTTTGCACTGCCACATGATTTTGGTTAGAGTGGCACTTGGTTTAGGGTTAGAGTGGCACTTGGTTTAGGATTTAAAGGGAATAATTTTGCATGTTAGTTCATGACTTGGTTTTTTTTGAATGAAAGAGAGGGCTTCTCACCCCCTCCAATTTTCATTAATGAAAACCACAAGTTCTCGAACTTCATGACTTGGTTTAGGGAAGAAATGATATGTTTGGGCACGGACATTTTTTAACACACATAATAAACCCTAATAACTTAGATAAGATGTAACACCGTACCCTTACATTACGCAATAATAATAAGTTCAGGGACACATGACGAAACATGACACGAAACGACACGACATAGAAAAGCAACAAAATAAAAACGAAACATGACGAGCTTGACTCCGGGCTTGAACATCTTCATCTTGACCTCCTTCTTCCACCTTGGCTGCGCGCCCCTTCAACACCGTCTTCAACTTCACACCTCCTCCTCCTCGCCGTAGGGAAGGGAGTGCATCTGGCCTAGAGTTGGGAAGATGCTCTCGTAGTTGGTGTAGATGTTGTACACGGTGAAGAAGATGGCCTCGCAGCCGCACCAAAAGACTTGGCCGAGGAGCTCGCGCGCGTCAAACGGGTTGGTGAAGGTGATCGTGAGTAGTAGGAGGATGCCGCCGCGGTCACGAACCTCGTTGAGGGTGAACATCCTCGGCGAGCCCCGTGGGAGGTGGGCATAGCCGGCTCTGAGGAAGGCGCATGTGAGTTCGACGAAACCCCTCCACCTTGAAATTTCCCACACACGGAGCTCCCTCTCCATGAGCATGCCCGGTGGGTAGCGCAGCTCCGGCATGACAGGCGGACGGTTCAGGGTCGGCTCGTTGAACTGCATCTTCACTTGGTTGCTTGGAGAGGGCTCGGTCGCTTGGGTCTTTGAAGTTGGAGAGAATGGATCGGATCTGGCTTGTGGGTGGGAGAGGAAGAGAGGCACCCCATTTATAGGCTTGTGGGTGGGAGAGGAAGAGAGAAATGATGAGAATGGTGCGTGTGTGAATCCGGACGCGTGTGTGTATCCTTTACGTTTTGCACCCTTTAATTTTTGCATGAAAACGATGCATGGGGCGCGTGCGTGCATCTGAATCACTGCATAGCGAAGCTCTTTGAGCGGGCCCATGTGAAAGTTCGTTATATCGACTAGAGGGGGGTGAATAGGCGATTTTTACGAAAGTCTTCAAAACGTGGAAGTTATGAAGACAAACGATAGAAATAAACCTATTACCATGCAGCGGAAGGTAGACTACACTAAGCAAGCCATAGTCAAGTATTCAATGGAGTGAAAGCACAATGACTAATAGCAGCAATGTAGTAAGGATCAGGTAGGAAGATATTATGAAGCCAAACAGAACACGCAGTCACTCAGTGAAGACAAAAGATAGTGCAATCATGCAATGACTTCACAAAGACCAATAGTAAGTAAAGGGAAGGGAAGGATGAAACCAGTGACTCGTTGAAGACAATGATTTGTTGGACCAGTTCCAGTTGCTGTGACAACTGTACGTCTGGTTAGGGCGGCTAGGTATTTAAACCTGAGGACACACAGTCCCGGACACCCAGTCCTGAACACGCAGCTCAGGACACCCAGTCCTCACCGTATTCCCCTTGAGCTAAGGTCACACAGACCTCGCCCAATCACTCTGGTAAGTCTTCAAGGTAGACTCCCAAACCTTCACAGACTTCGTTCACCGGCAATCCACAATGTCTCTTGGATGCTCAGAACGCGACGCCTAACCGGCTGGAGGATTCACAGTCCTCAAGTGTAATAAGTCTTCAGATCACACAGACAAGAAGACTTAAGTGATGCCTAACACTCTTTGGCTCTGGGTGGTTAGGGATTTATCCTCGCAAGGAATTCTCTCTCAAAGGCTTCGAGGTGGGTTGCTCTCAAACGACAAAAGCCGTACTCTAACTCTGAGCAGCCAACCGTTTATGGTTGTAGGGGGTGGGCTATTTATAGCCACTAGGCAACCCGACCTGATTTGTCCGAAATGACCCTGGGTCACTAAGGAACTGACACGTGTTCCAACGGTCAGATTTCAAACTCACGCGGCAGCTTTACTTGGGCTACAAGCAAAGCTGACTTGTCCGACTCTGGACAAGATTCGCTCTCATAGTCTTCACTCGAAGACATAGGTTTTGGTTAAGCATCACTTCAGTCATTCTGACTGGTTCTCTTGGACCCCACTTAACAGTACGGTGGTTCCTATGACTCAACAAAGAAGAAAAAGAACTACGAAAGATCTAAGTCTTCGAGCTCCATAGGCTTCATGCGATGTCTTCTCTTGTCATAGTCTTCAATGAGAATATCTTCATATACCACCTTTGACATCAATGTCTTCATACATTTTTAGGGGTCATCTCTGGTAGGAAAACGAATCAATGAGGGACTTCTACCTGTGTTATCCTGCAATTCTCACAAACACATTAGTCCCTCAACTAGGTTTGTCGTCAATACTCCAAAACCAACTAGGGGTGGCACTAGATGCACTTACAATCTCCCCCTTTTTGGTGATTGATGACAAACTAGTTGAAGTTTTCAACGGGGAATATAATATGTGAAATTGTAAAGGATAAGGAATTGTCTTCATAAGTTGCAAGGGCTCCCCCTGAAGATGTGCATATAAGTAATTTGCTTTTGGAATGCAAATGCACATGGCAGGTTGTGCTTGTGGAGATCCTCTTCAACTTATGATGACAATCCACTATGCATGTGAAGGTATGTGAAGATAATGACATGCATAATGGAAAATGGACGTCTGCAAAATGATCTAAGTGCGGAATTTATCGTCGCACATGCGGAATTTATCATCGCATCACAAAGTGGCAAATAAGTAGCAGACGACCATCGAGTTTAAGTGTTACAACTCAAAGAACCAAATGTATCAAAACGAGAGTTGTAAACACGAAGCAAAATATAAAGCACCCGCCCATATGGACCCGCTTGAAGACTATCAAACTCATATGCTTCTCCCCCTTTTGTCAGTAAGGACCAAAAAGGTTTGAAGACATAGAGCATCTACTCGTTCCCATGAAGAGTAGGTGAAGCAGCAGGGTCGTCGGTGGTGTTCGGCGGTGCAGAAGAACTTGGAGCAGTGTCGAAGCGTGCTGAAGGAGGTGGCGGTGAAGTAGCATCGTCTTCATCCTCGATCACTCTGGCATTCACAGTTGCAGCAGAGGAAGAGAACTCAGAGTCTTCAAGAGATGGAGTGCGTCGCAGCACTGCCCTTCGAGGAGGTGTGGAGTCAAACTTGAAGCGTTCAGAGAAGCCATCCTCTTGAAGATCATCTTCAGAGCACATCAGCGTCAGCCCTTTCCATGTGCGTCGAGAGGTTTCATGGGCAACAAAGCATTCTTGGTGGCAAGATTGCGAATGCGGTTGACATCCACCAAGAGGCTTTGCATTTGGCGCTTCAGCCAGTCATGATGCCTATCCTGTTTCTGATGAAGAGCCACCAGAAGCTCTCGGTCATTGAGAACACGAGTGCGCTTCTTGGGTCGTTGGGCAGTTGTGCTGTCGGTGGCTTCAGTAAGGGCAGGATGTGGTGCACGTGTAGTGCCAGCCAAAGGATACACACGAGTGACTGCTTCAACTCCTTCAATGTTCTGAGAAAAACTTTGATGCTCTGCATTCTGAAGACTTAGAGGTTCCTTGGCAAGCTCAGGATAGATGGCTTCAATAGACATATCCACATCAGGCAGAAAGATCCGATGATTGCGAGCAGATGGCTGATATGAGATAGCGGAGTGAAGTTTGATCAGCCGCATTACCCATGGGGCGTATAACTTCAAGCCAAAGAGATCAGAGCCTGATGCAGCATGTTGGCGAATGAAGAAGTCCTGTGCATTGAAGCATTTGCCATGAAGAATATAGAACACCAAAGTCTTCATTGCACCTTCCAGCTAGGCATGTGGAGAGTGTCATTTGATGGGTCAGAGAGTTCGCCTTATGATGTGATAAATAGTCCTTGGCAGATACTCAAGGTCTTCAACAAAAAATTCTTTGGGGATATGCAGCATCTTGGGGCAATGGCTTCATCATACTGAGCATCTGACTCATGTTAGGTTCAGGCTTTTGAAAGATGCTCTCCACAGCTTCACTGTGAAGTTGACATCTAGATTCGTAGAGATCGCCAGGAGTGGGTAGACCAGTGAGCTCAATGATGTCAAAGGCTTTGGCTTCGTGATGAACGTTTCCTGTCATCCACTCCAGGACCCAAGTCTTCGGATCTCTGTTGTACCCGCGGATGTGAAGTGTGGCATAGAATTGGAGCAGCAACTCTTCATTCCAATGCTCTTGATCGGTGACGAACGGCAGCAATCCAACCTCTTTGAAGCAATCCAGAGCTTCTTCCAGACAGGGCAGACCAGCTATTGCTTCAATGTCAAGACACTTGTGTGGGAAGATGCGACCTTGATTGTATAGAATGCAGGAGTAATAGCTTCGCTGCGGATAGCTCCAGAACCGATCAGATGATATTCTTTCCTTTGAGTAGGGGTTCCTGGAGCTATTGAAGAATCTGTTGTCTGCTCTGAAGCCATAGACTTTGAAGGATCCAGGTGCTGATGCAGGACCTGGAAACCTGGGCAATCTTGGGATTGGCTTCTGTACCTGAGGCCTGTGCTCAACATGATAGTCGAACTGAGGACCGGCAGCAGGCGCAGGAACAGAAGCAGTGGGATCAGTGGCTTCGCTGACTTCTGGTGCTTGGGTTGGTGAAGGCTCCATATTAGCTTCAGCATGACAGCGTCAGTGGCTTCATTGGTGTTGGTGGTGGCAGCCTCAAGATTTTCAACCTCCACTTGACGAGCTGGAAGGTCGGTCACAGTCACGTTCTCCTCGAGAACAGCTTCTTGTTGGGACGGGGGTGTAGCAGCTTTTGGGGCTTCTTCTTCATCGGCTGATGCAGCCGAAATGTCTTCAGCAGCTTTAGCTTCAGACTCAGAGACTAGAGGCCTTGGTCCTTTGCGAAGCCTGCGCAACGCTGGTGACGCCTGTGGAGTTGGAGTTGGCTGGGCCTCAAAGTCTTCTTCCTCTTGTGGGCGATCAGCCCATGAAGCATCCTGACCAATTAGCGTCAGAGGGCGACCAATGCTGATGAGTTCGCTGTGCGTTAGCACAGGCGATGATACCTGTTGGTGCTCGAGCTGAGGAAGGATTGCATCATCTTCAACATGGTCATGGTGACCAATGTCTTCAGCAGCGATGGGATCAGCTACTAGAAAGTCTTCAGCTTCATGAGCCTCTGTGAAAGCAGGCTCATGGACAGTCAATTGACGTTCTTGCGGTTCAGCGTCAGGGTGAACCATCGAGATGGGTTCAATAATCAAGGGCTCTCTGGGAGCAGCCCATTCCTTCTTGGTCTTCCTCTTCTTCTTGGAGGGGGCAGTAGCAGAGGCTTTAGGATGTTTCCTCTTCCTGGCTTCAGCCTCAGCAGTCCTCGTCTTCTTCAGCTCTGAAGCGGTTGACTGGGCCTTTGGCTTCGATCTAGTCATGCTAGTTGGGAAGACACTGGGATCTGCTTCCTGCCGTGGTACGTTGGGTTCGGCCACAATGGGCTTCTTCTACTGCTTAGCAGCCATCCTGGGATCAATGCCCGGACGCCCAAGGGCCTTGCGCTTCTCAGCCTCGTTGTAGCCTTGCACACACTTCTCAGCCAGGCTCTTCATGCGCTCCCGAGAACCCTGAGCTTCTGAGCGTTTATTGAGAAAGGCTTCTTTGAGCTCGTGCAGCATAATCTTGAACTTTTTCACCTCTTGCACGCTAAGCTTGGCCATATGCTTCTTGAACTGAGGCTTTTCATAGTCAATCTTTTGCTTCAGTTCGACGATGCGCTGAGCGAGAGCTAGCTCTGAAGCAATGGCGCCATGGAAGGCGACACTGAGGCCAATGGGTAGTTGCAGATCTTCGAAGCCGATGTTGGGCGTGTCAAACCACTCATCAATGAAGTTGTGGATGATTGTCACGTCAAAGAGAGGCAGATCATTGAAGATTTCTGCTTCTTCTTTGCTCTTGATGAGTTGCTCAAGAGCGTCATCTGCAAGATCTTCATCACTGGACAGATCAATGGCATCGTTGCGCAGAATGGCAGCAGCTGTCAGCTCTTGGCCGGTGTGTGGCAGAGGCATCTTGACCTTCTGGGGCTTGGAGATGCGTGACAAATCTTCAGACTGCACACTGTCTTCAGGAGGTGCAGTTGCCAATGGCTTCGCTCATGAGATTTTTGGTGCAGAGGCAGGCTTGGAAGCTTTTGGCTGCTTCAATTTCTTTGGCTTCGGCGCTGCAGGCGCTTCATCTGAGTCAGCGTCATCTGTAGGCTCATTTACGGCAGTCCGTTGAACCACTATATGGGTGATGAGACCTTCAAGGTTGTAGAAGGGCCCAAGAAGATTGGGTTCAGCTTCGCGAGTTCCATCGGCACGGGGAGCAGAGGGACCAGGGTTGAAGTCTAATCCCAAAGACTTCTTGTTCTGCTTCGCGGAGTTCTGGGCAAACTAGAAGTTGCACTTAAACAGATTGTTATCATGACACCATAGCAGTGACGATGGGTCAGCATCCGCAGGCTGTGGTCCACGGACCATGCAGGGATAGAAGCCTTGTTCAATGGCTTCATCTCTGGTCCTGGGTTGAAGATTTTTGTAGAGGATGTCTCCCCATGGTCGCTTGATGGCATTCTTTTCAGCATATTCCTTTGTCACAAATCTGTACTTGAACCACTGTTCTGCCCAATAGCGTCGAATCCATTGGATTCGTGTCTTGCGCTGATTGTAATCCTCTTCAGGATCTATCTTGTACAGCTCTGAGAGGTCATCGGGCAGATCTCTTGATGTTTCTCCTCGACGCTTTCTGCCACCCTTCGTTGTTGATTTCTCTGAAGCCATGAACTTTAAACTAAAAGGCTTCAATACGTTCAAAGGCTTCAAAGGTTTTCGCTTGCTGGACAAACAGGAACTGGCTTTGGGAGAATTTATGTGATGTTGTAAGTATTCTGCAAATGAATGCAGACTATGAGAACCAAGGGATTCTCCCACGGACATGTACCTGTGACTGAAAGTGCGTTATATCGACTAGAGTGGGGTGAATAGGTGATTTTTAAGAAAGTCTTCAAAACGTGGAAGTTATGAAGACAAACAATAGAAACAAACCTATTACCCTGCAGCGGAAGGTAGACTACACTAGGCAAGCCATAGTCAAGTATTCAATAGAGTGAAAGCACAATGACTAATAGCAGCAATGTAGTAAGGATCAGGTAGGAAGATATTATGAAGCCAAACAGGACACGCAGTCACTCAGTGAAGATAAAAGATAGTGCAATCATACAATGACTTCACAAGGAGTAACAGTACGTAAAGAGAAGGGAAGGATGAAACCAGTGACTCGTTGAAGACAATGATGTGTTGGACCAGTTCCATTTGCTGTGACAACTGTACGTCTGGTTAGGGCGGCTAGGTATTTAAACCTGAGGACACACAGTCCCGGACACCCAGTCCTGAACACGCAGCTCAGGACACCCAGTCCTCACCGTATTCCCCTTGAGCTAAGGTCACACAGACCTCGCCCAATCACTCTGGTAAGTCTTCAAGGTAGACTCCCAAACCTTCACAGACTTCGTTCACCGGCAATCCACAATGTCTCTTGGATGCTCAGAACGCGACGCCTAACCGGCTGGAGGATTCACAGTCCTCAAGTGTAATAAGTCTTCAGATCACACAGACAAGAAGACTTAAGTGATGCCTAATTCTCTTTGGCTCTGGGTGGTTAGGGCTTTATCCTCGCAAGGAATTCTCTCTCAAAGGCTTCGAGGTGGGTTGCTCTCAAACGACAAAAGCCGTACACTAACTCTGAGCAGCCAACCGTTTATGGTTGTAGGGGGTGGGCTATTTATAGCCACTAGGCAACCCGACCTGATTTGTCCGAAATGACCCTGGGTCACTAAGGAACTGACACGTGTTCCAACGGTCAGATTTCAAACTCACACGGCAACTTTACTTGGGCTACAAGCAAAGCTGACTTGTCCGACTCTGGACAAGATTCGCTCTCATAGTCTTCACTCGAAGACATAGGTTTTGGTTAAGCATCACTTCAGTCATTCTGACTGGTTCTCTTGGACCCCACTTAACAGTACGGTGGTTCCTATGACTCAACAAAGAAGAAAAAGAACTACGAAAGATCTAAGTCTTCGAGCTCCATAGGCTTCATGCGATGTCTTCTCTTGTCATAGTCTTCAATGTGAATATCTTCATATACCACCTTTGACATCAATGTCTTCATACATTTTTAGGGGTCATCTCTGGTAGGAAAACCGAATCAATGAGGGACTTCTACCTGTGTTATCCTGCAATTCTCACAAACACATTAGTCCCTCAACTAGGTTTGTCGTCAATACTCCAAAACCAACTAGGGGTGGCACTAGATGCACTTACAATCTCCCCCTTTTTGGTGATTGATGACAAACTAGTTGAAGTTTTCAACGGGGAATATAATATGTGAAATTGTAAAGGATAAGGAATTGTCTTCATAAGTTGCAAGGGCTCCCCCTGAAGATGTGCATATAAGTAATTTGCTTTTGGAATGCAAATGCACATGGCAGGTTGTGCTTGTGGAGATCCTCTTCAACTTATGATGACAATCCACTATGCATGTGAAGGTATGTGAAGATAATGACATGCATAATGGAAAATGGACGTCTGCAAAATGATCTAAGTGCGGAATTTATCGTCGCACATGCGGAATTTATCATCGCATCACAAAGTGGCAAATAAGTAGCAGACGACCATCGAGTTTTAAGTGTTACAACTCAAAGAACCAAATGTATCAAAACAAGAGTTGTAAACACGAAGCAAAATATAAAGCACCCGCCCATATGGACCCGCTTGAAGACTATCAAACTCGTATGCTTCTCCCCCTTTTGTCAGTAAGGACCAAAAAGGTTGAAGACATAGAGCATCTACTCGTTCCCATGAAGAGTAGGTGAAGCAGCAGGGTCGTCGGTGGTGTTTGGCGGTGCAGAAGAGCTTGGAGCAGTGTCGAAGCATGCTGAAGGAGGTGGCGGTGAAGTAGCATCGTCGTCATCCTCGATCACTCTGGCATTTACAGTTGCAGCAGAGGAAGAGAACTCAGAGTCTTCAAGAGATGGAGTTCGTCGCAGCACTGCCCTTCGAGGAGGTGTGGAGTCAAACTTGAAGCGCTCAGAGAAGCCATCCTCTTGAAGATCATCTTCAGAACACATCAGCGTCAGCCCTTTCCATGTGCGTCGAGAGGTTTCATGGGCAACAAAGGCATTCTTGGTGGCAAGATTGCGAATGCGATTAACATCCACCAAGAGGCTTTGCATTTGACGCTTCAGCCAGTCATGATGCCTATCCTGTTTCTGATGAAGAGCCACAAGAAGCTCTCGGTCATTGAGAACACGAGTGCGCTTCTTGGGTCGTGGGGCAGTTGTACTGTCAGTGGCTTCAGTGAGAGCAGGATGCGGTGCACGTGTAGTGCCAGCCAAAGGATACACACGAGTGACTGCTTCAACTCCTTCAATGTTCTGAGAAAAACTTTGATGCTCTGCATTCTGAAGACTTAGAGGTTCCTTGGCAGGCTCAGGATAGATGGCTTCAATAGACATATCCACATCAGGCAGAAAAATCCGATGATTGCGAGCAGATGGCTGATATGAGATAGCGGAGTGAAGTTTGATCAGCCGCATTACCCATGGGGCGTAGAACTTCAAGCCAAACAGATCAGAGCCTGATGCAGCAAGTTGGCGAATGAAGAAGTCCTGTGCATTGAAGCATTTTCCATGAAGAATATAGAAGACCAAAGTCTTCATTGCACCTTCCAGCTTGGCATGTGGAGAGTGCCCTTTGATGGGCCAGAGAGTTCGCCTTATGATGTGATAAATAGTCCTTGGCAGATACTCTAGGTCTTCAACAAAGAACTCTTTGGGATATGCAGCATCTTGGGGTAATGGCTTCATCATACTGAGCATCTGACTCATGTTAGGTTCAGGCTTCTGAAAGATGCTCTCCACAGCTTCACTGTGAAGTTGACAGCCAGATTCGTAGAGATCGCCGGGAGTGGGTAGACCAGTGAGCTCAATGATGTCAAAGGCTTTGGCTTCGTGATGAACGTTTCCTGTCATCCACTCCAGGACCCAAGTCTTCGGATCTCTGTTATACCCGCGGATGTGAAGTGTGGCATAGAATTGGAGCAGCAACTCTTCATTCCAATGCTCTTGGTCAGTGACGAACGGCAGCAATCCAACCTCTTTGAAGCAATCCAGAGCTTCTTCCAGACAGGGCAGACCAGCTATTGCTTCAATGTCAAGACGCTTGTGTGGGAAGATGCGACCTTGATTGTATAGAATGCAGGAGTAATAGCTTCGCTGCGGATAGCTCCAGAACCGATCAGATGATATTCTTTCCTTTGAGTAGGGGTTCCTGGAGCTATTGAAGAATCTGTTGTCTGCTCTGAAGCCATAGACATTGAAGGATCCAGGTGCTGATGCAGGACCTGGAAACCTGGGCAATCTTGGGATTGGCTTCTGTACCTGAGGCCTGTGCTCAACATGATAGTCGAACTGAGGACCGGCAGCAGGCGCAGGAACAGAAGCAGTGGGATTAGTGGCTTCACTGACTTCTGGTGCTTGGGTTGGTGAAGGCTCCATATTAGCTTCAGCATGACAGCGTCAGTGGCTTCATTGGTGTTGGTGGTGGCAGCCTCAAGATTTTCAACCTCCACTTGACGAGCTGGAGGGTCGGTCACAGTCACGTTCTCCTCGAGAACAACTTCTTGTTGGGACGGGGGTGTAGCAGCTTTTGGGGCTTTTTCTTTATCGGTTGATGCAGCCGGAATGTCTTCAGCAGCTTTAGCTTCAGACTCAGAGACTGGAGGCCTTGGTCCTTTGCAAAGCCTGCGCAACACAGGCGACGCCTGTGTAGTTGGAGTTGGCTGGGCCTCAAAGTCTTCTTCCTCTTGTGGGCGATCAGCCCATGAAGCATCCTAAGCAATTGGCGTCAGAGGACGACCAATGCTGATGAGTTCGCTGTGCTCGAGCTGAGGAAGGACTGCACCATCTTCTACATGGTCATGGTGACCAATGTCTTCAGCAGCAATGGGATCAGCTGCTGGAAAGTCTTCAGCTTCATGAGCCTCTGTGAAAGCAGGCTAATGGATTGTCAGTTGGCGTTCAGCGTCAGGACGAACCATGGAAATGGGTTCAATAATCAAAGGCTCTATGGGAGCAGCCCGTTCTTTCTTGGTCTTCCTCTTCTTCTTGGAGGGGGCAGTAGGAGAGGCTTCAGGATGTTTCCTCTTCCTGGCTTCAGCCTCAGCAGTCCTTGTTTTCTTCAGCTCTGAAGTGGTTGACCGGGCTTTTGGCTTCGAGCCAGTCATTCTAGTTGGGAAGACAATGGGATCTGCTTCCTGCCTTGGTGCGTCGGGTTCAGCCATAGCGGGCTTCTTCTTCTTCTTTGCAGCCATCCTGGGGTCGATGCCAGGACGCCCAAGGGCCTTGCGCTTCTCAGCCTCATTGTAGGCTTGCACACATCTGTCAGCCAGAACCGTCATGCGCTCATGAGAACCCTGAGCTTCTGCACGTTTCTTGAGAAAGGTTTCCTTGAGCTCATGCAGCATAATCTTGAAGTTCTTCACCTCTTGCACGCTGAGCTTGGCCATATGCTTCTTGAACTAAGCCTTTTCAAAGTCAATCTTCTGCTTCAGTTCAACAATGCGCTGGGCAATAGCTAGTTCTGAAGCAATGGCGCCATGGAAGGCGACACTGAGGCCAATGGGTAGTTGCAGATCTTCGAAGCTGATGTTTGGCATGTCAAACCACTCATCAATGAAGTTGTGGATGATTGTTACATCAAAGAGAGGCAGATCATTGAAGATTTCTGCTTCTTCTTTGCTCTTGATGAATTGCTCAAGAGCGTCATCTGCAAGATCTTCATCACTTGACAGATCAATGGCATCATTGCGCAGAATGGCAGCAGCTGTTAGCTCTTGGCTGGTGTGTGGCAGAGGCATCTTGACCTTCTGGGGCTTGGAGATGCGTGACAAATCTTCAGACTGCACACTGTCTTCAGGAGGTGCAGTTGCCAGAGGCTTCGCCCGTGAGATTTTTGGAGCAGAGGCAGGCTTTGAAGCTTTAGGATGCTTCTTTGGCTTCGGCGCTGCAGGCGCTTCATCTGATTCAGCGTCATCTGCAGGCTCATTCACGGCTGTCCCTTGAACCAAGATATGGGTGATGAGACCTTCAAGGTTGTAGAAAGGACCGACGACATTGGGTTCTACATCACGTGTGCCGTCAGCCCTTGGAGCAGAAGGACCAGGGTTGAAGTCTAGTCCCAAAGTCTTCTTGTTCTGCTTTGCTGAGTTCTGGGCAAACTGGAAGTTGCGCTTGAACAGAATGTCGTCACGACACCATAGCAGGGACGATGGGTCAGCATCCGCAGGCTGTGGTCCACGGACCATGCAGGGATAGAAGCCTTGTTCAATGGCTTCATCTCTGGTCCTGGGTTGAAAATTTTTGTAGAGGATGTCTCCCCATGGTCGCTTGATGGCATTCTTTTCAGCATATTCCTTGGTCATAAATCTGTACTTGAACCACTGTTCTGCCCAATAGCGTCGAATCCATTGGATTCGCGTCTTGCGCTGATTGTAATCCTCTTCAGGATCTGTCTTGTACAGCTCTAAGAGGTCATCGGGCAGATCTCTTGATGTTTCTCCTCGACGCTTTCTGCCACCCTTCCTTGCTGATTTTTCTGAAGCCATGAACCTTAATCTGAAAGGCTTCAATACGTTCAGAGGCTTCAAAGGTTTTCGCTTGCTGGACAAACAGGAAATGGCTTCGGGAGAATTTATGTGATGCTGTAAGAATTCTGCAAATGAATGCCGACTATGAGAACCAAGGGATTCTCCCACGGACATGTACCTGTGACAGCATTAAGGTGCGAGGGAAGGGGAAGAGGTCATATGCATTCTCAGAAGATTTTGAAGATAAATCAGTTTAGAAGACATTGACCTAATCGTGCGAAGACATTCACTCATAGATAAGGAGTTGGTTCCAGATTTGTACGAATCCACGGATCAGTACAAGTGAGGAATCTAACTACTTTGTGAAGCATAAGTGAATATACTAGGCATGTTATGAGTGAAGGAAATATGCCCTAGAGGCAATAATAAAGTTATTATTTATTTCCTTATATCATGATAAATGTTTATTATTCATGCTAGAATTGTATTAACCGGAAACATAATACATGTGTGAATATATAGACAAACAAAGTGTCACTACTATGCCTCTACTTGACTAGCTCGTTAATCAAAGATGGTTATGTTTCCTAACCATGAACAATGAGTTGTTATTTGATTAACGGGATCACATCATTAAGATAATGATCTGATTGACATGACCCATTCCATTAGCTTAGCACCCGATCGTTTAGTATGTTGCTATTGCTTTCTTCATGACTTATACATGTTCCTGTAACTATGAGATTATGCAACTCCCGTTTACCGGAGGAACACTTTGGGTACTACCAAACGTCACAACGTAACTGGGTGATTATAAAGGAGTACTACAGGTGTCTCCAAAGGTACATGTTGGGTTGGCGTATTTCGAGATTAGGTTTTGTCACTCCGATTGTCGGAGAGGTATCTCTGGGCCCTCTCGGTAATGCACATCACATAAGCCTTGCAAGCATTGCAACTAATGAGTTAGTTGCGAGATGATGTATTAAGGAACGAGTAAAGAGACTTGCCGGCAACGAGATTGAACTAGGTATGGGATACCGACGATCGAATCTCGGGCAAGTAACATACCGATGACAAAGGGAACACCGTATGGTGTTATGCGGTCTGACCGATAAAGATCTTCGTAGAATATGTAGGAGTCAATATGGGCATCCAGGTCCCGCTATTGGTTATTGACCGGAGACATGTCTCGGTCATGTCTACATTGTTCTCGAACCCGTAGGGTCCGCACGCTTAAGGTTACGATGACAGTTATATTATGAGTTTAGGCATTTTGATGTACCGAAGGTTGTTCGAAGTCCCGGATGTGATCACGGACATGACGAGGAGTCTCGAAATGGTCGAGACGTATAGATTGATATATTGGAAGCCTATGTTTGGATATCGGAAGTGTTCCGGGTGAAATCGGGATTTTACCGGAGTACCGGGAAGGTTACCGGAACCCCCCGGGAGCTAAATGGGCCATGATGGGCCTTAGTGGAAAAGAGAAGATGCAGCCCTACATGGGCTGCGCGCCTCCCCCTTCCCCTAGTCCTATTAGGACTAGGAGAGGTGGCCGGACCCCGCTCTCTCTTTTCCCCCTCCGCGAATCCTATTCCAACTAGGATTGGGGGGGGGGGGGAATCCTACTCCCAGAGGGAGTAGGACTCTCCTGGCGTGCCACACCTTGGCCGGCCAGCCTCCCCCCTCTAGTCCTTTATATACTGATGCAGAGGCACCCTAGAACACACAAGTTGATCCACGTGATCTATTCCTTAGCCGTGTGCGGTGCCCCCAGCCACCATATTCCTCGATAATACTGTAGCGGAGTTTAGGCAAAGCCCTGCTGCTGTAGTGCATCAAGATCGTCACCATGCCGTCGTGCTGACGGAACTCTTCCCCGACACTTTGCTAGATCGGAGTCCGGGGATCGTCATCGAGCTGAACGTGTGGTCGAACTCGGAGGTGTCGTAGTTTCGGTGCTTGATCGGCTGGATCGTGAAGACGTACGACTACTTCCTCTACGTTGTGTCAACGCTTCCGCAGTCGGTCTGCGAGGGTACATAGAAAACACTCTCCCCTCTCGTTGCTTTGCATCACCATGATCTTGCGTGTGCGTAGGAAATTTTTTGAAATTACTACGAAACCCAACAGTGGTATTAGAGCCTAGGTTTTATGGTTTGATCTTATTTGCACGAGTAGAACACAAGTGAGTTGTGGGCGGTATAAGTCATACTGCCTACCAGCATGTCATACTTGGTTCGGCGGTATTGTTGGACGAGACGACCCGGACCAACATTACGCGTACGCTTACGCGAGACCGGTTTCCCCGACATGCTTTGCACACAGGTGGCTTGCGGGCGACTGTATCTCCAACTTTAGTTGAACCAAGTGTGGCTACGCCCGGTCCTTGCGAAGGTTAAAATGGAGTCTATTTGACAAACTATCGTTGTGGTTTTGATGCGTAGGTGAGATTGGTTCTTGCTTAAGCCCGTAGCAGCCACGTAAAACTTGCAACAACAAAGTAGAGGACGTCTAACTTGTTTTTGCAGGGCATGTTGTGATGTGATATGGTCAAGGCATGATACTGAATTTTATTGTATGAGATGATCATGTTTTGTAACCGAGTTATCGGCAACCGGCAGGAGCCATATGGTTGTCGCTTTATTGTATGCAATGCAATCGCTATGTAATGCTTTACTTTATTACTAAACGGTAGTGATAGTCGTGGAAGCATAAGATTGACGAGACGACAACGATGCTACGATGGAGATCAAGGTGTCGCGCCGGTGACGATGGTGATCATAACGGTGCTTCGAAGATGGAGATCACAAGCACAAGATGATGATGGCCATATCATATCACTTATATTGATTGCATGAGATGTTTATCCTTTTATGCATCTTATCTTGCTTTGATTGACGGTAGCATTATAAGATGATCTCTCACTAAATTATCAAGAAGTGTTCTCCCTGAGTATGCACCGTTGCCAAAGTTCGTCGTGCCCAGACACCACGTGATGATCGGGTGTGATAAGCTCTACGTCCATCTACAACGGGTGCAAGCCAGTTTTGCACACGCAGAATACTCAGGTTAAACTTGACGAGCCTAGCATATGCAGATATGGCCTCGGAACACGGACACCGAAAGGTCGAGCGTGAATCATATAGTAGATATGATCAACATAACGATGTTCACCATTGAAAACTACTCCATCTCACGTGATGATCGGTTATGGTTTAGTTCATTTGGATCACGTAATCACTTAGAAGATTAGAGGGATGTCTATCTAAGTGAGAGCTCTTAAGTAATATGATTATTTGAACTTAAATTTATCATGAACTTAGTCCTGGTAGTATTTTGCAAATCATGTTATAGATCAATAGCTCGCATTGTTGCTTCCCTGTGTTTATTTTGATATGTTCCTAGAGAAAATTGTGTTAAAAGATGTTAGTAGCAATGATGCGGATTGGATCCGTGATCTGAGGTTTATCCTCATTGCTGCACAGAGGAATTATGTCCTTGATGCACCGCTAGGTGACAGACCTATTGCAGGAGCAGATGCAGACGTTATGAACGTTTGGCTAGCTCAATATGATGACTACTTAATAGTTTAGTGCACCATGCTTAACAGCTTAGAATCGGGACTTCAAAAGACGTTTTGAACGTCATGGACCATATGAGATGTTCCAGGAGTTGAAGTTAATATTTCAAGAAAATACCCGAATTGAGAGATATGAAGTCTCCAACAAGTTCTATAGCCAAAAGATGGAGGAGAATCGCTCAACTAGTGAGCATGTGCTCAGATTGTCTGGGTACTACAATCGCTTGAATCAAATGGGAGTTAATCTTCCAGATAAGATAGTGATTGACAGAATTCTCTAGTCACCATCACCAAGTTAGTAGAACTTCGTGATGAACTATAGTATGCAAGGGATGACGAAAACAACTCCCGAGCTTTTCATGATGATGAAATCGATGAAGGTAGAAATCAAGAAAGAGCATCAAGTGTTGATGGTAGACAAGACCACTAGTTTCAATAGAAGGGCAAAGGGAAGAAGGGGAACTTCAAGAAGAACGGCAAGCAAGTTGCTGCTCAAGTGAAGAAGCCCAAGTCTGGTCCTAAGCCTGAGACTAAGTGCTTCTACTGCAAAGGGACTGGTCACTGGAAGCGGAACTGCCCCAAGTATTTGGCGGATAAGAAGGATGGCAAAGTGAACAAAGGTATATTTGATATACAGATTATTAATGTGTATTTTACTAGTGTTCGTAGTAACCCCTCGGTATTGATACTGGTTCAGTTGCTAAGAGTAGTAACTCGAAACGGGAGTTGCAGAATGAACAAAAACTAGTTAAGGGTGAAGTGACGATGTGTGTTGGAAGTAGTTCCAAGATTGATATGATCATCATCGCACACTCCCTATACTTTCGGGATTAGTGTTGAACCTGGATAAGTGTTATTTGGTGTTTGCGTTGAGCATGAATATGATTTGATCATGTTTATTGTAATACGGTTATTCATTTAAGTAAGAGAATAAATTATTGTTCTGTTTACATGAATAAAACCTTATATGGTTACACACCCAATGAAAATAGTTCGTTGGATCTCGATCGTAGTGATACACATAATCATAATATTGAAACCAAAAGATGCAAAGTTAATAATGATAGTGCAATTTATTTGTGGCACTGTCGTTTAGGTCATATCGGTGTAAAGCGCATGAAGAAACTCCATACTGATGGACTTTTGGAACCACTTGATTATGAATCACTTGGTACTTGCGAACCGTGCCTCATGGGCAAGATGACTAAAACACCGTTCTCCGGTACTATGGCGAGAGCAACAGATTTGTTGGAAATCATACATACCGATGTATGTGGTCCGATGAATATTGAGGCTCGTGGCGGATATCGTTATTTTCTCACCTTCACAGATGACTTAAGCAGATATGGGTATATCTACTTAATGAAACATAAGTCTGAAACATTTGAAAAGTTCAAAGAATTTCAGAGTGAAGTTGAAAATCATCGTAACAAGAAAATAAAGTTTCTACGATCTGATCGTGGAGGAGAATATTTGAGTTACGAGTTTGGTGTACATTTGAAAAATTGTGGAATAGTTTCGCAACTCACGCCACCCGGAACACCACGGCGTAATGGTGTGTCTGGACGTCGTAATCGTACTTTACTAGATATGGTGCGATCTATGATGTCTCTTACTGATTTACCGCTATCGTTTTGGGGTTATGCTTTAGAGACGGCTGCATTCACGTTAAATAGGGCACCATCAAAATCCTTTGAGACGACGCCTTATGAACTGTGGTTTGGCAAGAAACCAAAGTTGTCATTTCTTAAAGTTTGGGGCTGCGATGCTTATGTGAAAAATCTTCAACCTGATAAGCTCGAACCCAAATCAGAGAAATGTGTCTTCATAGGATACCCAAAGGAGACTGTTGGGTACACCTTCTATCACAGATCCGAAGGCAAGACATTCGTTGCTAAGAATGGATCCTTTCTAGAGAAGGAGTTTCTCTCGAAAGAAGTGAGTGGGAGGAAAGTAGAACTTGACGAGGTAACGGTACCTGCTCCTTTATTGGAAAGTAGTACATCACAGAAAACTGTTTCTGCGACACCTACACCAATAAGTGAGGAAGCTAATGATGATGGTCATGAAACTTCAGATCAAGATACTGCTGAACCTCGTAGATCAACCAGAGTAAGATCCGCGCCAGAGTGGTACGGTAATCCTGTTCTGGAAATCATGCTACTAGATCATGATGAACCTACAAACTATGAAGAAGCGATGGTGAGCCCAGATTCCGCAAAGTGGCTTGAAGCCGTGAAATCTGAGATGGGATCCATGTATGAGAACAAAGTATGGACTTTGGTTGACTTGCCCGATGATCGGCAAGCAATTGAGAATAAATGGATCTTCAAGAAGAAGACTGACGCTGATGGTAATGTTACTGTCTACAAAGCTCGACTTGTCGCGAAAGATTTTCGGCAAGTTCAAGGGATTGACTACGATGAGACCTTCTCACCCGTAGCGATGCTTAAGTCCGTCCGAATCATGTTAGCAATTGCCGCATTTTATGATTATGAAATTTGGCAAATGGATGTCAAAACTGCATTCCTGAATGGATTTCTGGAAGAAGAGTTGTATATGATGCAACCAGAAGGTTTTGTTGATCCAAAAGGAGCTAACAAAGTGTGCAAGCTCCAGCGATCCATTTATGGACTGGTGCAAGCCTCTCGGAGTTGGAATAAACGCTTTGATAGTGTGATCAAAGCATTTGGTTTTATACAGACTTTCGGAGAAGCCTGTATTTACAAGAAAGTGAGTGGGAGCTCTGTAGCATTTCTGATATTATATGTGGATGACATATCACTGATTGGAAATGATATAGAATTTCTGGATAGCATAAAGGGATACTTGAATAAGAGTTTTTCAATGAAAGACCTCGGTGAAGCTGCTTTCATATTAGGCATAAAGATCTATAGAGATAGATCAAAAAGCTTAATTGGACTTTCACAAAGCACATACCTTGACAAGATTTTTAAGAAGTTCAAAATGGATCAAGCAAAGAAAGGGTTCTTGCCTGTGTTACAAGGTGTGAAGTTGAGTCAGACTCAAAGCTCAACCACGGCAGAAGATAGAAAGAGAATGAAAGTCATTCCCTATGCCTTGGCCATAGGTTCTATAAAGTATTTCATGTTGTGTACCAGATCTATTGTATACCCTGCACTGATTTGGCAAGGGAGTACAATAGTGATCTAGGAGTAGATCAATGGACATCGGTCAAAATTATCCTTACTGGAATAAGGATATGTTTCTCGATTACGGAGGTGACAAAAGGTTCGTCGTAAAGGGTTACATCGATGCAAGCTTTGACACTGATCCAGATGACTCTAAGTCTCAATCTGGATACATATTGAAAGTGGGAGCAATTAGCTAGAGTAGCTCCATGCAGAGCATTGTTGACATAGAAATTTGCAAAATACATGCGGATCTGAATGTGGCAGACCCGTTGACTAAACTTCTCTCATAAGCAAAACATGATCACTTTTTGGGTCTTAATCACATAGCGATGTGAACTAGATTATTGAATCTAGTAAACCCTTTGGGTGTTAGTCACATGGAGATGTGAACCAATCACATAAAGATGTGAACTATTGATGTTAAATCACATGGGGATGTGATCTAGATTATTGACTCTAGTGCAAGTGGGAGACTGAAGGAAATATGCCCTAGAGGCAATAATAAAGTTATTATTTATTTCCTTATATCATGATAAATATTTATTATTCATGCTAGAATTGTATTAACCGGAAACATAATACATGTGTGAATATATAGACAAACAAAGTGTCACTAGTATGCCTCTATTTGACTAGCTCGTTAATCAAAGATGGTTATGTTTCCTAACCATGAACAATGAGTTGTTATTTGATTAACGGGATCACATCATTAAGATAATGATCTGATTGACATGACCCATTCCATTAGCTTAGCACCCGATCGTTTAGTATGTTGCTATTGCTTTCTCCATGACTTATACATGTTCCTGTAACTATGAGATTATGCAACTCCCGTTTACCGGAGGAACACTTTGGGTACTACCAAACGTCACAACGTAACTGGGTGATTATAAAGGAGTACTACAGGTGTCTCCAAAGGTACATGTTGTGTTGGCGTATTTCGAGATTAGGTTTTGTCACTCCGATTGTCGGAGAGGTATCTCTGGGCCCTCTCGGTAATGCACATCACATAAGCCTTGCAAGCATTGCAACTAATGAGTTAGTTGCGAGATGATGTATTACGGAACGAGTAAAGAGACTTCCCGGCAACGAGATTGAACTAGGTATTGGATACCGACGATCGAATCTCGGGCAAGTAACATACCGATGACAAAGGGAACAACGTATGGTGTTATGCGGTCTGAACGATAAAGATCTTCGTAGAATATGTAGGAGTCAATGACAGTTATATTATGAGTTTATGCGGTCCCGCTATTGGTTATTGACCGAAGACATGTCTCGGTCATGTCTACATTGTTCTCGAACCCGTAGGGTCCGCATGCTTAAGGTTTCAATGACAGTTATATTATGAGTTTAGGCATTTTGATGTACCGAAGGTTGTTCGAAGTCCCGGATGTGATCACGGACATGACGAGGAGTCTCGAAATGGTCGAGACGTAAAGATTGATATATTGGAAGCCTATGTTTGGATATCGGAAGTGTTCCGGGTGAAATCGGGATTTTACCGGAGTACCGGGAAGGTTACCGGAACCCCCCGGGAGCTAAATGGGCCATGATGGGCCTTAGTGGAAAAGAGAAGATGCAGCCCTACATGGGCTGCGCGCCTCCCCCTTCCCCTAGTCCTATTAGGACTAGGAGAGGTGGCCGGCCCCCTCTCTCTCTCTTTTCCCCCTCCGCGAATCCTATTCCAACTAGGATTGGGGGGGGGGGGGAATCCTACTCCCAGAGGGAGTAGGACTCTCCTGGCGCGCCACACCTTGGCCGGCCAGCCTCCCCCCTCTAGTCCTTTATATACTGAGGCAGAGGCACCCTAGAACACACAAGTTGATCCACGTGATCTATTCCTTAGCCGTGTGCGGTGCCCCCAGCCACCATATTCCTCGATAATACTGTAGCGGAGTTTAGGCGAGGCCCTGCTGCTGTAGTGCATCAAGATCGTCACCACGCCGTCGTGCTGACGGAACTCTTCCCCGACACTTTGCTAGATCGGAGTCCGGGGATCATCATCGAGCTGAACGTGTGCTCGAACTCGGAGGTGCCGTAGTTTCGGTGCTTGATCGGTTGGATCGTGAAGACGTGCGACTACTTCCTCTACGTTGTGTCAACGCTTCCGCAGTCGGTCTGCGAGCGTATGTAGACAACACTCTCCCCTCTCGTTGCTTTGCATCACCATGATCTTGCGTGTGCGTAGGAAAATTTTTGAAATTACTACGAAACCCAACAATGAGATGCAGTATGAAAGAGATCCAACTTGTGTGAACAGAAACTGCTTGTGGTAGAAAGTGACGAAGCTATAGGATCAAAGAGGCCGTAAAAAGGAGGTTTTATTTACCACACGAAGAACTGCTAGACGAAGTGGAAGAGGAGGCCGAGCAGTTCAATCGTCCGTGCCCTAACTTGGCGACGGAGGACACCTACGGCGACGGCGGAGAAGGCGATGTCCGCGGTCGGCGTGAAGACGGCGTCGGAGAGGTTGCGGCAGCGAAGCGCTTCGTCGCCGGCGTTGTTGAGGGTTGGCGGTGGCGCTAGGGTTTGTGCGAGAGTGGAAGAAGAGATAATGACTGCTGTGAGGTGTGTATTTATAGGTACAGGGGCGGCACTCCGTTATTACACAGGTGCCCCTGGTGATTCGCATCTGAGGAACACGTGGCCATCATGCAGCATATTGGGGTTTGTTCCACGTCCCACGCACGCCTGGATTGTCGGGTGGTCATTCCCACTTCTCCGGGTTTCAGGTGGAGGAATGAGCATTGAAAACGGACTTAATGGTTGTCTCTGTATCTTCTGCTGACAAGGACGCAGAGAAGACATTCGACAATTTCAATAGAATGCATATGATTTGGATAGATAGAGTTTGAGATAGAAAGCATAGAGAGGTTAGGGTCCGATCACATTCACTTAGTTCAAAAGATTCAACAAGAAGACATAGCTATAAGTGAATGCTATAGAGGACAGAACACTAGTGTATATATATATCTATATAATCAACATAGTGAAGATGATCATGAAGATATGTTGAGATTGAAGCCAAACCAAATGTGAAGACGTAGAAAATGTAACGCCATGAGTGAAACACTTCAAACAGAACATTTGGTGGTGGCGTTACCCACCGTATAGGAAGTATTAGACCCAGACACGGCGCACAATTATCGTGGCACTCCGAAGTCAAATTCCACATTAATGTATTCACACTTAGAACGTATGTCTTCATTGATTGAAGATATACTTTACTTCGTGTGTTGCACATCTAAGTTATCAATATGCATAAGTGTTAGGATGTGTGCCTGATCACAGGACATTTGAGGATTCCAGGATATTTAGCTCACACCGTAACTTGCAAAATCTCTTCTCATCCAAGGGCTTGGTGAAGATATCTGCCAATTGCTCTTCAGTGTTGACGTGTATGATATCAATATCTTCCTTCACAACATGATCTCTGAGAAAGTGATGACGAATTTCAATGTGCTTTGTCTTTGAGTGCTGAACTGGGTTGTTGGCAATCTTGATGGCGCTTTCATTGTCGCAGTAGAGTGGCACTTGCTTCAGATGAATGCCATAGTCCTTGAGTGTTTGCTTCATCCACAGAAGCTGAGCGCAGCAAGATCTAGCAGCAATGTATTCAGATTCAGCAGTGGAGAGAGATACACAGTTCTGCTTGTTTGAAGACCAACATACAAGTGATCGTCCCAGAAAATGACATGTGCCTGATGTAGACTTGCGATCCACCTTGTCACCAGCATAATCAGCATCCGAGAATCCAACCAGATCAAACTCTGAGCCCTTTGGATACCATAATCCTAGAGTTGGGGTGTGAGCCAAATATCGAAGAATTCGCTTCACAGCTAAGTGATGCGACTCCTTTGGTGCCGCTTGGAATCGAGCACACATGCAAACACTAAGCATAATATCTGGCCTAGATGCACATAGATAAAGCAAAGAACCAATCATGGAGCGGTATACCTTTTGATCGAACTCTTTACCATTGTCGTCGGGACCTAGATGATGCTTGGCTGGCATTGGCGTCATGAAGCCTTTCTAGTCTTGCATACCGAACTTCTTCAGACAATCCTTGAGATACTTCTCTTGAGATATGAAGATGCCGTTGCGTTGCTGTCGTATTTGGAGACCGAGGAAGAACTTCAGCTCTCCCATCATGGACATCTGATATTGCTCTTGCATCATATATCCAAACTCTTCACTGTACTTCTGATTGGTGCAACCGAAGATAATGTCATCCACATATATTTGGCACACAAACAGTTCACCATCATATGACTTCATGAAGGGAGTGGGGTCTAGGGAACCAGGTATGAAGCCTTTGCTCTTTAGGAAGTATTTGAGTGTGTCATACCAGGCCCGAGGGGCTTGTTTGAGGCCATACAGTGCCTTGTTGAGCTTGTATACCATGTCAGGATGTTTTGGATCTTCAAAGCCAGGCGGTTGTGCAACATACACTTCTTCTTCAATCTTGCCATTGAGAAGGCGCTCTTCACATCCATTTGATATAGAAGTATGTTGTGATGATTGGCATAGGCCAGCAGTATGCGTATGGCTTCAAGTCTAGCCACAGGAGCAAATGTTTCATCGAAGTTAATGCCTTCCACTTGAGTATATCCTTGAGCAACGAGACGAGCTTTGTTTCTGACAACTTGACCATGCTCATCTTGCTTGTTGCGGTATATCAATTTGGTGCCTATTATGTTGTGCTTCCGAGGATCAGGACGCTTAACCAGTTCCCATACATTATTCAGCTCAAACTGTTGAAGCTCTTCTTGCATAGCTTGAATCCATTCAGGTTCCATGAAGGCTTCTTCAACTTTCTTGGGTTCTGTTATTGAGACGAATGCGAAGTGCCCACAGAAATTTGCCAGCTGAGTTGCCCTTGATCGAGTGAGCGGACCGGGTGCATTGATGCTGTCAATTATTCTCTCAATCTGCACTTCATTGGCAACACGAGGATGTACAGGGCGAAGGTTTTGCTCTTACTGATCATTGTCATTGTTAGTGGGATTGTCTTCTGGCTGAGCATTGTCTTCAGGTTGATCAGGTGCGGAGATGATAAGTTCCTCTTCGGGTTGAGCTTCAGAGGGTATGATTTCTCCGGTCCCCGTAAGCTTGATTGATTCGCTAGATGGAACTTCATCAAGCATATTTGGGAGGTGCTCTCTTTGTGAACCGTTAGTCTCATCAAACCGCACATCCATTGTTTCAACCACTTTATAATGAAAGAGATTGAAGACTCTGTAGGAGTGCGAATCCTTTCCATATCCAAGCATAAAACCCTCATGTGCTTTTGGTGCAAATTTTGAAGTGTGATGTGGATCCTTGATCCAGCACCTGGCACCAAATACTCTAAAGTAACTGACATTTGGCTTCTTGCCAGTAAGGAGCTCATAAGATGTCTTGTTCAGAAGCTTGTGAAGATAAACACGATTGATTGTATGGCATGCAGTATCAATGGCTTCAGGCCAGAATTTTTTTGGAGTCTTGTATTCATCAAGCATCGTTTGGGCCATCTCAATGAGTGTTCTGTTCTTGCGTTCGACGACGCCATTCTGCTGTGGCGTGTATGGGGCTGAGAATTCATGTGTGATGCCCAAGGTATCAAGATATGTATCAAGGCCAGTGTTCTTGAATTCAGTGCCATTGCCACTTCTGATGTGCTTTATCTTGGCGCCATAGTTGTTCATTGCTCGATTGGCGAAGCGTCTGAAGACATCCTGCACTTCAGTCTTGTAGAGGATTATGTGCACCCAAGTATATCTAGAATAATCATCAACAATAACAAAGCCATAGAGGTAAGCAGTAGTAGTAAGAGTTGAGTAATGAGTGGGACTGAAAAGATCCATGTGGAGCAGTTCGAAGGGTCGAGTGGTTGTCATGATTGTCTTTGAGGGATGTTTGGCCCTCGTCATCTTCCTTGCTTCACAGGCACCGCATAAGTGATCTTTCTTGAACTTGACGCCCTCGATGCCTATGACATGCTTATTCTTTGCAAGGGTGTGGAGGTTCCAAATGACAGCATGCCCTAGCCTCCGATGCCAGAGCCAGCATTCTGAAGCCTTTGCTAGAAGACATACAGCAAGTTGTGGTCCTGCCGAAAAATCTACCACGTTGTGACGCCCCCAATTTGACCGTACACTAATCATGCACGCAAATGTGTACGACCAAGATCAGGAACTCACGGGAAGATATCACAACACAACTCTAGACACAAATTAAAATAATACAAGCTTTATATTACAAGCCAGGGGCCTCGAGGGCTCGAATACAAGAGCTCAATCATAGACGAGTCAGCGGAAGCAACAATATCTGAGTACAGACACAAGATAAACAAGTATGCCTTAAGAAGGCTAGCATAAACAGGGATACGGATCGAAAGAGGCGCAGGCCTCCTGCCTGGGATCCTCCTACACTACTCCTGGTCGTCGTCAGCGGGCAGCACGTAGTAGTAGGCACCTCCGGTGTAGTAGGAGTCGTCGTCGAAGGTGGCGTCTGGCTCCTGGGCTCCAACATCTGGTTGCGACAACCAGGTAGAAGGGATAGGGGGAAAAGAGGGAGAAAGCAATCGTGAGTACTCATCCAAAGTACTCGCAAGCAAGGAGCTATACTACATATGTATACATTGGTATCAACTGGAATAAGGCTATTATACATGGACTGAACTGCAGAAAGCCGGGATAAGGGGAGATAGCTAGTCCTTTCGAAGACTACGCTTCTGGCAGCCTCCGTCTTGCAGCATGTAGAAGAGAGTAGACTGAAGTCCTCCAAGTATCATCACATAGCATAATCCTACCCGGCGATCCTCTCCTCGTCGCCCTGTTAGAGAGCGATCACCGATTGTATCTGGCGCTTGGAAGGGTGTGTGTTATTAAGTACCCGGTTCTAGTTGTCATAAGGTCAAGGTACAACTCCAAGTCGTCATGTTACCGAAGATCATGACTATTCGAATAGATTAACTTCCCTGCAGGGGTGCACCACATATCCCAACACGCTCGATCCCATTTGGCCGGACACACTTTCCTGGGTCATGCCCGGCCTCGGAAGATCAACACGGCGCAACCCTACCTAGGCACAACAGAGAGGTCAGCACGCTGGTCTAAATCCTATGGCGCAGGGGTCTGGGCCCATCGCCCATTGCACACCTGCACGTTGCGTACGCGGCCGGAAGCAGAACTAGCCCCCTTAATACAAGAGCAGGCTTACGGTCCAATCCGGCGCGCGCCACTCAGTCGCTGACGTCACGAAGGCTTCGGCTGATACCACGACGTCGAGTGCCCATAACTGTCCCCGCGTAGATGGTTAGTGCATATAGGTCAATAGCCAGACTCAGATCAAATACCAAGATCTCGTTAAACGTGTTAAGTATCCGCGAACACCGACCAGGACCAGGCCCACCTCTCTCCTAGGTGGTCTCAACCTGCCCTATCACTCCGCCACAAAGTAACAGTCGGGGGCCGTCGAGAACCCAGGCCCACCTCTACCGGGATGGAGCCACCTGCCCCTTCAGCCCCCAACTCCGAACAGTACCACAGGTAATGTAACTGTGTAAAGTATATAGTATATGCCCGTGATCACCTCCCGAAGTGATCACGGCCTAGTAGTATAGCATGGCAGACAGACAAGAGTGTAGGGCCACTGATGGAACACTAGCATCCTATACTAAGCAGTAGAATAGCAGGTAATGGTAACAACAGTAGTATCAAGGACAGGCTATGCATCAGGATAGGAATAACAGAAAGCAGTAACATGCTACACTACTCTAATGCAAGCAGTATAGAGAAGAGTAGGCGATATCTGGTGATCAAAGGGGGGGCTTGCCTGGTTGCTCTGGCAAGAAGGAGGGGTCATCTTCGATGTAGTCGAACACACGGACATCGGCAGCGGTCTCGGAGTCTACCGAAAAGGAGTAACGGAGAGGGAACACAATACATAACAGAGCAATCAAATATAACACAAAGCAAGACGCGGCAATACGTTGTGCTAGGGGTGACCTAACGTAGGGATAGGCGATACCGGCGAAGGGGGGAAACATTCGGGGAAGTATTCCCATTGTTTCGCGTTTTCGGGCAGATGAACCGGAGAGGGAAAGTTGCATGTTCGCTATGCTAGGGACGTGTGACGGACGAATGGATTGCGTATCCGGATTCGTCTCGTCGTTCTGAGCAACTTTCATGTAGAAAACATTTTCATCCGAGTTATGGATTATTTTCTACGAATTTCCAAAGTTTAAAGGTTTTTTTAATTTATTTAATTCGAATATAAACAGTGAAATGTTTTTTTTAACTCAGCAGGGGCTAGTCACATTCAATGACAGGTGGGGTCAAGGAACTGGGTTGACTCAGTCAACACCTTTACTAGTCAACCAATGAACAGCGCATTGGGCCCTACTTGTCATTGGCACAAACTATTGATTAGGCTTTTAAACAAAAGGGGTCACATGTCATCTATACATAGACTATTCTAGTCATTAATTAACATCTAGTAGTACTAATCTAAGCAAGGACCGGCCACTACTCCGGCCATGTGCACGACGCACACACAGCACACACAAGTTAGTAGGCTAGGAGTTATCAACATAAGATGTCATTTTGTGATTTTTGTAGGATTTAATCCAGGCGACTTTTGAATTTGGTCCAATGGAAAGAATTGAACCCTGTCAAGTGTACTACACGCCCCTATAAATATTTCTCATAATAAAATTTGTTTTGCTGTTGTTTTGCAACTACACAAAGGGCTAATCAGTGTTACAGCAGCAGAGCTAGCCAGCGCTACAGTAACATTCAGCAGCTACAGTAGTACAGTATTAAGCAAAGCAGTAGCGATAGGAGCTCGGCGACGCGAGCGAGGCGCAGCGGCCGGCCGAAACATGGGCAGCGCGGGCGCGGGGCAGGCGCGGGACTCGGCCAAGAGCGGCTGGGCATGCACGAGCGTGGCCCGGTGAGAAGCAATACGCAGCAGCAGACATGCGACGGTCTCGGGCGAGCTCGTGGTTGAGTGCAGGGGAGCACAGCAAGGCGAGTTGGGGCGGAGTTGGCCTCCTGGGAGTGTGCCGAGCACATCTACGTGCTCGGTTGAGCCAAATAGCGGCGACGACAGGCACGGCCGCGGAGGCGAGCTCCGGACACGGCGAGCAGCTAGGCTACGGGCGCAGAAAAGATGCGCGAAGAGAGGGGAAGAAGCGGCGCTCACCGGGTGGCTCAAGGTGGCCGGCGAAAGATTAGGAGCGCAGAGGCGAGGTGGATCAACGCGGTTGCAGCGGCGTCGATCGACAGAAGGGCACGAGGCGATGGAGGAGTTGTGCTGCTCCCCGTGACGAAGTAGAGCGCCACGGTGAAGGAGTCCAGGTCGCCGGAGCTCCTGAACCGGTCGCGGTGATGGGTGGACGCCGGTGGCCGCGTCAGTGGCAGCAGCGCCTCGACGAGAGACGGATCTGGAGGAGGGAAGAGGCGGAGAGAGCGAGGGGAGTGACGAGCGAGTGGGGGATGGGATCGCGTGGCGCCCTTATCCCCTCCCGGCGTCGGCGTGGCAGCGCGGGGAGGTGCGCCCGGTCCGACGGGAACGAACGGGAGCGCCCCGGTCGGCTGTACAGGGAAAGGAGGCGACGGACGGAGTTAGGTGGGCTGGCTGGGTGGGAGTGGGCCGAGGCCCAGGAGGAGCCATGGGGTTGTGGCCTTTTTTTTATATGTTTTATTTTCTTTTTATAGTTTCTGTTTTTCAATTAAGTTTCCTTTTATTTACTTATTTTTAGTTTTATAAAATATAAACCTAGCCCCAAAATTAGTATTATTATTTAGGATACTCTCATAATTAATTTGGCACAATAATAAAATAGGTTTGTATTTGTTTAATATTTAATGGCTTTTAATAATTGTTTTAGTCACTGTTTTAATTATTTTAATGGATTTAAACATTTTATAAAAGTGTGGTTTCTTCACCACAATTACTTTTGAATTATTTGGCACAACTCGAACATTTTAGTTTTAAAGTTTAAAAGTTTTTGTTATTTGACTTTATTTTAAATTTGAATCGTTTTTGAACCATCGCAAGATTAGGAACAGTAACCGCGGTGACGTGGCATCATTAACAGAGGTTTACTGTAGCTTAATTATCCGGAAGTCACACACGTACAAATCATCTTTCCGATACCCTTCAAACACTAGAGACTTGTCAGATTCCATTAGTACAAGGCAGCGATATTTTCCAAATATTACGATCATGTTCAAATCGCAAAGCATTGAGACAGACATAAAGTTGAAGCCAAGGGATTCAACAAACATGGCTTTATCCATGTGTTGATCCTTTGAGATTGCAACTCTACCTAGACCCAATACCTTACTTTTACCAGTGTCAGCAAATGTGATGTGACTATTGTCGGATGGACGTAAGGTTGAGTCCATAAGAAGGCTACTTTTGCCAGTCATGTGGTTGGTATACCCACTATCAATAATCCATTCTGAAGACGCTGGTGTCGTACCCTACAGTGCAGTTAGGGGGATAGGCTTCACGAAGAGAATTGTGAAGCAAAAACATTTGACGAACCAATGGGTTATGAAAACTTAGATCCAGATTAGGACTGATAGGGAGAGTAGCAAGCGATTCAGGAATGAAGTACATAGTAAGACCATTCGGGCATTTGATCTTGCGCCCTACAAGATGTTTAAGGTCCCCAGCAATAGCGTCAGACGATTTTGGTTTTCTGCTGGAGACCTTTCCCTGCAAAAGAGAGTTAAGCTTTCTTAGCCACCCACATCTTCAAGGGTGGCTTAGAAGCAATAAGTCTAAGTGCAGCATCTGAGAACTTTGGCTTTGGAGCCCTAGCAAAAAGTCTTGCAGGCGGACAATAGTACTCATAAGAATAAGTAGAATAGTTCTTGGTCTTATGAACATGGCGGTTTGATGAACCGCGCTCATATTCATAGGCCTGAGTATGGTTTCCCTGCAAAACATTTGCGTTAGTGCGGCTCAGGTGAGTCCTCTGTCTGTATGAAGCCTTTGGACCGTATGAAGCCTGTGGTCTGAGGTTTGTCTTCTTCACGTGTGGTGTCATGATGACATTCACAGGAAGATTCTCCAGACACTTTTTCGGAACCCAGATCTTCTTCATAGGCGGTCCATTCCTGCAGTTAGTACCAATGTACCTGGCAA
The DNA here is from genome assembly GCF_018294505.1 of Triticum aestivum. Classification (NCBI taxonomy): domain Eukaryota; kingdom Viridiplantae; phylum Streptophyta; class Magnoliopsida; order Poales; family Poaceae; genus Triticum; species Triticum aestivum. The sequence goes on along the minus strand of NC_057806.1, from coordinate 30,856,513 downwards.
ACACTTCACCATTCTGATTCTTAAGCATTTTATAGTTTGCATCAAAGGATTCATCAATGACAATGGGGTTTGCACAAGTGAAGCCAGATAGATTGCATAGATCTGCTGAAGATTCCTTTGCAGCAACCCATGTGGTTTTGGGGTACTGCTCAGGTTTCCAGTAAGAGCCATGAGCATTCATTTTCCTTACGAACCCAATACCCTCTTTCCTCGGGTTTCTGTTCAAGATCTGCTTTTTGAGGACATCACATAGTGTCTGATGCCCTTTAAGACTTTTGTACATCCCTGTTTCAAGCAATGTCTTCAACCTAGCATTCTCATCAGCAATAGCAGTGGAATCCTCAGCAGAGGGGTTAGTTCCCACATCAACAATTGAAGATATTGCAACAGTAGCAGCAGTAGAACATTCAGCAACAGTAGTAGCATTATCACGCTCAATGCACTTAAGACAGGGTGGTTCAAATCCTTCCTGAGCGGAACTGATCTATTTGGAGCGAAGTGACTCATTTTCCTTTTGAAGATCTTCATGAGCTGCTCTCAATTTCTCAAGATCTTGCTTCCTTTGAAGATAATCATAGGAAAGCTTTTCATGAGTTGTTGAGAGCGTCTGATGATGACTTTCAAGTTCCTCATACTTAACGTGAAGATTTTTTATGTCTTCAATTAAGGACTCAGAACGAGTCATTTCAGCGCCTAACAGATCATCGCTTTTTTCTAACAGTTTTTGAATATGTTCCATGGCTTTTTGTTGTTCAGTTGCAATTTTAGCAAGTGTTTTGTAGCTGGGTTTTGAACCACAATCAGAGTCATCGTCACTAGATGATTGATAGTGAGTAGTGCGTGTGTTTACCTTGGCACCGCGTGCCATGAAGTAGTAGGTAGGAGCGGAGTAGTCCTTGTCATTTGCATCGGTGTAGGTGATGAGGTCATTGTCTTCAGTGTTGAAGATGGACTTGGCAACGTATGCTGTAGCCAGACTTGCGACGCCAGAATCGTACTCCTCCTCAGACTCCACCTCCGCCTCCTCAGAAGCGGACTCCTCATCTGAATCCATTTCCTTGCCAACAAATGCACATGCCTTGCCAGATCAGCTCTTCTTGTGTGATGAAGACTTTGAAGAAGACTTGGAAGAAGACTTTGAGTATTTCTTCTTCTTCTTATCGTCAGAGTCATATTCCTTGCTCTTCTTCTTCTTTTTGTTCTCATTGTCCCACTGCGGACACTCAGAGATGAAGTGGCCTGGTTTCTTGCACTTGTGACATGTTTTCTTCTTGTAGTCATGAGCAGAAACTTCATCATTCCTTGAGCTTGATCGGGAAGACTTTCTGAAGCCTTTCTTCTTGGTGAATTTTTGGCACTTCTTCACAAGCATAGCAAGTTCCCTTCCAATGTCTTCAGGATCATCAGAACTGCTGTCAGATTCTTCTTCAGATGAGGAGACAGCTTTTGCCTTCAAGGCACGAGTTCGCCCATAGTTTGGACTGTAGATATCTCTTTTCTCAGAAAGCTGAAACTCATGTGTGTTGAGCCTCTCAAGTATGTAAAACGGATCGAGTGTCTTGAAATCAGGACGTTCTTGAATCATCAGGGCTAGGGTGTCAAACGAACTGTCAAGTGATCTCAGTAGTGTCTTGACAACTTCATGCTTGGTGACCTCAGTAGCGCCAAGGGCTTGAAGCTCATTCGTGATGTTAGTGAGTCGATCAAATGTGAGCTAGACATTCTCATTGTCATTTCTCTCGTAGCGGTTGAAGAGGTTGCGAAGGACACTGATTCTCTGATCTCTCTGGGTTGAGACGCCTTCGTTGACCTTGGAGAGCCAGTCCCAGACTAGCTTAGATGTTTCCAAAGCACTCACGCGGCCATACTGTCCTTTGGTCAGATGACCACAGATGATATTCTTGGCAGTAGAGTCCAGTTGAACGAACTTCTTGACGTCAGCAGCAGTGACACCTTCTCCAGCCTTGGGAACGCCGTTCTTGACGACATACCATAGGTCGACGTCAATGGCTTCAAGATGCATGCGCATCTTATTCTTCCAGTAGGGATATTCAGTTCCATCGACGACAGGGCACGCAGCGGAGACTTTGATTATCCCTGCAGTCGACATAGCTAAAACTCCAGGTGGTTAAACCGAATCACACAGAACAAGGGAGTACCTTGCTCTGATACCAATTGAAAGTGCGTTATATCGACTAGAGGGGGGTGAATAGGCGATTTTTATGGAAGTCTTCAAAAAGTGGAAGTTATGAAGACAAACAATAGAAACAAACCTATTACCCTGCAGCGGAAGGTAGACTGCACTAGCCAAGCCATAGTCAAGTATTCAATAGAGTGAAAGCACAATGACTAATAGCAGCAATGTAGTAAGGATCAGGTAGGAAGATATTATGAAGCCAAACAGAACACGCAGTCACTCAGTGAAGATAAAAGATAGTGCAAGCATACAATGACTTCACAAGGAGTAACAGTACGTAAAGAGAAGGGAAGAATGAAACCAGTAACTCGTTGAAGACAATGATGTGTTGGACCAGTTCCAGTTGATGTGACAACTGCACGTCTAGTTAGGGCGGCTAGGTATTTAAACCTAAGGACACACAGTCCCAGACACCCAATCCTGAACATGCAGCTCAGGACACCCAGTCCTCACCGTATTCCCCTTAAGCTAAGGTCACACAGACCTCGCCCAATCACTCTAGTAAGTCTTCAAGGTAGACTCCCAAACCTTCACAGACTTCGTTCACCGGCAATCCACAATGTCCCTTGGATGCTCAGAACGCGACGCCTAACCGGCTGGAGGATTCACAGTCCTCAAGTGTAATAAGTCTTCAGATCACACAGACAAGAGGACTTAAGTGATGCCTAATTCTCTTTGGCTCTAGGTGGTTAGGGCTTTATCCTCGCAAGGAATTCTCTCTCAAAGGCTTCGAGGTGGGTTGCTCTCAAACGACAAAAGCCGTACACTAACTCTGAGCAGCCAACCATTTTTGGTTGTAGGGGGTGGGCTATTTATAGCCACTAGGCAACCCGACCTGATTTGTCCGAAATGACCCTGGGTCACTAAGGAACTGACACGTGTTCCAACGGTTAGATTTCAAACTCACATGGCAACTTTACTTGGGCTACAAGCAAAGCTGACTTGTCCGACTCTGGACAAGATTCGCTCTCATAGTCTTCACTCGAAGACATAGGTTTTGGTTAGGCATCACTTCAGTCATTCTGACTGGTTCTCTTGGACCCCACTTAACAGTACGGTGGTTCCTATGACTCAACAAAGAAGAAGAAAAAGAACTACGAAAGATCTAAGTCTTCGAGCTCCATAGGCTTCATGCGATGTCTTCTCTTGTCATAGTCTTCAATGTGAATATCTTCATATACCACCTTTGACTTCAATGTCTTCATACATTTTTAGGGGTCATCTCTCGTAGGAAAACTGAATCAATAAGGGACTTCTACCTGTGTTATCCTGCAATTCTCACAAACACATTAGTCCCTCAACTAGGTTTGTCGTCAATACTCCAAAACCAACTAGGGGTGACACTAGATGCACTTACAGTGACAACATTAAGGTGCGAGGGAAGGGGAAGAGGTGATATGCATTCTCAGAAGATTTTGAAGATAAATCAGTTTAGAAGACATTGACCTCATCGTGCCAAGACATTCACTCATAGATAAGGAGTTGGTTCCAGATTTGTATGAATCCATGGATCAGTACAAGTGAGGAATCTAACTACTTTGTGAAATACAAGTGAATATACTAGGCATATTATGAGATGCATTATGTAAGAGATCCAACTTGTGTGAACAGAAACTGCTTGTGGTAGAAAGTGACGAAGCTATAGGATCAAGGGGGCTGTAAAAAGGAAGTTTTATTTACCACACGAAGAACTGCTAGACGGAGTGGAAGAGGAGGCCGAGCAGTTCGATCGTCCATTCCCTAACTTGGCGACGGAGGACACCTACGGCGACGGCGGAGAAGATGATGTCCGCGGTCGGCGTGAAGACGGCATCGGAGAGGTTGCAGCAGCGAAGCGCTTCATCGTCGGCGTCGTCGAGGGCTAGCGGTGGCGCTAGGGTTCGTGCGAGAGTGGAAGAAGAGATAATGACTGTTGTGAGGTGTGTATTTATAGGTACAGGGGTGGCACTGCGTTATTACACAGGTGCCCTAGCGATTCACATCTGAGGAACACGTGGCCATCATGCAGCATATCGGGGGTTGTTCCACGTCCCACGCACGCCTGGATTGTCGGGTGGTCGTTCCCACTTCTCCGGGTTTCAGGTGAAGGAATGAGCATTGAAAACGGACTTAATGTTTGTCTCTATATCTTCTGCTGACAAGGACGCAGAGAAGACATTCGACAGTTTCAATAGAATGCATATGACTTGGAGAGATAGAGTTTGAGATAGAAAGCATAGAGAGGTTAGGGTCTGATCACATTCACTTAGTTCAAAAGATTCAACAAGAAGACATAGCTATAAGTGAATGCTATAGAGGACAGAACACTAGTATATATATATATATCTATATAATTAACATAGTGAAGATGATCATGAAGATATGTTGAGATTGAAGCCAAACCAAATGTGAAGACATAGCAAATGTAACGCCATGAGTGAAACACTTCGAACAGAACCTTTGGTGGTGGCGTTACCCACCGTATAGGAAGTATTAGACCCAGACACGACGCACAATTATCGTGGCGTTCCGAAGTCAAATTCCACATTAATGTATTCACACTTAGAATGTATGTCTTCATTGATTGAATATATACTTTACTTCGTGTGTTGCACATCTAAGTCATCAATCTACATAAGTGTTAGGATGTGTGCCTGATCACAGGACATTTGAGGATTACAAGATATTTAGCTCACACCGTAACTTGCAAAATCTTTTCTCATCCAAGGGCTTGCTGAAGATATCTGCCAATTGCTCTTCAGTGTTGACGTGTATGATATCAATATTTTCCTTCATAACATGATCTCTGAGAAAGTGATGATGAATTTCAATGTGCTTTGTCTTTGAGTGCTGAACTGGGTTGTTGGCAATCTTGATGGCGCTTTCTTTGCCGCAGTAGAGTGGCACTTGCTTCAGATGAATGCCATAGTCCTTGAGTGTTTGCTTCATCCACAGAAGCTGAGCGCAGCAAGATCCAGTAGCAATGTATTCAGATTCAACAGTGGAGAGAGATACACAGTTCGGCTTCATTGAAGACCAACATACAAGTTATTGTCCCAGAAAATGACATGTGCCTGATGTAGACTTGCGACCCACCTTGTCACCAGCATAATCAGCATCCGAGAATCCAACCAGATCAAACTCTGAGCCCTTTGGATACCATAATCCTAGAGTTGGGGTGTGAGCCAAATATCAAAGAATTCGCTTCACAGCTAAGTGATGTGACTCCTTTGGTGCCGCTTGGAATCGAGCACACATGCAAACACTAAGCATAATATCTGGCCTAGATCCACATAGATAAAGCAAAGAACCAATCATGGAGCGGTATACCTTTTGGTCGAACTCTTTACCATTGTCGTCAGGACCCAGATGATGTTTGGCTGGCATTGGCGTCGTGAAACCTTTGCAGTCTTGCATACCAAACTTCTTCAGGCAATCTTTGAGATACTTCCCTTGAGATATGAAGATGTCGTTGCGTTGCTGTCGTATTTGAAGACCGAGGAAGAACTTCGGCTCTCCCTCATGGACATCTGATATTGCTCTTGCATCATATATCCAAACTCTTCACTATACTTCTGATTGGTGCAGCCGAAGATGATGTCATCCACATATATTTGGCACACGAACAGTTCACCATCATATGTCTTCATGAAGAGAGTGGGGTCGAGGGAACCAGGTATGAAGCCTTTGCTCTTCAGGAAGTATTTGAGTGTGTCATACCAAGCCCGAGGGGTTTGTTTGAGGTCATACAGTGCCTTGTTGAGCTTGTATACCATGTCAGGATGTTTTGGATCTTCAAAGCCAGGTGGTTGTGCAACATACACTTCTTCTTCAATCTTGCCATTGAGAAAGGCGCTCTTCACATCCATTTGATATAGAAGTATGTTATGATGATTTGCATAGGCTAGCAGTATGCGTATGGCTTCAAGTCTAGCCACAGGAGCAAATGTTTCATCGAAGTCAATGCCTTCCACTTGAGTATATCCTTGAGCAACGAGACGAGCTTTGTTTCTGACAACTTGACCATGCTCATCTTGCTTGTTGCGGTATATCCATTTGGTGCCTATTATGTTGTGCTTCCGAGGATCAGGACGCTTAACCAGTTCCCATACATTATTCAGCTCAAACTGTTGAAGCACTTCTTGCATAGCTTGAATCCATTCAGGTTCCATGAAGGCTTCTTCAACTTTCTTGGGTTCTGTTATTGAGACGAATGCGAAGTGCCCACAGAAATTTGCTAGCTGAGTTGCCCTTGAATGAGTGAGTAGACCGGGTGCATTGATGCTATCAATTATTCTCTCAACCTGCACTTCATTGGCAACACGAGGATGTACAGGGCGAAGATTTTGCTCTTGCTGTTCATTGTCATTGTTAGTGGGATTGTCTTCAGGCTGAGCATTGTCTTCATGTTGATCAGGTGCGGAGATGATAAGTTCCTCTTCAGGTTGAGCTTCAGAGGGTATGATTTCTCCGGTTCCCATAAGCTTGATTGATTCGCTGGAAGGAACTTCATCTAGCACATTTGGCAGGTGCTCTCTTTGTGAACCGTTAGTCTCATCAAACCGCACATCCACTGTTTCAACCACTTTATAATGAAAGATATTAAAGACTCTGTAGGAGTGCGAATCCTTTCCATATCCAAGCATAAAACTCTCATGTGCTTTTGGTGCAAATTTTGAAGTGTGATGTGGATCCTTGATCCAGCACCTGGCTCCAAATACTCTGAAGTAACTGACATTTGGCTTCATGCCAGTAAGGATCTCATAAGATGTCTTGTTCAGAATCTTGTGAAGATAAACACGATTGATTGTATGGCATGCAGTATCAATGGCTTCAGGCCAGAATTTTCTTGGAGTCTTGTATTCATCTAGCATCATTCTGGCCATCTCAATGAGTGTTCCGTTCTTGCGTTCGACGACGCCATTCTGTTGTGGCGTGTACGGAGCTGAGAATTCATGTGTGATGCCCAAAGTATCAAGATATGTATCAAGGCCGGTGTTCTTGAATTCAGTGCCATTGTCACTTCTGATGTGCTTTATCTTGGCGCCATAGTTGTTCATTGCTCGATTAGCGAAGCGTCTGAAGACATCCTGCACTTCAGTCTTGTAGAGGATTATGTGCACCCAAGTATATCTAGAGTAATCATCAACAATGACAAAGCCATAGAAACAAGCAGTAGTAGTAAGAGTTGAGTAATGAGTGGGACCAAAAAGATCCATGTGGAGCAGTTCAAAGGGTCGAGTGGTTGTCATGATTGTCTTCGAGGGATGTTTGGCCCTCGTCATCTTTCCTACTTCACAGGCACCGCATAAGTGATCTTTCTTGAACTTGACGCCCTCGATGCCTATGACATGCTTCTTCTTTGCAAGGGTGTGGAGGTTCCTCATGCCAGCATGCCCTAGCCTCCGAGGCTAGAGCCAGCATTCTGGAGCGTTTGCTAGAAGACATACGGCAAGCTGTGGTCCTGCTGAGAAATCTACCACGTACAAATCATCTTTCCGATACCCTTCAAACACTAGAGACTTTTCAGATTCCATTAGAACAAGGCAGTGATATTTTCCAAACATTACGATCATGTTCAAATCGCAAAGCATTGAGACAGACATTAAGTTGAAGCCAAGGGATTCAACAAGCATGACTTTATCCATGTGTTGATCCTTTGAGATTGCAACTCTACCTAGACCCAGTACCTTACTTTTACCAGTGTCAGCAAATGTGATGTGACTCTTGTCGGATGGACGTAGGGTTGAGTCCATAAGAAGGCTTCTTTTGCCAGTCATGTGATTGGTACACCCACTATCAATAATCCATTCTGAAGACGCTGGTGTCGTACCCTACAGTGCAGTTAGGGGGATAGGCTTCACGAAGAGAATTGTGAAGCAAAAACATTTGACGAACCAGTGGGTTATGAAAGCTTAGATCCAGATTAGGGCTAATAGGGAGAGTAGCAAGCGATTCAGGAACGAAGTACATAGTAAGACCATTCGGGCATTTGATCTTGCGCCCTACAAGATGTTTAAGGTCCCCAGCAATAGCGTCAGACGATTTTGGTTTTCTGCTGGAGACCTTTCCCTGCAAAAGAGAGTTAAGCTTTCTTAGCCACCCACATCTTCAAGGGTGGCTTAGAAGCAATAAGTATAAGTGCAGCATCTGAGAACTTTGGCTTTGGAGCCCTAGCAAACAGTCTTGCAGGCGGACAATAGTACTCATAAGAATAAGTAGAATAGTTCTTGGTCTTATGAACATGGCGGTTAGATGAACCGCGCTCATATTCATAGGCCTGAGCATGGTTTCCCTGCAAAACATTTGCGTTAGTGCGACTCAGGTGAGTCCTCTGTCTGTATGAAGCCTTTGGACCATATGAAGCCTGTGGTTTGAGGTTTGTCTTCTTCACGTGTGGTGTCATGATGACATTCACAGGAAGATTCTCCAGACACTTTTTCGAAACCCAGATCTTCTTCATAGGCGGTCCATTCCTGCAGTTAGTACCAATGTACCTGGAAAACACTTCACCATTCTGATTCTTAAATAGTTTATAGTTTGCATCAAAGGATTCATCAATGACAATGGGGTTTGCACAAGTGAAGCCAGATAGAGTGGATGGATCTGCTGAAGATTCCTTTGCAGCAACCCAGGTGGTTTGGGGGTACTGCTCAGGTTTCCAGTAAGAGCCATTAGCATTCATTTTCCTTACGAACCCAACACCCTCTTTCCTCGGGTTTCGGTTCAAGATCTGCTTTTTGAGGACATCACATAGTGTCTGATTCCCTTTAAGACTTTTGTACATCCCTGTTTCAAGCAATGTCTTCAGCCTAGCATTCTCATCAGCAATAGCAGTGGTATCCTCAGCAGAGGGGTTAGTTTCCACATCAACAGTTGAAGATATTGCAACAGTAGTAGCAGTAGAACATTCAGCAACAGAAGTAGTATTATCACACTCAATGCATTTAAGACATGGTGGTTCAAATCCTTCCTAAGCGGAACTGATCTATTTGGCACGAAGTGACTCATTTTCCTTTTGAAGATCTTCATGAGCCGCTCTCAATTTCTCAAGATCTTGCTTCCTTTGAAGATAATCATAGGAAAGCTTTTCATGAGTTGTTGAGAGCGTTTCATGACGACTTTCAAGTTCCTCATACTTAACGTGAAGATTTTTTATGTCTTCAATTAAGGACTCAAATCGAGTCATTTCAGCGCCTAACAGATCATCACTTTTGTCTAACAGTTTTTGAATATGTTCCATGGCTTTTTGTTGTTCAGTTGCAATTTTAGCAAGTGTTTTGTAGCTGGGTTTTGAACCACAATCAGAGTCATCGTCACTAGATGTTTGATAGTGAGTAGTGCGTGTGTTTACCTTGGCACCACTTGCCATGAAGCAGTAGGTAGGAGCGGAGTAGTCCTTGTCATTTGCATCGGTGTCGGTGATGAAGTCATTGTCTTTAGTGTTGAAGATGGACTTGGCAACGTATGCTGTAGCCAGACTTGCGACGCCAGAATCGGACTCCTCCTCAGACTCCACCTCCGCCTCCTCAGAAGCGGACTCCTCCTCTGAATCCATTTCCTTGCCAACAAACGCACGTGCCTTGCCAGATGAGCTCTTTTTGTGTGATGAAGACTTTAAAGAAGACTTGGAAGAAGACTTTGAGTATTTGTTCTTCTTCTTGTCGTCAGAGTCATATTCCTTGCTCTTCTTCTTATTTTTGTTCTCATTGTCCCACTTCGGACACTCAGAGATGAATTGGCCAGGTTTCTTGCACTTGTGACATGTTTTCTTCTTGTAGTTATGAGCAGAAACTTCATCATTCTTTGAGCTTGATCGGGAAGACTTTCTGAAGCCTTTCTTCTTGGTGAATTTTTGGAACTTCTTCACAAGCATAGCAAGTTCCCTTCCAATGTCTTCAGGATCATCAGAACTGCTGTCAGATTCTTCTTCAGATGAGGAGACAGCTTTTGCCTTCAAGGCACGAGTTCGCCCATAGTTTGGACCGTAGATATCTCTTTTCTCAGAAAGCTGAAACTCATGTGTGTTGAGCCTCTAAAGTATGTCAAACGGATCGAGTGTCTTGAAATCAGGACGTTCTTGAATCATCAGGGCTAGGGTGTCAAACGAATGTGTCTTGACGACTTCATGCTTGGTGATCTCAGTAGCGCCAAGGGCTTGAAGCTCATTCGTGATGTCAGTGAGTCGATCAAATGTGAGCTGGACATTCTCATTGTCATTTCTCTTGAAGCGGTTGAAGAGGTTGCGAAGGACACTGGTTCTCTGATCTCTCTGGGTTGAGACGCCTTCGTTGACCTTGGAGAGCCAGTCCCAGACTAGCTTAGATATTTCCAAAGCACTCACGCGGCCATACTGTCCTTTGGTCAGATGACCACAGATGATATTCTTGGCAGTAGAGTCCAGTTGAACGAACTTCTTGACGTCAGCAGTAGTGACACCTTCTCCAGCCTTGGGAACGCCGTTCTTGACGACATACCATAGGTCAACGTCAATGGCTTCAAGATGCATGCACATCTTATTCTTCCAGTAGGGATATTCAGTTCCATCGAAGACGGGGCACGCAGCGGAGACTTTGATTATCCCTGCAGTCGACATAGCTAAAACTACAGGTGGTTAAACCGAATCACACAGAACAAGGGAGTACCTTGCTTTGATACCAAATGAAAGTGCATTATATCGACTAGAGGGGGGGGGGTGAATAGGCGATTTTTATGAAAGTCTTCAAAACATGGAAGTTATGAAGACAAACGATAGAAATAAACCTATTACCATGCAGCGGAAGGTAGACTACACTAAGCAAGCCATAGTCAAGTATTCAATGGAGTGAAAGCACAATCACTAATAGCAGCAATGTAGTAAGGATCAGGTAGGAAGATATTATGAAGCCAAACAGAACACGCAGTCACTCAGTGAAGACAAAAGATAGTGCAATCATGCAATGACTTCACAAAGACCAACAGTAAGTAAAGGGAAGGGAAGGATGAAACCAGTGACTCGTTGAAGACAATGATTTGTTGGACCAGTTCCAGTTGCTGTGACAACTGTACGTCCGGTTAGGGCGGCTAGGTATTTAAACCTGAGGACACACAGTCCCGAACACCCAGTCCTGAACACTCATCTCAGGACACCCAGTCCTCACCGTATTCCCCTTGAGCTAAGGTCACACAGACCTCGCCCAATCACTCAGGTAAGTCTTCAAGGTAGACTCCCAAACCTTCACAGACTTCGTTCACCGGCAATCCACAATGTCTCTTGGATGCTCAGAACGCGACGCCTAACCGGCTGGAGGATTCACAGTCCTCAAGTGTAATAAGTCTTCAGATCACACAGACAAGAAGACTTAAGTGATGCCTAACACTCTTTGGCTCTGGGTGGTTAGGGCTTTATCCTCGCAAGGAATTCTCTCTCAGAGGCTTTGAGGTGGGTTGCTCTCAAACAACAAAAGCCGTACTCTAACTTTGAGCAGCCAACCGTTTATGGTTGTAGGAGGTGGGCTATTTATAGCCACTAGGCAACCTGACCTGATTTGTCCGAAATGACCCTGAGTCACTAAGGAACTGACACGTGTTCCAACGGTCAGATTTCAAACTCACGCGGCAGCTTTACTTGGGCTACAAGCAAAGCTGACTTGTCCGACTCTGGACAAGATTCGCTCTCATAGTCTTCACTCGAAGACATAGGTTTTGGTTAAGCATCACTTCAGTCATTCTGACTGGTTCTCTTGGACCCCACTTAACAGTACGATGGTTCCTATGACTCAACAGAGAAGAAAAAGAACTACGAAAGATCTAATACTTCGAGCTCCATAGGCTTCATGCGATGTCTTCTCTTGTCATAGTCTTCAATGAGAATATCTTCATATACCACCTTTGACATCAATGTCTTCATACATTTTAGGGATCATCTCTGGTAGGAAAACCGAATCAATGAGGGACTTCTACCTGTGTTATCCTGCAATTCTCACAAACACATTAGTCCCTCAACTAGGTTTGTCGTCAATACTCCAAAACCAACTAGGGGTGGCACTAGATGCACTTACACCGTGCATCTGACTCGCAGCCGTAATCTGAGCCATTGCCGTAATGGCCTAACTCTGAATCAATACGTGCATGGCCACCTAGCTCGCCTCGCTAGCCTAGCTTGCCTCGCTCGCATGCATGCACGTCCGCCTCCCGCGCATGCAAACCCAGGTCGCCGCCCTTCCCATGCATGCATGCATGGAAAGGCTGAGATGGGTAATTTACTACGGTCTCAGGCCCAGACAACGGGATGGCCCAACGGTCCATCCAGCGCGCCCGATATTTGTTAAAAAAATCTCCCTGCCAATCAGATTGCATCTCGTGGATCACCCCCCTCCCCATAGATTCCTTCTAGAAGGGTTAGATCGACGACCCTTGATCGCCGCTAGGGTTAGATGGATGGTCCTTGTTCAGCTCTAGGGTTAGCGGGGTTTGGGAGGGGTTTGGAGCAGTCAAAGCTATGTTTGACCAGATTTCAAATGAGCATAATAAATTAAATAAAAATCAGAAAATTGAACATAGTCTTCTTATGTCATATACTAACGATTTAAGTTGATAAACAAGGTTTACATACATTTAAACGATAAGTTCATGTGTATTATGTGATATCCCGAGTATCTCAAACTCTCTTGTATGAAGTGAAGAGAAGTGTTTTGGGGAAATGAACATGAAAATTTCAAAAAACTCACCACAGCTTCATTTTGGAGTGACTAAGAAGGATCCAGGCTTAGTTTTTCATTTTGATGTTTTAGACTTGTTTAAATCTTGGTCAAAGTTAAGTTTGACCATAATTCAAATGAGCAAAACAAATTAAAAAATATAAAAAATGGAAAAACCAGCACACATAGTCTGTATATATATAGAATATATGTGTAGGAAAATTAATTGGCTGATTTAGACAAGGTTGAAAAAAAGCTTGCTTAGAAATGAGGTCGTTTACCCTACTTTTGGACCCCTCTTTTTAGCACATTTTTTATGAAAATTTCAAAAACCTCGCCACAGCTTCATTTTGGATTGACTAAGAAGGATCCAGGCTTATTTTTTCATTTTGATGTTTTAGACTTGTTTAAATCTTGGTCAAAGTTAGGTTTGACCAGAATTCAAACGAGCAAAACAAAATTCAAAAAAAAATCAAAAACAGAAATACAACATTATTCATAGGTCCAACATCATTCAAACATAGTTCTAACATAGGTCCAACATCATCCAACAGAAATACAACATTATTCATAATGTTTCATAATTATTCATGAATAGCGTTGCGGCTTCTGTCTGTTCCTTGAGCTTCTTGCCATCACTTTGCTCCTCGTGCACTTTGTGCTCATTGCTTCTTCTCTTCTCCTCTTGGTTGTCGGTACCTTGCGCGTCTTCTTCAAACCTACCATAGAGTTGTGCAAAACATAAAGGGTAATGAGATCATGTCAAGTGATAAATGTACAGTAGTATTTGACCCTTGCAATATTTACATACCTAGCAGAACTCACAACAACAGAAGGTTGGTCACCATTTGGAGCCTCACTTGGATCATCATTTGGAGCCTCACTTGGATCACCATGATCACCATTTGGAGCCTCACTTGGATCACCATGATCGCCATTTGGAGCCTCACTTGGATCACCATTTGGAGCCTCACTTGAATCATTATTTGGAGGATATTTTGGATCATCATCAAAATCATGCGGCTGTTGACCATCATCATTTGGAACCTCGTCAAAATCCTCATCTGATGCAACTGGCTGTTGACCATCATTTTCATCATCTGTTGAGGCAACCGGCTGCTGACCAACATTTTCACCGAAGCCTTCATCGAAACTCTCTCCGAACGCTGGATCTATTATGTTATCACAATACTTACCGAAATGACCAGACCCACCACACCTTGTGAACTTACGCGTCCTCGCTCCAAGTCCAACTCCTTCGCTGCGAGGTCTGATTCGACTCTTCCTTGGTCTACCTGCTGCTCTCTTCAGAACTGGAGCGCAAAGCTTGAATCCAGGGTCCACTATGTCCCATTGTTATTTTCCCTCCATAGTAGGCAAGGCATAAACATATGTGGCTTTGAACCTTGCAAAATAGTAGCAATCATGCACATACTGCTATATGTTCCCTGCTGGACCTGTGAGAGAAGTGATAAAAAACAAGGCATGAATGCATGGCAACCAAGTTATCTGCCATTGCCTACAATTGCAAGTTCTAGCTTCTAAATCCACTGGATATCTCCATTCCCTCTTCTCTTTATCCAAATATGATGTCTCTGCTGTGGTACCCGAGCAAAGAGTCATGTTCATTTCCAAGCCTGTTGTTTTCTGCTTCAGTTCATTCATCACGGCAGGGATGATAATGTGGCCCATGAATTTTGCCTCAGCTATTCCTGCACGATAATGAAATTTCTTCATGTATTCTATCCTTATCCTGTCAAGCAAATCCACCACATAATGACCCTTTAGTTTATGGATCATTGAGTTGAAAGACTCTGCTAGATTATTGTGCATATAGTCAACTTTGCTCAGTTCACTGAATTGGCTTCTGGCCCATAACTTGGAGTGGTGTGTTTCCAAGTATTCTTTCACTTTGGGATTCATGTATAACTGCCTCAAGTGGTAGTTGTGCTTCTTCACACTACAAGTCAAAGATGCTGGCCATAAATTGTCGGTATACACCTTTCCTTTGAATTTCTTCATGAAATTTGCAGCAAGGTGACGCATGCATTCCCTATGCTCTACTCCAAGGAACACATTGTCCATGGCCACTTCTAAACCTTTGCAGGCATCTGTATGAATGACCAACCCATTGGGATGTGCAATAGCCCGACACAGATTATGCAAAAACCAAGTCCAGCTCTCCTCAGACTCGGTCTCCATCACACCGTAGGCAACTGGAAATACAAAACTGTCCTTTAAACCTCCCTGTGAGAAAAGTGGCATCAATAGACAAATAAGGCCTACAGCTTGCCAAAAGACCCTGGTGACAAGCCTCAAAGCAGACAAAAACCCTCCTAAAGCATTCCTTGGTCTTTGTCACTCCCCTGAATGTGTACTCCACGGTGTGGTGATCAATATCTACAATACTACCTGGGCTTGTCCTCTCCACTTCACCTTTGAATGAATACAACAATTGAAAACTTTCCTGCTAGTTATCATAAATAGAATCCATAGCATGTTGTTTACCGTTGAACAACCTCATGTATGGTAAATCTATCTTGAACTTATCTTTGATGTTCTTCTGCAATTCCTTTGGACCCACTTGCTGGTTTTCTTTCACCCACTTCTTTACTTCTTCTGCCACCCATCTTGACTTGGCTCTACTGATTGTATCCTTCCTAAGGGTTGATTCCTGGCATGTGTGCTTAAAAGGGTTCACTTTGACCTGAACATTAGTGTTCTTTTGCATTTTAGATGCGAGCAGCCTCCATGGACAACCCTCAGTCGGACAGTGCACTTTATAACGTACTTGATCGCTCTTGTCAACTTTGAAAGTACGTTCTAACTTGATGCAGTATGTCACAAGTGCATTTCTACACTCACTCATGGATGCAAAAACGACACCTTCTTCCATATGAGGGTTCAAAGGGTCCCATTCAACAGCTACAAGGTCTTCATCCTCACCCACCGCGTCATCATCCACACGGACTACATTGTGAGCCTCATCTTGGTTTTCAGCCCAAGGTGCATGTCGTAAATTCCGAATAACATCATAATATAGCTTCTCTTCATCAACCCTACAATTGTAGTCATCAGGCTCCACTTCAAGGGGGACCCTACTGCCGTTGCCCACACTTGTCGAGCCACCACGTCGCCATACACCAACTAAATTGTTCTGGCTAGAGATGCCATCACGACAACTTGGTTCTCCCCGAGATGTTGCACCCGTCATCCTAGGTACAAATGCCTGCTCAAGCACATCAATTTGCTGCCTCACATGAAAATTATCTTTCTCTTTATGCCTAGCAAACATGGTAGCCAGCTCTTCATCATTACTAAGTGTCACCCATTTCTTTTCCCCATCATAGTATTTGTATACCACTTCATCAAGCAAACCCCAAGGATATTGGCTACAAATTACCTCCCCAAATTGTCTGAAACTCGAATTACTAGCCATTGGCAACCGATAATCGAAACCTCCTTGGTATTTCTTCTTATCCTTTGCATCGAACATGTACCAGTCCCTTCTAATGTGCACCAAGAAAGCAAACCACAACTCCATCCTAACCGACGAAAAACAGAGATGCAATCAGCACACTAATTGGGCAAACCTACTCGAATCGACTTTTCAAATGACAACTAAGCTCAATCTAAACAGGATGCGTGACTTACCCCTTGGGAACCCAGTCGTGGACGCGGCGGATCTCCGGCCCGATGTCTGCCTCACCAAATACTCTGGGGTTGCCGCTGCTCGCCATTTCGCCATGGGGTTCTTCCTCCTAGTTCAAACAGCTCCAGCAGCCCCCACCTTTGAGCGCTCCGGCCGGGCGCACGGAAGGAGGCCGCGCTACAGGTCGAGCAGGTGGTGGGTGCCCCACCCGTGGCATCGCAGGAAGGTGGCGGGCGTCGCAGGTAGCGGTGGATCATTGGCACAGGACGGTAGCGACGGAGCAGGCCGTGCAGCTGGTGGCGGGGCAGGTGCTGGCTGCGGCGTAGGACGGCCGGCCGGCGGATGGGCAGAGTGAGCTAGAATCCTATGAATGATTTGGGGATTTAGTTGCACGGGCCTACATGTCAACTCCGGACCCACGTCCACGCGATCCCACGTATAAGTTCCGGACCCACAACCACTAACGTCGGTAGACGGAATGGACTCAAATATGACCGTTTGGCCTCGTCATAGTAGCTGTGCATGGACTAGGGGTAAAACTGAGCACAATTCGCATCTGAGGGCAAAACTGAGCACATGGACACCACTGAGGGCAAAAGGATAATTAACCTCATAATTAAGCAAACCAAAATACATCCATATTTGGACAGGGAAATCATAGTAGCTATAAAAACACGCATAGTCCCTTTAATTATTGCAGCAAATAGCCATCAATGCAGCATGCTACTTGTAAATTTCAAGAAGGGGTTATATAGAATAATATGAACCTCCTCTTTCCAAACAACAAATAAATGGAAGGATAAAAAGAAAGAAGCACTTGTCATGCACCAGCTCAAGAGTAGTACCAAACCACAAATATAACAGAAGCATTCCTAGTCCTTTAGATACAATCCCCAATCAATAATATGGTCTATTAGATTATATGCTAATTGTAAAGTTTGATTTAGGTATGGCACAAAACAATCAAACAAGAGCAACAATCTCAGAACAAGAAAAAGAAGAAACCAACATGAACTTTCTTCAAACTTGGGGTAAATTTGATCTCCTCTGTCCTAACCAACGAGGGGAAGCAAGAAGGGACGCATCAAAGATGCAGACAGAGTGGCGACAGAGCAACCCCAAGTTGCCTCTTCTCAAATGACCGCAGATGCATGGTTTCACTACTTCCCCCAATTGCCCCCCCTCTGCACGCGAAGACCACACAAAGCCCCCCAATTAAGCCCAACTCTGCAGATAGGAGGCGCAATGATTTTTAGAATGCGAGGACACTGGTTGCATAACTCTTGGAGCCCTAGCAACCAAAAAGCCAAATCGGACGACACCGACGGCAAAGAACCACCACAAGAACACCGCCCAACAGAAACAAAGAAAGAGTACGTTACGGGAAATAAACTTACATGGCCGTTGCGTATGTTCGCCGAAACAGCCGAGGAAGCAAGAGCTCTCCTCCAATGGTGTGGGCTACAACAGCAGCGGCGAGCCCCTGGACGAAAAAGCGCCGCCAGAAGCACCCTCGCCCACACCGCCAGCCGCTCCAGCAAACCGCAATGAGCCCCTCGACCTCTCCTCCAGCAATACGCAGTGAAACCCTCGTCCCCGCTCTAGGAAGCAGTAGCGAAACCACCCGCGCACAACAAATCCCTCCATAGCAGCCCCCCTCCAAGATTTGATTTTTTAAGCAACGAAACTATTTTTAGGCAATGTGAACACTTTAGACCTAGTCACACCGGCTGATTGGATTATTTTTCTTTTTTCCGATATTTTCTTGTAAATTTTGATTACATTTTTGACAAGTACGAACGTTTTTGACAGAACCCACACAAGTTTTAAAAAAGTTAGCTACTTTTTGAATTTGCAACCAAATTTGAAAACAGGAACAATTTTGAAGTTGTGGAAGAATATTGAAAAACATGAACATTTTTTAATTACGATCAATTTTTGGTAAAAACTATTCTTTTTGAAAATGTGAACAAGTTTTTGAATAGTGAATTTTTTTTCAAAAACATGAACATTTTTTGAATTTGTGAACAAATACTGAAAAAACAAGAATATTTTTTAAATCCCAACAATTTTTGACAATAACGATCAAGTTTTGACAAAATGCGAACATTTTTTCAATTTTGAACACTTAAAAAAATTAACATCTTCGAATTTTTGAACAGATTTTGAGAACAGAAACAATTTAGAATTGTCGACTTTTTTAAAAAATGGGAACTTATTTTTAGAATCGTGAACAAGTTTTAAAGATGTGAACAATTTTTCAATCTGTGAACAAAATTAAAAAAATGGAAACTTTTTTGAATTGGTGAACAAATTTTGAAAAAACGGATCAATTTCTGAAAACATAGACATTTTATGAAAAAGGGATTTTTTTTTGCATATGTGAACAAATTTTGAAACTATGTACAAAATAAGGAAATAGTGTTGTTTGAAATTTGCGAACATTTTTGTACTATTTGGGAACACAATTTTAAAACAAGAATATTTTTAGAAAGGAGAATTTTTTTTGAACTATGCGAACATTTTTTTAAATCAAAATTGTTTCTAAATTTGTGAAAAAAAATAATTACAGGGAATTTGTTTGTATTTTCAAACAAATTTTGAAATCTGAAACAAAATTAGAAACATAAAAATGCAGAATAAAAAGGAATTCGAAAAGAAATAGAATAAATGAAATAATAAACAAATATGTAAATAAAAAGGAAAAAAATAAACAGAAAAAAGAAACGTAAAAAAATAAAAAAAAGCAGTGAAAACCGGTCAGGAACCTTCTAGAAGGTTCCCAAAACAGGCTACTGTAGCGCGTGCGTGCGTACGTTAGAAAATTGGGCCGGCCCATCTCAGTTGCCAGGTCGCTCGCCTCTGTGCGAGCAGCGACAACTTGACGAAATCTTTCTTTCTCAAAAAAAAAAAAAAACTTGACGAAAGAGCGTCCGTTAGGAAATTCCTCTCCTGGAGCCGCCACGCCCTCACTACGTTTTTTTAGACAAACGCCATTGCTACATTGACAAGGAAAGATGTACACTCACCAACAGGATGGGCCTATACCTCTACATCACTGGCGAACGGGCCCTTAGAACGAGCCAGCCCACGCAGCGCACCTGAGATATTTCGACGACCAGGTCAAAATCAATGTGAGGGAACGATTCGACAGCGCCTCAATCGCTTCATAGGCGATTTACCTCTAGGGAGCTTAGTGAAATAGTTGATAATTATAGAAATTGACTTCTACATTATCAAATTATGAGAAAATGTTTCTTGCAATGTGGGTTCAGTAATAATGTGATAACTTGCACATGGTCCGTAGTAGATATCACCACTTATTGTAATCACCGATGAACATGAAAGTGCTTGCGACTGTATTTCTCTTAAACAAGATATGATGGTTTGATACGCTCATCTGGAATAATCTTGTGGTCAAAAGGATTGCCGAGTTTTCTTTCTTCCCGTGGAAGAACGAGCCTTTGGCTAGTGTTTCTCGTGCCTCCCGCCGATGCCGTCGCCGGTCTTAGGGTCACGGAGGCGTGATGGATCCCAGCCCTAGCTGGCATGAGGGATTCGTTTTTTCAAGTTTTTTAAAATTTTGGTAGGGTTTGTGTCCTGATCAGAGAGCGCGAGGTGGCAGCGGCTCTTCGAAGATGGAATAAGATTCTCCCCGCCTAGTTCCCGTCCCGATGGTGTTTCTAGCATCGTTGGAGGGCGTGTGGAGGTTTGTCTCCAGCGGATCTCACGGGATTCGGTCAGTGCTTGTCTTCAGTTGATCCACATGGATCCTATCTCAGCTTGTCTGAGCTCGTGTGTCTACAGGTTGGATTCTTTCGACCTACACTTCTCTTCATCGGCGGCGGTTGCTCTTCTGGTGTGTGGGTCCTATGAGGTCTTGGTATGACGACTTTCTAGTTGTCTACTACAATAAGGTTTGCGCAGCTCCGATGAGGGAGGGGCGAAGACGGCGGCGCGCCTTCGGCACTCGCTACAGTTTTTGTAATCTTCGCTAGGTGGTATATGGATCTGGATATATTTTTTATTTCTGGTGTTCTTTATACTATCTTGATAGTTGATGAATAGATCAAGAATTTTTTTCAAAAAAAAAAACCCCGGTCCAGCACCCCACGTCCATGCTCCGCCATCTGCGCCTGCCGTCCAGGGCCGATGGACGCGCTTCGGCCGAGGCCTACCGTCGCGGGAGAAGACAGGAGGCGAGGACCCGCCCGCCTGCCGGGTGGGTGGCTGCGGCTAGGGTTTCGCCCGAGCAACCCCCCGCCCTCTGGAACTTATTGAGGTCGAGGATAGCAAGGTCAAGGGGTCTTGTGTATTGCTTGCCTCAGGCGGTGCTGTATTTTTTTCTCCTCCTTTAGGCGTTGTGGTCCTTTTATCTCTAGTTCTTTCTACTTCACTGAACTCTATTGTTGTAGTTGTAGGTGGTCAGGTTTTCACCCTGTAGCGAGAGCTTCGATGGCGATTCTCCGTTGAGCGCAAATGGAAAGGGGTTGCCCGTGTTGGAAAAAGGAAAAGCTAGTTTGTTTCTTTGGAAATCAGCAAGTCTGTTGGAATCAAATGTGATCAAATAGTTTGTGGAACACAGGCATACATCGTAAATTCGTAATAAGAATGTTTACTCTGCAAGTGCAGAGCATCATTATTAATTCTCTTGGATAGTTTATTCAGGACAGAATGTGTGCGACGCATAATTTACTCGACAAATAAAATGTCCCCAAATTAGAATGTTTCACTCGCATATTTTAGACAGAAACATAGTGATACACAGACATACATAAATAAGCATGCGTACGTGCATGCAGGGTTCCGATACTAACACAACAAGGCTTCGGATATACATAATATAGCTGCCCAGAAGATGCATAAGGCTTCTTATTACCAGCAAATCATTTAGTCTGTCTTAAGCAGAGCTTGGAGTTAGCTGAGGTCCTCGCCATTGCCATCGTCAGTCTGGTCGCCATCATCGTCGTCAGTCTGATCCTCCTCCTCCTTTTTCTTGTCACCGTCTCCGTCAGCCTCTTCCTCCTCCTCCTCCTCCTCTTCTTCCTCCTCCTCCTTGTCAGCCTCCTCCTCCTCCTCATTGTCAGCCTCCTCCTTGTCAGTCTCCTCCTCGGCGTCTATCGAGAAGGGGCTGTCTGTCGAGAAACTGCTCACGATGCTGCTAGTGTCTTCATCCTCCACCACATTATCTGTGATGTTCAGTGTTACAATCCCTGCAGGAAGCACACAGTACAGACCAAAATTAATTCGCATGTCCACTCAAAGCTAAGAAAAATGCACCTAGAGAGAACAAACACGGCGCGCCATACGTACATTCATCGTCCCAAGAGGTAGGTTGCACGTTCTCAAGCTGCCGGTTTTCCAGCTCTTCTGCATGGTAGAAAGATTTGTATGCACATCAAATGCATCGTTAACCTCTCCTAATTAAACTTGTGTAATCAAGCAAAATATATTGACACGATTTATGTCTAGCAAGCCCAAACAATTTTTTAGGAACTGGTGAATAGAGAAGATCAAATCGTTTCCTATATAGGAGGCCATGCATTATCGGACACGAATAGCATATTAATTCTCGTTAACTACAAAGTGAGCTTGGGACGTGAATAGCTCAAAAGGTTTATTTTCCGGTTCTTCAAAAAGAAAGAAAAGGTCCAAAAACCAAAAATCAAGCTTGTACACATGACCAAGTATTATATTTAGTCTTTAAATCTGCGCAAAGTTATGCATTCCATGACCATATGGGAAAAGAAAAAGGGAATCAATGTACAAAAAGGGAACACAAACTTATCAAGCATATTTCCTCACGAAGAATTGCAGGTACGTAGTATACAACCATAGTTATGCAAGAAACTTAATCAAACAAGAAAGATCTCACTTACCAGCGGTCAGCACACGTTTCTTGCCCTTTTTCTTGCCTTGGTTGTTTCCACCGGATGAACCGCCACTGTCCATCTTCTTCTTCTTCTCTTGGCTTTTTTCTCTTCTCAAAGCTAGCTTTAGTGTTGCAATGTATAGGTGCAGTGCGCAGTCCCCATTCTCTATCCTTTTATAAGAGGCTGAACAGCACACATGGGCTACGGTTAATTCAGTGCAGTGCACACAACATGCACACATAAAAAATGATACGCACACGTCATGAAATATTTTCTAT
Organism: Triticum aestivum; assembly: GCF_018294505.1. Taxonomy (NCBI): domain Eukaryota; kingdom Viridiplantae; phylum Streptophyta; class Magnoliopsida; order Poales; family Poaceae; genus Triticum; species Triticum aestivum. The sequence goes on along the minus strand of NC_057806.1, from coordinate 30,833,855 downwards.
CCAGTCCCGCACATGAAAACTGTAGCATAGTACACGTCAATCATGCAGCCCAAGCACATGCAGTCTTCATTGCATCATAGTAGTACAGTTTACTAGGCGCATCTCACAGGCCCACCCAAAACCCTTTCCCTCCACCGCACCCTTTCCTGTCCGAAGCGATCAGTGCTGCATTCATGTCAGCCCAGAACGGACGTAACCTCTCACTGAAGCCGGAATTGAAACACATGCCGGCCGAGAGCCTCGCCCGTTACACGCGTCTTCGCTCCGCATTAAAACATCATCTGTCCATCCGCCTACACTCGTTAAATTGGCGCGCCTGCTGAGGAACCTACTCTGGGGCCCCGAGCGCCACACGTCCGTCTACATGCTGGCCGGCATTAAACACCTCACCTTGGCATCCGCCCGCTATTTAAATGTGGTCAGGTGTCGAGCAACAGCCGCACCACACCTCCGCTCTCCATCTCCTCTTTGCAGGACACATGGCATGACCTCAAGCTCCAAAGCCCTGTGAGACAGCCTCTTCGGTGAGCAGAAGAAGGAACTCTTCGGCATTTGCAGCCGACTCTGTGGCCCATCATGCCAGCCGGATACTGGCTGGCTTGCTGGCAAGCTCTTCAGAGCCGGCATCACCGCTATCGCCGGTCTAGGATGACATGACCATGGGCCGTCCTAGCCCGTCCAGGCCGTCCTATGCCTCTACCCACCCAATCTGCGTGAGCGATGGTGGCACTGCGTCCAATAAGCTGAGAAAGAAGGCATGTTCGTGCAGGTTGATGTGACTGTGGAGGAATTTGACTGGGGCACCAACGACGACGTCGCCGACTCCGCTCGGATGCGCCCCGCTGCCACGATGACGAAGTCAGCACGTCTACGGCCGCTGCTGATAGTGAGGAAAAGTAGACCATGGGAGACCGCCGCCGCTTGGGTCCCAGGAAGGCCAACACCACCATCTGGTCGGGTTACACAAACGGTGACTTTTGTCGGGTTACACAACCGGTGACTTGCCCGCTTCGTCGGGGCGTATGCGACTGTCTTCCCCAGCCCAAAAACCAACCATTGATCCGGTCCTTCGGGAGGCAGAGGCTATTCTTCCCCTCCCGATGAAGCATCTAGCTCTGGGACTGACGATGGTCTGGTGAGCTTGTTGGCGGACATGGGGAAGACATTTCTCGGGGAACAGGCTCCGCCACAGTTGGCGAAAGACTATGTTAGAATAGCCTAGCTTAATCTACTATAGTTTAGTTGAAATATGTCCACAATGTAAATGTTTTCGTTCGGTTTATATGAAAAACATTTGGTTTGCATGAATTTCGTCCGGTTTGTTGAAATCTGCTTTGAAATGTATGCAGACAGGGTTGGATGTCCGCCTCCCGCGTCAATGTTGTGGACTGTTCCACACTGACCCGTGAACGGATACAGTGTCCGCTTTGAGGATCAGGGTTGGAGATGCCCTAGGTAATCTTTAAAAACCCAATTAATTCTGTGAACATGAATGTGTTCAAAAATTACATGTGTAGTTTTGGCCTCTTCAAAACATAATAAAGATATTTTTGATTAAAATGATATTTTGTTCTCCTGAAGCACCACGCGGGTACTCTACTAGGAACAATATTGGGAGAACCAGGGTACATGAGACTTGATACGTATGCGTCATGAGATATTCGGAAGTACAGAAGATAGGAGGACAAGTCTCGTGTGCTAGTACTTCTGTGTCAGACGTGTGTGACTGAAAGAAGATCACACTAAGTGCCCGCCTCTCCACAAAATCATGAGAAGCAGTCCTGTCTATCTTGGCAAATTCTTGAAAAAAGCAGCAAGACCCGATTCAGTCCAGAATATTATGTGCGTCTTTTAGGAAGATGGTCACATATATGGTACAATTTTCGAACCTATTATTTACGTGATTGAATTGGATCAGGACCTGTTAAGTACGAAACAAGATCTCCCATTTAATAGGATTTGTTTTTTTAATAGGAAAGAGAAAAATACACGATAGATGCTGGTGGGAGGTGAGACGGAAAAAAATGAACGGAAATAAACCGGGGTACCAGGCTTCCAACTCCCCTTTAGGATTACAGGTTGGGTTTTTTAATAGGAGAGAGAAAAACACAGCGATAGATGGTGGTGGGAGGTGAGACAAAAAAAACCCAAATGAAAATAAATTGAGGTACCAGACTACCAATTCCCCTTTAGGAGTAGAGATCTTTGGTTATTTAGTTTCATGCCACACATGCATCACCCGAATGAACTAAGAACAAATATTTATTGATTTCCAATTTGCAAGTTCACAATATGCCTCCACATATCAAACATGTTTGGGGTAGTTCAGGTGAGCTTAATAAGTCTTGGATCTTCCCCGCAAAAAAGAAGTCTTGGATCTGCATAAGATGTGTACAGACAAACTGCCCAACTAGGCACAACCTTTTCATGCTTTCAAAAGAGACATGTAATTGTGGGAAAAAGGTAACAACTGCACTTTTTCAAAATGAATTTGTTGATTACTTGCTCTCTTTTTTCCTGTTGTGACGCGAGCCTCCTGCTTAATTACTTACGCAATTTATTTCCCTTTATTAGTTTATAGGGGATTTTCAAATTTCATATGGTGATATATTACCAAATAATCATTACCTTCTAGGAAAAACACATTATGAAGGAAAAAAAATAAGTTTTTGTATTAGTAAATCCATCTTCTGATAATTCAGTACCTGTGAAGCTCGTTTTGATTTTCAATCCTCAACATTTGGGTAAAATGTTGCTATACTGTTTTTTACGCACGGCTCTGTGTAGCTTATGCTTATGTGCACGGGCTTCATTTCATGGCATGTTATGAAGCTGCTCTGATGAAGGGAGATCCAAATCTTGTCAGTGTTTTGAATCCCTTGTACCTGGATGATACATTCAGACGAAGTTCATTGAGTATGACCCCACCAAAAGCATTTGTTACAATCGGTTCGTGCACACGACATTGATCTTGCAGGAAATTGGACTTGTGCATCCTAATAATGTAATGGTATTTTTAGTCAAACTTGTTGTTGAGAATATCCCTCAGCACTTATGATTCATTGATGACTAAAACTCCCTAGGTCATAGTATAGTAAATAAAAATATCCAGGTATTTCCAACTAGGAAATGTTTGATTATTTTTCTACATTGAGTAGTATCGTCTGTCACGCATTGGCAGAGCTTCAACAAGGCCGAATGGGCCATGGCCCACCCATCATTTTGACATTTATACACTATTTTTTTTTACTCATAGGCCTTTTAACATCAGTTCTATTAGGCCTGCCCAGCCCGCCCAACAATGGGCCTCAAGCTCTGCCACTGATGTCACGTCCTAGGTTACGAAGGGAGTAGTTGTGGGTCATAGGAGGGTGAGGGCGAAGGGGTTTAGGCTTGGGCACCGCTACGACCGGAGGAGATTTATAGCACAACTTGGCAGTAGTGTAGGAAGACCTGAAGACACAACTAACAAGGGAAGATCTAGATAGAAATACAGAATCTGAACTGATAACCCACAAGTATAAGGGATCGCAACAGTTTTAGATGGTAGATTATTTAACCCAAATTTATTGATTCAACAAAGGGGTGGCCAAAGAATATTTATGAGTATTAGCAGTTGAGTTTTCAATTCAACCACATCTAGAGAACTAAATATCCGCACCAAGATGATCAGTAGTATGATAGTTTGATAGCAGTAGTAACCGTAACAGTAACAGTAGCAGTTTTTGTAGTGATTGTAACAGTGGCAGCAGCGAAAGTAACTTAGCAAAGATCAATATATGAAAAGCATAGGCACTGGATCGGTGATGGATATTTTGTTGGGGAACGTAGTAATTTCAAAAAAATTCCTACGCACATGCAAGATCATGTGATGCATAGTAACGAGGGGAGAGTGTGATCTACGTACCCTTGTAGATCGACAACGGAAGCGTTTGGTTGATGTAGTCGTATGTCTTCACGGCCCGACCATCAAGCACCGAAACTACGGCACCTCCGAGTTTTAGCACGCGTTCAGCTCGATGTCGATCCCCGGACTCCGATCCAGCAAAGTGTCGGGGAAGAGTTCCGTCAGCACGACGGCGTGGTGACAATCTTGATGTACTACTGCTGCAGGGCTTCGCCTAAGCACCGCTACAATATTATCGAGGACTATGGTGGCTGGGGGCGCCGCACACGGCTAAGAATAAGATCACGTGGATCAACTTGTGTGTTTCTGGGGTGCCCCTGCCTCCGTATATAAAGGACTAAAGGGGGGGGGGTGCGGCCGGCCTAGGAGAGGCGCGCCAGGAGAGTCCTACTCCCTCTGGGAGTAGGATCCCCCCCCCCCCAATCCTAGTTGGAATAGGATTCGCGGAGGTGGGAAAAGAGAGAGAGAGAAGGAAGGGGGCGCCGGCCCCCTCTCTCCTTGTCCTATTCGGACTAGGGGGCAGGGGCGCGCGGCCCAGCCCTGGCTGCCTCTCCTCTTCTTCCACTAAGGCCCATTAAGGCCCATGTAGCTCCCGGGGGGTTCCGGTAACCTCCCGGTACTCCGGTAAAATCCCGATTTCACCCGGAACACTTCCGATATCCAAACATAGGCTTCCAATATATCAATCTTTATGTCTCGACCATTTCGAGACTCCTCGTCATGTCCGTGATCACATCCGGGACTCCGAACAAACTTCGGTACATCAAAATGCATAAACTCATAATATAACTGTCATCGTAACCTTAAGCGTGCGGACCCTACGGGTTCGAGAACAATGTAGACATGACCGAGACATGTCTCCGGTCAATAACCAATAGCGGGACCTAGATGCCCATATTGGCTCCTACATATTCTATGAAGATCTTTATCGGTCAGACCGCATAACAACATACGTTGTTCCCTTTGTCATCGGTATGTTACTTGCCCGAGATTCGATCATCGGTATTCCAATACCTAGTTAAATCTCATTATCGGCAAGTCTCTTTACTCGTTCTGTAATACATCATCCCGCAACTAACTCATTAGTTGCAATGCTTGCAAAGGCTTAAGTGATGTGTATTACCGAGAGGGCCCAGAGATACCTCTCCGACAATCGGAGTGACAAATCCTAATCTTGAAATACACCAACCCAACATGTACCTTTGGAGACACCTGTAGAGCTCCTTTATAATCACTCAGTTACGTTGTGACGTTTGATAGCACACAAAGTGTTCCTCCAGCAAACGGGAGTTGCATAATCTCATAGTTATAGGAACATGTATAAGTCATGAAGAAAGCAATAGCAACATACTAAACGATCGGGTGCTAAGCTAATGAAATGGGTCATGTCAATCAGATCATTCACTTTATGATGTGATCCCTTTAATCAAATAACAACTCCTTGTTCATGGTTAGGAAACATAACCATCTTTGATTAACGAGCTAGTCAAGTAGAGGCATACTAGTGACACTTTGTTTGTCTATGTATTCACACATGTATTATGTTTCCAGTTAATACAATTCTAGCATGAATAATAAACATTTATCATGATATAAGGAAATAAATAATAACTTTATTATTGCCTCTAGGGCATATTTTCTTCATATTTGTGTTGGATGACATTCATTATATAATAGTCACAACCTAGAGCGATACACAATAGCTCCAATTCATCAATGTAATGTAGGCATGTATTCCGTATATAGTCATACATGCTTATAATAAGAACTTGCATATCCTCTTTTGTCCTACCCTGCCGTGGCAGCGGGGTCCATATTAAGGCCTCATTTTAATACAGAACTGGAACAAAGAATTAACACATAGTGAATACATGAACTCCTCAAAGTACGGTCATCACCGGAAAGTATCCCAACTATTGTCACTTTGGGATATGCAGATCATAACACGTAATAAATGTGTATAACTTGCAAGATATGAGCAAGAACTCAAATATATTCATGAAAATATAAAGGGTTCATATCTTAAATCATGGCACTCGTGCCCTAGTGACAAGCATTAAGCATAGCAAAGTCATATAAACATCAATCTCAGAACATAATAGATATTAGGGATCAAGTCCTAACAAATTGACTCGATTACATGATAAATCTCATCCAACCCCATCACCGTCCAGCAAGCCTACCAAGGAATTACTCACGTCTAGTGGTGAGCATCATGAAATTGGTGATGAAGAAGGGTTTGTGATGATGGAGATGAACCCCCTCTTCAGAGCCCCGAACGGACTCCAGATCTTGCCTCCCGATGAAGAGCAGGAGGTGGCGGCGGCTCCATATAGAAAAACGCAATGAAAAATCTTCTCTTATTTTTTCTTAGGGAAAAGGAATTTATAGGCTTGAGATTAGGGTCAGCGGAGCCCCGTGGGGCCCACAAGGCAACCTGGCGCGCCTGGGGGGTGTCACGCCCTGTTGCCTTGCGGGCAACAGGGCACCCTCTAGTGGGTCTTGGCTCAAGTATTTTTTTTATATTTCATAAAAAATCTCCAGAAAGTTTCGTCCAATTTCGAGAACTTTTATTTCTGCATAAAAGAACAACAACATGGTAGTTCTATTGAAAATGGCGTCAGTTCGGGTTAGTTTCATTCAAAGCAGGCAAATTATAGTTCAAAACGAGAGTAAAGTGTTTGGAAAAGTAAATACAATGGGGACGTATCATGAACTAACCAAACTAATTTGACTTAGAAAGCAATAAAAGCAATTAAAACCTATCTAGTTGGGCCCGATACCCTATGACATGATATGTACACATGCTTACCTATTTTATTTGCATAACTGCAGAGGGATTCAATTATAATCTGTAACTTATTGTTCTACAGCTAAACAAAATTCACAAGGTGGATGATGTTATTGTAATTCCGCGGAATGATTTTCAGATAATCTCTACTTCCATAGCTGAGGATGATGTGCTCGTGGGTACAATTTCAGTGGGAAAAAGCTGGCTAACCTGAAATATGTGCAAGTTTTATAAACCATATAGATCATTCAAATATGACGGCAATAACAGGAAAAAATTAATTGGACATGTCGTGTTCCTCATTGATGCAGCGCGGTAGAGTAACGAGGAATATTTTGATATGGTTAATTCTTATGATCATTTATGCGAATGCCACAACTCAAAAGGTGAAGTCATAAAGTCTGGCATTAGGATGTTACGTGCTTCAGGTCTTAAAGAGAATGTTATTTGCCTCTGACGAGGTACTCGTGGTAAGTCAATCACAATGGTCTTCAAACTCTATTTTTCTCATGGTAAATACGCTGAAAAATGACAATTTTGATGGCTTAATAAGAATAATACGGCTATGAAAGTGGATCATTTTTCCGAAGTTGCATCAACATTTTTATACTAAACTTTTATATATTTTTATAATTATTTTTATTATAGTTTATATGCCTATGTGTCATAGTTTAGCATATAATAAAATATTAAATATAATGATTTTTATATGGTTGTATTATAGTTATTGGAATGGTAAAATGTAACCTATTTGTTATAACAACAATTATGTTTGAATCATTTTTCATACTTACATAAGTTATATATATATATATAAACATTAATCATGTTGGATATCAATAAAACTTAGGTCAGCTTAATATCTTAATAGTGGTTTTCGTACATATAATTATAGAAACTTCTAGATTATAAATCAAATCATGGGGAAATGTTTCTAGCAATGTGGGTTCAATAATAAAGTGATAACATGTGCATGGTCTGTATTCGATATCACCATTTATATTAATCACCGATGAACATGAAAATGCTTGCGACTGTACTTCTCATAAACAGGATTTGATGGTTTGATATGCACATCTGGAAAAAGTTAGTTTCGTCCGGTGGTGTATAAAAGAGCTCCTCCTAGTTTCTAGGATAAAACATTGTTCACGAAATTAATATATAAAATCTAGTTAGTAGGAGGAGTACAACATGTATGATATTTATCGGCAGGAGATAGGCAATACACGATATTGGTCTATGCTATAGATTTCTCTGCTATCTAAGATTTATTTTTTCACATATTCAATAATATTTTGGACATAATGTATAATAGTATTGTGAATACCATTGTAACATAGTATTTGAGGCTCTCCTCTTCTCGATCACGGGGCAGTGGCCCTGTCCTCCATATACCAACATGGTAAAAAGAACTCCTCTAGATACTCATTAGTAAACTTTTCTATTTTACTTAGGTAACATGTGTTTTTTGTGCGAGAAAACTATGTATCTATTCATCATCTGTCAAGTTAGTACAAAAAACTCCAGAAGTAAAAATTACATTCAAATCCGTAGACCACCTAGCGACGACTACAATCACTGAAGCGATAACATATGTTGCCATTACATAAACACTGGTCTTCACTACAAGATTTCATGTATATAACGACGGCAAAATCCGTCGGCAAAGGCTCAAAAACCGTCGGATAGGCTATGCTAACGGTTGCCATCGCATATACCCGTCGCCGTAAATTCCTTCGGTAAACCTCAGATGCCCATCGGCAAAAAAAGAAAATGGCAGCACGCCCGTCAAACTCCGTTCGGACATGTGCCTACACCAACATTAGCCACGACGCAGAGCTATGCCGATGGTACAGCCGTCAGCATTGACCGGAGATATGCCGACAGTTGTACCGTCGGCATAGGTCTAACACGTAGTGCCCCCTAGGTGCTCCCTGCCGGTTGCCTACGCTAACGACACAGCCGTCGACATATCTGCCATCTATGACATTGTTCCACCCCTTGGCGTATCTTAACCATGCAAGGACGTGTGTTGAGAGATCACACTCTCCTCTTTACCTTCCCTCTTAACCCCTTACTTGAAACTCATATTTTTTGTTGATTTTTTCCTTGAAAATTTGTTTTCTTTAAAAAGTCCAAAAACAACAACTAGCCCTTGACACTACATTAAGTGGTCAGTAAAGAAAAATAATTAAATTTTATGACAAAACTATACAATTATGATATAAATATAGCATGAAAAAAGAAAACATTATAAATAAGTATGTCTAGGACGTATAAAGAGCCAAAAAAATTGTAGTTTTCCCAATGCCCACCGTAATAGTAGTCAGCTAATAGAAGAGGTCCGTGTTGCCTTCGTCACAAGGATTTCCCAAGCCCATCCAAGCACGATCTGCGTCACACCAGGCCAACCATGGCCAATGGAGGTGCAAAGCCCTTTGGAACATCTTTCTCTGAAGGATTCGCCGCATGTGCGCCGATAATGATGAGTCCACCCCAAGGTTGAACTCCGGCTTCTCATCCCCAAAACCAATCTTCAATCCACCACCTTCAGTAAGGAGACGACACAAGCGCGCGTTGACATAGCCTGATAAGAGATTTTGTGTTTTCACCGGGGTGCATAAACTTGTCGTTAAAGTCATCTCTACCATCCTCGTGTATCCGACTACCGACTCCTAGGTAATCGGGTACATCAGGAGAAGACACCAGAAGACAAAGATGTCCCATACCGCTTGCCTCCTGTCACTATCGCACCACCTTCGATCCAGCAGCAAGAGGCTAAACATGACACCTCCGCCAGAGCCACTATGTAGCACCTGGCGGTATAATACGTCTCCAACGTATCTATAATTATTGATTGTTCCATGCTATTATATTATCTGTTTTGGATGTTTAATGGGCTTTATTATGCACTTTTATATTATTTTTGGGACTAACATATTAACCGAAGAACTAGTGCAAATTGCTGTTTTTTTGCCTATTTCAGTGTTTCATAGAAAAGAAATATCAAACGAAATCCAAACGGAATGAAACCTTCGCGAGGATCGTTTTTTGAACAAACATGATCCAGGAGACTTGGAGTGGACGTCAAGGAAGAAGCGAGGCGTCCACAAGGTAGGAGGGCGTGCCCAGGGGGCCAGGCACGCCCCCACCCTTGTGGGCCCCTCGCAGCTCCACCGACCTACTTCTTTCGCCTATATATACCCATATACCCTGAAAACATCCAGGAGCACCATGAAACCCTATTTCCACTGCCACAACCTTCTGTACCCGTGAGATCCCATCTTGGGGCCTTTTTCGGTCCTCCGCCGGAGGGGGAATCGATCATGGAGGGCTTCTACATCAACACCATAGCCTCTCTGATGATGTGTGAGTAGTTTACCTCAGACCTTCGGGTCCATAGTTATTAGCTAGATGGCTTCTTCTCTCTCTTTGGATCTCAATACAAAGTTCTCCTCGATTCTCTTGGAGATCTATTCGATGTAATTCTTTTTGCGGTGTGTTTGTCGAGATCTGATGAATTGTGGGTTTATGATCAAGATTATCTATGAACAATATTTGGTTCTTCTCTGAATTCTTTTATGCATGATTTAAATATCTTTGCAAGTCTCTTTGAATTATCAGTTTGGTTTGGCCTACTAGATTGATCTTTCTTGCAATGGGAGAAGTGCTTAGCTTTGGGTTCAATCTTGCGGTGTCCTTTCCCAGTGACAGCAGGGGCAAGAAGGCACGTATTGTATTGTTGCCATCGAGGATAAAAAGATGGGGTTTGTGTCATATTGCTTGAGTTTATCCCTCTACATCATTTCATCTTGCCCAATGCGTTACTTTGTTCTTATGAACTTAATACTCTAGATGCATGCTGGATAGCGGTCGATGTGTGGAGTAATAGTAGTAGATGCAGAATCGTTTCGGTCTACTTGTCACGGACGTGATGCCTATATGCATGATCATGCCTAGATATTCTCATAACTATTCGTTTTTCTATCAATTGCTCGACAGTAATTTGTTCACCCACCGTAGATTATGCTATCTTGAGAGAAGCCACTAGTGAAACCTATGGCCCCGGGGTCTATTCTCCCTTATATTAATCTCTCGTCAACTAGCTATTTCTGTCGCCGTTTATTTTGCAATCTTTACTTTTCAATCTATACAACAAAAATACCGAAAACATTTATCTTATTATCCTTATCAAATATCACTTTTTCAAGTGGCCATGAAGGGACTGACAACCCCTTTATCGCGTTGGTTGCAAGGTTCTTGATTGTTTGTGCAGGTACGAGGGACTTGTGTGTAGTCTCCTACTGGATTGATACCTTGGTTCTCAAAAACTAAGGGAAATACTTACGCTACTTTGCTTCATCACCCTTTCCTCTTCAAGGGAAAAGCAATGCATGCTCAAGAGGTAGCAAGAAGGATTTCGGGCACCGTTGCCAGGGAGATCTACGCACAAGTCAAGACATACCAAGTACCCATCATAAACTCTTCTCCCTTGCATTACATTATTTTCCATTTGCCTCTCGTTTTCCTCTCCCCCACTTCACCCTTGCCGTTTTATTCGCCTCTTTTCCGTTCGCCCTTTTCCCGTTTGCCTTTCTTTCGCCATGGCCGGATAAAAAAGGGGTAAGGCTTTTCTCCCGAGTTCTTGCACTTTGGATAGACCCTCTGTCCTTTCTAAGCTCATAAATAATGATGCTATGGAAAGACCTACCGGGGTTATCAATGAGAGTTTGGATACTTTCGATGAAGAAGACCCCGGAATCTTTCGTTATTTGCTTGATGATTCTTTGAAAGATGCTTGGGATAGGTAATTAAGGATCCAAGCTAGCTATGTGCACCAATATCAAATTGAGATATACCTAAAAAGCTTTTATGTTGGCTTACCCACTTCATTCAAGCAAGTTTTGGATTCTATTTTTGAAGAAGTTTTTCTTGAGGGGGATGCCATAGATGAAGGAAATATGACCTGGAGGCAATAATAAAGTTATTATTTATTTCCTTATATCATGATAAATGTTTATTATTCATGCTAGAGTTGTATTAACCGGAAACTTAGTACATGTGTGAATACATAGACAAACAAAGTGTCACTAGTATGCCTCTACTTGACTAGCTCGTTGAATCAAAGATGGTTAAGTTTCCTAGCCATAGGCATGAGTTGTCATTTGATTAATGGGATCACATCATTAGAGAATGATGTGATTGACTTGACCCATTCCATTAGCTTAGCACTTGATCATTTGAGTTTACTGTTATTGCTTACTTCATGACTTATACATGTTCCTATGACTATGAGATTATGCAACTCCCGATTACCGGATGAACACTTTGTGTGCTACCAAATGTCACAACGTAACTGGGTGATTATAAAGGTGCTCTACAGGTGTCTCCGATGGTAATTGTTGAGTTGGCATAGATCGAGATTAGGATTGGTCACTCCGATTGTCGGAGAGGTATCTCTGGGCCCTCTCAGTAATGCACATCACTATAAGCCTTGCAAGCAATGCAACTAATGAGTTAGTTGCGGGATGATGCATTACGGAATGAGTAAAGAGACTTGCCGGTAACGAGATTGAACTAGGTATTGAGATACCGACGATCGAATCTCGGGCAAGTAACATACCGATGACAAAGGGAACAACATATGTTATTATGCGGTTTGACCGATAAAGATCTTCGTAGAATATGTAGGAGCCAATATGAACATCCAGGTTCCGCTATTGGTTATTGACCGAAGACGTGTCTCGATCATGTCTACATAGTTCTCGAACCCGTAGGGTCCGCACGCTTAACGTTCAGTGACGATCGGTATTATGAGTTTATGTGATTTGATGTACCGAAGGTAGTTTAGAGTCTCGGATGAGATCGGGGATATGACGAGGAGTCTCGAAATGGTAGAGCCATAAAGATCGATATATTAGACGATTATATTCGGACATCGGAAAAGTTCCGAGTGATTCGGGTATTTTTCGGAGTATCAGAGAGTTATGGGAATACGGGAAGAAGTATTGGGCCTCAATGGGCCAAGTAGTGGAAGAGAGGAGGTAGGGCACGCGACCCCCCTAGCCCAAACCGAATTGGACTAGGGGGCTGGCCCCCCTTTTCCTCCCTCTCCTTCCTTATCCCCTTCCCCCTTCCTTTCCTCCTCCTAGTAGGAGTAGGAAAGGGGAGTCCGACTCCTACTAGGAGGAGGACTCCTCCTCCTGGCGCGCCCTACAGTGCTGGCTGGCTTCCCCCTTACTCCTTTATATACAGGGGCAGGGGGGCACCCTAGAACACACAAGTTGATCATTGATCCCTTAGCCGTGTGCGGTGCCCCCCTCCATCATAATCCACCTCGATCATATCGTAGCGGTGCTTAGGAGAAGCCCTGCGTCGGTAGCAACATCATCACCTTCATCACGCCGTCGTGCTGACGAAACTCTCTCGTGAAGCTCTGCTGGGTTAGAGTTCGTGGGACGTCATCGAGCTGAACGTGTGCTCAACTCGGAGGTGCCGTGCGTTTGGTACTTGGATCGGTCGGATCGTGAAGACATTCGACTACATCAACCGTGTGCTCATAATGCTTCCGCTTACGGTCTACGAGGGTATGTGGACGATACTCTTCCCTCTCGTTGTTATGCATCATCATGATCTTACGTGTGCGTAGGCATTTTTTTTGAAATTACTACGTTCCCCAACACTGGTATCAGAGCCAGGTTTATGCGTAGATGTTATATGCACGAGTAGAACACAAGTGAGTTGTGGGCGATACAAGTCATACTGCTTACCAGCATGTCATACTTTGGTTCGGCGGTATTGTTGGATGAAGCGGCCCGGACCGACATTACGCGTACGCCTACGCGAGACTGGTTCTACTGACGTGCTTTGCACACAGGTGGCTGACGGGTGTTAGTTTCTCCAACTTTAGTTGAACTGAGTGTGGCTACACCCGGTCCTTGAGAAGGTTAAAACAACACTAACTTGACGAACTATCGTTGTGGTTTTGATGCGTAGGTAAGAACGGTTCTTGCTCAGCCCGTAGCAGCCACGTAAAACTTGCAACAACAAAGTAGAGGATGTCTAACTTATTTTTGCAGGGCATGTTGTGATGTGATTGAAGGAAATATGCCCTAGAGGCAATAATAAAGTTATTATTTATTTCCTTATATCATGATAAATGTTTATTATTCATGCTAGAATTGTATTAACCGGAAACATAATACATGTGTGAATACATAAACAAATAGAGTGTCACTAGTATGCCTCTACCTGACTAGCTTGTTGATCAAAGATGGTTATGTTTCCTAACCATAGACATGAGTTGTCATTTGATTAACGGGATCACATCATTAGGAGAATGATGTGATTGACTTGACCCATTCCGTTAGCTTAACACTTGATCGTTTAGTTTGTTGCTATTTCTTTCTTCATGACTTATACATGTTCCTATGACTATGAGATTGTGCAACTCCCGTTTACCGGAGGAACACTTTGTGTGCTACCAAATGTCACAACGTAACTGGGTGATTATAAAGGTGCTCTACAGGTGTCTCCGAAGGTACTTGTTGGGTTGGCGTATTTCGAGATTAGGATTTGTCACTCCGATTGTTGGAGAGGTATCTCTGGGCCCACTCGGTAATGCACATCACTTAAGTCTTGCAAGCATTGCAACTAATGAGTTAGTTGCGGGATGATGTATTACGGAACGAGTAAAGAGACTTGCCGGTAACGAGATTTAACTAGGTATTGAGATACCGACGATCAAATCTTGGCCAAGTAACATACCGATGACCAAGGGAACAACGTATGTTGTTATGCGGTATGACCGATAAAGATCTTCGTAGAATATGTGGGAGACAATATGAGCATCCAGGTTTCGCTATTGGTTATTGACCTGAGACATGTCTCAGTCATGTCTACATAGTTCTCGAACCCATAGGGTCCGCATGCTTAAAGTTTCAATGACAGTTATATGAGTTTTGATGTACCGAAGGTTGTTCGGAGTCCCGGATGTGATCACAGACATGACGAGGAGTCTTGAAATGGTAGAGACATGAAGATTGATATATTGGAAGCCTATATTTGGATATCGGAAGTGTTCCGGGTGAAATCGGGATTTTACCGGAGTACCGGAGTGTTACCGGAACCCCCTGGGGGATTAATGGGCCATAGTGGGCCTTAGTGGAGAAGAGGAGAGGTGACCAAGGCAGGGCCGCGCGCCCCTCCCCCTAGTCCGAATAGGACAAGGAGAGGGGGCGGCGCCCCCTTTCCTTCCTCTCTTCTTTCTCTTTCCCCCTTCTCCTAATCCAACAAGGAAAGGGAGGGAGCCCTACTCCCGATGGGAGAAGGACTCCTCCTGGCGCGCCTCCTCCTTGGCCGGCCACCTCTCCCTCCCTTGCTTCTTTATATACGGGGCAAGGGGGCACCCTAGAGACATAACAATTGATTTGATCTTTTAGCTGTGTGAGGTGCCCCTTTCCACCATAGTCCACCTCGATAGTACTGTAGCGGTGCTTAGGCGAAGCCCTGCGTCAGTAGAACATCATCATCGTCACCACGCCGTCGTGCTGACGAAACTCTCCCTCAACACTCGGCTGGATCGGAGTTCGAGGGACGTCATCGGGCTGAACGTGTGCTGAACTCGGAGGTGCCATGCATTCGGTACTTGATCGGTCGGATCGTGAAGACGTACGACTACATCAACCGCGTTGTGCTAACGCTTCCGCTTTCGGCCTACGAGGGTACGTGGACAACACTCTCCCCTCTTGTTGCTATGCATCACCATGATCTTGCATGTGCGTAAGGAAATTTTTGAAATTACTACGTTCCCCAATAGTGATATGGTCAAGACGTGATGAGATATAAATTGTAGTATGAGATGATCATGTTTTGTTGAAGTAATCGGCAACTGGCAGAAGCCTTATGGTTGTCTCTTTATTGCATAAGACGCAAGCGCCATACAATTGCTTTACTTTATCGCTATGCGATAGCAATACTTGCAAGAGCAATAGTTGGCGAGACGACCATATGATGACACATTGATAGAGATCGAGATGATGGAGATCATAGTGTCATGCCGGTGATGATAGAGATCATGACGGTACTTTGGAGATGGAGATCAAAGGCGCAAGATGATCATGGCCATATCATGTCACATATTTTGATTGCATGTGATGTTTATCCTTTATGCATCTTATTTTGCTTTGTTTGACGGTAGCATTATAAGATGATCTCTCACTAAATTTCAAGGTAAAAGTGTTCTCCCTGAGTATGCACCGTTGCCAAAGTTCGTCGTGCCGATACACCATGTGATGATCGGGTGTGATAAGCTCAACGTTCATCTACAACAGGTGTAAGATAGTTTTGCACACGCAGAAATACTCGGATTAAACTTGACGAGCCTAGCATATGCAGATATGGCCTCGAAACACTAGAGACCGAAAGGTCGAGCGTGAATCATATAGTAGATATGATGAACATAATGATGTTCACCATTGAAAACTACTCCATCTCACGCGATGATCGGACATGGTTTAGTTGATTTGGATCACGTGATCATTTAGATAACTAGAGGGATGTCTATCTAAGTGGGAGTTCTTAAGTAATATGATTAATTGAACTTAAATTTATCATGAACTTAGTCCTGATAGTATTTGCATATCTATGTTGTAGATCAATAGCTCGCACATAGCATCCCCATTTATTTTTGATATGTTCCTAGAGAAAAACTAAGTTGAAAGATGTTAGTAGAAATGATGCGGATTGGATCCGTGATTTGAGGATTATCCTCATTGCTGCACATAAGAATTATGTCCTCGATGCACCACTAGGTGACGGACCTATTGTAGGAGCATATGCAGATGTTATGAACGTTTGGCAAAGCTCGGTATGATGACTACTTGGTAGTTTAGTGCACCATGCTTTACGGCTTATAACCGGGACTTCAAAAAATGTTTTGAACGCCACGGAGCATATAAGATGTTCCAAGAGTTGAAATTAGTATTTCATACTCATGCCCGTGTAGAGATGTAGGAGACCTCTGACAGTACTTTGCCTACAAAGATGGAGGAGAATAGCTCAACCAGTGAGCATGTGCTCAGATTGTCTGGGTACTGCAATTGCTTGAATCAAGTGGGAGTTAATCTTCCAGATAAGATAGTAATTGACAAAGTTCTCTAGTCACTATCACCTAGTTACTAGAACTTAGTGATGAACTATAATATGCAAGGGATAACGGAAATGATTCCCAAGCTCTTCGTCATGCAGAAATCGACGAAGGTAGAAATCAAGAAAAGCATCAATTGATGGTTGACAAGACCACTAGTTTCAAGAAAAGGGCAGAGGGAAGAAGGGGAACTTCAACAAGAACGGCAAGCAAGTTGCTGCTCAAGTGAAGAAGCCTAAGTCTAGACCTAAGCCTGAGACTAAGTGCTTCTACTGCAAAGCGACTGGTCACTAGAAGTAGAACTGCCCCAAGTATTTGGCGGATAAGAAGGATGGCAAAGTGAACAAAGGTATATTTGATATACATGTTATTGATGTGTACTTTACTAGTGTTTATAGCAACCCCTCAGTTTTTGATACTAGTTCAGTTGCTGAGATTACTAACTCAAAACGGGAGTTGCAGAATGAACAGAGACTAGTTAAGGGTGAAGTGACGATGTGTGTTGGAAGTGGTTCCAAGATTGATATGATCATCATCGCACACTCACTATACTCTCGGGATTAGTGTTGAACCTAAATAAATGTTATTTGGTGTTTGCGTTAAGCATGAATATGATTTGATCATGTTTATTGCAATACGATTATTCATTTAAAGTCAGAGAATAATTGTTGTTCTGTCTGCATGAATAAAACCTTCAATGGTCATACACCCAAGGTGAATGGTTTATTGAATCTCGATCATAGTGATACACATATTCATAATATTGAAGCCAAAAGATGCAAAGTTAATAATGATAGTGCAACTTATTTGTGGCACTACCGTTTAGGTCATATTGGTGTAAAGCGCATGAAGAAAATCCATGCTGATGGGCTTTTGGAATCACTTGATTATGAATCGGTTGATGCTTGCACCATGCCTCATGGGCAAGATGACTAAGACTCTGTTCTTTGGAACAATGGAGCAAGCAACACACTTGTTGGAAATAATGCATATTGATGTATGCAGTCCGATGAGTGTTGAGGCTCGCGGCAGGTATCGTTATTTTCTGACCTTCACAGATGATTTGAGTAAGATATGGGTATATCTTCTTGATGAAACATAAATTTGAAACATTTGAAAAGTTCAAATAATTTCAGAGTGAAGTGGAAAATCATATTAACAAGAAAATAAAGTTTCTATGATCTGATCATGGAGGAGAATATTTGAGTTACGAGTTTGGTCTTCATTTGAAACAATGTGGAATAGTTTCGCAACTCACGCCACCTCGAACACCACAGCGTAATGGTGTGTCCGAACATCGTAACCGTACTATATTAGATATGGTGCAATCTATGATGTCTCTTACCGATTTACCACTATCATTTGGGGTTATGAATTAGAGACAGCTGCATTCACGTTAAATAGGGCACCATCTAAATCTGTTGAGACGATGCCATATGAACTATGGTTTGGCAAGAAACCAAAGTTGTCGTTTCATAAATTTTGGTGTTGCGATGCTTATGTGAAAAAGTTTCATCCTGATAAGCTCAAACCCAGATCGGAGAAATGTGTTTTCATAGGATACCCAAAGGAGACAGTTGGGTACACCTTCTATCACAGATCCGAAGGCAAGACATTCGTTGCTAAGAATGGATCCTTTCTAGAGAAGGAGTTTCTCTCGAAATAAGTGAGTGGGAGGAAAGTAGAACTTGGTGAGGTAAGTGTACCTGCTATCTTATTGGAAAGTAGTTCATCACAGAAATCTATTCCTGTGACTCCTACACCAATTAGTGAGGAAGCTAATGATGATGATCATGTAACTTCAGATCAAGTTACTACCAAACCTCGTAGGTAAACCAGAGTGAGATCCGCACCAGAGTGGTATAGTAATCCTATTCTTGATGTCATGTTACTTGACCATGACGAACCTACGAACTATGAGGAAGCAATGATGAGCCCAGATTCCACGAAATGGTTTGAGACCATGAAAATCTGAGATGGGGTCCATGTATGAGAACAATGTATGGACTTTGATTGACTTTCCCGATGATCGGTGAATCATTAAGAATAAATGGATCTTCAAGAGGAAGACAGACGCTGATAGTAGTGTTACTATCAACAAAGCTTGAATTGTCGCAAAATGTTTTCGACAAGTTCAAGGTGTTGACTATGATGTGATTTTCTCACTCGTATCGATGCTTAAAAGTCTGTCCGAATCATGTTAGCAGTTGCCGCATTTTATGAAATATGGCAAATGGATGTCAAAACTGTATTCCTTAATGGATTTATTAAAGAAGAGTTGTATATGATGCAACCAGAAGGTTTTGTCGATCCTAAAGGTGCTAACAAAGTGAGCAAGCTCCAGCGATCCATCTATGGACTGGTGCAAGCATCTTGGAGTTGGAATATATGCTTTGATAAAGTGATCAAAGCATATGGTTTTATACAGACTTGCGGTGAAGCCTGTATTTAGAAGAAAGTGAGTGGGAGCACTACAACATTTCTGATAAGTATATGTGAATGACATATTGTTGATCAGAAAGAATGTAGAATTTTCTAGAAAGCATAAAGGAGTATTTGAAAGGAGTTTTTCAAAGAAAGACCTCGATGAAGCTACTTACATATTGAGCATCAAGATCTATAGAGATAGATCAAGACGCTTGATATATTTTCAGTGAGTACATACCTTGACAAGATTTTGAAGTAGTTCAAAATGATAAAGTCAAAGAAGGAGTTCTTGCCTATGTTGTGAGGTGTGAAGTTGAGTAAAGAATCAAAACCCGACCACGGCAGAAAATAGAAAGAGAATCAAAAGTCATTCCCTATGCCTCAATCATAGGTTCTATAAAGTATGCTATGTTGTTTACCAGTCCTATTGTATACCTTAGAATGATTCTGGCAAGGGAGTACAATAGTGATCTAGGAGTAGATCACTAGACATCGGTCAAAATTATCCTTAGAGGACTAAGGAAATATTTCTCGGTTATGGAGATGATAAAACAGGTCGTCGTAAAGAGTTACGTCGATGCAAGCTTTTTACATCGATCTAGATGACTCTAAGTCTCAATCTGGAAACATATTGAATGTGGGAGCAATTAGCTAGAGTAGCTCCGTGCAGAGCATTGTAGACATAGAAATTTCACGAAATACATACAGATCTGAATGTTGCAGACCCGTAGACTAAACTTCTCTCACAAGCAAAACATGATCACTCTTTGGGAATTAATCACATAGGGATGTGAACTAGATTATTAACTCTAGTAAACCCTTTGGGTATTAGTCACATGGAGATGTGAACTAATCACATAAAAATGTGAACTAGATTACTGACTCTAGTGCAATTGGGAGACTGAAGGAAATATGCCCTAGAGGCAATAATAAAGTTATTATTTATTTCCTTATATCATGATAAATGTTTCTTATTCATGCTAGAATTGTATTAAACGGAAAACTTAGTACATGTGTGAATACATAGACAAACAAAGTGTCACTAGTATGCCTCTACTTGACTAGCTCGTTGAATCAAAGATGGTTAAGTTTCCTAGCCATAGGCATGAGTTGTCATTTGATTAATGGGATCACATCATTACAGAATGATGTGATTGACTTGACCCATTCCGTTAGCTTAGCACTTGATCGTTTGAGTTTACTGTTATTGCTTACTTCATGACTTATACATGTTCCTATGACTATGAGATTATGCAACTCCCGATTACCGGAGGAACACTTTGTGTGCTACCAAACGTCACAACGTAACTAGGTGATTAGAAAGGTGCTCTACAGGTGTCTCCGATGGTACTTGTTGAGTTGGCATAGATCGAGATTATGATTTGTCACTCTGATTGTCAGAGAGGTATCTCTGGGCCCTCTCGGTAATACACATCACTATAAGCCTTGCAAGCAATGCAACTAATGAGTTAGTTGCGGGATGATGCATTATGGGACGAGTAAAGAGACTTGCCGGTAACGAGATTGAACTAGGTATTGAGATACCGACGTTCGAATCTCGGGCAAGTAACATACCGATGACAAAGGGAACAACGTATGTTGTTATGCGGTTTGACCGATAAAGATCTTCGTAGAATATGTAGGAGCCAATATGAACATCCAGGTTCCGCTATTGGTTATTGACCGGAGACGTGTCTCAGTCATGTCTACATAGTTCTCGAACCCATAGGGTCCGCACGCTTAACGTTCGGTGACGATTGGTATTATGAGTTTATGTGATCGGATGTACCGAAGGTAGTTCGGAGTCCCGGATGAGATCGGGGATATGATGAGGAATCTCGAAATGGTCGAGACGTAAAGATCGATATATTGGACGACTATATTCAGACATCGGAAAGGTTCTGAGTGATTCGTGTATTTTTCGGAGTACCGGGGAGTTGCGGGAATACGGGAAGAAGTATTGAGCCTCAATAGGCCAAGTGGTGGAAGAGAGGAGGCAGCGTGCGCGGCCCCCCTAGCCCAAACCGAATTGGACTAGGGGTTGGCCCCCCTTTTCCTCCTTTCCTCCCTCTCCTTCCTTCTCCCCTTCCCCCTTCCTTTCCTCCTCCTAGTAGGAGTAGGAAAGGGGAGTCCTACTCCTACTAGGATGAGGACTCCTCCTGCTGGCGCGCCCTACAGGGCCGGCCGGCCTCCCCCATTGCTCATTTATATAGAGGGGCAGGGGCACCCTAGAACACACAAGTTCATCATTGATCCCTTAGCCGTGTGCGGTGCCCCCCTCCACCATAATCCACCTCAATCATATCGTAGCGGTGCTTAGGAGAAGCCCTGTGTCGGTAGCAACATCATCACCATCATCACGCCATCGTGCTAACGAAACTCTCCCGTGAAGCTCTGCTGGATCGGAGTTCGTGGGACGTCATCAAGCTGAACGTGTGCTGAACTCGGAGGTGCCGTGCGTTTGGTACTGGGATCGGTCGAATCATGAATACGTTCGACTACATCAACCGCATTCTCATAACGCTTCCACTTACGGTCTACGAGGGTACATGGACGATAATCTTCCCTCTCGTTGCTATGCATCACCATGATCTTGCATGTGCGTAGGATTTTTTTTGAAATTACTACGTTCCCCAATAATAGATACCTATGAAAAGATGAAAACTATATTTGGCCACCCCATGAGTGAGAAGGTTGAATCCACCTCTCTTTTATGCTTTTATCAAAATGAAATTATCAAAGAGATGAAGGCTAGCTTAGATGCAAATTTTCATAGTGTGCTTAATCTTTCTTCCACCATTAATGGCCATGTGCTTTCTCAAAATAGAAGGATAAATGCTATAGATAAGAAATTTTCTCTTTTCTTTCCCAACACCAAAGATGGTAATACCTAGATCTATTCTTATTTTTATGCCTAGCTAGGGGCGTTAAACGATAGCGCTTGTTGGGAGGCAACCCAATTTTATTTTTGTTTCTTTCTTTTTGCTTCTGTTTAGTAACAAATAAATCATCTATCCTCTGTTATGATTGTGTTTTTTATGTCTTAATTAGTGTTTGTGCCAAGTAAAGCCTTTGGGATATTCTTGGATGATTGTTTTTTGATCTTGCTGAAAAAAGCAGAAAGTTTGCGCTCACGAGAATAATTTTCATTTTTAACCAGAGAGCGGTAAAATACTGATTCCAATTGCAGTAGATCAATATAAAATTATTTAGGTCCTCCTAATTTGGTAGAGTTTTTTGAGTTACAGAAGTATTCAAAACCTATAGATTACTACAGACTCTTCTGTTTTTGACAGATTCTGTTTTTCGTGTGTTGTTTGCTTATTTTGATGAATCTATGTGTAGCGACCAGACCTCAAACGGTCCAATCTGTGTGCTCATGTGTCATCCCTGGATCAGTAATGCTGACACCACACAGTACTTGAAGGATTTATAACAGAGTAGCAACCACACATTTATTACATCGGGTGTCTCAAAAGAGAACTTATTACAACAAATATGGCTTAAGGCCATCTAATAACGATAACAGCGGAAGGCTTGGAAGATAAGTGAGTCCATCAACTCCAACGGCATCACTGAGTATAGAACCACGACATAAAAGCACATTAATCGTCATCTGAAAAGTCTGCAACATTAACGTTGCAGCCCGAAACGGGTCAACACATGGAATATGCTGGCAAAGTAACACATAGAGAGTAATACAAGAATATGACTATTCTATATGCATATATGGCTGGTGGAAAGCTCTATGTTTACAGTTTTGCGTAAAGCCAATTTTTCCCTACTTCAAAGGAATAAATTTTATTTAACCATCATGGCAGTTGTTAAACATTGAGAATTGTTGACAGCATTCTCAATCCCATTTAAGCATCATCATTAAAAACCCAACAATTAACTTTAGAGTAACATGATGAGATTCACATGATAATCCAGGTACTAGATACTCAAGATGTTCATAACCGGGGACACGGCTAATCATGATTAGTTTATACACACTGCAGAGTTTTGCGCACTTTTCCCCACAAGACTCGATCTCCTCCGTTGGTTTTCTTGCACTGCATGGTGTTTGAGAAACGGATGACCGAGACATAGTCTTTCAGAAGCGCTAGCACCTTACGAATGAGTAGACCGTACCAACCTACATCCCCTACATCTGCTAGTCTACCACTGTAAGAGTTCGCACGACTTAGTCAACTATGCTAGAGCCCATAGTAGCTTGTGGCTGCACACGGAAGTTTCTAGTATGAATAATCTCATGATCCCTTTGAGCCTGGGTGGCGGTCCAAAAAAACAGGCAATCCTGGAATACCCAAGTGCCTCAATCCACCCAGATGTGTGTTTAGGTCGCCACCTTAAATAAACCATTAATTAGCAAAGCTCACATCTGTCATGGATACACTCACCCAATCCACGTCTACTAGCATAGCATAGTAATAATAAGCAAACGTAGAGTAACTCGCAAAGGTTTGATAATAAACAGGTAATAGGTTCTACCTCAACTACTCCCCAAACCCACAATTTAATTAGATCCTAATCATGCAATGTCTGAAGACTGATCTAATGCAATAAAACTGGGTAATAGGAGGTATGATCAAAGTGTTTACTTGCCTTGCTGATGATCCGGGAAACCTAGCGATTCGAAGTAGCAAGCGGCGCACTCCGGGTATTCTATCGCAAACAACAAGCACACAATAAGTACTCAACTAATGCACAGGTAAAACTCGAACAAAAGATCTAACCAGAAAGTTCAACTTAAGAACTCCGGTTGGCAAAAAGAATCAAAACGAACAAAGCAACGACAAAAGAAACAAGCTTCATTTATTATTCTGGATCTAGGGCAATTTTTACAGTGGCAAAAACTTGTCTGAGTTGGTTAAACGAAAAGAGGGTTTCGAGACGAAACTCCAGGCGCTTGAATCGCCTGATTCCGATAAACGAGCGAAAAGTTAAACTAAAATGAACATTGGATCAGAGATCGCGATCAGAAAAACCGCGGATTTAATGTGAGAAAAAGAATAATGACGAACAGTTAACGAACGAACGTTCGTTAACAGAAACTAAACGGAAAAAATGCGTTCGTTAAAATGAACGGACGAACGGGCGCTCGCTAAATAAATAAACCGGAAAAAAAATCGATCTATTTATTTTTTTAAAAAGAACGGAAACTAGGATTTCAAAAAAACGAATTGGTTTTTTTTCTCAAAAACCGGTCGGCGACTACCTCGGCGGCGGCGGCTCTCCGGCGGGGCGGCGGCTCCGGGCGACGCGGCGGCAGCGGCTCTAGGCGGCGGGGGGCGACGCGGCGGCTCGCGGCGGCGCGGGCAGCGGCAGGCGGCGCGGGGCGGCGTGGGGTGGCGACGGCGGCGGCTCGGGGCTCCAGGGGGGCCTCGGGGTGCTATTTAAGGAGGGGGGGGGGTCGGCTGGCTTGGGGAGGGGGGCGGCGGCGGCTCCGGCTCGGACTCCTCTCGGAGTCCGGCGGGGAAGGCGGCGGCGGCGGCTGGGCCGGCCTGGCTCGGCTGGGCCCTAGGCCCAGTCGGCGCGGGTTTTTTAAACAATTTCGCTGCACCTAAAAAAATCTAGAAAAATAAATAAAAATCTAAAAATGCCAAAACAAATTTTCTCCGTCTAAATAAAATATTTAGAAGAGGATGAACATTTTTCGGCTCTAAATGCAATTTTTGAAAATGTGCAAATTTTCCTAAATTCAAATAAAATAGCAAATAAAACCAAAATAAATCTTATTTGATTTTTTATTAAATCCTCAATATTTCTTTATTTTGGGAAATCATTTTATTCCCTCTCTCATATTTTGATCATAGAAATAAATGAAGATAAAATAAATAAAATCAAATGATCCCTATTTCAAAATTTGAAAAACTGAAATATGAAAATAATGAAATCCCCAACTCTCTCCGAGGGTCCTTGAGTTGCGTAGAATTTCTAGGATCAACCAAAGTGCAATAAATCATGCTATGCAACGATGATCTAGTGTATAACATTCCAAATTGAAAATTTGGGATGTTACAAACCTACCCCCCTTAAGATGAATCTCGCCCTCGAGATTCGGGTTGGCTAGAAAATAGGTGAGGGTGGTTCTTCAGCAATTCTTCCTCTTGCTCCCAGGTGGCTTCATCCTCCGTGTGGTGGCTCCACTGAACTTTGCAAAACTTGATAACCTTGCTGCGGGTGACTCGACTGGCATACTCTAAAATCTTGATTGGTTTCTCCTCATAGGTCAAATCACTGTCCAACTGAATTGCTTCCAGCGGCACTGTATCTCTCAGCGGTATATCAACCATCTCTGCGTGGCACGTCTTCAACCGGGAAACGTGGAACACGTCGTGAACTCCTGATAATCCTTCAGGTAATTCCAACTTGTAGGCTACTTCTCCCATACGTTCCAAAACTTTGTATGGGCCTACAAAACATGGCGCTAACTTTCCCTTAACTCCAAAGCGCTTAACTCCTCATAGTGGTGATACTCGAAGATAAACTCGGCCCGACTTCGTAAACTGTCTCCTTGTGTTTAGAATCAGCGTAGCTCTTCTGCCTGGACTGGGCTACCTTGAGCCTGTCGCAAATCAATTTCACTTTCTGTTCAGACTCCTTAATCAGATCTGGTCCAAACAACTGACGGTCTCCAACTTCATCCCAAGACAATGGGGTCCTGCACCTCCTTCTGTACAAGGCTTCGAAAGGGGTCATCTTCAAAATGGATTGATAACTGTTGTTGTAAGAGAACTCTGCATATGGCAAATTCTTGTCCCAACTACATCCGTAATCTAGCACACAAGCTCTCAGCATATCCTCCAAAATCTGATTGACTCTTTCGGTCTGTCCATTTGTCTGCGGATGGAAAGCTGTACTAAACTCTAGTCTGGTACCCAAAGTTTCATGCAACTGATTCCAGAACTTTGAGGTAAATTGGGTTCCTCTATCTGATACAATGCTCTTTGGAACTCCATGCAGACATACGATTCTGGTCATGTATATCTTTGCCAACTTTGCACTGGTATAGGTAGTCTTCACTGGAATGAAATGGGCTACTTTTGTCAAACGATCGACTACAACCCATATTGAGTCATAGCCTAAACGAGTTCTAGGTAAACCCGTAATAAAATCCATGCCTAACTTACCCCACTTCCATTCAGGTATTGGCAATGGGTGTAGCAATCCTGCTGGCTTCTGACGCTCTGCCTTTACTCTCTAACATACATCACAAATTGCTACATACTCCGCAATATCCTTCTTCATTCCGGTCCACGAGAAAGTATCCTTCAAATCCAAATACATCTTGGTATTTCCTGGGTGAATCGAATATGGTGAATCATGTGCCTCTTGCGGAATTAACTTCCCGATCTCTGAATCATTAGGCACATAAACACGGTCTTCAAACCATAAGGTATCGTGCTCATCTTCATGAAATCCCTTAGCTTTTCCTTTACTCATTTTCTCCTTTATAGAGGCAATCTCCTTGTCAGTCCTTTGAGCTTCTCTGATCTTATCCATCAAAGTAGACTGAATCTCCAATGCTGCTACATAGCCTCTCGGAACTATCTCCAAATATAGCTCACGAAGATTTTCAGCTAACTCCCTTGGTAAATCTCCCGTCATTAAAGTGGTGACATGACTTTTACGGCTCAATGCGTCAGCTACTACCTTAGCCTTTCCAGGGTGATAATGCAATCTCATATCATAATCCTTGATGAGTTCCAACCATCTCCTTTGCCTGAGATTCAACTCTTTCTGCGTGAAAATATACTTCAAACTCTTGTGATCTGTGTACACCTCACAATGATTTCCAATGAGAAAGTGTCTCCAGGTTTTCAATGCATGCACTACGGCTGCTAACTCCAAATCATGCATATCATAATTCAACTCATGAGGCTTAAGCTGTCGTGAGGCACAGGAAACAACTCTTCCTTCCTACATAAGCACTACTCCAAGTCCTCGACGTGAAGCGTCGCAATACACCTCATAATCCTTGGTCTGATCTGGCAAAATCAACACAGGTGATGTAACCAAACGTTTCTTCAATTCCTGGAAACTGGTCTCACATTCCTCAGTCCATATGAACTTGGTATCCTTTTTCAACAACTCTGTCATAGGCTTCACAATCTTTGAGAAATTCTCAATGAATCTCCGGTAGTATCATGCGAGTCCAAGAAAACTCCGGATCTCTCCAACTATTGTTGGCGCTTCCCAATTGGTCACAGTATCAACTTTAGTGGGATCTACTGCTATACCTTCTCCGGATATAACATGTCCGAGAAATCCAACTTTCTTCAACCAAAACTCACATTTGCTAAACTTGGCATATAATTGATGTTCTCTGAGTTTACCAAGCACCAAACGCAAATGCTCCTTATGCTCCTCTTCATTCTTTGAGTAAACCAGGATATCATCAATGAACACTACGACGAACTTATCCAAAAACTCCATAAACACTTTGTTTATCATGTTCATAAAATATGCAGGTGCGTTAGTTAGACCAAATGACATAACGGTATACTCATACAGCCCATACCTGGTGGTAAAAGCCGTCTTAGGTATATCTTGTTCTGATCGCAGATCGATCTTGGAAAATACCTTAGCTCCTTGCAATCGATCAAACAGATCATTGATCATTGGTAGTGGGTACTTGTTCTTGATGGTTACTTCATTCAATCCTCGATAATCAACAACCATCCTTAACGATCCATCCTTCTTCTCCACTAGAAGTACTGGCGATCCCCAAGGTGAAGAACTTGGGCGAATATAACCCTTATCCAGTAACTCCTTAATCTGCTTCTTAATCTCCACCAAATCCTTCGCGGGCATCCTATATGGTCTCTTTGATATTGGCCCTGTGCCTGGCAAAAGCTCAATCAAAACTCAATATCTCTATCCGGTGGCATGCCTGGAAATTCCTCGGGAAATACATCAGGGAAATCCTTCACTATTGGTAATTCCTCCTGCACAACTCCTGTTAGGCAATTTACTTGAGTCCTTTTTGGCACATGTCGTGATACATACTTGATCCTTCTTCCTTCTAGGGTGGTAAGTAAAATTGACTTATTGGCACATTCAATATTCCCTTCATACTTTGACAACCAATCCATGCCTAATATCACATCCAATCCTTGAGATTCCAACACTATTAGGTCTGAGGGAAATACGCAGTTACCAATCCTTAATGGTAACCGATCACACCATAGACTAGCCATATACTCTGCTCCAGGCGAGGTTACTAACATGGGTGACCTAAGGGCTTGGGTTGGCAGTTTATACTTATCCACAAATCCCCTTGATATGTATGAATGCGATGCACCAGTATAAAAAAGAACGAGTGCAGTAAATGACTTAACCAAAAACTTACCGATTACTGCATCCGGCTGCTCTTCAACCTCCTCCACGTTAACGTGGTTCACCTGTCCCCTGTTGAAAGGGTTCGGCTTCTTCCCAGAGCTTCCATTGCCATTTCCATTCTGTGATTCAGGACATTTGTTGGCAAAATGTCCGGTCTTCTGGCACTTAGAACAAGTGACTTGGCTCAGGTCTTTCTTGGCTGGGGTTGATGGGTTGGTGCGGTTCTGGCCGTTGCTTCCTCCATTCCCATTACCAGTCTTGGGGCCATTCTGATTGTGCGAGCTACCTCCTCCATGGATATGCTGGAAATGTCCTCCCGGTCTAGGGGTAAAACGTGGCTTCTGCTGAGCTCCTGAATTGCACTTCCCTTGTCCATACTTCCTCTTGCAATTCTCAATCTGCTACTGTTTCCCTTCAATCATGAGAGCACGGTCTACCAACTCCTGGTAGTTGTTGAAGGTTGCTACCATCAACTGCATGCTCAACTCATCATTCAGTCCTTCCAAAAATTTCTCCTGCTTAGCTGCATCCGTAGCAACGTCATCTGGGGCATAACGTGCTAGCTTACTAAAGTCCTCCACATACTGGCAAACTGTCCGTCCTCCTTGGCGCAAGTTGTGAAACTCTCGCTTCTTCATGGCCATAGCTCCTGCTGAAACATGGGCAGTACGAAAAGCTTGCTGAAACGGTCCCACGTGACAGTGTCGACAGGGAAAGTGGCTGTGAAATTCTCCCACCATGATGTTGCGGGTCCTTCCAGCTGATATGCGGCAAACTTCACTTTTTCCGCATCTGTGCATCCTGCCGTGGTCAACTCTCTTGCTGTCTTGCGGAGCCAATCATCTGCTACTATCGGCTCGATGCTACTGGAAAACACCGGCGGATTTAGCCTAAGAAAACGGGCTAAGTGATCAACAGGTGGTGGTGGTGGTGGGTTGTGGTTATTGTTGTTGTTCCCCTGATTCTGATTCTGGACTAGTAACTGCATCAATGTGTTCTACTGCTGGATCAACTGAGTGAGCTCCGGTGGGAAGGTAAATCCGGGGTCACGTCTCGGAGGCATCTGAGGGTTTAAAAAAGATGAGATTTAAGAATAGAGGGGGTCTAAAGAGAAAACACTACCCATATGCACATGAGGAAAAAGCAAACAATTCACTTCATTCAATCAATCAAACAAGGGCATACAATCGATCTAACTATCACAAAAGTGCTCGAACTACTATATTTACATGGTGGACTACTACTACTGTTGGGGTGGTCTACTAGAAATACTCTTCGGTTGCAGACTCCATGATATCTGCTCTAGCTTCATCAACATAGTCATCATCGCTATCATCTGGATCCGAGTCGGTGTCGTCGATGATGATGTAGTCTTTCGGGCGAATCTCCTTGGGTTCTTCGTCTTCTTCTACTGGTGTAGGGTCTCCCATGAATATTCCAATCTTCTTGATCAGATCGTCATTCTTTTCCACTAATACTTCGATTTCCTCTTCATAATATTCGCGTGTAGCCTTGAGCTCTTCCTCCATTTCCTTGATTCTTGTCCTCGCCTTCTTCAGATCTATCAGTTGTGCGCACATCTGGTTCTCCTGACGTCGAATGTGCTGGTTTAACTCCTGGATAAAAGTTGCAATTGATCTATCCTTCCTAGTGCTGATCATCTCCTAGTGCTCATCTCGGCGCCCACAAATCTGGTAGATAGTATCCTTGAGATCATTGCGGTAAACTTCTCCAATGCGTCCCACGATGATGTGAGCTGACATGCTCTTTCCTAGACTCCAAGTTGGTGCATCAAAAGAAAACTCTATGGGCTCAGTTACTGGCATGAACGTCCTTCCTGGAACTTGAACTTGAATCATCCATCGCTCTTCTTCTGGTAGAGTGGCGTTGTAGGTTCCGGTGAAGCTTGGTACTCCTATGTTCAGGTATCTAGTGACTTCCTTCAAGTGACGTCCAAAGGGTGTGTCTTCATCCGGTTGCGTGAACTTGTTCCTTGCATCCGCCATCCTAAAAGAGTAGAAAAGATGAGAGGTCAGAAAGAGAAGAGTGAGTAGTGATCTAGGGATTTAGTTTAGTGGTCGTGTCCTACAGTCAGCGTGTGCTCTGATACCATCTTGTAGCGACCAGACCTCAAACGGTCCAATCTCTGTGCTCAGGTGTCATCCCTGGATCGGTAATGCTGACACCACACAGTACTTGAAGGATTTATAACAGAGTAGCAATCACACACTTATTACATCGGGTGTATCAAAAGAGAACTTATTACAATAAATATGGCTTAAGGCCATCTAATAACGATAACAGCGAAAGGCATGGAAGATAAGTGAGTCCATCAACTCCAACGGCATCACTGAGTATAGAACCACGACCTAAAAGCACCTTAATCGTCATCTGAAAAGTCTGCAACATTAACGTTGCAGCCCGAAACGGGTCAACACATGGAATATGCTGGCAAAGTAACACATAGAGAGTAATACAAGAATATGACTATTCTATATGCATATATGGCTGGTGGAAAGCTCTATGGTTACAGTTTTGTGTAAAGCCAATTTTTCCCTACTGCAAAGGAATAAATTTTATTTAACTATCATGGTAGTTGTTAAACATTGAGAATGGTTGACAGCATTCTCAATCCCATTTAAGCATCATCATTAAAAACCCAACAATTAACTTTAGAGTAACATGATGAGATTCACATGATAATCCAGGTACTAGATACTCAAGATGTCCATAACCGGGGACACGGCTAATCATGATTAGTTTTTACACACTGCAGAGTTTTGCGCACTTTTCCCCACAAGACTCGATCTCCTCCGTTGGTTTTCTCGCACTGCATGGTGTTTGAGAAACGGATGACCGAGACATAGTCTTTCAGAAGTGCTAGCACCTTACGAATGAGTAGACTGTACCAACCTACATCCCCTACATCTGCTAGTCTACCACTGTAAGAGTTCGCATGACTTAGTCAACTATGCTAGAGCCCATAGTATCTTGTGGCTGCACACGGAAGTTTCTAGTATGAATAATCTCATGATCCCTTTGAGCCTGGGTGGCGGTCCAAAAAAACAGGCAATCCTGGAATACCCAAGTGCCTCAATCCACCCAGATGTGTGTTTAGGTCGCCACCTTAAATAAACCATTAATTAGCAAAGCTCACATCTGTCATGGATACACTCACCCAATCCACGTCTACTAGCATAGCATAGTAATAATAAGCAAACGTAGAGTAACTCGCAAAGGTTTGATAATAAACGGGTAATAGGTTCTACCTCAACTACTCCCCAAACCCACAATTTAATTAGATCCTAATCATGCAATGTGTGAAGATTAATCTAATGCAATAAAACTGGGTAATAGGAGGTATGATCAAAGTGTTACTTGCCTTGCTGATGATCCGGGAAACCTAGCGATTCGAAGTAGCAAGCGGCGCACTCCGGGTATTATATCATAAACTAATGCACAGGTAAAACTCGAACAAAAGATCTAACCAGAAAGTTCAACTTAAGAACTCCGGTTGGCAAAAAGAATCAAAACGAACGAAGCAACGAAAGACAAACGGCAAAAGAAACAAGCTTTGTTTACTATTCTAGATATAGGGCAATTTTTACAGTGGCAAAAACTTGTTTGAGTTGGTTAAACGGAAAGAGGGTTTTGAGACGAAACTCCAGGCGCTTGAATCGCCTGATTCCAAATAACGAGCAAAAAGTTAAACTAAAACGAACATCGGATCAGAGATCGCGATCAGAAAAACCGCGGATTTAATCCGAGAAAAAGAAAAACGAGGAACAGTTAACGAACAAACGTTCGTTAACAGAAAATAAACAAAAAAAACGCGTTTGTTAAAACGAACGGAAGAACGGGCGCTCGCTAAATAAATAAACCGGAAAAAAACCGATCTATTTATTTTTTTAAGAAAAGAACAGAAACTAGGATTTCAAAAAAACCGAATTGGTTTTTTTTCTCAAAAACCGGTCAGCGACTACCTCGGCGGCGGCGGCTCTCCGGCGGGGCGGTGGCTCCGGGCGACGCGGCGGCGGCGGCTCTAGGCGGCGGGGCAGCAGCAGGCGGCGGCGGGCGGCTCGGCGGCGCGGGGCGGCGTGGGGTGGCGGCGGCGGTGGCTCGGGGCTCCAGGGGGGCCCCGGGGTGCTATTTACGGATGGGGGGGGGGGGTCGGCTGGCTTGGGGAGGGGGTCGACGGCGGCTCCGGCTCGGACTCCTCTCCGAGTCTGGCGGGGAAGGCGGCGGCGGCTGGGCCGGCCTGGCTCGACTGGGCCCTTGGCCCAGTCGGCGCGGGTTTTTTTAAACAATTTCGCTGCGCCTAAAAAAATCTAGAAAAATAAATAAAAATCTAAAAATGCCAAAACAAATTTTCTTCATCTAAATAAA
This sequence comes from Triticum aestivum, assembly GCF_018294505.1. Taxonomy (NCBI): domain Eukaryota; kingdom Viridiplantae; phylum Streptophyta; class Magnoliopsida; order Poales; family Poaceae; genus Triticum; species Triticum aestivum. Next base: position 30,800,849 of record NC_057806.1, on the reverse strand, counting down.
ATATTTAGAATAGGATGAACATTTTTTGGCTCTAAATGCAATTTTTGAAAACGTGCAATTTTTCCTAAATTCCAATAAAACAGCAAATAAAACCAAAAAAAATCTTATTTGATTTTTTATTAAATCCTCAATATTTCTTTATTTTGGGAAAGTCATTTTATTCCCTCTCTCATATTTTGATCATAGAAATAAATGAAGATAAAATAAATAAAATCAAATGATCCCTATTTCAAAATTTGAGAAAACTCAAATATGAAAATAACGAAATCCCCAGCTCTCTCCGAGGGTCCTTGAGTTGCGTAGAATTTCTAGGATCAACCAAAATGCAATAAATCATGCTATGCAATGATGATCTAGTGTATAACATTCCAAATTGAAAATTTGGGATGTTACACTATGGATAGTATCGGGGGGCATGAACCATAGAGAAGTTGGAATACAGTAGGTTTAACACCAATACAAATAAGGAATGAGTTCATTACAGTACCTTGAAGTGGTGGTTTGTTTTCTTATACTAACGGAGCTCATGAGATTTTCTGTTGAGTTTTGTGTTGTGAAGTTTTCAAGTTTTTGGGTAAAGATTTGATGGATTTTGGAATAAGGAGTGGCAAGAGCCTAAGCTTGGGGATGCCCATGGAACCCCAAGGTAAAATTCAAGGACAACCAAAAGCCTAAGCTTGGGGATGCCCCAAAAGGCATCCCCTCTTTCTTCTTCGTCCATCGGTAAATTTACTTGAGGCTATATTTTTATTCACCACATGATATGTGTTTTGCTTGGAGCGTCTTGTATGATTTGAGTCTTTTCCTTTTAGTTTAACACAATCATCCTTGCTATACACACCTTTTGGAGAGACACACATGAATCGAAATTTATTGGAATACTATATGTGCTTCACTTATATCTTTTGAGCTAGATAATTTTCCTTTACTTATATCTTTTTAAGAGCACGGTGGTGGTTTTATTTTATAGAAATTATTGATCTCTCATGCTTCACTTATATCATTTTGAGAGTCTTTCAGAACAGCATGGTAATTTGCTTTGACTATAAAATTAGTCTTAATATGATAGGCATCCAATATGGGTATAATAAAAACTTTCATATAAAGTGCATTGAATACTATGAGAAGTTTGATACTTGATGATTGTTTTGAGATTTGAAGATGGTAATATTAGAGTCATGCTAGTTGAGTAGTTGTGAATTTGAGAGATACTTGTGTTAAAGTTTGTGATTCCCATAGCATGCACGTATGTGAACCGTTATGTGATGAAGTCGGAGCATGATTTATTTTTTGATTGTCTTCCTTATGAGTGGCGGTCAGGGATGAGCGATGGTATTTTCCTACCAATCTATCCCCCTAGGAGCATGCGCGTAGTACTTTGTTTCGATAACTAATAGATTTTTTCAATAAGTATGTGATTTCTTTATGACTAATGTTGATTCCATGGATTATACACACTCTCACCCTTCCACCATTGCTAGCATCTCTAGTACTGCGCAACTTTTGCTGGTACCATAAACCCACCATATATCTCCCTCAAAACAGCCACCATACCCACCTATTATGGCATTTCCATAGCCATTCCGAGATATATTGCCATGCAACTTTCCACCGTTCCGTTTATTATTACACGCTTCATCATTGTCATATTGCTTTGCATGATCATGTAGCTGACATTGTATTTGTGGCAAAGCCACCATTCATAGTTCTTTCATACATGTCACTCTTGATTCATCGCATATCCCGGTACACCGCCGGAGGCATTCACATAGAGTCATATTTTTGTTCTAGTATTGAGTTGTAAGTAAATAAAAGTGTAATGATCATCATCATTAGAGCATTATCCTAGTGAGGAAAGGATGATGGAGACTATGATTCCCCCACAAGTCGGGATGAAAAGGCTAAAAAAAGAGAAGAAAAGGCCCAAAAAAAAGAAAAAAAAGAGAAGGGGCAATGCTACCATCCTTTTACCACACTTGTGCTTCAAAGTAGCACCATGATCTTCATAATAGAGAGTCTGTTATGTTTTCACTTCCATATACTAGTGATAATTTTTCATTATATAACTTGGCTTGTATATTCCAATGATGGGCTTCCTCAAAATGTCCTAGGTCTTCTTGAGAAAGCAAGTTGGATGCACACCCACTTAGTTTCTTTTTGAGCTTTCATACACTTATAGCTCTAGTGCATCCATTGCATGGCAATCCCAACTCGCTCACATTGATATCTATTGATGGGCATCTCCATAGCCCGTTGATACGCCTAGTTGATGTGAGGCTATCTTCTCCTTTTTTGTCTTCTCCACAACCACCATTCTATTCCACCTATAGTGCTATATCCATGGCCCACGCTCATGTATTGCGTGAAGATTGAAAAAGTTTGAGAACATCAAAAGTATGAAACAATTGCTTGGCTTGTCATCGGGGTTGTGCATGATTTAAATATTTTTTGTGGTGAAGATAAAGCATAGCCGACGGACTATATGATTTTGTAGGGATAACTTTCTTTGGCCATGTTATTTTGAGAAGACATAATTGCTTAGTTAGTATGCTTGAAGTATTATTATTTTTATGTCAATATTGAACTTTTATCTTGAATCTTTCGGATCTGAACATTCATGCCACAATAAAGAGAATTACTTTCAAAAATATGTTAGGAAGCATTCCACATCAAAATTCTGTTTTTATCATTTACCTACTCGAGGACGAGGAGGAATTAAGCTTGGGGATGCTTGATACGTCTTCAACGTATCTATAATTTTTTATTGTTCCAGGCTATTATATTATCTGTTTTGGATGTTTAATGGGCTTTACTATGCACTTTTATATTATTTTTGGGACTAACCTATTAACCGAAGGCCCAGTGCAAATTGTTGTTTTTTTGCCTATTTCAGTGTTTCGCAGAAAAGGAATATCAAACGGAATCCAAACGGAATGAAACCTTCGCGAGGATCATTTTTGGAACAAACGTGATCTAGGAGACTTGGAGTGGACATCAAGGAAGCAGCAAGGCGGCCACGAGGTAGGAGGGCATGCCCAGGGGGGCCAGGCGTGCCCCCCATCCTTGTGGGCCCCTCACAGCTCCACCGACCTACTTATTTCACCTATATATACCCATATACCCTGAAAACATCCATGGGCACTACGAAACCCTATTTCCACCGCCGCAACCTTCTGTACCTGTGAGATCCCATCTTGGAGCCTTTTCCGGCGCTCCGCCGGAGAGGGAATCGATCACGGAGGCCTTCTACATCAACACCATAGCCTCTCCGATGATTGATACGTCTCCAACGTTCTATAATTTTTGATTATTCCATGCTATTATATATTTTGTTTTGGATGCTTAATGGGCTTTATTAAACACTTTAATATTATTTATGAGACTAACCTATTAACCCAAGGCCCAGTGCAAATTGCTGCTTTTTTGCCTATTTCAGTGTTTCACAAAAAAGGAATATCAAACAGATTCCAAACAGAATGAAACCTTCGGGAGCGTGATTTTTGGAACAAACGTGATCCAGAGGACTTGGAGTGGATGTCAAGAAAAAACCGAGGAGGCCACGAGGCAGAGGGCGCGCCTACCCCCCTGGGCGCGCCCTCCCCCCTCATGGGCCCCTCGTGGCTCCACCGACCTACTTCTTCCTCCTATATATACTCATATACCCTGAAAACTTCCAGGAGCACCACGAAACCTTATTTCCACCGCCGCAACCTTCTGTACCCAAGAGATCCCATCTTGGGGCCTTTTCCGGAGCTCCGCCGGAGGGGGCATCGATCACGGAGGGCCTCTACATCAACTCCATGGCCCCTCCGATGATGTTTGAGTAGTTTACTTCAGACCTTCGGGTCCATAGTTATTAGCTAGATGGCTTCTTATCTCTATTTGGATCTCAATACAAAGTTCTCCTCGATCTTCTTGGAGATCTATTCGATGTAACTCTTTTTGCGGTGTGTTTGTCGAGATCCGATGAATTGAGGGTTTATGATCAAGTCTATCTATGAACAATATTTAATTCTTCTATGAAATATTTTATGTATGATTGGTTACCTTTGCAAGTATCTTCGAATTATCAGTTTGGTTTGGCCTACTAGATTGATCTTTCTTGCAATGGGAGAAGTGCTTAGCTTTGGGTTCAATCTTGCGGTGCTCGATCCCAGTGATAGAAAGGGAAACGACGCGTATTGTATTGTTGCCATCGAGGATAAAAAGATGGGGTTTATATCATATTGCTTGATTTTATCCCTCTACATCATGTCATCTTACCTAATGCGTTACTCTGTTCTTATGAACTTAATACTCTAGATGCATGCTGGATACCGGTCGATGTGTGGAGTAATAGTAGTAGATGCAGGCAGGAGTCGGTCTACTTGTCACGCACGTGATGCCTATATACATGATCAATTCCTCGACAGTAATTTGTTCACCCACTGTAATACTTATGCTATCTTGAGAGAAGCCACTACTGAAACCTATGGCCCCCGGGTCTATTCTCCATTATATTAATCTTCCATCAACAAGCTATTTCTATTACCTTTTATTTTGAAATCTTTACTTCTAATCTATATCATAAAAATACCAAAAACAATTGTCTTATTATTATCATCTCTATCAGATCTCACTCTCGTAAGTGACCGTGAAGGGATTAACAACCCCTTTATCGCATTGGTTGCGAGGTTCTTATTTGTTTGTGTAGGTACGAGGGACTTGCGTGTGGCCTCCTACTGGATTGATACCTTGGTTCTAAAAAACTGAGGGAAATACTTACGCTACTTTGTTGCATCACCATTTCCTCTTCAAGGGAAAACCAACGCAGTGCTCAAGAGGTAGCAAGAAGGATTTCATCTTTGCCTAAAAATAGTATCGATTCATGGAATAAGTGCAAAGATGCTTTTATCTGTAAGTATTTTCCTCCCGCTAAGATCATCTCTCTTAGAAACGATATTATGAATTTTAAGCAACTTGATCATGAACATGTTGCACAAGCTTGGAAGAGGATGAAATTGATGATACGTAATTTCCCTACACATGGTTTGAATCTTTGGATGATTATAGAAAAGTTTTATGCCGGATTGAAATTTTCTTCTAGAAATCTTTTAGATTCGGCCGCGGGAGGCACTTTTATGGAAATCACTTTAGGAGAAGCTACTAAACTCCTAGATAATACTATGGTTAATTATTCTCAATGGCACACTGAAAGATCTACTAGTAAAAAGGTTCATGCAATAGAAGAAATTAATGTTTTGAGTGGAAAGATGGATGAACTTATGAAATTGTTTGCTAATAAGAGTGTTTCTTCTGATCCTAATGATATGCCTTTGTCTACTTTGATTGAGAATAATAATGAATCTATGGATGTGAATTTTGTTGGAAGGAACATCTTTGGTAATAACGCTTATAGAGGTAATTTTAATCCTAGGCCGTTTCCTAGTAATCCCGCTAATAACTAGTAAATGCGCATGTGCAACACACGTTAATATTTAGGCAATATATCAGTGCAATATTTGGTATGATATTAATTGCATGTTAAACACGTTTAACGCTCGCCATTGGAGCAGTCTAGGTCGTTGGATTGACTTAGTTCGATGGCCGAGATTAGTTGGATCTGCCCCTTTGGGTCTTTTTATATTAGTATAGATTATGGTAATTCCTACAACAATTCTTATGGAAACTATAATAAGATGACCTCTGATTTTGAATGTAATATTAAAAATTTATTAGTTTGCAAAAGAGTTTCAATACCTTGATTGAAGAAAAATTGTCTAAGGTTGATGAGTTGGCTAGGAACATGGATAGGATTTCTCTTGATGTTGATTCTTTGAAACTTAGATCTATTCCACCTAAGCATGATATCAATGAGTCTCTCAAAGCTATGAGAATTTCCATTGATGAGTGCAAAGAAACAACCGCTAGGATGCATGCTAAAAAAGATTGTTTTGTGAAAGCGTGTTCTTCTAGTTTCCATGATAATAATGATGAATATCTTAAAGTTATTGATGTGTATCCTATTAAATCTCTGTTTTGCAATATGAATCTTGATAATGATGGGACTGGAGATGAGTCAACTTTAGTTAGAAGGCGTCCCAATGATTCGGAGTTTTTAGATCTTGATGCAAAAATTGATAAAAGTGGGATGGAGGAGGTCAAAACTTTAGATAGCAATGAACCCACTACCTTGGATTTCAAGGAATTTAATTATGATAATTGCTATTTAATAGATTGTATTTCCTTGTTGCAATCCATCAAAATTCTCCGCATGCTTATAGTCAAAATAAGGCTTTTAGTAAACATATCGTCGATGCTTTAATGCAATCTTATGAAGAAAAACTTGAATTGGAAGTTTCTATCCCTAGAAAACTTTATTATGAGTGGGAACCTACTATTAAAATTAAAATTAAATATCACTAATGCTATGCTTTGTGTGATTTGGGTGCTAGTGTTCCCACGATTCCCAAAACCTTGTGTGATTTGCTAGGTTTCCGTGAGTTTGATGATTGTTCTTTAAACTTGCATCTTGCGGATTCCACCATTAAGAAACCTATGGGAAGAATTAATGGTGTTCTTATTGTTGCAAATAGGAATTATGTGCCCGTAGATTTCATTGTCCTTGATATAGATTGCAATCCTACATGTCCTATTATTCTTGGTAGACATTTCCTTAGAATGATTGGTGCAATTATTGATATGAAGGAAGGGATATTAGATTCCAATTTCCAATAAGGAAGGGCATGGAACACTTTCCTAGAAAGAAAATTAAATTACCTTATGAATCTATTATGAGATCCACTTATGGATTGCATACCAAAGATGGTAATACCTAGATCTATCCTTGCATTTATGCCTAGCTAGGGGCATTAAACGATAGCGCTTGTTGGGAGGCAAACCAATTTTATTTTTGTTCCTTGATTTTTGATTCTATTTTGTAATAATTAATTAATCTAGCCTATGTTTAGATGTGGTTTTATCCTTTTAATTAGTGTTTGTGCCAAGTAGAACCTTTGGGAAGACTTGGGGAAAGTCTTTGTGATCTTGCTGTAAAAAAACAGAAACTTTAGCGCTCACGAGATTTGCTGCCATTTTTTACTGGAGAGTGCTATTTAGTTAATTATTTTTTCAGATGATTAATATATAAATTCCTCACGTCCAGAAATTTAATTTATAACTTTTGGGGTTCCAGAAGTATTAGAAACCTACAGATTACTACAGACTGTTCTGTTTTTGACAAATTCTGTTTTTCGTGTGTTGTTTGCTTATTTTGATGAATCTATGGCTAGTAATAGAGTTTATGAACCATAGAAAAGTTGGAATACAGTAGGTTTAACAACAATATAAGTAAATAATAAGTTCATTACAGTAACTTAAGTGGTGGTTTGTTTTCTTTTACTAATGGAGCTCATGAGATTTTCTGTTAAGTTTTGTGTTGTGAAGTTTTCAGGTTTTGGGTAAAGATTTGATGGATTATGGAACAAGGAGTGGCAAGAGCCTAAGCTTGGGTATGCCCAAGGCACCCCAAGGTAAAATACAAGGAGAACCAAAAGCCTAAGCTTGGGGATGCCCCGGAAGGCATCCCCTCTTTCGTCTTCGTCCATCGGTAACTTTACTTGGAGCTATATTTTTATTCACCACATGATATGTGTTTTGCTTGGAGCGTCTTGTATGATTTGAGTCTTTGTTTTTGAGTTTACCACAATCATCCTTGATGTACACACCTTTTTAGAGAGATACACATGAAGCGGAATTCATCAAAATACTCTATGTGCTTCACTTATATCTTTTGAGTTGGATAATTTTGCTCTAGTGCTTCACTTATATCTTTTAGAGCACGGCGGTGGTTCTATTTTATAGAAATAACTGATCTCTCATGCTTCACTTATATTATTTTGAGATTCCTTTAGAACAGCATGGTAATTTTCTTTGGTTATAAAATTAGTCCTAATATGATAGGCATGCAACATAAAAACCTGAAGTGCATTAAAAACTGAGAGAAGTTTGATACCTGATAGTTGTTTTGAGATACAAAGGTGGTAATATTAGAGGTGTGCTAGTTGAGTAATTGTGAAATTGACAAATACTTGTGTTTAAGTTTGCAAGTCCCGTAGCATGCACGTATGGTAAATGTTGTGTGAAAATTTGAAGCATCAGGTGTTCTTTGATTGCTTTCCTTATGAGTGGCGGTCGGGGACGAGCGATGGTATTTTCCTACCAATCTATCCCCCTAGGAGCATGCGCGTAGTGATTGGTTTTGATGACTTGTAGATTTTTGCAATAAGTATGCGAGTTCTTTATGACTAATGTTGAGTCCATGGATTATATGCACTCTCACCCTTCCATCATTGCTAGCCTCTTCGGTACCGTGCATTGCCCTTTCTCACCTTGAGAGCTGGTGCAAACTTCGTCGGTGCATCCAAACCCGTGATACGATATGCTCTATCACACATAAGCCTCCTTATATCTTCCTCAAAACAGCCACCATACCTACCTATTATGGCATTTCCATAGCCATTCCGAGATATATTGCCATGCAACTTTCCACCGTTCCGTTTATTATGACACGCATCATCATTGTCATATTGCCTTGTGATGTCTACTAAGCAACCTTCTTCTTGTAGACGTTGTTGGGCCTCCAAGTGCAGAGGTTTGTAGGACAGTAGCAAATTTCCCTCAAGTCGATGACCTAAGGTTTATCAATCCGTGGGAGGCGTAGGATGAAGATGGTCTCTCTCAAGCAACCCTGCAACCAAATAACAAAGAGTCTCTTGTGTCCCAAACACACCCAATACAATGGTAAATTGTATAGGTGCACTAGTTCGGCGAAGAGATGGTGATACAAGTGCAATATGGATAGTAGATAATGGTTTTTGTAATCTGAAAATATAAAAACAGCAAGGTAACTAATGATAAAAGTGAGCAAAAACGGTATTGCAATGCTACGAAACAAGGCCTAGGGTTCATACTTTCACTAGCGCAAGTTCCCTCAACAATAATAACATAATTGGACCATATAACTATCCCTCAACATGCAACAAAGAGTCACTCCAAAGTCACTAATAGTGGAGAACAAACGAAGAGATTATGGTAGGGTACGAAACCACCTCAAAGTTATCCTTTCTGATCGATCTATTCAAGAGTCTGTAGTAAAATAACACGAAGCTATTCTTTCCGTTCAATCTATCATAGAGTTCGTACTAGAATAACACCTTAAGACACAAATCAACCAAAACCCTAATGTCACCTAGATACTCCAATGTCACCTCAAGTATCTGTGGGTATGATTATACGGTATGCATCACACAATCTCAGATTCATCTATTCAACCAACACAAAGAACTTCAAAGAGTGCCCCAAAGTTTCTGCCGAAGAGTCAAGACGAAAACGTGTGCCAACCCCTATGCATACGTTCACGAGGTCATGGAACTCGCAAGTTGATCACCAAAACATACATCAAGTGGATCACATGATATCCCATTGTCACCACGGATAAGCACGTGCAAGACATACATCAAGTGTTCTCAAATCCTTAAAGACTCAATCCGATAAGATAACTTCAAAGGGAAAACTCAATTCATCACAAGAGAGTAGAGGGGGAGAAACATCATAAGATCCAAATATAATAGCAAAGCTCGCTATACATCAAGATTGTGCCGACTCAAGAACACGAGAGAGAGAGAGAGAGAGAGAGAGATCAAACACATAGCTACTGGTACATACCCTCAGCCCCGAGGGAGAACTACTCCCTCCTTGTCATGGAGAGCACCGGGATGATGAAGATGGCCACCTGAGAGGGATTCCCCCCTCTGGCAGGGTGCCGGAACGGGTCTAGATTGGTTTTCGGTGGCTACGGAGGCTTCTGGCGGCGAAACTCCCGATCTATTCTCCTCCCTGATGTTTTTAGGGTATATGGATATATATATAGGCGAAAGAAGTCGGTCAGGGGAGCCACGAGGGGCCCACGAGGGTGGGGGCGCGCCCATGGGGGCATGCGCGCCTTCCTGCCTCGTGGCCACCTCAAAGCTTCCTTGACTTCAACTCCAAATATCCTGGATCACGTTCGTTCCAAAAATCAAGCTACCAAAGGTTTCATTCCGTTTGGACTCCGTTTGATATTCCTTTTCTGCGAAACACTGAAACAAGGGAAAAACAGAAACTGGCACTGGGCTCTGGGTTAATAGGTTAGTCCCAAAAATAAAATAGAAGTGTTTAATAAAGCCCATAAACATCCAAAACAGATAATATAATAGCATGGAACAATCAAAAATTATAGATACGTTGGAGATGTATCAAGCATCCCCAAGCTTAATTCCTGCTCGTCCTCGAGTAGGTAAATGATAAAAACATATTTTTTTATGTGGAATGCTACCTAACATATTTATCCATATAATTCTCTTTATTGTGGCAAGAATATTCAGATCCATAAGATTCAAGACAAAAGTTTAATATTGACATAAAAATAATAATACTTCAAGCATACTAACAAAGTAATCATGTCTTCTCAAAATAACATGGCCAAAGAAAGATATCCCTACAAAATCATATAGTCTGTCTATGCTCTATCTTCATCACACAAAATATTTAAATCATGCACAACCCCGATGACAAGCCAAGCAATCGTTTCATACTTTTGATGTTCTCAAACTTTTTCAATCGTCACGCAATACATGAGCATGAGCCATGGGCATAGCACTATAGGTCGAATAGAATGGTGGTTGTGGAGAAGACAAAAAGGAGAAGATTGTCTCACATCAACTAGGCATATCAACGGGCTATGGAGATGTCCATAAATAGATATCAATGTGAGTGAGTAGGGATTTCCATGCAACGGATGCACTAGAGCTATAAGTGTATGAAAGCTCAACAAAAGAACTAAGTGGATGTGCATCCAACTTGCTGGCTCATGAAGTCCTAGGGCAATTTGAGGAAGCCCATCATTGGAATATACAAGCCAAGTTCTATAATGAAAAATTCCCACTAGTATATGAAAGTGACAACATAGGAGACTCTCTATCATGAAGATCATGGTGCTACTTTGAAGCATAAGTGTGGTAAAAGGATAGTAACATTGTCCCTTCTCTCTTTTTCTCTCATTTTTTTTGTTTTTTTGTTTTTTATTTGGGTCTTTTCCCTTTTTATGGCCTCTTTTTTTCGTCTGGAGTCTCATCCCGACTTGTGGGGGAATCATAGTCTCCATCATCCTTTCCTCACATGGGACAATGCTCTAATAATGATGACCATCACACTTTTATTTGCTTACAACTCAAGAATGACAACTTGATACTTAGAACAAAATATGACTCGATATGAATGCCTCCGGCGGTGTACCGAGATGTGTGTCATGAGTGACATGTATGAAAGAATTATGAACGGTGGCTTTGCCACAAATACAATGTCAACAAAATGATCATGCAAAGCAATATAACAATGATGAGGCGTGTCATAGTAAACGGAACGGTGGAAAGTTGCATGGCAATATATCTCGGAATGGCTATGGAAATGCCATAATAGGTAGGTATGGTGGCTGTTTTGAGGAAGATATATGGTGGGTTTATGGTACCGACGAAAGTTGCGCAGTACTAGAGAGGCTAGCAATGGTGGAAGGGTGAGAGTGCATATAATCCATGGACTCAACATTAGTCATAAAGAACTCACATACTTATTGCAAAAATCTATTAGTTATCGAAACAAAGTACTACGCGCATGCTCCTAGGGGGATAGATTGGTAGGAAAAGACCATCGCTCGTCCCCGACCGCCACTCATAAGGAAGACAATCAATAAATAAATCATGCTCCGACTTCATCACATAATGGTTCACCATACGTGCATACTACAGGAATCACAAACTTTAACACAAGTATTTCTCAAATTCACAACTACTCAACTAGCATGACTCTAATATCACCATCTCTATATCTCAAAATAATCATCAAGTATCAAACTTCTCATAGTATTCAATGCACTTTTTATGATAGTTTTTATTATGCCTAAAAGAAAATTACCATGCTGTTCTAAAGACTCTCAAAATAATATAAGTGAAGCACGAGAGTTCAACTATTTCTTAAAAATAAAACCACCGTCGTGCTCTAAAAGGATATAAGTGAAGCACTAGAGCAAATGACAAACTACTCCAAAAGATATAAGTGAAGATCAATGAGTAGTCAAATAATTATGCAACTATGTGAAGACTCTCTAACATTTAATAATTTTAGATCTTGGTATTTTATTCAAACAGCAAGAAAAACAAAATAAAATAAAATGACGCTCCAAGCAAAACACATGTCATGTGGTGAATAAAAATATAGCTCCAAGTAAAGTTACCGATAGACGAAGACGAAAGAGGGGTGCCTTCCGGGGCATCCCCAAGCTTAGGCTCTTGGTTGTCCTTGAATGTTACCTTGGGGTGCCTTGGGCATCCCCAAGCTTAGGTTCTTTCCACTTCTTATTCCATAGTCCATCGAATCTTTACCCAAAACTTGAAAACTTCACAACACAAAACTTAACAGAAAACTCGTAAGCTCCTTTAGTATAAGAAAATAAATCACAACTTAGGTACTGTTGTGAACTCATTATAAATTCATATTGGTGTAATATCTACTGTATTCCAACTTCTCTATGGTTCATACCCTCTGATACTACTCATAGATTCATCAAAATAAGCAAACAACACATACAAAACAGAATCTGTCAAAAACAGAACAGTCTGTAGTAATCTGTATCAAACGTATACTTCTGGAACTCATAAAATTCTCAAATAAATTGGTGGACCTGAGGAATTTGTATATTAATCATCTGCAAAAATAATTAACTAAATATCACCCTCCATTAAAAAATGGCAGCAAATCTCGTGAGCGCTAAAGTTTCTGTTTTTTACAGTAAGATCGCAAAGACTTTCCCCAAGTCTTCCCAAATGCTCTACTTGGCACAAACACTAATTAAAAGATAAAACCACATCTAAACAGAGGCTAGATGAATTATTTATTACTAAACAGGAACAAAAAGCAAAGGACAAAAATAAAATTGGGTTGCCTCCCAACAAGCGTTGTCGTTTAACGCCCCTAGCTAGCCATGATGATTTCAATGATGCTCACATAAAAGATAAGAATTGTAACATAAAGAGAGCATCATGAAGAATATGACTAGCACATTTAAGTCTAACCTACTTCCTATGCATAGGAATTTTGTGAGAAAACAACTTGTGGGAACCATAATCAACTAGCATCGGAGGGCAAAACAAGCAGAACTTCAAAACTTTAAGCACATATAGAGGAAACTTGATATTATTGCAATTCCTACAAGCATATGTTCCTCCCTCATAGTAATTTCTAGTAGCATCATGAATGAATTCAACAATATAGCCAGCACCTAAAGCATTCTTTTCATGATCTACAAGTATTAAGGACAGTATAACCGCACCTAAAGCGAGCCCTCTCAGCAATTAGCGTTTTCAGCCATCCGTTTTCGTGATCCGGTCGTTCCTGGTCATCAGATTTGCTGTCCAAAGCGATCTGTCCCGCAATGCGCGAAATCTGGCCCAGCTGTCCTATGGGCTTCTGCTCCAGAGGCCGAAACCAATGCCTATGGTGTACTGGGCCGTCGGCCATCCCATTCTACCGCGTGGGCTTCGAGGGATCTATGGAGGATGCGTGGACGCGGAGGTATTCCTCCATCCAGCCTACGCGAGCCTCGTGAGGGATTCTGGCGCGGCTGGGAGTCAATTCGAGGCGAGGCTTGCGAGTGATCCAGCGCCGGAGGGGATGGGCCGGAGGCGAGGCATCCGGCCTCGATCCGAGGTGACGTGCGCGAGGATCCGGTGATCGACAGGATCTCACCCGTAGAAGATGGGCGACCTTTCATCTTTACCTTCACCGTTGCTGGTTCATCTCTGCCTCCGACCTCAGCGCGTCCCCTCCTCCCGCTCGCCTCCCCTCCCCCAGGAACGAGCCCCCGCCCCCGAGCTCGCCGACGGCGCTGTTCTCCGGCCTAAGCTTGCTGATATTGCTCCTCCTCTCTGTCCGCGGCTTCCCCGAGCAGTAAGGTATCTCACCTCTCATCTCCTGTCCTCTGTTATATTCTTGATTCCTCTAATGATTTGGATGGTGTCTCACCAATATGTTGATTGTGATGATCCAACACTTCAAGATTTGAGTAAAGAAATAAGGAATACTCTAATGTCGGATTGTTATACAAGTTCGAAACTTGTTTCAATTACTCAAATGTTCTTTGCGTGTTGTAAATTAAATCTGCTAGCTGATCATGTAGCTTTTGTATCCTGAATACAATCTCACCACGTCACCAAGTATATTATTTGATACCTTTTGTTTTTTCACTGTATTCTGTAACAGCAGAGACCTAATTCAATAGGTCGCTTGGTGAACGGAGAGGGTTTGCAGGGGGATGAGCCAGGCAATTTCAAATCTTGGGAGCTCAAGGTTTGTTCATCTGACTCATCCTTGGTCCAGTATAGTTCTTTAGCATTAGATGGCAATTGATTGTCTTCTTGCGGTTTGCTAATTGCAGAACAATATGTCGCCGTAAAAGAAGAGAGTTTTGATTTTAATCTACCCATGTCATGTTGCCAACTATTGTCATGACCGTACCTTAAAATCTTTCGTTCATGCATTTATCTATTATCTAGGTATTTGAAAAGATTTTCATGTTCAAGTGGGCTTCTTTAGATGTGTTGATGGTTGTTAGATTTCTATTTGCTGCAGCGGCATGCATGTTATCTCCCTGTTAGCCGTGCATAACCAAGTGTAAGTAATCCTTATTTCTTTACTATTAAACATCATTGGAAGTATGTCTTCTATCTACAAGCCTAAAAGATCACTATTTGCATAGTTCGGTGGTAAACAATAGTACTATGTCTTAGAAGAATTTTTTATATATAAGTACATTTTTTAACCGTGGGCATAGGCAGATTGCGGTTTAAATTGTAAAACTTAATTTGGAATAAGTATGAACTAAACACGATGCTATATACGCAAGGGTTTCTTAATGCTCTGTCATGCTCTTTTGCACAGTTTTTCTAAATGGACGTGATGCTCCATCAGCTTCCACATACGGCATTTGAAAAAGTTGTTAATGGTGGAAAAAAATGATGTGGACAATTATTAAGACACAACTGAGATGCAAAATCATACTGATGGTTAGTATTTCCTTGGTATCAACGTCAGTACTTATGTAGCAAATACTTTTATCTTCGTCATTGCAGCTCGTATAACCATACATTCCTTTCTCGGCAGCTCCTCAGAGAAGATGAATTCACTATTTTAGAAGGAAGTGAGCCCCCTTAGATTTCCTACATTCTTGAACAAACAATCTGCAAAATCATCTGCACGTTTTGTCTTTTTTTTGCACAAGGTATTTGGTCTTAGTTCATTATGTAGGTTGCACAAGTTAATGTTCTTTGTGATTGGATGTGTACCTACATACGGTTATTTAGTTTCAGAGATAAATTGCATCTTGCTTAGATTCTTTTATTGCAGATGAACACCAAAATAAATTTGTCATTTTAAAGGATGGAGTTCGAGCAATTTTTTTCCCAATCTGGGCATTTTGTTCTTCAGAGTTTTACTACAAACCTTGCTTTATTTGTACAAATGGAGAGCACACTAACATTGATTGGTTCGTTTGGGGAGGGTTTTGTAGGTCACAATCCTTAATGTGATATTGTCTTTTGAAATTGTTACCTTGCCTAAATTTGTCTTTTGTCATCCATTAGTTGGCATACTGTACTATGTCTTCCTACCACTTTGTTCTATAGAATTATAGAACCCAACTTTTCAAGCCGTTGACTTGTTTTCACTCTGCAATTCATCGATTCTGTTCACTCTGCAGTTTGGTGTGTATTTTTGACAAAATATTGACATTTTCTATTCGGCTCTTTATTCAATCATCCTTATATTGTGATGTCGTGCTATATAGAGTTACCTGATATAAAGTTTTTCAATGTGTATACCCATGCTAGAAACAAGTTTGTTCTTTTAAGGGTTGATAGGCTATCAATTATTATGATTTGCATTCTACATTTCTTTAGTATATGGTATTCATCCATGTGATTCTTTATGCCAATTTTGAGGCTGCCAGGCTAGATATCAAAAAAATAGTTGTTCTTGGGAGTGACAAGATGCCCTGTTTAGTAGTTGCACTTCGGTCATGATATTGTTGTTGGGGAACGTAGTAATTTCAAAAAAATTCCTACGCACACGCAAGATCATGGTGATGCATAGCAATGAGAGGGGAGAGTGTTGTCTACGTACCCTCGTAGACCGGAAGAGGAAGTGTTAGCACAATGCGGTTGATGTAGTCGTACGTCTTCACGGCCCGACCGATCAAGCACCAAAACTACGACACCTCCTAGTTCTAGCACACGTTCAACTTGATGACGATCCCCGGACTCCGATCCGGCAAAGTGTCGGGGAAGAGTTCCGTCAGCACGACGGCGTGGTGACGATCTTGATGTTCTACCGTTGTAGGGCTTCGCCTAAGCACCGCTACAATATTATCGAGGATTATGGTGGAGGGGGGCACCGCACACGGCTAAGAGAACGATCACGAAGATCAACTTGTGTGTCTAGAGGTGCCCCCCTGCCCCTGTATATAAAGGAGCAAGGGGGAGAGGCCGGCCGGCCCTTGGGGCGCGCCAAGGAGGGGGGAGTCCTCCTCCTAGTAGGAGTAGGACTCCCCTTTCCTAGTCCAACTAGGAAGAGAGAAGGGGGAAGGAAAGAGAGGGAGAGCGAGAGGGAAAGAGGGGCTGCGCCCCCCTCGCCTAGTCCAATTTGGACTCCCCATGGGAGGGGGCGCGCCACCTCCTGGGCTGCTGCCCTCTCTCTCCCCTTAGGCCCACTAAGGCCCAATACTTCCCTGGGGGGTTCCGGTAACCCTTCCGGCACTCCGGTTTTCTCTGAAATCACCCGAAACACTTCCGGTGTCCGAATATAGCCGTCCAATATATCGATCTTTATGTCTCAACCATTTCGAGACTCCTCGTCATGTCCGTGATCATATCTGAGACTCCGAACAATCTTCGGTACATCAAAATATATAAACTCATAATGAAACTGTCATCGTAACGTTAAGCGTGCGGACCCTACGGGTTCGAGAATAATGTAGACATGACCGAGACACGTCTTCGGTCAAAACCAATAGCGGAACCTGGATGCTCATATTGGCTTCTACATATTCTACGAAGATCTTTTATCGGTTAGACCGCATAACAACATACGTTGTTCCCTTTGTCGTCGGTATGTTACTTGCCCGAGATTTGATCGTCGGTATCTCAATACCTAGTTCAATCTCGTTACCGGCAAGTCTCTTTACTCGTTCCGTAATACATCATCCCGCAGCTAACTTATTAGTTGCAATGCTTGCAAGGCTTATGTGATGTGCATTACTGAGAGGGCCCAGAGATACCTCTCCGACAATCGGAGTGACAAATCCTAATCTCGAAATACGCCAACCCAACAAGTACCTTCGGAGACACCTGTAGAGCACCTTTATAATCACCCAGTTACGTTGTGGCGTTTGGTAGCACACAAAGTGTTCCTCCGGTAAATGGGAGTTGCATAATCTCATAGTCATAGGAACATGTATAAGTCATGAAGAAAGCAATAGCATCAAACTAAATGATCAAGTGCTAAGCTAACGAAATGGGTCAAGTCAATCACATCATTCTCCTAATGATGTGATCCCATTAATCAAATGACAACTCATGTCTATGGCTAGGAAACTTAACCATCTTTTATCAACGAGCCAGTCAAGTAGAGGCATACTAGTGACACTATGTTTGTCTATGTATTCACACATGTATTATGTTTCCGGTTAATACAATTCTAGCATGAATAATAAACATTTATCATGATATAAGGAAATAAATAATAACTTTATTATTGCCTCTAGGGCATATTTCCTTCAGTCTCCCACTTGCACTAGAGTCAATAATCTAGATTACACAGTAATGATTCTAACACCCATGGAGCCTTGGTGCTGATCATGTTTTGCTCGTGGAAGAGGCTTAGTCAGCGGGTCTACAACATTCAGATCTGTATGTATGTTGCAAATTTCTATGTCTTGGACTAAATCCCGAATGGAATTGAAGCGTCTCTTGATGTGCTTGGTTCTCTTGTGAAATCTGGATTCCTTTGCCAAGGCAATTGCACTAGTATTCTCACAAAAGATTTTCATTGGACCCGATGCACTAGGTATGACACCTAGATCGGATATGAACTCCTTCATCCAGACTCCTTCATTTGCTGCTTCCGAAACAGCTATGTACTCTGCTTCACATGTAGATCCCGCCACGACGCTTTGTTTTTAACTGCACCAACTGACAGCTCCTCCGTTTAGTAAACAATACGTATCCGGTTTGCAATTTAGAATCGTCCGGATCAGTGTCAAAGCTTGCATCAACGTAAACATTTACGATGAGCTCTTTGTCACCTCCATATATGAGAAACATATCCTTAGTCCTTTTCAGGTATTTCAGGATGTTCTTGACCGCTGTCTAGTGATCCACTCCTGGATTACTTTGGTACCTCCCTGCTAGACTTATAGCAAGGCACACATCAGGTCTGGTACACAGCATTGCATACATGATAGAGCCTATGGCTGAAGCATAGGGAACATCTTTCATTTTCTCTCTATCTTCTGCGATGGTCGGACATTGAGTCTTAATCAACTTCACACCTTGTAACACAGGCAAGAACCCTTTCTTTGCTTGATCCATTTTGAACTTCTTCAAAACCTTGTCAAGGTATATGCTTTGTGAAAGTCCAATTAAGCGTCTTGATCTATCTCTATAGATCTTAATGCCCAATATGTAAGCAGCTTCACCGAGGTCTTCCATTGAAAAACTCTTATTCAAGTATCCCTTTATGCTATCCAGAAATTCTATATTATTTCCAATCAATAATATTTCATCCTCATATAATATCAGAAATGCTACAGAGCTCCCACTCACTTTCTTGTAAATACAAGCTTCTCCAAAAGTCTGTATAAAACCAAATGCTTTGATCACACTATCAAAGCGTTTATTCCAACTCCGAGAGGCTTGCACCAGTCCATAAATGGATCGCTGGAGCTTGCACACTTTGTTAGCTCCCTTTGGATCGACAAAACCTTCTGGTTGCATCATATACAACTCTTCTTCCAGAAATCCATTCAGGAATGCAGTTTTGACATCCATTTTCCAAATTTCATAATCATAAAATGCGGCAATTGCTAACATGATTCGGACAGACTTAAGCATCTCTACGGGTGAGAAGGTCTCATCGTAGGTAATCCCTTGAACTTGTCGAAAACCTTTTGCAACAAGTCGAGCTTTATAGATAGTAACATTACCGTCAGCATCAGTCTTCTTCTTGAAGATCCATTTATTCTCAATTGCTTGCCGATCAACGGGCAAGTCAACCAAAGTCCACACTTTGTTCTCATACATGGATCCCATCTCAGATTTCATGGCATCTACCCATTTTGCGGAATCTGGGCTCACCATCACTTCTTCATAGTTTGTAGGTTCATCATGATCTAGTAGCATGACTTCCAGAACAGGATTACCGTACCACTCTGGTGCGGATCTTACTCTGGTTGATCTACGAGGTTCGGTAGTAACTTGATCTGAAGTTTCATGATCATTATCATTAGCTTCCTCACTAATTGGTGTAAGTGTCACAGAAACCAGTTTCTGTGATGTACTACTTTCCAATAAGGGAGCAGGTATAGTTACCTCATCAAGTTCTACTTTTTTCCCACTCACTTCTTTCGAGAGAAACTCCTTCTCTAGAAAAACTCCGAATTTAGCAACAAAAGTCTTGCCTTCGGATCTGTGATAGAAGGTGTACCCAATAGTCTCCTTTGGGTATCCTATGAAGACACATTTCTCCGATTTGGGTTCGACCTTATCAGGTTGAAGCTTTTTCACATAAGCATTGCAGCCCCAAACTTTTAGAAATAACAACTTTGGTTTCTTGCCAAACCACAGTTCATAAGGCGTCGTCTCAACAGATTTCGATGGTGTCCTATTTAACTTGAATGCAGCCGTCTCTAAAGCATAAACCCAAAACGATAACGGTAAATCAGTAAGAGACATCATAGATCGCACCATATCTAATAAAGTACGATTACGATGTTCGGACACACCATTACGTTGTGGTGTTCCGGGTGGCGTGAGTTGCGAAACTATTCCGCATTGTTTCAAATGTGGACCAAACTCGTAACTCAAATATTCTCCTCCACGATCGGATCATAGAAACTTTATTTTCTTGTTACGATGATTTTCAACTTCACTCTGAAATTCTTTAAACTTTTCAAATGTTTCAGACTTATGTTTCATTAAGTAGATATACCCATATCTGCTTAAATCATTTGTGAAGGTGAGAAAATAACGATATCCGCCACGAGCCTCAACATTCATTGGACCACATACATCTGTATGTATGATTTCCAGCGTTTTAGTCATCTTACCCATGAGGCACGGCTTGCAAGTACCAAGTGATTCATAATCAAGTGGTTCCAAAAGTCCATCAGTATGGAGTTTCTTCATGGGCTTTACACCGATATGACCTAAACGGCAGTGCCACAAATAAGTTGCACTATCATTATCAACTTTGCATCTTTTGATTTCAACATTATGAATATGTGTATCACTACTATCGAGATTCATCAAAAATAGACCACTCTTCAAGGGTGCATGACCTTAAAAGATATTACTCATATAAATAGAACAACCATTATTCTCTGATTTAAATGAATAACCGTCTCGCATCAAACAAGATCCAAATATAATGTTCATGCTCAACGATGGCACCAAATAACAATTATTTAGGTCTAATACTAATCCCGAAGGTAGATGTAGAGGTAGCGTGCCGACTGCGATCACATCGACTTTGGAACCATTTCCCACGCGCGTCGTCACCTCGTCCTTAGCCGATCTTCGCTTGATCTGTAGCCCCTGTTTCGAGTTGCAAATGTTAGCAACAGAACTAGTATCAAATACCCAGGTGCTACTGCGAGCATTAGTAAGGTACACATCAATAACATGTATATCACATATACCTTTGTTCACTTTGCCATCCTTCTTATCCGTCAAATACTTGGGGAAGTTCCGCTTCCAGTGACCAGTCTGCTTGCAGTAGAAGCACTCAGTTTCAGGCTTAGGTCCAGACTTGGGTTTCTTCTCCTGAGCAGCAACTTGTTTGCTATTCTTCTTGAAGTTCCCTTTCTTATTTCCTTTGCCCTTTTTCTTGAAACTGGTGGTCTTATTGACCATCAACACTTGATGCTCCTTCTTGATTTCTACCTCTGCGGCTTTTAGCATTGCGAAGAGCTCAGGAATAGTCTTATTCATCCCTTGCATATTATAGTTCATCACGAAGCTTTTGTAGCTTGGTGGCAGTGATTGAAGAACTCTGTCAATGACACTATCAACAGGAAGATTAACCCCCAGTTGAGTCAAGTGATTATGATACCCAGACATTTTGAGTATATGTTCACTGACAGAACTATTCTCCTCCATCTTGCAGCTATAGAACTTATTGGAGACTTCATATCTCTCAATTCGGGCATTTGCTTGAAATATTAACTTCAACTCGTGGAACATCTCACATGCTCCATGACGTTCAAAACGTCGTTGAAGACCCGGTTCTAAGCCGTAAAGCATGGCACACTGAATTATCGAGTAGTCATCAGCTTTGCTCTGCCAGACGTTCATAACATCTGGTGTCGCTCCTGCAGCAGGCTTGGCACTTAGCGGTGCTTTCAGGACGTAATTCTTCTGTGCAGCAATGAGGATAATCCTCAAGTTACGGACCCAGTCCGTGTAATTGCTACCATCATCTTTCAACTTTGATTTCTCAAGGAACGCATTAAAATTCAACGGAACAATAGCACGAGCCATCTATCTACAATCAAACATAGACAAGCAAGATACTATCAGGTACTAAGTTCATGATAAATTTAAGTTCAATTAATCATATTACTTAAGAACTCCCACTTAGAAAGATATCCCTCTAATCCTCTAAGTGATCACGTGATCCAAATCAACTAAACCATGTCTGATCATCATGTGAGATGGAGTAGTATCAATGGTGAACATCAATATGTTGATCATATCTACTATATGATTCACGCTCGACCTTTCGGTCTTCGTGTTCCGAGGCCATATCTGTTATATGCTAGGCTCGTCAAGTTAAACCTGAGTATTCCGCGTGTGCAACTGTTTTGCACCCGTTGTATTTGAACATAGAGCCTATCACACCCGATCATCACGTGGTGTCTCAGCACGAAGAACTTTCACAACGGTGCATACTCAGGGAGAACACTTATACTTTGATAATTTAGTGAGGGATCATCTTATAATGCTACCATCAATCAAAGCAAGATAAGATGCATAAAAGATAAACATCACATGCAATCAATATAAGTGATATGATATGGCCATCATCATCTTGTGCTTGTGATCTCCATCTTCGAAGCACTGTCATGATCACCATCGTCACCGGCGCAACACCTTGATCACCATCGTAGCATCGTTGTCGTCTCGCCAAAACTTATGCTTCCACGACTATCGCTACCGCTTAGTGATAAAGTAAAGCATGCATTGCATACAATAAAGCGACAACCATATGGCTCCTACCAGTTGCCGATAACTCGGTTACAAAACATGATCATCTCATACAATAAAATTTAGCATCATGTCTTGACCATATCACATCACAACATGCCCTGCAAAAACAAGTTAGACGTCCTCTACTTTGTTGTTGCAAGTTTTACGTGGCTGCTACGGGCTTTAGCAAGAACCGTTCTTACCTACGCATCAAAAACCACAACGATAGTTTGTCAAGTTGGTGCTGTTTTAACCTTCGCAAGGAACGGGCGTAGCCACACTCGGTTCAACTAAAGTTGGAGAAACTGACACCCGCCAGCCACCTATGTGCAAAGCACGTCGGTAGAACCAGTCTCGCGTAAGCGTACGCGTAATGTCGGTCCGGGCAGCTTCATCCAACAATACCGCCGAACCAAAGTATGACATGCTGGTAAGCAGTATGACTTATATCGCCCACAACTCACTTCTGTTCTACCCATGCATAACATCAACGCATAAAACCTGGCTCGGATGCCACTGTTGGGGAACGTAGTTATTTCAAAAAAATTCCTACGCACACGCAAGATCATGGTGATGCATAGCAACGAGAGGGGAGAGTGTTGTCTACGTACCCTCGTAGACCGGAAGCGGAAGCGTTAGCACAACGCGGTTAATGTAGTTGTACGTCTTCATGGCCCGACCGATCAAGCACCGAAACTACGGCACCTCCGAGTTCTAGCACACGTTCAGCTCGATGACGATCCCCGAACTTCGATCCAGCAAAGTGTCGGGGAAGAGTTCCGTCAGCACAACGGTGTGGTGACGATCTTGATGTTCTACCGTCGCAGGGCTTCGCCTAAGCACCGCTACAATATTATCGAGGATTATGGTGGACGGGGGCACCGCACACGGCTAAGAGAGCGATCACGAAGATCAACTTGTGTGTCTAGAGGTGCCCCCCTGCCCCTGTATATAAAGGAGCAAGGGGGAGAGGCCAGCCGGCCCTTGGGGTGTGCCAAGGAGGGGGGAGTCCTCCTCCTAGTAGGAGTAGGACTCCCCTTTCCTAGTCCAACTAGGAAGAGAGAAGGGGGAAGGAAAGAGAGGGAGAGTGAGAGGGAAAGAGGGGCCGCGCCCCCCTCCCCTAGTCAAATTCAGAATCCCCATGGGAGGGGGCGCGCCACCTCCTGGGATGCTGCCCTCTCTCTCCCCTCAGGCCCACTAAGGCCCAATACTTCCCCGGGGGGTTCCGGTAACCCTTCCGACACTCCGGTTTTCTCCGAAATCACCCGAAACACTTCCGGTGTTCGAATATAGCCGTCCAATATATCGATCTTTATGTCTCGACCATTTCGAGACTCCTCGTCATGTCAGTGATCATATCCGAGACTCCGAACAATCTTTGGTACATCAAAATATATAAACTCATAATGAAACTATCATCGTAACGTTAAGCGTGCGGACCCTACGGGTTTGAGAATAATGTAGACATGACCGAGACACGTCTTCGGTCAATAACCAATAGCGGAACCTGGATGCTCATATTGGCTCCTACATATTCTACAAAGATCTTTTATCGGTCAGACCGCATAACAACATACGTTGTTCCCTTTGTCATCGGTATGTTACTTGCCCGAGATTTGATCGTCGGTATCTCAATACCTAGTTCAATCTCGTTACCATCAAGTCTCTTTACTCGTTCCGTAATACATCATCCCGCAGCTAACTTATTAGTTGCAATGCTTGCAAGGCTTATGTGATGTGCATTACCGAGAGGGCCCAGAGATACCTCTCCGACAATCGGAGTGACAAATCCTAATCTCGAAATATGCCAACCCGACAAGTACCTTCGGAGACACCTGTAGAGCACCTTTATAATCACCCAGTTACGTTGTGACGTTTGGTAGCACACAAAGTGTTCCTCCGGTAAACGGGAGTTGCATAATCTCATAGTCATAGGAACATGTATAAGTCATGAAGAAAGCAATAGCATCAAACTAAACGATCAAGTGCTAAGCTAACGAAATGGGTCAAGTCAATCACATCATTCTCCTAATGATGTGATCCCATTAATCAAATGACAACTCATGTCTATGGCTAGGAAACTTAACCATCTTCGATCAACAAGCTAGTCAAGTAGAGGCATGCTAGTGACACTATGTTTGTCTATGTATTCACACATGTATTATGTTTCCGGTTAATACAATTCTAGCATGAATAATAAACATTTATCATGATATAAGGAAATAAATAATAACTTTATTATTGCCTCTAGGGCATATTTCCTTCAATTGTCTTCTCGATTGCTAACAAAGGAGCACAATACAAGTTGATGGAGAGAAATACTATTTTATTATGATGTTTTTTAAAGTGCACAACTGATAATGTATCGAAGTGGTACACCTAGATGATAAGTCTCCATATGTGGCGATGTTCGTAGATATTAAAAAGGAAATTTTGCTAGCTGGAGGAAATTCTTCTAATTGAATATGATATATACATAGTTTAGTTGCTATAATTTTGTGCTGCTTGTTCCATCTTGGAAGGCAAATTGTCCAATTGCAGGCTGATTAAGTTGTAGCCTGACTAAGCCTGCATTGGCTCTCCATGTTGTTTGGCACAAATGATTGTGAAACATCACCATGGTCCTGAAAAGCTGAACTAGTGATCTCAAGAGAGAAATTCAATGTAGCTAAATTACAGATTTTTCTATTGCCTATTAGCCTCATCTCCTACAGGAAAAGTTGAATTGCTAGTGCTTATACTCGTGTATTACATTAACAGTCTCCTAAGTACGCCTACTTTGTGTTTTTGTATAACTACCAAATCATAAAGAACACTTTTTTATGCTCTATTAGTATAGTCTATATAAATTGCCCCTCTATAGGGCTGAATTATCCAAGGTTATGGCAATGCATTGCCCATTGTTATCATGTGTATGCGTTGCGCTTTCAATGATGCAACTTCTTACAATTTTAGGGGAAATCATCTATGATGCTGCCTTGATAATGATCAATTACAAAAAGGAATATCTAGCAACGTCTCAAACTCCCGATCCAATCCCCTCTCATGAGAGACCTAAAGTTGAACCAAATTCAAGTAAGACCCAAGTTTGACAAACTTAGTCCTTTCACACCACTGCGCTACTTGAATCTTTTATAGTCGTTTAATATATAGGCACTTTATACAAATGTAACTTCAATGTTTTTCCGCCACTATGTTTTATGACAATATATGTATAGAAATTCTATCATTCCATCGAAAAATAGAGGGGCACGGCAACGTGTGCCATCGAAGATCTAGTAGAAATTTTATTACTCTCCTCATAAGCAAAATTCTTCTCATTCGGAATAGTGGAAGTATCATAAGAGACTCGAATACTATAAATTGTTTCCACATTAAAAGAGTAATGTTCAGAAAAAGGGTAATCATAATCATGACAAGTTTTATAAATATAATCATCACTACTTTTTATAGTATAAGTATCATCACAATAATTATCATAAGTAGCAACTTTGTTCTCATCATAATCGATTGAAACGTCTTCCAAGATAGTGGAATCATTACTAAATAAAGTCATGACCTCTCCAAATCCACTTTCATAATTATCACAATAAGATTCAACATCCTACAAAATAGTGGGATCATTACTTCCTAAAGTTGACACTCTTCCAAACCCACTTTCATCAATATAATCATCATAAGTAGGAGGCATGCTATCATCATAACAAATTTGCATATCAAAACTTGGGAGGCTAAAAATATCATCTTCATCAAACGTAGCATCCCCAAGCTTGGGACAGACATTAATTGCAGCAAATATATTCTCAAACATGTCATTCTCATCAAACATAGCATCCCCAAGCTTGGGCCTTTTCATATTATAGGCATAATCACTCTCATCATTAATAGTATGGATAGCACCGATAGTATAGCAATTATCATCATCACAATGAGTAGTAGGAGCAACATCATTTGGGAGGGATACCTTTCTACCTTTGCTTCTCCGTCTTTTGTTTTTCTTCTTCACATCATGTGTGGGTTTAACCCTCTTTTTTGAGCTCCTTATTAATGAGATTGGTTGAATAGAAGGCTCCTCCTCATTACCTGATTCATCATAAGAAATAATAGGAGGATATTGGGAAGCCTCTTCCCTTTCATTAGTATTCTCTTCATCCTCTATTTGTTTTCTTTTCTTTATATACTTGGCAATATAAGGATTTTCAATGAAATTCACCGCACAATACATATAAATTTCCTCTAGATCAAAATTAAGAACTCTATCAAGGGCAAATTCTGGAATAACCTTAGATATACGTTTCATTTCTTCATAACCCAAGAGCAAACTAAGTTCATTATGATGTGCAAGGGAAATCAAGTCATCACAATTTTTGGACAGGATACGATCATGAAACAATTTGCATTGGGTACTGAAATGATCACGTTCATTGCAAAGTTCACAAGTACAGCTAAGAAAGTTTAAATTTTCAGCACAAACATCTAGCCTTTCTTGCAACCATTTAGTTTCCAAATACTTATGCCTCTTGCAGAATCTATCTTCCCTTTTTGGTATGTATTTGCAAACTCTATGCACTCCACAAAAATCGATATGCTTATAAGAGATATTTTCATCATGACTAGTGCAATCATCATTAGTACTATGGATATTCAAAGAGTTCATACTAATAACATTGCAATCATGCTCGTCATTCAAAGATTTAGTGCCAAACATTTTATAGACTTCTTCTTCTAGCACTTGAGCACAATTTTCCTTTCCATCATTCTCACGAAAGATATTAAAAAGATGAAGCATATGAGGCAAACTCAATTCCAATTTTTTTGTCATTTTCTTTTATAAACTAAACTAGTGATAAAACAAGAAACAAAAAGATTCGATTGCAAGATCTAAAGATATACCTGCTACCTCTTGAACACTGCGTTGAATTTCCCCGAAGAGGAAGGGATGATGCAGCAAAGTAGCGTAAGTATTTCCCTCAGTTTTTGAGAACCAAGGTATCAATCCAGTAGGAGTCTACGCTCGAGTCCCTCGTACCTACACAAAAACAATAGCTCAACGCAACCAATGCGCTTAGGGGTTGTCAATCCCTTCACGGTCACTTATGAAAGTGAGATCTGATAGAGATGATAAATAATATTTTTGGTATTTTTGGTATAGAGATGCAAAGTAAATAAAGTAAAAGCAAAGCAATAATAAAGTGATGGAGATTGATATGATGAGAAAGAGATCCGGGGGCCATAGGTTTCACTAGTGGCTTCTCTCAAGAACATAAGTATTCTACGGTGGGTGAACAAATTACTGTTGAGCAATTGACAGAAATGAGCATAGTTATGAGAATATCTAGGTATGATCATGTATATAGGCATCACGTCTGAGACAAGTAGACCGAAACGATTCTGCATCTACTACTATTACTCCACTCATCGACCGCTATCCAGCATGCATCTAGAGTATTAAGTTAAAAATAGAGTAACGCCTTAAGCAAGATGACATGATGTAGAGGGATAGTTTCATGCAATATGATAAAAACCCCATCTTGTTATCCTCGATGGCAACAATACAATGTGTGCCTTGCTACCCCTTCTGTCACTGGGAAAGGACACTGCAAGATTGAACCCAAAGCTAAGCACTTCTCCCATGGCAAGAAAAACCAATCTAGTAGGCCAAACCAAACTGATAATTCGAAGAGACTTGCAAAGATAACCAATCATACATAAAAGAATTCAGAGAAGATTCAAATATTATTCATAGATAGACTGGATCATAAACCCACAATTCATCGGTCTCAACAAACACACCGCAAAAAGAAGATTACATCGAATAGATCTCCACGAGAGAGGGGGAGAACATTGTATTGAGATCCAAAAAGAGAGAAGAAGCCATCTAGCTACTAGCTATGGACCCATAGGTCTGAAGTAAACTACTCACACTTCATCGGAGGGGCTTGGATGATGATGTAGAAGCCCTTCGTGATCGATGCCCCCTCCGGCGGAGCTCCGGAACAGGCCCCAAGATGGGATATTGTGGATACAGAAAGTTGCGGCAGTGGAATTAGGTTTTTGGCTCCGTCCTCGGTCGTTTGGGGGTACGTGGATATATATAGGAGGAAGAAGTACGTCGGTGGAGCTTCAAGGGGCCCACGAGGCAGGGGGCGCGCCATAGGGGGGGCGCCCCCTACCCTCGTGACCACCTCGTGGATTTCTTGACGGGGGGTCCAAGTCTCCTGGATCTTATCTGATGAGTAAATCACATTTCCGAAGGTTTCATTTCGTTTGGACTCCGTTTGATATTCCCTTTCTTCGAAACCCTAAAACAGGCAAAAAATAGCAATTCTGGGCTGGGCCTCCGGTAAATAGGTTAGTCCCAAAAATAATATAAAAGTGGAAAATAAAGCCCAATAATGTCTAAAACAGTAGATAATATAGCATGGAGCAATCAAAAATTATAGATACGTTGGAGACGTATCAATACCTTCAAGCACTCACCTCCCCGGCAACGGCGCCAGAAAAGAGCTTGATGTCTACTACGCAACCTTCTTCTTGTAGACGTTGTTGGGCCTCCAAGTGCAGGGGTTTGTAGGACAGTAGCAAATTTCCCTCTAGTGGATGACCTAAGATTTATCAATCCGTGGGAGGCATAGGATGAAGATGGTCTCTCTCAAGCAACCCTGCAACCAAATAACAAAGAGTCTCTTGTGTCCCCAACACACCCAATACAAGTAAATTGTATAGGTGCACTAGTTCGGCGAAGAGATGGTGATACAAGTGCAATATGGATAGTAGATAATGGTTTTTGTAATATGAAAATATAAAAACAGCAAGGTAACTAATGATAAAAGTGAGCACAAACGGTATTGCAATGCTACGAAACAAGGCCTAGGGTTCATACTTTCACTAGCGCAAGTTCTTTCAACAATAATAACATAATTGGATCATATAACTATCCCTCAACATGCAATAAAGAGTCACTCCAAAGTCACTAATAGAGTAGAACAAATGAAGAGAATATGGTAGGGTACGAAACCACCTCAAAGTTATCCTTTCTGATCGATCTATTCAAGAGTCCGTAGTAAAATAACACGAAGCTACTCTTTCCGTTCAATCTATCATAGAGTTCGTACTAGAATAACACCTTAAGACACAAATCAACCAAAACCCTAATGTCACCTAGATACTCCAATGTCACCTCAAGTATCCGTGGGTATGATTATACAATATGCATCACACAATCTCAGATTCATCTATTCAACCAACACAAGGAACTTCAAAGAGTGCCCCAAAGTTTCTACCAGAGAGTCAAGACAAAAACGTGTGCCAACCCCTATGCATAAGTTCACGAGGTCATGGAACTCGCAAGTTGATCACCAAAACATACATCAAGTGGATCACATGATATCCCATTGTCACCACAGATAAGCACGTGCAAGACATACATCAAGTGTTCTCAAATCCTTAAAGACTCAATCCTATAAGATAACTTCAAAGGGAAAACTCAATTCATCACAAGAGAGTGGAGGTGGAGAAACATCATAAGATCCAAATATTATAGCAAAGCTCGCGATACATCAAGATCGTGCCGACTCAAGAACACGAGAGAGAGAGAGAGAGAGAGAGATCAAACACATAGCTACTGGTACATACCCTCAGCCCCGAGGGAGAACTACTCCCTCCTCGTCATGGAGAGCACCGGGATGATGAAGATGGCCACCAGAGAGAGATTCCCCCCTCCGGCAGGGTGCCAGATCGGGTCTAGATTTTTTTAGGTGGCTACGGAGGCTTCTGGCGGCGGAACTCCCGATCTATTCTCATCCCCGATGTTTTTAGGGTATATGGATATATATATATATAGGCAAAAGAAGTCGGTCAGGGGAGCCACGAGGGGCCCACGAGGGTGGGGGCGTGCCCAGGGGCAGGCGCACCTTCCTGCCTCGTGGCCACCTCGAAGCTTCCTTGATTTCAACTCCAAGTCTCCCGGATCACGTTCGTTCCAAAAATCACGCTCCCAAAGCTTTCATTCCGTTTGGACTCCATTTGATATTCCTTTTCTGCGAAACACTGAAACAAGGGGAAAACAGAAACTGGCACTAGGCTCAGGGTTAATAGGTTAGTCCCAGAAATAATATAAAAGTGTTTAATTAAGCCCATAAACATCCAAAACAGATAATATAATAGCATGGAACAATCAAAAATTATAGATACGTTGGAGACGTATCACCTTGCATGATCATGTAGTTGACATCGTATTTGTGTCAAAGCCACCATGCTTGATTTTTCATACATGTCACTCTTGATTCATCACATATCCCGGTACACCACCGGAGGCATTCACATAGAGTCATATTTTGTTCTAAGTATCGAGTTGTAATTCTTGAGTTGTAAGTAAATAAAAGTGTGAGGATCATCATTAGAGCATTGTCCCATGTGAGGAAAGGATGATGGAGACTATGATTCCCCCACAAGTCAGGATGAGACTCTGGACGAAAAAAAGAGGCCAAGAAAAAAGGCCCAAATAAAAATAATAATGAGAGAAAAAGAGAGAAGGGACAATGTTACTATCCTTTTTCCACACTTGTGCTTCAAAGTAGCACCATGATATTCATGCTAGAGAGTCTCTTATTTTATTACTTTCATATACTAGTGGGAATTTTTCATTATAGAAATTGGCTTGTATATTCCAATGATGGGCTTCCTCAAATGCCCTAGGTCTTTGTGAGCAAGCAAGTTGGATGCACACCCACTTAGTTTCTTGGATGAGCTTTCATATATTTATGGCTCTAGTGCATCTGTTGCATGGCATTCCCTACTCCTTGCATTGACATCAATCGGTGGGCATATCCATAGCCCATTGATTAGCCGCGTCAATGTGAGACTTTCTTTTTTGTCTTCTCACACAACCTCAATCATTATATTCTATTCCACCCATAGTTCTATTTCCATGGCTCGCGCTCATATATTGCGTAAAAGTTGAAAGAGTTTGAAAAGGCCAAGTATGAAACAATTGCTTGGCTTGTCATCGGAGTTGTGCATGATGAGAGCATTTTGTGTGACGAAAATGAAGCATGACCAAACTATATGATTTGGTAGGGATAAACTTTCTTTGGCTATATTATTTTGATAAGACATAATTGCTTGGTTAGCATGCTTGAAGTATTATTATTTTATGTCAACATTAAACTTTGATCTTGAATCTTTCGTATCTGAACATTCATGCCACAATAAAGAAAATTACATTGAAGAATATGCTAGAAAGCATTCCACAAAACAGAATGAAACCTTCGGGAGCGTTATTTCAGTGTTTCGCAGAAAAGGAATATTAAACGGAGTCCAAACGGAATGAAACCTTCGGGAGCGTGATTTTTGGAACAAACGTGATCCAGAGGACTTGGAGTGGACGTCAAGAAACAACAAAGGAGGCCACGAGGCAGGGGGCGCGCCCTCCCCCTCGTGGCTCCACCGACCTACTTCTTCCTCCTATATATACTCATATACCCTGAAAACATCCAGGAGCACCACGGAACCCTATTTCCACCGCCGCAACCTTCTGTACCCAAGAGATCCCATCTTGGGGCCTTTTCCGGAGCTCCGCCAGAGGGGGCATCGATCATGGAGAGCCTCTACATCAACTCCATGGCCCCTCCGATGATGTGTGAGTAGTTTACTTCAGACCTTCGGGTCCATAGTTATTAGCTAGATGGCTTCTTCTCTCTCTTTGGATCTCAATACAAAGTTCTCCTCGATCTTCTTGGATATCTATTCGATGTAACTCTTTTTGTGGTGTGTTTGTCGAGATCCGATGAATTGTGGGTTTATGATCAAGTCTATCTATGAACAATATTTGATTCTTCTTTGAAATCTTTTATGTATGATTGGTTATCTTTGCAAGTATCTTCGAATTATCAGTTTGGTTTGGCCTACTAGATTGATCTTTCTTGCAATGGGAGAAATGCTTAGCTTTGGGTTCAATCTTGCAGTGCTCGATCCCAGTGACAGAAAGGGAAACGACACGTATTGTATTGTTGCCATTGAGGATAAAAAGATGGGGTTTATATTATATTGCTTGAGTTTATCCCTCTACATCATGTCATCTTACCTAATGTGTTACTTTGTTCTTATGAACTTAATACTCTAGATGCATGCTGGATAGCGGTCGATGTGTGGAGTAATAGTAGTAGATGTAGGCAGGAGTCGGTCTACTTGTCACGGACGTGATGCCTATATACATGATCATGTCTAGATATTCTCATAATTATTCACTTTTCTATCAATTGCTCGACAATAATTTGTTCACCCACCGTAATACTTATGTTATCTTGAGAGAAGCCACTAGTGAAACATATGGCCCCCAGGTCTATTCTCCATTATATTAATCTTCCGTCAACAAGCATTTCTATTACCTTTTATTTTGCAATCTTTACTTCTAATCTATAGCATAAAAATACCAAAAATATTTATCTTATTATTATCATCTCTATCCGATCTCACTCTCGTAAGTGACCATGAAGGGATTGATAACCCCGGTGACGCCCGGATAGTTAAGCTACAGTGAACATCCGCTAATGATGCCACGTCACCTCGGATTACTGTTGATAAACTCGCGCCAGTTCGAAACCCAGTTCAAACTTTAAAAATCAAGCAAACAATAAAAGTTTTCAAATTTTAAAACTAAAAATAAAAGAAACTACAAATAAAAAGAGACAAGAAAATATAAAAACAGAAAACAAAACTAACAAAGAACAAAAAAAAAATAGAAGAACTCCCCCCCCCCACTGGGCCACGGCCCAGCTGGCCTCTGGACCCACTAGGCCGGTCCAGTCGGCCCAGCCGCCGCCCGACCTAACCCTAGATGACCGAACCCCCCCACGCCCCTCGTTCCCCACTTCCCCCACTCGCTCTCCCCCACCCCCTCGCTCTGGATCTGAATCGGAGGAGCCCGATCCCCATCTCCCTCGCTCGACGCCCGCCGCCGCCGGACTCCACCCCGTCGAACGCCGCCCCCTGCCTCCTCCCAGGCCCCCCCACTCGACTGGATCGGGGAGGGGCCAGGTCCCGCGCCGCCCCAGCGCGCCTCGACGCCGGCGCCCACCTGCGCCTTCACCCATCATCGTCGGACAGCCGCCACCTCGTCCTCTCCCTTGTCGGACCTCCCCGACCGCCGTCGAGCCCACTGCCCCAAACCCCTACGGCCACAGTGAGCATCGCCCCTCTCCTCTCCCCCTGCTTCGCTCTGTCACCGTTGAGTTCGTCCCCGCGCTCGGCCGCCATGGCCGGAGCTCGCTCCGCGCCGTCCCCAACCCCGTCGTCGGTCCTCGCCTCGTGCGCCGTCATCGACGCCGCCACGACGCCGCGCCCCTCCTTTCTCCCCTGTCTCGCCATAGCCGCGCCGGCCTCGTGTCGTGCGCGCCCACCCGCGCCCCGTGGCCGCGTCCTCGGTCATCGCTGTCGGCCCCCGCATCCGTCCGCCCTTGCTCACCGCGGCCCGCAACTGCCGTTGCTGCACTCCACGGCCGCCGCCTCTGCCACCTCGCCTGCGGCCACGCTGACCTCCCTCCCGCGCCCCTTTTCGTGTGCGCCGCTCGCTCCCTTGGCCGCACCCGTCGGCGGCCACCCCCGCCGCGCCCGTCGTGCCAACGCCGGCGCCCCGCTACGCCCCGGATGGCCTGGGCGAGCGCCTTGGCAGGCTGGCGCCCGCTCGCCCGCGCCCGTAACCCGACGCCCGATAGGCCTCTGGCCACTGACTGCTGGGGCCCAGCCCCAGTAAAACGAAAAAGACTTAAAAATAATAATAAAATAAATAAATAATATTAATTAGTTAATTAATTAAAGAATTAATTAACTTTATTAATTCTGTTAACTAACTATTAAACCAAATTAACCTGCTAATTAATTAGAATAACAGTTAGTTAGTTAGATAGGCAATGACATGCGGGACCCCCATGTCAGGTTGACCAGGTCAACTGCCGACGTCATGCTGACGTCATGATGACGTCAGCAAACACTGTTTGGATAATGTTGGATTTAAATAATTAATTAAATTCCAGAAATTAATAAAATCTTTAGAAAATCATATCTTTTAATCCGTAACTCGGATTAAAATATTTTCAACATGAAAGTTGCTCAGAACGATGAGACGAATCCGGCTACGCGGTCCGTTCGTCCGCCACACACCCCTAACCTATCGAACCCGCAACTTTTCCCCTCCGGCTCCTCTGCCCGAAAACACGAAACACCAGGAATACTTTCCCGGGGTTTTCCCCCCTTCACCGGTATCACCTACTACCGCGTTAGGGCACACCGAACACCGCGTATTGCCTTGATATATTTTGTGGTGCTTTGTTTGCTTTGTATTCATTATTTCTTCCCCCTCTTCTCTCCGGTAGACTACGAGACCGACGCTGCTGCTGACCAGTTCGACTACGGAGTTGACGACCCCTCTCTCTTGCCAGAGCAACCAGGCAAGCCCCCCCTTTGATCACTAGATATCGCCTACTCTTCTCTATACTGCTTGCATTAGAGTAGTGTAGCATGTTACTGCTTTCCGTTAATCCTATTCTGATGCATAGCCTGTCATTGCTGCTACAGTCATTGATACCTTACCCGCAATCCTAAATGCTTAGTATAGGATGCTAGTGTTCCATCAGTGGCCCTACACTCTTGTCCGTCTGCCATGCTATACTACTGGGCTGTGATCACTTCGGGAGGTGATCACGGGCATATACTATATACTTTACACTGTTACATTACCTGTGATACTGTTCGGAGTTGGGGGCTGAAAGGACAGGTGGCTCCATCCCGGTAGAGGTGGGCTTGGGTTCCCGACGGTCCCCGACGGTTACTTTGTGGCGGAGCGACAGGGCAGGTTGAGACCACCTAGGAGACAGGTGGGCCTGGCCTTGTTCGGCATTCGCGGATACTTAACACGCTTAACGAGATCTTGGTATTTGATCTGAGTCTGGCTACTGGCCTATACGCACTAACCATCTACGCGGGAGTAGTTATGGGTATCCCGGCGTCGTGGTATCAGCTGAAGCACTTCAGACGTCAGCGACGGAGCGGCGCGCGCCGGATTGGAACGTAAGCCTGCTCTTGTATTAAGGGGGCTAGTTCTGCTTCCGGCCGCCCTCGCAACGTGCAGGTGTGCTATGGGCGATGGGCCCAGACCCCTGTGCGCTTAGGTTTAGACCGGCGTGCTGGCCTCTCTGTTTTGCCTAGGTGGGGCTGCGACGTGTTGATCTTCCGAGGCCGGGCATGACCCAGGAAAGTGTGTCCGGCCAAATGGGATCGAGCGTGTTGGGTTATGTGGTGCACCCCTGCAGGGAAGTTAATCTATTCGAATAGCCGTGATCTTCGGTAACAGGACGACTTGGAGTTGTACCTTGACCTTATGACAACTAGAACCGGATACTTAATAAAACACACCCTTCCAAGTTCCACAGACAACCCGGTGATCGCTTTTCTATAGGGCGACGAGGAGAGGATCGCCGGGTAGGATTATGCTATGCGATGCGACTGGAGATGCGCTTGGAGATGCTACCTGGATATGCTACTTGGAGATGCTACTTGGAGGACTTCAATCTACTCTCTTCTACATGCTGCAAGACGGAGGCTGCCAGAAGCGTAGTCTTCGACAGGATTAGCTATCCCCCTCTTATTCTGGCATTCTGCAGTTCAGTCCACTGATATGGCCTCTTTACACATATACCCATGCATATGTAGTGTAGCTCCTTGCTTGCGAGTACTTTGGATGAGTACTCACGGTTGCTTTCTCCCCCCTTTTTCCCCTTTCCTTTCTTTCTGGTTGTCGCAACCAGATGCTGGAGTCCAGGAGCCAGGACGCCACCGTCGACGACGACCCTACTACACTGGAGGTGCCTACTACTACGTGCAGCCGCTGACGACGACCGGAGTAGTTAGGAGGATCCCAGGCAGGAGGGCCTGCGCCTCTTTCGATCTGTATCCCAGTTTGTGCTAGCCTTCTTACGGCAACTTGTTTAACTTATGTCTGTACTCAGATATTGTTGCTTCCGCTGACTCGTCTATGATCGAGCACTTGTATTCGAGCCCTCGAGGCCCCTGGCTTGTAGTATGATGCTTGTATGACTTATTTATGTTGTAGAGTTGTGTTGTGATATCTTCCCGTGAGTCCCTGATCTTGATCGTACACATTTGCGTGCATGATTAGTGTACGATTGAATCGGGGGCGTCACAAGTTGGTATCAGAGCCGACTGCCTGTAGGAATCCCCCTTTCCAACTCCTTGGCCGAAGTCGAGTCTAGTCGTTGAAAAACTTTTACTAACATGGCTGTGTGGCCCATGGGCCCACGTCGCCATCGGGAGGTATTAGGATCTTTTATTCCTCGACCTTTACTCTGGGATTCTGAACCCTCTTCTATTCGGGTTAAACGATTTTTACTAAAAACTAACTTTAGGTTCTCGAAAATACTTTCTCCCGGAGAGCCCCTTCAGTCCAGATGGTCACCGACTGCACCAGAAGATTTCGGAGATACTCTTTGATATTCTCTCGAGACTTTGTGCCCATCACTTTTGCTATTCCCGACCACCGATAAATCCTTATGGATAACTACTTACACTTGCCATTCTTACGATCATTCCCCATTGTTCTTGTTATTACAAGATACCCAAAGTTTTCTCTATTGTTCCGAGAATACTTCGTGCCTACTGCCTAGCAGTTCTTTGCCACATGAATACCCCTTCAAATAAATCGCCGCACTTGTCAAGTATCCGCTCATCCCCAGTTGTTCATGAGTTTCACAAAAGTCTTCAAAATACTATTCGATCTTCTGAAAATCCTCTGGAGCCTTTGGCTCTTGAAATTCTTGTTTGCTCGCATTATGGTTAATCCCATAAGTCTCATAGTCTTAATGACATTCCTTGTCATTATCATTTTGAGTCTGTTGACTCAATATGTTTGCGAATGCACGCAATCATCATTGATCCTTATAAATTACTTCTCCGGCTAAGCTACCATTCTTTTAACTGGAATTGGTTCTCGACCAATCCAATTGTCATTGATTGTACCCTAAGGCTATTCAACTTATCCATCCCTACTCAGAGCATTGCTTCTGATCCCTTGATTTGGAAATCATAATTCCTTTGCATTTGACAATTGAGTTAGTCAGTTGTTTCTATAATCTGATCTCCTTGCAATCTTCTTCCTCTAGTTGAGTACCGATGCTCACGTCAGATCCCTTGTGGACCACCAGATCCTTTGTTGGATTTTATCTGACAACGCCCTTCATATTCAATAACCTTATGAGCCTTTCCTCTGATACATAATGCCTTTGGTAAATTGTATCCTCTGCTTTCTCAACCATGCTCTGCCTTTGAGCTTGAGTTAATTACTTCTGAAGATTTGGTATATGATTCTAAGATGCCCCAATGGGTTGAACCTATGCCTTCCTTAATAGGTGTGAACTCGAAAGTTTTCACGAGTCGTACTCTTCTGGTATTTTGCCAGATAAAATTTCAAAACTACAACTTCATTGAGCGCGAGAAGTGAATGAAAGGTTGTGCATTGGAGAAGTGGGAGTCGACCTTGAACTTGTGTTCATGCCCATGGACACGATGTAGATCTTATCATTAAAGCTTCTCTTAAATGAATTATTCCTTGGTATAAGTTCATCTTATATCTAGGATCTGGCCTTCTGCAATCGTGGTTCCGACCATGATTGTTCTTCTTTGATCTCTTTTCTCGGACAAGTTAAAACAATTGTCTTCTATGGATCAATACACCAGTCCAACCTTTACTTTGATCTGTCATCGAGTATTACCCCCCTGGTATCTCGAGATTATCATGGAACTGCATAACTTTTTATGAGTTCTTCATCAAGTGCTACCTTCCCACCGATTCCAATTTTTCGTGGGCTCTGAGTTATTGAACACTCAAAGACACTGATAACTGAACCGAGTCCGCTTTTCGGTTCAACAGCTCTTCAGTAAGCTTCTATAAGTACGAGTTTGTACCCGATCACGCCATTCCTAGCCTGTTTGGCTATATCATTGTCGTGACGATTCTAACTGTGCTACCTGGTCCTTATTCTTGGAGCACCAATTTTCGACGATGAACTAACCTTATGTCGATCCTCATCGTCATACCATTTCGCCTTGAACAACAAGCTTGATTTCGAGTTTGTGTCCTACCCATGGTTCCAATAACCTTTCACTTCATCATTACTTGACTTGATGTCGTTACCGATCGATTACATCTTCATGAACTCTCGCGACAAAGGTGTCGTGATCATCAACCTTATGAGCTCTTCCAGGAATTCAATTGAATTCATGATGGGTAATACCATCCTTGCCCCTCGATGATTCCTGTTCTCATCGACCACTTTATTGCCTTCCGTTCAACTCAACTTGTTCGCGTTTTGTGTAAACCTTGAGATCACTGCTACCCAGCAGTTGATCTCCCTTACATCGGAAGTATTACCATCACTTTTTGTCAAGAATGTGGTGAGAATTTCACCACCTCTTAATAATTCTTGATATCTTAATACTTCTTGCCATCTTCGTTCATTCCTTGGTCCCCGTATTGTTTTCAACCGGAATACCGACAATGGAGCTATGACGTGTGAATTCAAAACTTCTAGCAACCCTATTGCTTTGAAGTGAATGGGCGATAGTTCATTCTAAGTCCTTCGCTAATTGAATCACCATTCTAACATTGGTCGTGCAACCCAACCCGTACTTCGGGCGCACCCTTCAACCAATGTTTAATTGTGTATGTTTTCCTCGAGCATACTTCCTTATATCAGTTGATCTGACAAATGTTATCTCCTTGTTCACTTAATGGTGGAAATCCATCTTTTGGGAATCTCGGTGAATTGCCGTTGAGTTCACCAGACACCTCCTTGTCCTCTCCTTGGTTTAATGGTGAACTATTGCTTCAGAAACCCGCTCCCATAGTTCATTTCCCGAGAAGCTTGCAATGCCATTTCAACGATTTGTGTTGCGCCTTTTCTTCTCGGACATCCTGAGTCTCAGGTATCCTGACACCAATCGGATCTGAATCTCGGTCGGATATGATGGTTGGGACAACTTTCCAAGAGTTATGACGTTGATCCTTTGATGACCCGGTAACATGATGTCATGCCTAGCACCCCCCCCCCGGCTGGAGGACCTATCATTATAGATTCCTTTTCAGCAAGGTTATCCATTCATCCATGAGGAAATTGTAAGACTTATTCTACAAGTTATTCTTGATGGATCCTTCGTGTTTCCAAAGTCTGATCTTCACCTGAAGACCATGTCACTGCTATCTCGAAGCATGTCAATGGTACTCCGATTTTCAACAGGAACATTTGAAGCACGATGCTAAATTTTAATTATCATTTATCCTAACACCGTTGTATGGGTAATATCATGAGATTCCTCCCCCCTTACCTAAATGATTTTCTACTTTATATCCTGTCATGGATATCTTGCTCTGCTTGTCCTTGGGAAGGATATACCCTTGAAATATGTGTTTAAACATATTTTCCTTTCCATTGTTCTATTTAATCTGATGATCATATTTTCCTTCCATTGGTTTGTTTGAACCTTCTCTATGATCTATATGATATAAGCAGTAATAATCCACTACTTGTGCAAACACCTCGAGGTACAACTCTGTCAGTAAGACCCTGTTATTATTGTTGATGACATTCCGGTAGCCACCGATGGACGAGAACCTTGCCTATTGGTCCGCCTCGTTCAACGAGCAGGAAAGTGGTTCTCTTCGTCCCTCGCCCTTGGTACCAACATTGATGCCGACATAACTGACATGGTACTCTCTGACATGCCTTGCTATCATGACCATGAAAGATGTCACTGCTCCTATTAAAAAAAACCACATGGTGGGCCCATAACCCACAGTTCCACAGGATCGAAACCTGACTGTCCTGTACACCCCCTGTTCCCATAATTATTCATCGCGCGTGGCCTCATATGTAATTCACGAGCCACCTTCCAATGAGATCACCTATTCTTGAGTCAGACACAATACCTATTCCCGTTGCTCTGAACCCCTCTCATACTCTATTTCAGGCATCGAACGTTTACCTATCCGCTTGAAGTTTCTCATGCCTACTTATATCTCTCTCGATGTATTTCCTAAGTTCCAACTCGAGAGGTACTCTTATGCTCA
Source organism: Triticum aestivum (assembly GCF_018294505.1). Classification (NCBI taxonomy): domain Eukaryota; kingdom Viridiplantae; phylum Streptophyta; class Magnoliopsida; order Poales; family Poaceae; genus Triticum; species Triticum aestivum. Next base: position 30,760,124 of record NC_057806.1, on the reverse strand, counting down.
TTCCTGGGTTAACCCCAGGTTATTACCCTTATAACATTCTGTCGTTGCCGAGCTGCCCCTTTCATATTCTAAAGTGCGATGGAGTTCTTGAAGAAAGGAAGACAACTTCAGCATGATGACCCGAAGCAGAGAAATGAAGACCTCAACGTAATGGACCGACCTCTTCGAGAAGAGCGACCAAGACCGAGAACGCTCACTAGAACTGCGTAACCAGAACTTCCTCCTTTACTCCGCCTCTTAAATCTCGGGACGAGATTTCTTGTAGTGGAGGAGAATTGTGATGCCCGGATAGTTAAGCTACAGTGAACATCCGCTAATGATGCCACGTCACCTCGGATTATTGTTGATAAACTCGCGCCAGTTCGAAACCCAGTTCAAACTTTAAAAATCAAGCAAACAATAAAAGTTTTCAAATTTTAAAACTAAAAATAAAAGAAACTACAAATAAAAAGCGACAAGAAAATATAAAAACAGAAAACAAAACTAACAAAGAACAAAAAAAAGAAATAGAAGAACTCCCCCCCCCACTGGGCCACGGCCCAGCTGGCCTCTGGACCCACTAGGCCGGTCCAGTTGGCCCAGCCGCCGCCCGACCTAACCCTAGATGACCGAACCCCCCCACGCCCCTCGTTCCCCACTTCCCCCACTCGCTCTCCCCCACCCCCTCGCTCTGGATCTGAATCGGAGGAGCCCGATCCCCATCTCCCTCGCTCGACGCCCGCCACCGCCGGACTCCACCCCATCGAACGCCGCCCCCTGCCTCCTCCCAGGCCCCCCCACTCGACTGGATCGGGGAGGGGCCAGGTCCCGCGCCGCCCCAGCGCGCCTCGACGCCGGCGCCCACCTGCGCCTTCACCCATCATCGCCGGACAGCCGCCACCTCGTCCTCTCCCTCGTCGGACCTCCCCGACCGCCGTCGAGCCCACTGCCCCAAACCCCTACGGCCACAGTGAGCATCGCCCCTCTCCTCTCCCCCTGCTTCGCTCTGTCACCGTTGAGTTTGTCCCCGCGCTCGGCCGCCATGGCCGGAGCTCGCTCCGCGCCGTCCCCAACCCCGTCGTCGGTCCTCGCCTCGTGCGCCGTCATCGACGCCGCCACGACGCCGCGCCCCTCCTTTCTCCCCTGTCTCGCCATAGCCGCACCGGCCTCGTGTCGTGCGCGCCCACCCGCGCCCCGTGGCCGCGTCCTCGGTCATCGCTGTCGGCCCCCGCATCCGTCCGCCCATGCTCACCGCGGCCCGCAACTGCCGTTGCTGCACTCCACGGCCGCCGCCTCTGCCACCTCGCCCGCGGCCACGCTGACCTCCCTCCCGCGCCCCTTTTCGTGTGCGCCGCTCGCTCCCTTGGCCGCACCCGTCGGCGGCCACCCCCGCCGCGCCCGTCGTGCCAACGCCGGCGCCCCGCTACGCCCCGGATGGCCTGGGCGAGCGCCTTGGCAGGCTGGCGCCCGCTCGCCCGCGCCCGTAACCCGACGCCCGATAGGCCTCTGGCCACTGACTGCTGGGGCCCAGCCCCAGTAAAACGAAAAAGACTTAAAAATAATAATAAAATAAATAAATAATATTAATTAGTTAATTAATTAAAGAATTAATTAACTTAATTAATTCTGTTAACTAACTATTAAACCAAATTAACCTGCTAATTAATTAGAATAACAGTTAGTTAGTTAGATAGGCAATGACATGCGGGACCCCCATGTCAGGTTGACCAGGTCAACTGCCGATGTCATGCTGACGTCATGATGACGTCAGCAAACACTGTTTGGATAATGTTGGATTTAAATAATTAATTAAATTCCAGAAATTAATAAAATCTTTAGAAAATCATATCTTTTAATCCGTAACTCGGATTAAAATATTTTCAACATGAAAGTTGCTCAGAACGATGAGACGAATCCGGATACGCGGTCCGTTCGTCCGCCACACACCCCTAACCTATCGAACCCGCAACTTTTCCCCTCCGGCTCCTCTGCCCGAAAACACGAAACACCGGGAATACTTTCCCGGGGTTTTCCCCCCTTCACCGGTATCACCTACTACCGCATTAAGGCACACCGAACACCGCGTATTGCCTTGATATATTTTGTGGTGCTTTGTTTGCTTTGTATTCATTATTTCTTCCCCCTCTTCTCTCCGGTAGACTACGAGACCGACGCTGCTGCTGACCAGTTCGACTACGGAGTTGACGACCCCTCTCTCTTGCCAGAGCAACCAGGCAAGCCCCCCCTTTGATCACCAGATATCGCCTACTCTTCTCTATACTGCTTGCATTAGAGTAGTGTAGCATGTTACTGCTTTCCGTTAATCCTATTCTGATGCATAGCCTGTCATTGCTGCTACAGTCATTGATACCTTACCCGCAATCCTAAATGCTTAGTATAGGATGCTAGTGTTCCATCAGTGGCCCTACACTCTTGTCCGTCTGCCATGCTATACTACCGGGCTGTGATCACTTCGGGAGGTGATCACGGGCATATACTATATACTTTACACTGTTACATTACTTGTGATACTGTTCGGAGTTGGGGGCTGAAAGGACAGGTGGCTCCATCCCGGTAGAGGTGGGCCTGGGTTCCCGACGGTCCCCGACGGTTACTTTGTGGCGGAGCGACAGGGCAGGTTGAGACCACCTAGGAGACAGGTGGGCCTGGCCTTGTTCGGCATTCGCGGATACTTAACACGCTTAACGAGATCTTGGTATTTGATCTGAGTCTGGCTACTGGCCTATACGCACTAACCATCTACGCGGGAGTAGTTATGGGTATCCCGGCGTCGTGGTATCAGCCGAAGCACTTCAGACGTCAGCGACGGAGCGGCGCGCGCCGGATTGGAACGTAAGCCTGCTCTTGTATTAAGGGGGCTAGTTCTGCTTCCAGCCGCCCTCGCAACGTGCAGGTGTGCTATGGGTGATGGGCCCAGACCCCTGTGCGCTTAGGTTTAGACCGGCGTGCTGGCCTCTCTGTTTTGCCTAGGTGGGGCTGCGACGTGTTGATCTTCCGAGGCCGGGCATGACCCAGGAAAGTGTGTCCGGCCAAATGGGATCGAGCGTGTTGGGTTATGTGGTGCACCCCTGCAGGGAAGTTAATCTATTCGAATAGCCGTGATCTTCGGTAACAGGACGACTTGGAGTTGTACCTTGACCTTATGACAACTAGAACCGGATACTTAATAAAACACACCCTTCCAAGTTCCACAGACAACCCGGTGATCGCTTTTCTACAGGGCGACGAGGAGAGGATCGCCGGGTAGGATTATGCTATGCGATGCGACTGGAGATGCGCTTGGAGATGCTACCTGGATATGCTACTTGGAGATGCTACTTGGAGGACTTCAATCTACTCTCTTCTACATGCTGCAAGACGGAGGCTGCCAGAAGCGTAGTCTTCGACAGGATTAGCTATCCCCCTCTTATTCTGGCATTCTGCAGTTCAGTCCACTGATATGGCCTCTTTACACATATACCCATGCATATGTAGTGTAGCTCCTTGCTTGCGAGTACTTTGGATGAGTACTCACGGTTGCTTTCTCCCTCCTTTTTCCCCTTTCCTTTCTTTTTGGTTGTCGCAACCAGATGCTGGAGTCCAGGAGCCAGGAGCCAGCGTCGACAACGACTACTACATTGGAGGTGCCTACTACTACGTGCAGGCTGACGACGACGACCAGGAGTAGTTAGGAGGATCCCAGGCAGGAGGCCTGCGCCTCTTTCGATCTGTATCCCAGTTTGTGCTAGCCATCTTATGGCAACTTGTTTAACTTATGTCTGTACTCAGATATTGTTGCTTCCGCTGACTCGTCTATGATCGAGCACTTGTATTCGAGCCCTCGAGGCCCCTGGCTTGTATTATGATGCTTGTATGACTTATTTTATTTGTAGAGTTGTGTTGTGATATCTTCCCGTGAGTCCCTGATCTTGATCGTACACATTTGCGTGCATGATTAGTGTACGATTGAATCGGGGGCGTCACAACCCCTTTATCGCGTTGGTTGCGAGGTTCCTATTTGTTTGTGTAGGTACGAGGGACTTGCGTGTGGCCTCCTACTGGATTGATACCTTGGTTCTCAAAAATTGAAGGAAATACTTACGCTACTTTGTTGCATCACCCTTTCCTCTTCAAGGGAAAACCAACGCAGTGCTCAAGAGGTAGCAATGATGTGTGAGTAGTTTACCTCAGACCTTCGGGTCCATAATTATTAGCTAGATGGCTTCTTCTCTCTATTTGGATCTTAATACAAAGTTCTCCTCGATTCTCTTGGAGATCTATTCGATGTAATTCTTTTTGCGGTGTGTTTGTCGAGATCCGATGAATTGTGGGTTTGTGATCAAGATCATCTATGAACAATATTTGGTTCTTCTCTGAATTCTTTTATGCATGATTTAAATATCTTTGCAAGTCTCTTTGAATTATCAGTTTGGTTTGGCCTACTAGATTGATCTTTCTTGCAATGGGAGAAGTGCTTAGCTTTGTTTTCAATCTTGTGGTGTCCTTTCCCAGTGACAGCAGGGGCAGCAAGGCACGTATTGTATTGTTGCCATCGAGGATAAAAAGATGGGGTTTATGTCATATTGCTTGAGTTTATCCCTCTACATCATGTCATCTTGCCTAATGCGTTACTCTGTTCTTATGAACTTAATACTCTAGATGCATGCTGGATAGCGGTCGATGTGTGGAGTAATAGTAGTAGATGTAGAATCGTTTCGGTCTACTTGTCAATGACGTGATGCCTATATAATGATCATGCATAGATATTCTCATAACTATTCGCTTTTCTATCAATTGCTCGACATTAATTTGTTCACCCATAGTAGATTATGCTATCATGAGGGAAGCCACTAGTGAAACCTATGGCCCTCGGGTCTATTCTCCATTATATTAATCTCCCATCAACTAGCTATTTCTGTCACCGTTTATTTTGCAATCTTTACTTTTCAATCTATACAACAAAAATACCGAAAATATTTATCTTATTATATTTATCAGATCATACTTTTGCAAGTGGTCGTGAAGGGACTGACAACCCCTTTATCGCGTTGGTTGCAAGGTTCTTGATTGTTTGTGCAGGTACGAGGGACTTGCGTGTAGTCTCCTACTGGATTGATACCTTGGTTCTCAAAAACTGAGGAAAATACTTACGCTACTTTGCTGCATCACCCTTTCCTCTTCAAGGGAAAACCAACGCATGCTCAAGAGGTAGCACGGTAGCAGGCATGACTTGACGCTCCACATGCGACGTCGTGGGTAGCATCCGCCGACAGCAACACTTGCCAGCAACAGGCATTGCTCGCGTCTCTGAAAGAGACGCATGTGTCACCTGCCGAGCCGCATCACACCCGATCTGTTGATGGAGGGGATGTCTCCTACCGCCACCAGACTTGAAAAGGCCATCACCACCTCAAGATCCAACCACGGAGTTGTCCATGAAACCACCAAGGGCGCCACCTTCAAAGAAGAGGGGTCGCCACCCCAAATTTGAGTGCTACCAGCGAGCACCCACTGTCGCGCCAGCCGCTGACATCGCCCGTAACAATGGCAGATGCCGCCACGGCCTTCAGATCCAGGCACAAGGTCCTAAATCCCTCGTGCGCCGCAACCTGCTTAGCCGCGGCCGACCTCCCATCTAGCTGACGAGACGATCACCCCCAGACCCGCCGCACGCTGTAGCCCGTTGAAAATATGAGCAAGTTACTACAAGATTTAATCCGAGTAAATAGTAAATAAATCATGACAAAGCAAACAAAGATTAAACTAATCATATGGACTAGCATAGTAGATGAACAGATTGAATCTAGGGCACAAACTAGAAACATGAATTCTACCACGATCTCGAACAGGAAGGACAGAATCACGATCACGAGAGATGTGGTTTCGGAGGCCTGCTGCCCCTTCTCGCGGTGCACGCCAAAAGGAGGGATGGAGAAGACTTGTGTGGCGGCGCAATGCATAGCTCTGTCCTTAGCTCGGCTCATTCCCGCAACCCGCGCCGCCGCCGCCGAGGCGAGCGAGGAGGAGGAGCGCACGTGTAGATCTTCTCTTCTCATGCTCATACAAGTGGTAGAAGAGCTCACCTTATAAAGATATGCAAGTCTCACTCAACTTTCGGGATGGGACTAAACTTTAGTCCCACTCACACCACTCACATGTGTGAATGAATGGGCCAAGAGAATTTTAGAATTTTAGTTGGGCTTTGGCCCAAAGACCCAACCCGCTGGCCCGAGGAACTGAGTGGCCAAGCCATAGGCACCGCTGCCAGGCTAGCACCGGCTGCCCGCATAGCCGCGGCCACAAGCCACCACTAAGAATCCCAGGGTCATCGCCCCGGCGTCCATGCTCTGTCATCCATGCTTGACTTCCAGGACCGACGGACACGCATATAGGCCGGAGGTCTCCCATCACGAGAGAAGACAGGAGGCGAGGACCCGCTGACTGCTATCCGCCATGAGGGGTTTCACTCGACGGCTTCCTCCGGCGGCGGCAGGTGGCTAGAACGGAGGAGATGTGGGGAGGCAAAGCCCTCAGGAACTTGTTGAGGTTTAGGATAGCAAGATCAAGGGGTCTTGTGTATTGCTTGTGCCTGAGACCATGTTGTAGTTATTCTGCTCCTTTAGACGTTGTGCTCCTTTATCTCTAATTCTCTCAGCTGCATTGAACTCTATTGTTGTAGGTGGTAGCAGGTTTGTTCTCTCTCTCGCCATACGTACACTCATCGTCCCAAGAGGTAGGTTGCATGTTCTCAAGCCGTCGGTTTTCCAGCTCTTCTGCTTGGTAGAAAGATTTGTATGTATATCAAATGCATTATTAACCTCTCCTAATAAAAATTTGTAATCAAGCAAAGTATATTGATACAATTAATGGCTAGCAAGTCCAAACAATTTTTTAGGAACTAGTGAATAGAGAAGATTTTTCAGACTTGAGAAACTGAAACTACGATGCACAGTACTGCTCTACTGCTCAATACCTCGCCTAGCCCTCGCTCTGCGCTCGCCGTCGGTGGCCACTCCGGCCCTGACGTCCACCACCGCGGTCTCCCCGGAGCCCGCCCTTCCCCATGGCCTCACCTCCCGGCGCTGGGGCTGGACGCTCGCGCAAACTGCGCTGGCTGGAGTCCAGCCCATCCTCCGCCTCCCCGTCTCCACCCCGTGCTCGCCGGCCGCTCTCCTACCGGCAGGCCCTCTACGCCCATGAGCCCGCGTCCTTCGGGATCACTCCAGAGGCCGCCGACGCCTCGACCCCCTCGCCGCTGCCTGCCCCGCGCCCATGGCCCCGCTCCGAGATCCACCCGGTCTCCCCTGTTGGCGACGCCGCTGACACCGTGGATGGTGGTGGCTGGCTGGTCGCCTCGGGCCGTCGTCGCCCCCGTCGTCGCCCCCATCGTCTGCGCCGTCGTCAGGCCCCGGCCATAGCTGCTCGCCCCCGGCCGCCCTCCTCTGCTTCACAGGAGTGCCCGCATTGCTTCAGCACCTGCCACACCAGGGTCGAGCGCCACCGAGACATTCGGTGCAAGCGCTGTCGCTTCTACGGCCATGTTGCGTGGGACTGCGATGCCCCGCGTGCCTCCCCACCGCACGCCACTCCGGCGGCCAAGTGCGTCGGCGCCGCCTCTCCCCGCCATGCAAGCTCCTCCGCCTCCATGTCCAGGGCCCCAGCCGACCCGCGTCTTTCGGGTCTGGGGGCGTGGCCATGGCTTCCGGCTTGGCCCCTGTCTCCTGGCCTTTGCCCTCTGGCACTGCGGCCTCCCTGTCGCCCTCCCCGCCCGCCATGTCCGGCCACCCATCCCTGCGACCCGCGGGCATGCTCTGCTTCTTGGAGTGCTCCCCTGAGATCATCGCGGCCGAGGCTGCCTTGGAACATGCACTGGTGGTGACCGTGGCTGGGAACAGGTCCGGCGTCGGCCGTTCCAATGTCGCTGCCGCTCTTTGCGACCGCTTCGGCTTCTCTGACGATGAGTTCTTCGTTCATCTGCGGCCGGACGGCGAGTTCTTGGTGCGTTTCACTGACCCGGTGGCTCGTGCCTGTGTCAAGGAGCCTCTCGTCCGCGCCCGGCATTTCCGTCTGCTTTCTCAGCCTTGGGGCCGCTCCATTGGCGCCGAGCCGCTCTCCCTTCGCCTCCGTGTCGACATCGAGATCCGGGGCATCCCCGAGCATGGTTGGCACAGGGCCACGGCAGAGTAGATGCTTTCCCCGTTCTGCTACATCGACCATCTCGCGCCTGAGACCCGCGACAGCAGCGACATGGTTGTCTTCCGCCTCTCGGCCTGGACGCCCAACCCTGATGCCATCCCCCGCACCTCGGAGCTGTTTCTTCCCGAGCCTGATGCGGTGTGGCCTGACGCTGACCCCGACCGCGCAGAGCGCTTCACGGTGCATCTCCTTCGGTGGCCGGTGAGCATTCATGTTCGCCGCTCGAAGGATTTTGGGCTGCCCCCGCCGCCGCCCCCGGCGGACCCCAGCTCGAGCGTCGACCCCAACAGCTCGCCTCCTTGCCCTCCTGCCTAGCTCTCCCACCATAGCTATCCACCGCGCTCTTCTGGTGAATGTGGCGCTGGCTCCAGCGGTGCCAGCGCTCCGGCCGGAGGTCGCCAGCGATCGCGTGCTCCGCCCCCTTTCCGTGGTTGGCAGGGCGTTCTTGGGCCCTACCCCACCGTCGCTCCCCCCCCCCCGCCAGGCGGGCCCCGTCTCGACCCGCTTGCGTCCTGTGGGGCCTCTGCAAAGGCAAAGCCTCTCTGCTCTACCGCAGGATAAGGTGACCGCTGAGGTCAGCCCGTCGTCTCCAACGGCCGGTCCGCTCCAACGACCGCGTTCAAACTCCCCTGCTCGCTAGCTGGCGCTTCGTGGGAGTGTTTCTCCTCCCCTTCTGCCCGTTGGCTCGCCTCGGCTTCCCCTCGCGGGCCACCTAGCATATGGATGTGCATCCCCGCCCACCCCACGATCCCTTCCTAGCCCAGTCATTAGCCGTGGAGAAGATTCCTGCGCCTCGGGATCTGGTGGCTTCTGCCCACGGTCTCCCTGCATAGACGATCATCTGGCGTCATGGCCAGGATTCGGTGTTTCCTTTGCTGTGGATGGCCGTGCGTCCCATCCCGGTCCCGCGCCCTCTCCCGCCTGCCCGACCAGCTCTGCTGGGCCTGACCTCGCTTTGCCCGCCACTTTGTCGCCTGCTGTGGAGAGAAATGGGCCGTCGTGTGGCATGCGTCTGGGTTGGGCCCCTCCGTGCATGCCCCGGACCGCGAGGCCATGCAACGAACTGCGCTACGTGCGCTTCTGGACTCGGTTGCGTGGCATGTTGATACGTCTCCAACGTATCTATAATTTTTGATTGTTCCATGCTATTATATTATCAACCTTGGATGTTTTATATGCATTTATATGCTATTTTATATGATTTTTGAACCTAACCTATTAACCCAGAGCCCAGTGCCAGTTTCTGTTTTTTCCTTGTTTTAGAGTATTGCAGAAAAGGAAAATCAAACGGAGTCCAATTGACCTGAAACTTCACGGAACTTATTTTTGGATCAGAAGAAGCCCGGGAGACATGGAGTCCACGTAAGGGAAGCTTCGAGGAGGCCACAAGGTACGGGGCGCGCCCACCCCCTGGGCGCGCCCTCCACCCTCGTGGGCCCCTCGTGGCCCCCCTGATGCACGTCTTCCTCCTATATATCTCCATATACCCTAAAAACATCTGGGAGCACAATAGATCGGGAGTTCCGCCTCCAGAAGCCTCCGTAGCCACCGAAAGCCAATCTAGACCCGTTCCGGCACCCTGCCGGAGGGGGAATCCCTCTCCGGTGGCCATCTTCATCATCCCGGTGCTCTTCACGACGAGGAGGGAGTAGTTCTCCCTCGGGGCTGAGGGTATGTACCAGTAGCTATGTGTTTGATCTCTCTCTCTCTCTCTCTCGTGTTCTTCATGTATCGCAAGCTTTGCTATTATATTTGGATCCTATGTTGTTTTCTCCCCACTCTACTCTCTTGTAATGGATTGAGTTTCCCCTTTGAAGTTATCTTATCGGATTGAGTCTTTAAAGATTTGAGAACACTTGATGTATGTCTTGCCGTGCGTATCTGTGGTGACAATGGGATACCACGTGATTCACTTGATGTATGTTTTGGTGATCAACTTGCGGGTTCCGCCCATGAACCTACGCATAGGGTTTGGCACACGTTTTCGTCGTGATTCTTCGATAGAAACTTTGAGGCACTCTTTGAGGTTCTATGTGTTGGTTGAATAGATGAATCTGAGATTGTGTGATGCATATCGTATAATCATACCCACGGATACTTGAGGTGACATTGGAGTATCTAGGTGACATTAGGGTTTTGGTTGATTTGTGTCTTAAGGTGTTATTCTAGTACGAACTCTAGGGCTGTTTGTGACACTTATAGGAATAGCCCAATGGATTGATTGGAAAGAATAACTTTGAGGTGGTTTCATACCCTACCATAATCTCTTCGTTCGTTCTCCGCTATTGGTGACTTTGGAGTGACTCTTTGTTGCATGTTGAGGGATAGTTATGTGATCCAATTATGTTATTATTGTTGAGGGAACTTACACTAGCGAAAGTATGAACCCTAGGCCTTGTTTCAACGCATTGCAATACCGTTTACGCTCACTTTTATCATTCGTTACCTTGCTGTTTTTATATTTTCAGATTACAAATACCCATATCTACTATCCATATACCACTTGTATCACCATCTCTTCGCCGAATGATGTCTAGTACACAACCTTCTTCTTGTAGACGTTGTTGGGCCTCCAAGTGCAGAGGTTTGTAGGACTGTAGCAAATTTCCCTCAAGTGGATGACCTAAGGTTTATCAATCCGTAGGAGGCGTAGGATGAAGATGGTCTCTCTCAAGCAACCCTACAACCAAATAACAAAGAGTCTCTTGTGTCCCCAACACACCCAATACAATGGTAAATTGTATAGGTTCACTAGTTCAGCGAAGAGATGGTGATACAAGTGCAATATGGATAGTAGATAATAGTTTTTGTAATCTGAAAAATATAAAACAGCAAGGTAACTAATGATAAAAGTGAGAGTAAACGGTATTGTAATGTGTTGAAACAAGGCCTAGGGTTCATACTTTCGCTAGTGCAAGTTCCCTCAACAATAATATCATAATTGGATCTTATAACTATCCCTCAACATGCAACAAAGAGTCACTCCAATGTCACTAATAGCGGAGAACGAATGAAGAGATTATGGTAGGGTACGAAACCACCTCAAAGTTATTCTTTCCAATCAATCTGTTGGGCTACTCCTATAAGTGTCACAAACAGCCCTAGAGTTCGTACTAGAATAACACCTTAAGACACAAATAAACCAAAACCCTAATGTCACCTAGATACTCCAATGTCACCTCAAGTATCCGTGGGTATGGTTATACGATATGCATCACACAATCTCAGATTCATCTATTCAACCAACACATAGAACCTCAAAGAGTGCCCCAAAGTTCCTACCGGAGAATCACGACAAAAACGTGTGCCAACCCCTATGCATAGGTTCATGGGCGGAACCCGCAAGTTGGTCAATAAAACATACATCAAGTGAATAACATGATATCCCATTGTCACCACAGATATGCACGGCAAGACATACATCAAGTGTTCTCAAATCTTTAAAGACTCAATCCGATAAGATTACTTCAAAGGGGAAACTCAATCCATTACAAGAGAGTAGAGGGGGGAAGAAACATCATAGGATCCAAATATAATAGCAAAGCTCGCAATACATCAAGATCGTATCATCTCAAGAACACGAGAGAGAGAGAGAGAGAGATCAAACACATAGCTACTGGTACATACCCTCAGCTTCGAGGGAGAACTGCTCCCTCCTCGTCATGGAGAGCACCGGGATGATGAAGATGGCCACCGGAGAAGGATTGCCCCCTCCGGCAGGGTGCCGGAACGGGTCTAGATTGGTTTTCGGTGGCTACGGAGGCTTCTGGCGGCAGAACTCCCGATCTATTGTGCTCCTGGATGTTTTTAGGGTATATGGAGATATATAGGCGGAAGAAGTACGTCAGGGGGGCCACGAGGGGCTCACGAGGGTGGAGGGCGTGCCTAGGGGGGTGGGCGCGCCCCTGCCTCGTGACCTCCTCGCAGATCCCCCGACATGCACTCCAAGTCTTCTGGGCTTCTTTCTTCCAAAAATGAGTTCCGTGAAGTTTCAGGTCAGTTGGACTCCGATTGATTTTCCTTTTCTTCGAAACCCTAAAACAGGGTAAAAATAGAAACTGGCACTGGGCTCTGGCTTAATAGGTTAGTCCCAAAAATGATATAAAAGTGTATAATAAAACCCATAAATATTCAACACAGTAGATAATATAGCATGGAGCAATCAAAAATTATAGATACGTTGGAGACGTATCAGCATCCCCACTTGGGACAATGCTCTAATAATGATGATCATCACACTTCTATTTATTTACAACTTAATGATTACAACTCGATACTAGAACAAAGATGACTCTATATGAATGCCTCCGGCGGTGTACCAGGATATGTAATGACTCAAGAGTGACATGTATGGAATAAATATGAATGGTGGCTTTGCCAGAAATATGATGTCAACTACATGATCATGCAAAGCAATATGACAATGATGAATGTGTCATGATGAACGTAATGATGGAAAGTTGCATGGCAATATATCTCGGAATGGCTATGGAAATGCCATAATAGGTAGGTATGGTGGCTGTTTTGAGGAAGATATGAGGAGGTTTACATGTGAAAGAGCGTATCATATCACGGGGTTTGGATGCACCGCCGAAGTTTGCGCCAACTCTCGATGTGAGAAAGGGCAATGCATGGTACCGAAGAGGCTAGCAAGGATGGAAGGGTGAGAGTGCGTATAATCCATGGACTCAACATTAGTCATAAAGAACTCACATACTTATTGCAAAAATCTACAAGTCATCAAAAACCTCGGCACTACGCGCATGCTCTTAGGGGGATAGATTGGTAGGAAAAGACCATCACTCGTCCCCGACCGCCACTCATAAGGAGGAAAATCAAATAACACCTCATGTTTCAAATTTGTTGCATAACGTTTACCATACGTGCATGCTATGGGACTTGCAAACTTCAACACAAGTATTCCTCAAATTCACAACTACTCAACTAGCACACCATTGATATTATTACCTCCATATCTCAAAACAATCATCAAGCATCAAACTTCTCTTAGTATTCAATACACTCATAAGAAAGTTTTATTATTAATCTTGTATACCTAGCATATTAGGATTTTAAGCAAATTGCCATGCTATTTAAGACTCTCAAAATAATCTAAGTGAAGCATGAGAGTTCATCTATTTCTTCAAAATAAAACTACCACCATGCTCTAAAATATATAAGTGAAGCACTAGAGCAAACGACAAACTACTCCGAAAGATATAAGTGAAGATCAATGAGTAGTCGAATAATTATGCAACTATGTGAAGACTCTCTAACATTTAATAATTTCAGATCTTGGTATTTTATTCAAACAGCAAGCAAACTAAATAAAATAAAATGACTCTCCAAGAATGGCAAACATCATGTGAAGAAGCAAAAACTTAGGATCAACCGAAAATAACCGATGATTGTTGAAGAAGAAAGGTGGGATGCCAACCGGGGCATCCCCAAGCTTAGATGCTTGAGACTTCTTGAAATATTATCTTGGGGTGCCTTGGGCATCCCCAAGCTTGAGCTTTTGTGTCTCCTTAATTCCTCTCATATCAAGGTCTCCCTAAATCTCAAAAGCTTCATCCACACAAAACTCAACAAGGACTCGTGAGATAAGTTAGTATAAACCATTGCCAAAACATTATCATACTCTACTGTATCAAATCACTAAAATTATTATTCAACATTGCATACTAAATGCCTCTGCATATTTAATAGTCCTATCCTCAAATAGAATCATTAAAGAAGCAACCATATGCAAACAATGCAAACATAACAGCAATCTGCCTAAACAGGATAGTCTGTAAGAATGCTGCAACATCCATACTTCCCTAGCTCCAAAAATTATGAAATAAAATTCCCACTGTATTAAATTTATCAGAGCTTAATATTCAAAAGGTTTCAACATTTTATCACATTCTGACTTTTCTAGGTAATTATTGCAACAGCGGTAAACTTTCTGTTTTCAAACAGCGACATGTATACTTGTAACATAGGCATAGTAAAGGCTATCAATGCCACTTTTATTGAAATAAAAGATGCAAAACATTGTTCTAAATAACATCAAGCAAATCCTACCAAAATAAATTGACGCTCCAAGCAAAACACATATCATGTGGTGAATAAAGATATAGCTCCAGTAAAGTTACCGATGAATTTAGACGAAAGAGGGGATGCCTTCCGGGGCATCCCCAAGCTTAGGCTCTTGGTTGTCCTTGAATATTACCTTGGGGTTCCATGGGCATCCCCAAGCTTAGGCTCTTGCCACTCCTTATTCCATAGTCCATCGAATCTTTACCCAAAACTTGAAAACTTCACAACACAAAACTTAACAGAAAACTCGTAAGCTCCGTTAGTATACGAAAATAAATCACCACTCCAAGGTACTGTAATGAACTCATTATTTATTTATATTGGTGTTAAACCTACTTTATTACAACTTATCTATGGTTTATAAACTATTTTACTAGCCATAGATTCATCAAAGTAAGTAAACAACACATGAAGAACAGAATCTGTTAAAAACAGGACAGTCTGTAGTAATCTGGATCAAACGTATACTTCTGGAACACATAAAATTGTCAAATAAATTGCTGTACCTGAGGAATTTATCTATTAATCATCTTCAAAAAGAATTAACTAAATAGCACTCTCCAAATAAAAATGGCAGCAATTCTCGTGAGCGCTAAAGTTTCTGTTTTTTACAGCATGATCAACAAGACTTTCCCAAAGGTTCTACTTGGCACAAACACTAATTAAAAGCATTAAACCACATATAAGCAGAGTCTAGATGAATTATTTATTACTAAACATGAGCAAAAAGCAAGGAACAAAAATAATATTGGATTGCCTCCCAACAAGCGCTATCGTTTAATGCCCCTAGCTAGGCATGATGATTTCAACGATGCTCACATAAAAGATAAGAATTGAAACATAAAGAGAGCATCGTGAAGAATATGACTAGCACATTTAAGTCTAACATACTTCCTATGCATAGGGATTTTGTGAGCAAACAACTTATGGAAACAAGAATCAACTTGCATAGGAAGGTAAAACAAGCATAACTCCAAAATTTTAAGCACATAGGGACGAAACTTCATATTATTGCAATTCCTACAAGTATAAATTCCTCCCTCATAATAATTTTCAGTAGCATCATGAATGAATTCAACAATATAACCAGCACCTAAATAATTCTTTTCATGATCTACAAGCATAGAATTTTTATTACTCTATGCTTATGTGGAGAGTAATAAAAATTCTATGCTTGTAGATCATGAAAAGAATGTTTTAGATGCTGGTTATATTGTTGAATTCATTCATGATGCTACTGAAAATTATTATGAGGGAGGAATATATGCTTGTAGGAATTACAATAATATCAAGTTTCCTCTCTATGTGCTTAAAGTTTTGAAGTTATGCTTGTTTTACCTTCCTATGCAAGTTGATTCTTGTTCCCACAAGTTGTTTGCTCACAAAATCCCTATGCATAGGAAGAGGGTTAGGCTAAATGTGCTAGTCATATTCTTCATGATGCTCTATTTATGTTTCAATTCTTATCTTTTATGTGAGCATCATTGAAATCATCATGCCTAGCTAGGGGTGTTAAACGATAGCGCTTGTTGGGAGGCAACCCAATTTTTTTTTGTTCCTTGATTTTTGCTACTGTTTAGTAATAAATAATTCATCTAGGATCTGTTTGGATGTGGTTTTATGCTTTTAATTAGTGTTTGTGCCAAGTATAACCTTTGGGAAGACTTGGGGAAAGTCTTTGCGATCATGCTGTAAAAAAACAGAAACTTTAGCGCTCACGAGAATTGCTGCCATTTATATTTGGAGAGTGATATTTAGTTAATTATTTTTTCTGATGATTAATACATAAATCCCTCAGGTCCAGAAATTTATTTTAGAATTTTTGGGGTTCCATAAGTATACGTTTGATTCTGATTACTACAGACTGTTCTGTTTTGACAGATTCTGTTTTCGATGTGTTGTTTGCTTATTTTGATGAATCTATGAGTAGTATCGGAGGGTATGAACCATAGATAAGGTGGAATACAGTAGTTTTAACACCAATATAAATAAAGAATGAGTTCATTACAGTACCTTGAAGTGGTGTTTTGTTTTCTTTCGCTAACGGAGCTCACGAGTTTTCTACTTTAAGTTTTGTGTTGTGAAGTTTTCAAGTTTTGGGTAAAGATTCGATGGACTATGGAATAAGGAGTGGAAAGAGCCTAAGCTTGGGGATTACCAAGGCACCCCAAGGTAATATTCAAGGATAACCAAGAGCCTAAGCTTGGGGATGCCCCGGAAGGCATCCCCTCTTTCGTCTTCGTCCATCGGTAACTTTACTTGGAGCTATATTTTTATTTACCACATGATATGTGTTTTGCTTGGAGCGTCAATTTATTTTGTTATAATTTGCTTGCTGTAACTTAGAACAATGTTTTTCATATTTTATTTCAATAAAAGTGGCATTGATAGACTTTACTATGCCTATTTTACAAGTCTTCATGTTGCTGTTTGAAAACAGAAAGTTTACCGCTGTTGCAATAATTCCCTAGAAAAGTAAAAATGTGATAAAATGTTGAAACCTTTTTCATATTAAGATATGATAAATTTAATACAGTGGGAATTTTCTTTCATAATTTTTGGAGCTAGGGAAGTATGGATGTTGCTGCATTCTTTACAGACTGTCGTGTTTAGGCAGATTGTTGTTATGTTTGCATTGTTTGCATATGTTTGCTTCTTTAATGATTCTATTTGAGGGTAGGACTATTAAATATGCAGAGGCATTTAGTATGCAATGTGAAGGAAATATGCCCTAGAGGCAATAATAAAGTTATTATTTATTTCCTTATTTCATGATAAATGTTTATTATTCATGCTAGAATTGTATTAACCGGAAACATAATACTTGTGTGAATACATAGACAAACTAAACGTCACTAGTATGCCTCTACTTGACTAGCTCGTTGATCGAAGATGGTTATGTTTCCTAACCATAGACATGTGTTGTCATTTGATTAACGGTATCACATCATTAGGAGAATGATGTGATTGACATGACCCATTCCATTAGCTTAGCACCCAATCGTTTAGTATGTTGCTATTGCTTTCTTCATGACTTATACATGTTCCTATGACTATGAGATTATGCAACTCCCGTTTGCCGGAGGAACACTTTGTGTGCTACCAAATGTCACAACGTAACTGGGTGATTATAAAGGAGCTCTACAGGTGTCTCCAAAGGTACATGTTGGGTTGGCGTATTTCGAGATTAGGATTTGTCACTCCCACTAGTAGAAAACAGGGCTTTGGTCCAGGCCGGGTCAGCCCATTAGTCCCGGTTCAGTCCAGAACCGGGACCAATGGGGGCATTGGTCCCGGTTCGTGAGCCCAGGGGGCGGCCGGGCCACGTGGGCCATTGGTCCCGGTTCATCTGGACCTTCTGGTCCCGGTTGGTGGGACGAACCGGGACCAATGGGCCTCGCTCCTGGCCCACCACCATTGGTCCCGGTTGGTGGCTTGAACCGGGACCAAAGGCTCCCCTTTAGTCCCGGTTCATGCCACCAACCGGGACCAATGAAGTGCCTATATATACCCCCTCGCGTAAGAGCAGAGCACACTGCTCTGTTTTTTCCTGGCCGAGGGGGAGAGGGCTTGGTGGTGCTCTAGCTCACCTCCTATGCACACAAGGTGTTCGATGGAATGCCCGAGCCACACTACTTAAGCTTTCTCCTCTCCAAGCTCGACCTCCAAGCTCCATTTTCCACAATATTTTTCTAGGTTTAGCGGTCCATCACGCCCCGTCCCCGTCTTCACCGCCGTCGATCACCCGCGCCGAGCTCATCGCCGGCACCACCGTGGTGAGCCTCTTGTTCTTATCTTCTTTCTGAAAGGAAAAATATTCTTACTTGTATGTTTACATAGATACTTGTATTATTTTCTTACTTTTATTATTGCATCTTATATAGTGCGATGGTTTTGGTATCCGCCCCCGTCGGCCCTCATCCTGTCTATGATTCGGATGTCGTATATATATTATCTTTATAACTATTGGTTCATTTATTGTTAATGAAAATTATGCTGACCAACGTGACATAGATTTTATTTATGTAGGATGTATGTGAATCGAAAATGCCAACCGACCCTATTGTCGAGAGGTTAAATTTAGTTGAAGAAGAAAACAATTTGTTGAAGGAAAAAATAAAAAAAAATTGAGGAGGAGAAGATGATATTGGAGTTGCATGTTGCGGATGTCGTCGATGATCACAAGATCAAGATGGATGCAATGCGCTTGAAGATTAGAAAGATTAGAAAATATGCCATTCATACCGAGGATTGGTATCATTATGCCGTTGGATCAATTGTTACCTTGGTTGCGATTATGATCGCATTTGTTTTCGCATTGAAATGTTTTACATAGTTTCAATGTATGGTTTAATTAATTAGATGCTCTGGAGAGCTATATGTTGTTAGATGAGAACTATGTATGCACTTTGGTTTTAATGTGATGATGAACTTCTATTAATTTGGACACATAATTATATATAATGCACGCAGATGAACCGGCAATGGATGTACGGTGACAGACACACCTGCGAGTACATTAAGGGCGTGCATGAGTTTCTCGATGCGGCTGAGGCAAACAAGCAGAATGGTTTTATGTGTTGTCCATGCACTGAATGTGGGAATACGAGGTCTTACTCTAACCAGAAACTCCTTCACTCCCACCTGCTTTACAAGGGTTTCATGCCACACTATAATGTTTGGACGAGGCACGGAGAAATAGGGGTTATGATGGAAGACGGCGAAGAAGAAGAGTACGATGACAACTATGTGCCCCCTGAATACGGTGATGCTGCAACGGGGGGAGCTGGTGACGATCAAGAGGAACCAGATGATGTGCCCAATGATGCTGCAACGGGTGAAGCTGCTGAAGGTCAAGAGGAACCAGACGATGTGCCCGATGATGATGATCTCTGCCGGGTCATTATCGATGCAAGGACGCAATGCGAAAGTCAAAAGGAGAAGCTGAAGTTCGATCGCATGTTAGAGGATCACAAAAAAGGGTTGTACCCCAATTGCGAAGATGGCAACACAAAGCTCGGTACCGTACTGGAATTGCTGCAGTGGAAGGCAGAGAATGCTGTGGATGACAAAGGATTTGAGAAGCTACTGAAAATATTAAAGAAGAAGCTTCCAAAGGATAACGAATTGCCCGACAGTACATACGCAGCAAAGAAGGTCGTATGCCCTCTAGGATTGGAGGTGGAGAAGATACATGCATGCCCTAATGACTTCATCCTCTACCGCGGTGCACACAAGGATCCGAACGCATGCTCGGTATCCGGTGCATTGCGGTATAAGATCAGACGAGATGACCCTGGTGATGTTGATGGCGAGCCCTCCAGGAAGAGGGTTCCTGCGAAGGTGATGTGGTATGCTCCTATAATACCATGATTGAAACGTCTGTTCAGAAATGAAGAGCATGCCAAGTTGATGCGATGGCACAGTGAGAACCGAAAGAAAGATGGGAAGTTGAGAGCACCCGCTGACGGGTCGCAGTGGAGAAAAATCGAGAGAAAGTACTGGGATGAGTTTGCAAAGGACCCAAGGAATGTATGGTTTGCTTTAAGCGTAGATGGCATTAATCCTTTCGGGGAGCAGAGCAGCAATCACAGCACCTGGCCCGTGACTCTATGTATGTATAACCTTCCTCCTTGGATGTGCATGAAGTGAAAGTTCATTATGATGCCAGTTCTCATCCAAGGCCCTAAGCAACCCGGCAACGACATTGATGTGTACCTAAGGCCATTAGTTGAAGAACTTTTACAACTGTGGAATGGAAACAGTGTACGTACGTGGGATGAGCACAGACAGGAGGAATTTAACCTTAAGGCGTTGCTGTTCATGACCATCAACGATTGGCCCGCTCTCAGTAACCTTTCAGGACAGACAAACAAAGGATACCACGCATGCACGCACTGTTTAGATTACACTGAAATTATATACCTGGACAAATGCAGGAAGAAGTGTACCTAGGCCATCATCGATTTCTTCCGACCAACCATCAATGTTGAAAGAAAGGCAAGCATTTCAAAGGCGAGGCAGATCACCGGAAGAAGCCCGCCATGCGTACCGGTGATCACGTACTTGCTATGGTCAATGATTTACACGTAATCTTTGGAAAGGGTCCCGATGGACTAGCTGTTCCAAATGACGCTGAGGGACACGCACCCATGTGGAAGAAGAAATCTATATTTTGGGACCTACCCTACTGGAAATACCTAGAGGTCTGCTCTTCAATCTACGTGATGCACGTGACGAAGAACCTTTGCGTGAACCTGCTAGGCTTCTTGGGCGTGTATGGGAAGACAAAAGATACACCTGAGGCACGGGAGGACCTGCAACGTTTGCACGAAAAAGACGGCATGCCTCCGAAGCAGTATAAAGGTCCTGCCAGCTACGCTCTTACGAAAGAAGAGAAAGAAATCTTCTTTGAATGCCTGCTTAGTATGAAGGTCACGACTGGCTTCTCGTCGAATATAAAGGGAATAATAAATATGCCAGAGAAAAAGTTTCAGAACCTAAAGTCTCATGACTGCCATGTGATTATGACGCAACTGCTTCCGGTTGCATTGAGGGGGCTTCTACCGGAAAACGTCCGATTAGCCATTGTGAAGCTATGTGCATTCCTCAATGCAATCTCTTAGAAGGTGATCGATCCAGAAATCGTACCAAGACTAAGGAGTGATGTGGCGCAATGTCTTGTTAGTTTCGAGCTGGTGTTCCCACCATCCTTCTTCAATATCATGATGCATGTCCTAGTTCATCTAGTCGACGAGATTGTCATCCTGGGGCCCGTATTTCTACACAATATGTTCCCCTTTGAGAGGTTCATGGGAATTCTAAAGAAATATGTCCATAACCGCTCTAGGCCAGAAGGAAGCATATCCATGGGCCATCAAACAGAGGATGTTATCAGGTTTTGTGTTGACTTCATTCCTGGCCTTAAGAAGATAGGTCTCCCTAAATCGCGGTATGAGGGGAGACTGACTGGAAAAGGCACTCTTGGAAGAGACTCAATAATATGCAGGGACAGATATTCTTGGTCTCAAGAACACTACACAGTTCTACAGAACTCTACCTTGGTGACCCCGTATGTCGATGAACACAAGAACAGTCTGCGCTCCAAACAGCCGGAGCAGTGCGATGACTGGATTACATGTGAACACATCAGGACTTTCAGCAGTTGGTTGGAAACACGTCTCAGAGGTGACAACACTGTTTGTGATGAGTTGTACTTATTGTCCAGGGGACCATCTTTGACTGTATTGACTTACAAAGGATACGAGATAAATGAGAATACATTTTACACGATCGCCCAAGATCAAAAGAGCACCAACCAAAACAGCGGTGTCCGCTTTGATGCAGCAACCGAGAGCGAAAAGGACACATATTATGGTTACATAGTGGACATATGGGAACTTGACTACGGACCTGATTTTAAGGTCCCTTTGTTTTAGTGCAAATGGGTCAATCTGTCAAGCGGCGGGGTACAGGTAGACCCACAGTACGGAATGACAACAGTGGATCTGAAAAATCTTGGGTACACTGACGAACCATTCGTCCTAGCCAATGATGTGGCACAGGTTATCTATGTGAAGGACATGTCTACCAAACCGAGAAAAAGAAAAGATAAGGAAGCGAATACATCATACGATGAGCCAAAGCGCCACATAGTTCTTTCAGGAAAAAGGGACATCCTGGGAGTGGACGGCAAGACAGACATGTCTGAAGATTATGAAAAGTTTCATGAAATTCCTCCCTTCAATGTCAAGGCTGACACAAGCATCCTGATAAACGATGAAGATTATCCATGGTTACGGTGCAATAAGCAAATGACACAAGCGAAGAAAAAGTGAAGACTTTCTCCCGCAACTATTATGATGATACCATGCCAACTTTGTAACACACGAACATGCTACCATTGTCCGTTTTGTACATGCACATGCTATGTGGGTGAAATTATGATACCATGCCAACTTTCAACTTTTTCAGAGTTCATTTGAAATGCTTTAATGTCTGATGGTTTGGCCCCCGTAATACCATTATTCAAATTTTAACTATTCAAATTTGAAAACTAATGGCACTAACAGAAAGTTTATAATTTTTTCTAAAACTGATGGCACTAACAGAAAGTTTATAATTTTTCTAAAACTAATGGCACTAACAGAAAGTTTATAATTTTGCTCCTCGCCCCTGGCCCATGACCATTAGTACCGGTTTGTGCCACAAACCGGAACTAAAGGGTTGGTCCTCGTTGCGGGCAGAGTTTAGTCCCACCTCGCCAACCGAAGGAGGCTCACACCGGTTTATAAGCCCTTCCCTCTCTGCCTTGTTGAGCTCCTCTCAAAGTGAAAATAGATGCCCTAATAGAGAAAAGTTTAACCTAAATTCATAGTGAATTTCTATGAAATTCATAGAAATTTACTATGAATTTAGGTTGAATTTTCTCTATAAGCGCATCTATTCTCATTTTTTAGTAAGTTAATCACAAACTTGTGACTCACACAAATTTCAAAGAATTCAAATTTTAACTATTCAAATTTGAAAACTAATGGCACTAACAGAAAGTTTATAATTATTTCTAAAACTGATGGCACTAACAGAAAGTCTATAATTTTTCTAAAACTAATGACACTAACAGAAAGTTTATAATTTTGCTCCTCGCCCCTGGCCCATGACCATTAGTCCCGGTTTGTGCCACAAACCGGGACTAAAGGGTTGGTCCTCGTTGCGGGCAGAGTTTAGTCCCACCTCGCCAATCGAAGGGGGCTCACACCGGTTTATAAGCCCTTCCCTCTCTACCTTGTTGAGGTCCTCTCAAAGTGAAAATAGATGCCCTAATAGAGAAAAGTTTAACCTAAATTCATAGTAAATTTCTCTGAAATTCATTGAAATTTACTATGAATTTAGGTTGAATTTTCTCTATAAGCGCATCTATTCTCATTTTTTTAGTAAGTTAATCACAAACTTGTGATTCACACAAATTTCAAAGAATTCAAATTTTAACTATTCAAATTTGAAAACTAATGGCACTAACAGAAAGTTTATAATTTTTCTAAAACTAATGGCACTAACAGAAAGTTTATAATTTTGCTAACCTAAAAGCAAACAGAATTAAAAATTAAAGCAAAAAACAAAAGAAAATAAATAATGCAAAAAACAAATCAAAAAAATAGGAAAAAAACTATTTTATAGTAAAGTTAATCACAAAATAAAATAAATAAAGTAACAAAGAAAACAAAGAAACTAAAAAAGTCTTTTCAAATTTGAAAACTAATGGCACTAACGGAAAGTTTATAATTTTTCTAAAACTAAAAGCAAAAAGAATAAAAAAATAAAGCAAAAAACAAAAGAAAATAAATAATGCAGAAAACAAAACAAAAAAACTGGAAAAAAATAGCAACAATAAGTATTTTGTTGTAAGTAGAAACAAAATAAAATAAATAAAGCAACAAAGAAAACAAAAAAATGTTTTCAAATTTGAAAACTAATGGCATTAACAAAAAGTTTATAATTTTTCTAAAACTAAAAGCATAAAGAATTAAAAAATAAAGCAAAAAACAAAACAAAATAAAATAAATAAAGCAACAAAAAACAAAAAAGTGCCACCTACTGGGCCCCCACGGTCTGAATACGACTAGAAACCCATCCAAGGGCCAGGATTCAGGCCCGCAGGAGGCCCGGTAGGCCCACAGGCATAGTAGTGAGAATTAGGCCCGTAAGCCTACAATGGAGAGAAGCTCGAGAGGGGTGCGGCAGTGGGGCTTATAAACCACTGCGCACCCCTCTCAACTAGCGAGGTGGGACTAAACTTTCGACGCCGCAGCAGCATAAGGCCTTTGGTCCCGGTTGGTGGCACCAACCAGGACTAAAGGGGGCATTGGTCATGGTTCGCGGTTGGTGCCACGAACCGTGACCAATGCCCCCCTTTAGTCCCGGTTGGTGCTACCAACCGAGACCAAAGGCCGCCGCTTCCCGCCCTTTGGGCTGCTGAAAATTGGCATTTGGTCCCGGTTGGTGGTACCAACCGGGACTAAAGGGGGGCATTGGTCCCGGTTGGTGCCACAAACCGGGACCAATACTCTGTGTATATAAGCAGGACTTAGGAAAATTTGACGAACTCATCGCATGTTGCCCCCCGGCCCGCCCGACGATGCCGAGCTCATCGATGCCGCAAGGCTGCCCAGATCGACACCGTCCGCCGTCCCTGAGCCCGCGCGCCCCTGCCCTCGCCCCCGAGCGCACCTTCACCGTCCGCCATCCCCGAGACTTCCTCGTCGCCGACGCCACCTCGCTTTGAGCGCCGCCCGTTCCCCTACTCCTCCCCTTGTACTGACCACCGTCGCCGCCGGCCTTGCCCTTCGCGCGCTGCCGCCCTGCGCCGCCCTTGCCCTGCGCGGCCTCCGCGCGCCGCCCTTGCCCTTCGCTGCCGCCGCACGCCGCCCCCCGCGCGCCTCCCTTGCCCTGCCGTGCCGCCGCCCCTGCGCGCCCTTCATTTTTATTAGTTTTTGTTCATATATATAATGTATATGTGTATGTATGTGGCTATGTGTATGTATATGTTCAAAATGTATAAAAAATTGTTCAGAGCATGTTTTTGTTCATATACGTATTTTTTTGTTCATATGTGTATTAATCTTTTTCCATATATGTAATTTTTCTGGTTCATAGAAAGAAGAGGAAGAAAGAAGAAAATTTTGTTCATATATATATAGAAAGTTTTTTGTTCATAGAAAGTTTTTTGTTCATATATAGAAAGTTAGAAGAAAATTTAGAATATGCTAAAATTTAGAAGAAAAAGAAGGATATGAAAGAAGAAAATAAGAAGAGGAAGAAAGAAAGAAGAGGAGAGGAAGAAGAGAAGAAATAAATAAGAAGAGGAAAAAAGAAGAAAAAGAAGAGGAGAAGAAGAAAGGAATAGAGGAGAAGAAGAAATTTTTCTATTTTTTCTTCTTCTCCTCTATTCATTTCTTCTTCTCCTCTTTTTTTTTCTTCTTTTTTTCTACGATCTTCTCCTTTATTCCTTTCTTCTTCTCCTCTTTTTTTCTTTTTTTTCATAGCATTATTTCCATGTATATATGTATGTGGCTATGTATGTATAGATGGATAGCATTTTTTTCCATGTATGCATGTCATTGTCGATATACCCCCTCCTAGCTAACTTCGACAGGAGGAGGGGTCGATATAACCCTCCCCGATAACTTCGACATGAGGGGGGGTCGAGAACTAGTTTAGGGGGTCGAGGGTTGAGAACTAGTTTAGGGGGTCAAGGGTCGAGAACGTTGGACATTCATGAGAGAGGCGAGGAAGAAGGGGAAGAAGAGGGAGAAGAAGAGGAGAGGAAGAAGAGGAAGTCTTCTCCTCTATTCTTTCTTCTCTTCTTTTTTATTCTTGTTCCTATATGTATTAGTTTTTTTATTTAGGTTGTTAATTAGTAGATATTAATTTTGTTCATATATGTATGGATGCATGTGATATGTATGTAGGTATGTATCGGGTATGTCGTTGTCGATATACCCCCTACCTGATAACTTCGACATGAGGGGGTCGAGAGGGGGTCTAGGGTCGCCGAGGGGTCGAGGCTCGTCGAACATGAGAGGAAAAAGAGGATAAAAAAAGAAGAGGAAGAAGAAGAAAAAAAAGAGGAGAAGAAAGAATAGAGGAGAAGAACTCCTCTATTCTTTCTTCTCCTCTTTTTTTTCTTCTTCTTCCTCTTTTTTTATCGGGAACAAGGATCGTCGAGGGTCGCCGAGCAGTAGAGGAAACCCTAAATAGCAAGTATCGTCGGTGTGAGATACATGTGGCCGTCGGTGTCGGACAGTACATCCACATCCCACAAGTGACGCCCGAGACGAAGTACAAGAAGAGTTGTTGGGGGACATAATCGCACGAGGAAGTGATGTCGTCTGCTCGTTGTTTCTCAACGACACCGATGGTCTGGAAGCAGCTAGCGATGATTATGATGGCTCCGGTCACCTAATGCCGGTGCAAGAAGGAGACAGTGATGACGTCTCCGATGACCGAACCGAGTCCGGCCAGGTATATATATTAGTTAAGCTTCTGCTGACTAGCTAATTGATGCATTCATTGTTTTGGTATGTACACATATTAACTAAGTCTTTGTTCTTTTTTCTAGCCCTCCGGATCGAGCACAACTTCGGTAAAGAGACGAGGCCCGAAGAAAAAGTTGAGCTCAGATGAAAAGTTTGAGATCATAGCAATCGCGCCCGACGGCCAACCGATTGAACCCCTCCGGACAAAGAGCGCATTTGTTGCTCAGTGCGGGGTTTTGGTTAGGGACAAGATCCCGATCAACATCCAGCAATGGTTAAAGCCGGCTACAGAAGACCCTGAGGTGTCTTATGTCAATGATATGCAGAAAAATGATCTTTGGACTGAGCTGAAGTCAAATTTCACCCTACCACCAGAGGATGATCCAGAGAAGCCAGTTAAAGAGCAATTAATCAAGTCTTTTGCTCTTAAGAGGATGGCAGAACTATTCAGGAGGTGGAAGAAAGAGCTAAATAAGTTTATCGAAAATAAAGAGACACCAGAATTTAAGGGCAGATATGAGAAGATCAGAGATCACTGGCCCGCATTTGTGGCCCACAAGACATCAGAAAAGAGTAAGAAGATGTCGGCGACAAACAAGCAAAATGTTGCGAAGAAGAAGCATCACCATCGCACGGGGTCAGGTGGCTACCTCGTAGCCCGGCCTAAGTGGGCCAAGACTGAGAATGATCTGGTTGATAAAGGGATCGAACCAGAGACAATTAACTAGCCAGACCGTTGCCGGACTTGGTTCTTCGGGGCTGGCGGAACCTTGGACCCTGTAACAGGGAAGTGCATTTGGACGAACGATCAAATGGACATACCAGTCAGGAAGCTTCAGCAGTATATCGAAGCAGCGCAGCAAGGGACGTTCTTGCCGGACAGAGAGAACGACGAGCTCACAATGGCCCTCGGGAATCCTGAGCACCCTGGACGGACACGAGGCACGCCAGGCTCCATTTCATGGAAGGTTGGGTTTCTAGACGCAGGCGGTTACAAATCCCAGGAGAGAAGGAAAAAATTGCAGAAGACCCAAATGCAGGCGTTGCAAGCAAGGGTACAAGCTATAGAGGAACGAGAAGCAAATCGCAGCAAACATACTGCCGAAGCTTCCCCCGAAGCTACCCCGCCATCTCAGCGGAGAAGCAGCGTGGCTTCCACCGAGCTGCTTCAGCCGGAGCATGCCTTGATGGCTCCTGCCAGCTATCCCGTGGATGCTATCACGGAGTCTCAAAATTGCCACCTTATGACGCAATGGATGAATTTGAAGGTCAAGGTGGCTGTTGGCTCTGTTTATCCTACTGAACCAGGCGCAACTTTTCACTGCCGGCCGATTCCAGAAGGATATGCTAGGGTGATGGTGGATGAAATAACGGAGGGATTTGAGGACCTCCAGCTTGACCACCCTACCAGTGAAGGGGAGATTAGGCTGGGTTCTGCTCTGAAGACTCCATGCCTATGGCGGAAGGAGCTCATCAACCTTCCGAACTGGACGCTTCCGCCTCCTCCTCCCAAGTCTCCGCCGAAAGGAAACTATGAGCGCATTATTGGAAAGGAATTTGCCGAAGCGGAGCGGTCGGGAAGTACTGTCAGTGATCAAAGGCTGAAAGAACGACGAGCTGGGAAACAAATTGCCCAGCTCGGCAAACAAGCGAAGCAATCGTGCCCCCCGCTCAAGGTGCCTAGCAACATCTTCGCTAATGATCCGAGGATGGTGCCCGGATATAGCAATCTTGGCGATTACCTGCCCGACGATGTACATTATGATTTCATGGAGGTGCAGATACAAAGATACGAGTATGGGAAGCCTCTCATCAAAGATGAAAGATCTCTATCAACGATGATGCGAAGATTGCATGATTGGTACTTGAAAATCTGCAGAGAGTCTGGGGGGAGGAGTACTTTGTATGTGAGATTTAAAAAGGAGCATGACCTCGTTGGAATTGAACTGTTGCCTGTTCCATTTGAGGAGTTCTTTCAGTTTTTCAATCAATTGGCCCTCGATAAAACAACGGCCACCTGCTACTGTCTGTAAGTAGTACCACTAGTAGAAAACAGGGCTTTGGTCCAGGCCGGGTCAGCCCATTAGTCCCGGTTCAGTCTAGAACCGGGAGCAATGTGGGCATTGGTCCCGGTTCATGAGCCCAGGGGGGCGGCCGGGCCACATGGGCCATTGGTCCCGGTTCATCTGGACCTTTTGGTCCCGGTTGGTGGGATGAACCGGGACCAATGGGCCTCGCTCCTGGCCCACCACCATTGGTCCCAGTTGGTGGCTTGAATCGGGACCAAAGCCCTCCCCTTTAGTCCGGCTCATGTCACCAACCGGGACCAATGAGGTGCCTATATATACCCCCTCACGCAAGAGCAGAGCACAGTGCTCTGTTTTTTCTGGCCGAGGGGGGAGAGGGCTTTGTGGTGCTCTAGCTCACCTCATATGCACATGAGGTGTTCGATGGAATGCCCGAGCCACAGTACTTAAGCTTTCTCCTCTCGAAGCTCGACCTCCAAGCTCCATTTTCCTCGAGATTTGTCTAGATTTAGCGGTCCGTCACGCCCCGTCCCCGTCTTCACCGCCGTCGATCACCCGCACCGATCTCATCACCGACACCACCGTGGTGAGCCTCTTGTTCTTATCTTCTTTCTGAAAGGAAAAATATTCTTACTTGTATGTTTAGATAGATACTTGTATCATTTTCTTACATTTATTATTGCATCTTATATAGTGCGATGGTTTTGGTATCCGCCCCCGTCGGCCCTCGTCCTGTCTATGATTCGGATGTGGTATGTATATTATCTTTATAACTATTGGTTCATTTATTGTTTATGAAAATTATGCCGACCAACGTGACATAGATTTTATTTATCTAGGATGTATGTGAATCGGAAATGCCAACCGACCCTATTGTCGAGAGGTTAAATTTAGTTGAAGAAGAAAACAATTTGTTGAAGGAAAAATAAAAAAATTGAGGAGGAGAAGATGATATTGGAGTTGCATGTTGCGGATGTCGTCGATGATCACAAGATCAAGATGGATGCAATGCGCTTAAAGATTAGAAAGATTAGAAAATATGCCATTCATACCGAGGCTTGGTATCATTATGCCGTTGGATCAATTGTTACCTTGGTTGTGATTATGATCGCATTTGTTTTCGCATTGAAATGTTTTACATAGTTTCAATGTATGGTTTAATTAATTAGATGCTCTAGAGAGCTATATGTTGTTAGATGAGAACTATGTATGCACTTTGGTTTTAATGTGATGATGAACTTCTATTAATTTGGACACATAATTATATATAATGCACGTAGATGAACCGGCAATGGATGTACGGTGACAGACACACCCGCGAGTACATTAAGGGCGTGCATGAGTTTCTCGATGCGGCTGAGGCAAACAAGCAGAATGGTTTTATGTGTTGTCCATGCACTGAATGTGGGAATACGAGGTCTTACTCTAACCGGAAAATCCTTCACTCCCACCTGCTTTACAAGGGTTTCATGCCACACTATAATGTTTGGACGAGGCACGGAGAAATAGGGGTTATGATGGAAGACGGTGAAGAAGAAGACTACGATGACAACTATGTGCCCCCTGAATACGGTGATGCTGCAACGGGGGGAGCTGGTGAAGATCAAGAGGAACCAGACGATGTGCCCAATGATGCTGCAACGGGTGAAGCTGCTGAAGATCAAGAGGAACCAGACGATGTGCCCGATGATGATGATCTCCGCCGGGTCATTGTCGATGCAAGGACGCAATGCATTAGTCAAAAGGAGAAGCTGAAGTTCGATCGCATGTTAGAGGATCACAAAAAAGGGTTATACCCCAATTGCGAAGATGGCAACACAAAGCTCGGTACCGTACTGGAATTGCTGCAGTGGAAGGCAGAGAATGCTGTGGCTGACAAAGGATTTGAGAAGCTACTGAAAATATTGAAGAAGAAGCTTCCAAAGGATAACGAATTGCCCGACAGTACATACGCAGCAAAGAAGGTCGTATGCCCTCTAGGATTGGAGGTGGAGAAGATACATGCATGCCCTAATGACTGCATCCTCTACCGCGGTGCATACAAGGATCTGAACGCATGCCCGGTATGCGGTGCATTGCGGTATAAGATCAGACGAGATGACCCTGGTGATGTTGACGGCGAGCCCCCCAGGAAGAGGGTTCCTGCGAAGGTGATGTGGTATGCTCCTATAATACCACGGTTGAAACGTCTGTTCAAAAACGAAGAGCATGCCAAGTTGATGCGATGGCACAGTGAGAACCGAAAGAAAGATGGGAAGTTGAGAGCACCCGCTGACGGGTCGCAGTGGAGAAAAATCGAGAGAAAGTACTGGGATGAGTTTGCAAAGGACCCAAGGAATGTATGGTTTGCTTTAAGCGCGGATGGCATTAATCCTTTCGGGGAGCAGAGCAGCAATCACAGCACCTGGCCCGTGACTCTATGTATGTATAACCTTCCTCCTTGGATGTGCATGAAGCGGAAGTTCATTATGATGCCAGTTCTCATCCAAGGCCCTAAGCAACCCGGCAACGAAATTGATGTGTACCTAAGGCCATTAGTTGAAGAACTTTTACAGCTGTGGAATGAAAACGGTGTACGTACGTGGGATGAGCACAGACAGGAGGAATTTAACCTTAAGGCGTTGCTGTTCGTGACCATCAACGATTGGCCCGCTCTCAGTAACCTTTCAGGACAGACAAACAAAGGATACCACGCATGCACGCACTGTTTAGATGACACTGAAAGTATATACCTGGACAAATGCAGGAAGAATGTGTACCTGGGCCATCGTCGATTTCTTCCGACCAACCATCAATGTCGAAAGAAAGGCAAGCATTTCAAAGGCGAGGCAGATCACCGGAAGAAGCCCGCCATGCGCACCGGTGATCACGTGCTTGCTATGGTCAATGATTTACACTACGTAATCTTTGGAAAGGGTCCCGGTGGACTAGCTGTTCCGAATGACGCTGAGGGACACGCACCCATGTGGAAGAAGAAATCTATATTTTGGGACCTACCCTACTGGAAAGACCTAGAGGTCCGCTCCTCAATCGACGTGATGCACGTGACGAAGAACCTTTGCGTGAACCTGCTAGGCTTCTTGGGCGTGTATGGGAAGACAAAAGATACACCTGAGGCACGGGAGGACCTGCAACGTTTGCACGAAAAAGACGGCATGCCTCCGAAGCAGTATAAAGGTCCTGCCAGCTACGCTCTTACGAAAGAAGAGAAAGAAATCTTCTTTGAATGCCTGCTCAGTATGAAGGTCACGACTGGCTTCTCGTCGAATATAAAGGGAATAATAAATATGCCAGAGAAAAAGTTTCAGAACCTAAAGTCTCATGACTGCCACGTGATTATGACGCAACTGCTTCCGGTTGCATTGAGGGGGCTTCTACCGGAAAACGTCCGATTAGCCATTGTGAAGCTATGTGCATTCCTCAATGCAATCTCTCAGAAGGTGATCGATCCAGAAATCGTACCAAGGCTAAGGAGTGATGTGGCGCAATGTCTTGTCAGTTTCGAGCTGGTGTTCCCACCATCCTTCTTCAATATCATGACGCACGTCCTAGTTCATCTAGTCGACGAGATTGTCATCCTGGGGCCCGTATTTCTACACAATATGTTCCCCTTTGAGAGGTTCATGGGAGTCCTAAAGAAATATGTCCGTAATCGCGCTAGGCCAGAAGGAAGCATCTCCATGGGCCATCAAACAGAGGATGTTATCGGGTTTTGTGTTGACTTCATTCCTGGCCTTAACAAGATAGGTCTCCCTAAATCGCGGTATGAGGGGAGACTGACTGGAAAAGGCACTCTTGGAAGAGACTCAATAATATGCAGGGACGGATATTCTTGGTCTCAAGCACACTACACAGTTCTACAGAACTCTACCTTGGTGACCCCGTATGTCGATGAACACAAGAACAGTCTGCGCTCCAAACACCCGGAGCAGTGCGACGACTGGATTACATGTGAACACATCAGGACTTTCAGCAGTTGGTTGGAAACACGTCTCAGAGGTGACAACACTGTTTGTGATGAGTTGTACTTGTTGTCCAGGGGACCATCTTTGACTGTATTGACTTACAAAGGATACGAGATAAATGGGAATACATTTTACACGATCGCCCAAGATCAAAAGAGCACCAACCAAAACAGCGGTGTCCGCTTTGATGCAGCAACCGAGAGCGGAAAGGATACATATTATGGTTACATAGTGGACATATGGGAACTTGACTACGGACCTGATTTTAAGGTCCCTTTGTTTAAGTGCAAATGGGTCAATCTGTTAGGCGGCGGGGTACAGGTAGACCCACAGTACGGAATGACAACAGTGGATCTGAAAAATCTTGGGTACACTGACGAACCGTTCGTCCTAGCCAATGATGTGGCACAGGTTATCTATGTGAAGGACATGTCTACCAAACCGAGAAAAAGAAAAGATAAGGAAGCGAATACATCATACGATGAGCCAAAGCGCCACATAGTTCTTTCAGGAAAAAGGGACATCCTGGAGTGGACGGCAAGACAGACATGTCTGAAGATTATGAAAAGTTTCATGAAATTCCTCCCTTCAATGTCAAGGCTGACCGAAGCATCCTGATAAACAATGAAGATTATCCATGGTTACGGCACAATAAGCAAATGACACAAGCGAAGAAATAGTGAAGACTTTCTCCCGCAACTTTGTAACACATGAACATGCTACCATTGTCCGTTTTGTACATGCACATGCTATGTGGGTGAAATTATGATACCATCCCAACTTTCAACTTTTTCAGAGTTCATTTGAAATGCTTTCATGTCTTATGGTTCGGCCCTCGTAATACCATGACCATTAGTCCCTGGCCCATGCCAACTTCAACTTTCAACTTTCTAAAACTAATGGCACTAACAGAAACTTTCAACTTTCATCTATTCTCATTTTTTAGTAAGTTAATCACAAACTTGTGATTCAAACAATTTTCAAAGAATTCAAATTTTAAATATTCAAATTTGAAAACTAATGGCACTAACAGAAAGTTTATAATTTTTCTAAAACTAATGGCACTAACAGAAAGTTTATAATTTTGCTAACCTAAAAGCAAACAGAATTAAAAATTAAAGCAAAAAACAAAAGAAAATAAATAATGCAAAAAACAAATCAAAAAAATAGGAAAAAACTATTTTTATAGTAAAGTTAATCACAAAATAAAATAAATAAAGCAACAAAGAAAACTAAAAAACTAAAAAAGTGTTTTCAAATTTGAAAACTAATGGCACTAACAGAAAGTTTATAATTTTTGTAAAACTAATGGCACTAACAAAAAGTTTATAATTTTGCTAGGCTAAAAGCAAACAGAATTAAAAATTAAAGCAAAAAACAAAATAAAATAAATAATGCAAAAAAAAAAAATCAAAAAACAGTTAAAAACTATTTTTATAGTAAAGTTAATCACAAAATAAAATAAATAAAGCAACAAAGAAAACTAAAAAAACTAAAAAATTATTTTCAAATTTGAAAACTAATGGCATTAACAAAAAGTTTATAATTTTTCTAAAACTAAAAACATAAAGAATTAAAAAATAAAGCAAAAAAAAAGAAAATAAATAAAGCAACAAAAAAATGCCACCTACTGGGCCACCACGGCCTGAATACGACTAGAAACCCTACCATGGGCCAGGATTCAGGCCCGCAGCGGGCCCAGTAGGCCCACAGGCATTACAGTGACAGATTAGGCCCGAAAGCCTACAGTTGAGAGAAGCTCGGGAGGGTGGGCGCAGCAGCGCTTATAAACCACTCCCGAGCCCTCTCAACTAGCGAGGTGGGACTAAACTTTTGGGCGCGGGGCCACGAACCGTGACCAATGCCCCCTTTAGTCCTGGTTGGTGCCACCAACCGGGACCAAAGGCTGCCGCTTCCCGCCCTTTGGGCTGCTGAAAATTGGCATTTGGTCCCGATTGGTGGCACCAACCGGGACCAAAGGGGGGCATTGGTCACGGTTCGTGCCACGAACCGGGACCATTGCTCTGGGTATATAAGGTAGCACTTGTGAAAATTTCGCCAACCGCTCCCATTCGCCCCCGACGCCCCCAGGCCGTTCGTCGTCGTTGTCACCGCCCCAAGCCCGTCGTCGCCCGCTCCCCGTCGCCGTCGCCCCGCGTCGCTGCAGGCCTTGTCCCCGTCGCTGCTTGCGCCGTCGTCGGCCTCCTCCTCGTCGCTGCGTGCGCCATCTCTGGCCCCCTCCCCGTCGCCCCGCGCCGCGTCGCCGGCCTCCCCCGCGCCGTCGCCGGCCTCCTCCCCGTCCCAGGCCTCCTCCCCATCGCGCCCCCAGTGAGCTCCCCCCTTCCCATCGATCCCTGTCGCTCTGACCATCGTCGCCGAGAGGCTCATATGTATGGCTATGTATGTATGTATTTATGTATGTATGGCTATGTATGTATGTATATGCTCATATGTATGTATGTATGTATGTATATGCTCTCTGTATATGGATTTGGCTATGTATATGCTCTCTGTATATGGATTTGGCTATGTATATGCTCATATGTATGTATGTTCATATAGCATTTTTTCTATATATGAATTATTATTTTGTTCATGGATATATGCTAAAGAAAACGAGGGGGTGATAGATGATGATGAGGGGTCGAGAGTGGGACGAGAGGTCGAGAGGTGTCGAGGGGAGAAAAAAATGTTATCAGGGACGAGGGTCGTCGAGGGGTCGAGAGAGGGACGAGGGGTCGAGAGAACTAAATAAGAAGAAGAAGAGGAGAGGAAGAAGAGGAGAGGTAGAAGAGGAGAAATAAATAAGAATAAGAAAAAAGAAGAAAAAGAAGAGGAGAAGAAGAAAGTAATAGTGGAGAAGAAGAGAGAATAGAATATATTCTATTTTTTCTTCTTCTCCACTATTCCTTTCTTCTTCTCCTCTTTTTTTTTCTTTTTTTCTTCGATCTTCTCCTCTAGCTATTCCTTTCTTCTTCTCCTCTTTCTTCTTCTTCTTCTTCTTCTTCTTCTTCTTAATTTTTATCGGGAACAAGGGTGTCGAGGATTGCCGAGGGGTCGAGGGTCGGGAACTAGGGTAGAGGGTCGAGGGTCGTTAAGGGGTCAAGGGTCGAGGGTTTCAGGGTCGAGGGTTCGAGGGTTCTATAGGGTCGAGGGTCGAGGGTTCCAGGGTCATCTAGGGGTCGAGGGTTCCAGGGTCGTCGAGGGTTCGAGGGGTCGAGGATCGCCGAGGGGTCGAGAGAGGTTTCCTAGTGTCAACGTATTGAAGAAATCCATGGCTTCATCATTAGCCGGAAGTAACCAGGGCATGACGAAGTCCTCCAAAATTATTTTGGAATGGTGTCCCAGATAGGATAATTTGCCTTCTTGTATGAATTTCAGCAAAGGCCTTCCAAATAACAATATTTGGAAGGTTCTTGCTGAACTTTGTACCAAAAAGCGAATTATCCTATCTAGGACTCCGTTCCAAAATAACTTTGGAGAGCTTCGTACCATCATGCACGTGTTACTTTCGCCTAATGATGAAGACATGGTTTTGTTGAATCCTTTCACACTAGGCAACCTCCCGACCCCTCGGCGATGCTCTCGAACATGAGAGGAAGAAGAGGATAAAAAAAGAAGAGGAAGAAGAAAAAAAAGAGGAGAAGAAAGAATAGAGGAGTTCTTCTCCTCTATTCTTTCTTCTCCTCTTTTTTTTCTTCTTCTTCCTCTTTTTTTATCGGGAACGAGGGTCGTCGAGGGACATAGATGTAGTGTCGTCGTTGTCGATATATACCCCCTCCCGATAGCTTACTATGATTAGGTAGCTAGTTCTACGTTTGGCACTAATATATCCATCTGTCATGTTTGAATAATAATTGCCATGTTGTAAATATTTGTAGAAACTATGGACACCACCCTAGACGAAGCAAAAGAAGCGTTGTTGAGGGACATAATCGCAGAAGGAAGCGATGCCGTCTCGTTGTTTCTCAACGAAACCGATGGTCTGGAAGGAGAGGGTGAACAAGCTGGCTACGGTGACCTAATGCCGGTGCAAGAAGAAGAACATGAGGACGGCTCCGGTGACCCAATGCCGGTGCAAGAAGGAGACCGTGATGACGGCTCCGGTGACCGAACCGAGTCCGGCCAGGTATATATATTAGTTAAGCCTGTGCTGACTAGCTGATTGATGCATTCATTGTTTTGGTATGTACACATATTAATTAAGTCTTTGTTCTTTTTTCTAGCCCTCCGGATCGAGCACAACTTCGGTAAAGAGACGAGGCCCGAAGAAAAAGTTGAGCTCGGATGAAAAGTTTGAGATCATAGCAATCGCGCCCGACGGCCAACCGATTGAACCCCTCCGGACAAAGAGCGCATTTGTTGCTCAGTGCGGGGTTCTGGTTAGGGACAAGATCCCGATAAGCATCCAGCAATGGTTTAAGCCGGCTACAGAAGACCCTGAGGTGTCTTATGTCAATGATATGCAGAAAAATGATCTTTGGACTGAGCTGAAGTCAAATTTCACCCTACCGCCAGAGGATAATCCAGAGAACCCAGTTAAAGAGAAATTAATCAAGTCTTTTGCTCTTAAGAGGATGCAGAACTATTCAGGAGGTGGAAGAAAGAGCTGAATAAGTTTGTCGAAAATAATGAGACACCAGAATTCAAGGGCAGATATGAGAAGATCAGAGATCACTGGCCCGCATTTGTGGCCCACAAGACATCGGAAAAGAGTAAGAAGATGTCGGCGACAAACAAGCAAAATGCTGCGAAGAAGATGCTTCACCATCGCACGGGGTCAGGTGGCTACCTCGTAGCCCGGCCTAAGTGGGCCAAGACTGAGAATGATCTGGTTGATAAAGGGATCGAACCAGAGACAATTAGCTGGCCAGACCGTTGCCGGACTTGGTTCTTCGGGGCTGGCGGAACCTTGGACCCTGTAACAGGGAAGTGCATTTGGACGAACGATCAAATGGACATACCAGTCAGGAAGCTTAAGCAGTATATCGAAGCAGCGCAGCAAGGGAAGTTCTTTCCAGACAGAGAGAACGACGAGCTCACAATGGCCCTCGGGAATCCTGAGCACCCTGGACGGACACGAGGCACGCCAGGCTCCATTCCGTGGAAGGTTGGGTTTCCGGACGCAGGCGGTTACAAATCCCATGAGAGGAGGAAAAAAGTGCAGCAGACCCAAATGCAGGCGCTGCAAGCAAGGGTAGACGCGATAGAGGAACGAGAAGCAAATCGCAGCAAACGTACTGCCGAAGCCTCCCCCGAAGCTACCCCGCCATCTCAGCGCAGAAGCAGCGTGGCTTCCACCGAGCTGCTTCAGCCGGAGCATGCCTTGATGGCTCCTGCCAGCTATCCCGTGGATGCTATCACGGAGTCTCAAAATTGCCACCTTATGACGCAATGGATGAATTTGAAGGTCAAGGCGGCTGTTGGCTCTGTTTATCCTACTGAACCCGGCGCAACTTTTCACTGCCGGCCGATTCCAGAAGGATATGCTAGGGTGATGGTGGATGAAATAACGGAGGGATTTGAGGACCTCCAGCTTGACCACCCTACCGGTGAAGGGGAGACTCGGCTGGGGTCTGCTCTGAAGACTCCATGCCTATGGCGGAAGGAGCTCATCAACCTTCCGAACTGGACGCCTCCGCCTCCTCCTCCTCCTCCGGCGAGTCAGGGCACTCCGCCTCCTCCACCGCCTCCTCCTCCGGCGAGTGACGATCAGGGCCCTCGGCCGGCTCCTTCTCCGGCGCGTGGCGGCACTCCGCCTCCTTCTCCGCCTGCGCCGACGCGCCCGAGCAGCCAGCCTCCTCCTTCTCCGCCTCGTCAGCAAGGGCGGAAGAGACCTGCCGCCGCTCCAGCTGCTCCGGCGCGTCGTAGTCCTTCTCCTCCGCCTCGTAAGCAAGTAAAGAAGACAACCGCTCCGTCTGCTCAGTCGGCGTCTAGCAGTACAACCAGAGGCGGGAGGACATACAGATTCGGTCCTTCTCTGAAGACTCCAGAGAAGTTACCATATGAGAGGACCCCGGAGGAGAACGCCGAGATCGCGCGAACCGAAGTGGATGACTGGTTTCAAGGGTTGAGAGCAAAGAGACATCCACCTCCGGAGGAGAAGGTAGATCCGGTGAAAGTGAAGCGCACTCTGGCTGCCCTGGCAAAACCACCCAAGTCTCCGCCGAAAGGCAACTATGAGCGCATTATTGCAAAGACATGGGCCGAAGCGGAGCGGTCGGGAAGTACAGTCAGTGATCAAAGGCTGAAAGAACGACGAGCAGCTGGGAAACAAATTGCCCAGCTCGGCGAACAAGCGAAGCAATCGTGCCCCCCCCTCAAGGTGCCTAGCGACATCGTCGATCCGAGGATGGTGCCCGGTTATGGCAATGTTGACGATTACCTGCCCGACGATGTACATTATGATACCATGGAGGTGCAGATACACAGATACGAGTACGGGAAGCCTCTCGTCAAAGATGAAAAATCTTTAACAACGATGATGCGAAGATTACATGATTGGTACTTGAAAATCTGCAGAGAGTCTGGGGGGAGGAGTACTTTGTATGCGAGAGTTAAACCGGAGCATGACCTCGTTGGAATTGAACTGTTGCCTATTCCATTTGAGGAGTTCTATCAGTTTTTCAATCAATTGGCCCTCGATAAAACAACGATCACCTGCTACTGTCTGTAAGTACTACTACTTCTGTCATTAAGTCTCTCTATATAGCTCATCTCTTTCATTGCATGTATTTATAATTATCCTCACTATATTATGCAGAATGAAGATCGCCGAATTGAAGAAAAGACAAATCGGTGATATTGGGTTCATTAACACATATCTCATAGATGCAACTGAGGTTCAACATCGTCCCGGAGATACCGAGGCCAACTTGCTACGATCATTCAAAAAAATGAAAACAAAGATATAATACTCTTTCCTTACAACTTCAAGTGAGTGTTACTGTCTTGTGCATATTCGGTTTCCCTTATATATTAGTCCAGGTTATAGTAATGTAATTGATGAGTTATGCATGCGTGTGCAGTTTCCACTATATTCTCCTAGAGATTAGGCTTGAGCAGGGAGTAGTAACCGTCTTGGACTCTAAACGAAAAGATCCCCAGGAGTATGCGGACATGACTGAAATCCTCAAGAAGTAAGTTAAATCGATCATTATCCACCATATCAGCAACTTTGTTCATTTCCTGATATCAAGTAATTGTTTTCTTTGTCCGGCAGGGTTTGGAGAAAATTCACCAGAACAGTTCCGGGACTGCCGAAGGAGCTGGAATTTAGACACCCGAAAGTAAGTACTATAGTAGCATGTTCCGCGCATCTCCTAGTGATTCAAGCGCTAGTTTCATCAATACCATTTAGCATTCTTGCTTATCAGTTTGATTGACCTCTATTTCTTGTAAAGTGGTTGTGGCAGAAAAAGGGAATGATTTCTGTGGATACTACGTCTGCGAGTCCATCCGCCACACGACCTGTGAGCGGGGCGGGTACTCTGACGAACAATATGAAGTACGTAAATAACAACATTCACAATTTTATTTTATTACCATCATTTGTATTGAGTTTCATTCATTCATATATATATATATGTATTGACCCCCTTCTTCAAATTAGATGTTTCGGAAGCGGGATGAACTCCTAGCACCAGCTCGCATGCGAGCAATTCAAGAGGAATTGGCGGCATTCTTTCTTGACCAAGTGATCGCTGAAGACGGAGAATACTATGTGGACGATGAGTCCGTATGATTATATTTGTAAGAGATAATTATTGTATATATGTAGCCGGTAGTGTCGGATAGATATACGAGAACTTGTTGTTCGACCAATCTCTCGGAGAAGGAGAGGTGGTCGATATCACTTCTCTCTGTATGCATATATGTTCATGACGATCTTCTGTTTCCTTCGTTTGCTTACTAGCTAACTAGCATGTCTAGTCCTCTCTATACGTATGTATAGTATGTAGCGTCGACCAAGCACGGACGTAAGAGAGGACACTTCTCTATTAATTATAGCTAGCTAACACAATATATGAAACACCTAAATTAACCCCCCAAAACCCCCAAACCCCCCCCCCTTTCAAAAAAAACAAAAACCCCAGCCACAGAAATGCTGACGCGTGGATGCCTATTGGTCCCGGTTGGTGCCACCAACCGGGACCAAAGGGTCTCCTGCCTGGGCTCTGCGCACTGCCCACGTGGAGGCCCATCAGTCCCGGTTCTGGATTGAACTGGGACTAAAGGTACAGGGCATTCGTACCGACACTTTAGTCCCGGTTCAGGAATCGGGACTAAAGGCCCTTACGAACCAGGACTATAGGCCCTTTTTCTACTAGTGTACTACTTCTGTCATTAAGTCTCTCTATATAGCTCAGCTCTTTCATTGCATGTATTTATAATCATCCTCACTATATTATGCAGATTGAAGATCGCCGAAATGAAGAAAAGACAAGTTGGTGATATTGGGTTCATTAACACATATCTCATAGATGCAACTCAGGTTAAATTTCATGCTGCAGATACCGAAGCCAACTTGCTACGATCGTTGGTAATAAATGAAAACAAAGATATAATACTCTTTCCTTACAACTTCAAGTGAGTGTTATTGTCTTGTGCGTATTCGGTTTCCCTTATATATTAGTCAAGGTTATAGTAATGTAATTGATGAGTTATGCATGCGTGTGCAGTTTCCACTATATTCTCCTAGAGATTAAGCTTGAGCAGGGACTAGTAACCGTCTTAGACTCAAGACGAAAAGATCCCCAGGACTATGCGGACATGACTCAAATGCTCGAGAAGTAAGTTAAATCGATCATTATCCACCATATCAGCAACTTTGTTCATTTCCTGATATATCAAGTAATTGTTTTCTTTGTTTGGCAGGGTTTGGAAAAAATTCACCAAAAAAGCTCCAGGACTCCCGAAGAAGCTGCAATTTAGACACCCGAAAGTAAGTACTATAGTAGCATGTTCCGTGCATCTCCTATTGATTCAAGCGCTAGTTTCACCAATACCATTTGGCATTCTTGCTTATCAGTTTGATTGACCTCTATTTCTTGTAAAGTGGTTGTGGCAGGAACAAGTGAATGATTTCTGTGGATACTACGTTTGCGAGTCCATCCGCCACACGACCTGTGAGCGGGGCTACACTGACGAACAATATGAAGTACGTAAATAACAACATTCACAATTTTATTTTATTACCATCATTTGTGTTGAGTTTCATTCATTCATATATATATATATATATGTATTGACCCCCTTCTTCAAATTAGATGTTTCAGAAGCGGGATGAACTCCTAGCACCAGCTCGCATGCGAGCAATTCAAGAGGAATTGGCGGCATTCTTTCTTGACCACGTGATCGCTGAAGACGGAGAATACTATGTGGACCATGAGTCCATATGATTATATTTGTAAGAGATAATTATTGTATATATGTAGCCGGTAGTGTCGGATAGATATACGAGAACTTGTTGTTCGACCAATCTCTCGGAGAAGGAGAGGTGGTCGATATCACTTCTCTCTGTATGCATATATGTTCATGACGATCTTTTGTTTCCTTCGTTTGCTTACTAGCTAGCTAGCGTGTCTAGTCCTCTCTATACGTATGTATAGTACGTAGCGTCGACCAAGCACGGACATAAGAGAGGACACTTCTCTCTATTAATTATAGCTAGCTAACACAATATATGAAACACCTAAATTAACCCCCCAAACCCCCCCAACCCCCACCCCTTTCAAAAAAACAAAAATCCCAGCCACAGAAATGCTGACGCGTGGATGCCTATTGGTCCCGGTTGGTGCCACCAATCGGGACCAAAGGTCCTCCTGCCCGGGCTCCGCGCACAGGCCACGTGGAGGCCCATATGTCCCGGTTCTGGATTGAACCGGGACTAAAGGGACAGGGCATTAGTACCGACCCTTTAGTCCCGGTTCAGGAACCGGGAGAAAAGGCCCTTACGAACCGGGACAACATGCCCTTTTTCTACCAGTGTCCGATTGTCGGAGAGGTATCTCTAGGCCCTCTCGGTAATGCACATCACTTAAGCCTTGCAAGCATTACAACTAATGAGTTAGTTGCGAGATGATGTATTACGAAACGAGTAAAGAGACTTGCCGGTAACGAGATTGAACTAGGTATTGAGATACCGATGTTCGAATCTCGGGCAAGTAACATACCGATGACAAAGGAACAACGTATGTTGTTATGAGGTCTGACCGGTAAAGATCTTCGTAGAATATGTGGGAGCCAATATGAGCATCCAGGTTCCGCTATTGGTTATTGACTGGAAACGTTTCTCAGTCATGTCTACATTGTTCTCGAACCCATAGGGTCCGCACGCTTAAGGTTTCGATGATAGTTATATTATGAGTTTATGAGTTTTGATGTACCGAAGGAGTATGGAGTCCCGGATGAAATCGGGGACATGACGAGGAGTCTCGAAATGGCCGAGATGTAAAGATCGATATATTGGACGACTATATTCGGACATCGGAAAGGTTCCGAGTGGTTCGGGTATTTTTCGGAGTACCGGGGAGTTACGGGAATACGGGGGAAGAAGTATATGGGCCTTATTGGGCTTTATGGGAGAGGGAGAGGCAGGCCGTGCGCCCCCCCATTGACTAGTCCGAACTGTACTAGGGGGAGGGGTGGCACCCCCTCTTTCCTTCTCTTCCCTCTTCCCCTTCCTTGTCTCCTACTCCTACTACTTGGAAGGACTCCTAGTTGGACTAGGAAAGGGGGAATCCTACTCCCGGTGGGAGTAGGACTCCCCTAGGGTGCGCCATAGAGAGGGTCGGCCCTCCCCTCCTCCACTCCTTTATATACGGGGGCAGGGGGCACCCCATAGACACACAAGTTGAGCTTCGTGATCGTTCTCTTAGCCGTGTGCGGTGCCCCCCTCCATCATACTCCTCGATAATATTTTAGCGGTGCTTAAGCGAAGCCCTGCGACGGTAGAACATCAAGATCGTCACCACGCCGTCGTGCTGACGAAACTCTTCCCCGGCACTTTGCTGGATCGGAGTCCGGGGATCGTCATCGAGCTGAACGTGTGCTAGAACTCGGAGGTGCCATAGTTTCGGTGCTTGATCGGTCGGGTCACGAAGACGTACGACTACATCAACCGCGTTGTCATAACGCTTCCGCTTTCGGTCTACGAGGGTACGTAGACTACACTCTCCCCTCTCATTGCTATGCATCACCATGATCTTGCGTGAGCGTAGGAAACTTTTTGAAATTATTACGTTCCCCAACAGTGGCATCTGAGCCTAGGTTTTATGTGTTGATGTTATATGCACGAGTAGAACACAAGTGAGTTGTGGGCGATATAAGTCATACTGCTTACCAGCATGTCATACTTTGGTTCGGCGGTATTGTTGGATGAAGCGGCCCGGACCGACATTACGCTTACGCTTACGCGAGACTGGTTCTACGGACGTGCTTTGCACACAGGTGGCTGGCGGGTGTCAGTTTCTCCAACTTTAGTTGAACCGAGTGTGGCTACGCCCGGTCCTTGCGAAGGTTAAAGCAGCACCAACTTGACAAACTATCGTTGTGGTCTTGATGCGTAGGTAAGAACAGTTCATGCTAAGCCCAGTAGCAGCCACGTAAAACTTGCAACAACAAAGTAGAGGACGTCTAACTTGTTTTTGCAGGGCATGTCGTGATGTGATATGTGAAGGAAATATGCCCTAGAGGCAATAATAA
This sequence comes from Triticum aestivum, assembly GCF_018294505.1. NCBI lineage: Eukaryota > Viridiplantae > Streptophyta > Magnoliopsida > Poales > Poaceae > Triticum > Triticum aestivum. The sequence goes on along the minus strand of NC_057806.1, from coordinate 30,716,132 downwards.
AGTTATTATTTATTTCCTTATATCATGATAAATGTTTATTATTCATGATAGAATTGTATTAACCGGAAACATAATACATGTGTGAATACATAGACAAACAGAGTGTCACTAGTATGCCTCTACTTGACTAGCTCGTTAATCAAAGATGGTTATGTTTCCTAACCATTAACTAAGAGTTGTTATTTGATTAACGAGGTCACATCATTAGTTGAATGATCTGTTGACATGACCCATTCCATTAGCTGAGCACCCGATCGTTTAGTATGTTGCTATTGCTTTCTTCATGACTTATACATGTTCCTATGACTATGAGATTATGCAACTCCCGTTTACCGGAGGAACACTTTGGGTACTACCAAACGTCACAACGTAACTGGGTGATTATAAAGGAGTACTACAGGTGTCTCCAAAGGTAGATGTTGGCTTGGCGTATTTCGAGATTAGGATTTGTCACTCCGATTGTTGGAGAGGTATCTCTCGGCCCTCTTGGTAATGCACATCACATAAGCCTTGCAAGCATTGCAACTAATGAGTTAGTTGCTAGATGATGTATTACGGAACGAGTAAAGAGACTTGCCGGTAACGAGATTGAACTAGGTATTGGATACCGACGATCGAATCTCGGGCAAGTAACATACCGATGACAAAGGGAACAACATATGTTGTTATGCGGTCTGACCAATAAAGATCTTCGTAGAATATGTAGGAGCCAATATGGGCATCCAGGTCCCGCTATTGGTTATTGACCGGAGACATGTCTCGGTCATGTCTACATTGTTCTCGAACCCGTAGGGTCCGCACGCTTAAGGTTACGATGACAGTTATATTATGAGTTTATGCATTTTGATGTACCGAAGGTTGTTCGGAGTCCCGGATGTGATCACGGACATGACGAGGAGTCTCGAAATGGTCGAGACGTAAAGATTGATATATTGGAAGCCTATGTTTGGATATCGGAAGTGTTCCGGGTGAAATCAGGATTTTACCGGAGTACCGGGAGGGTTATCGGAACCCCCCGGGAGCTATATGGGCCATAGTGGGCCTTAGTGGAAAAGAGAAGGGGCTGCCCTAGATGGTCTGCGCGCCTCCCCCCTCCCCTAGTCCTATTAGGACTAGGAGAGGTGGTCGGCCCCCTCCTCCTCTTTTCCCCCTCCGCGAATCCTATTCCAACTAGGATTGGGGGGGGGGGGAATCCTACTCCCAGAGGGAGTAGGACTCTCCTGGCGCGCCTCCTATGGCTGGCCAGCCCTCCCCCCTCTAGTCCTTTATATACTGAGGTAGAGGCACCCTAGAACACACAAGTTGATCCACGTGATCTATTCCTTAGCCGTGTGCGGTGGCCCCAGCCACCATATTCCTCGATAATACTGTAGCGAAGTTTAGGCGAAGCCCTGCTGCTGTAGTGCATCAAGATCGTCACCACGCCATCGTGTTGACGGAACTCTTCCCCAACACTTTGCTGGATCGGAGTCCGGGGATCATCATCGAACTGAACATGTGCTCGAACTTGGAGGTGCCGTAGTTTCGGTGCTTGATCGGTTGGATCGTGAAGACGTACGACTACTTCCTCTACGTCGTGTCATCGCTTCCGCAGTCGGTCTGCGTTGGGTATGTAGACAACACTCTCCCCTCTCGTTGCTATGCATCACATGATCTTGCGTGTGCGTAGGAATTTTTTTGAAATTAGTACGAAACCCAGCAGTGGGAGCCTAGGTTATTTATGTTGATGTTACATGCACGAGTAGAACACAAGTGAGTTGTGGGCGATATAAGTCATACTGCCTACCAGCATGTCATACTTTGGTTCGGCGGCATTGTTGGACGAGACGACCCGGACCAACATTACGCGTACGCTTACACGAGATCGGTTCCCCCGACGTGCTTTGCACATAGGTGGCTTGCGGGCGACTGTCTCTCCAACTTTAGTTGAACCAAGTGTGGCTACGCCCGGTCCTTGCGAAGGTTAAAACGGAGTCTATTTGACAAAGTATCGTTGTGGTTGTGATGCGTAGGTGAGATTGGTTCTTGCTTAAGCCCATAGCAGCCACATAAAACTTGCAACAACAAAGTAGAGGACGTCTAACTTGTTTTTGCAGGGCATGTTGTGATGTGATATGGTCAAGGCATGATGCTGAATTTTATTGTATGAGATGATCATGTTTTGTAACCGAGTTATCGGCAACTGGCAGGAGCCATATGGTTGTCGCTTTATTGTATGCAATGCAATCGTGATGTAATGCTTTACTTTATTACTAAACGGTAGTGATAGTCGTGGAAGCATAAGATTGGCGAGACGACAACGATGCTACGATGGAGATCAAGGTGTCGCGCCGGTGACGATGGTGATCATAACGGTGATTTGAAGATGGAGATCACAAGCACAAGATGATGATGGCCATATCATATCACTAATATCGATTGCATGTGATGTTTATCCTTTTATGCATCTTATCTTGCTTTGATTGACGGTAGCATTATAAGATGATCTCTCACTGAATTATCAAGAAGTGTTCTCCCTGAGTATGCACCGTTGCCAAAGTTCGTCGTGCCCAGACACCACGTGATGATCGGGTGTGATAAGCTCTACATCCATCTACAACGGGTGCAAGCCAGTTTTGCACACGTAGAATACTCAGGTTAAACTTGACGAGCCTAGCATATGCAGATATGGCCTCGGAACACGGAGACTGAAAGGTCGAGCGTGAATCATATAGTAGATATGATCAACATAATGATGTTCACCATTGAAAACTACTCCATCTCATGTGATGATCGGTTATGGTTTAGTTGATTTGGATCACGTGATCACTTAGAAGATTAGAGGGATGTCTATCTAAGTGGGAGTTCTTAAGTAATATGATTAATTGAACTTAAATTTATCATGAACTTAGTCCCTGATAGTATCTTGCTTGTTTATGTTGATTGTAGATAGATGGCTCGTGTTGTTGTTCCATTGAATTTTAATGCGTTCCTTGAGAAAGCAGAGTTGAAAGATGATGGTAGCAATTACACGGACTGGGTCCGTAACTTGAGGATTATCCTCATTGCTGCACAGAAGAATTACATCCTGGAAGCACCGCTGGGTGCCAGGCCTTCTGCTGGAGCAACACCAGATGTTATGAACGTCTGGCAGAGCAAAGCTGCTGACTACTCGATAGTTCAGTGTGCCATGCTTTACGGCTTAGAATCGGGACTTCAACGACGTTTTGAACGTCATGGAGCATATGAGATGTTCCAGGAGTTGAAGTTAATATTTCAAGAAAATGCCCGGATTGAGAGATATGAAGTCTCCAATAAGTTCTATAGCTGCAAGATGGAGGAGAACAGTTTTGTCAGTGAGCATATACTCAAAATGTCTGGGTATAATAATCACTTGATTCAATTGGGAGTTAATCTTCCGGATGATTGCGTCATTGACAGAATTCTCCAATCACTGCCACCAAGCTACAAGAGCTTCGTGATGAACTATAATATGCAAGGGATGAACAAGACTATTCCCGAGCTCTTCGCAATGCTGAAAGCTGCGGAGGTAGAAATCAAAAAGGAGCATCAAGTGTTGATGGTTAACAAGACCACTAGTTTCAAGAAAAAGGGCAAAGGGAAGAAGAAGGGGAACTTCAAGAAGAACAACAAGCAAGTTGCTGCTCAGGAGAAGAAACCCAAGTCTGGACCTAAGCCTGAAACTGAGTGCTTCTACTGCAAGCAGACTGGTCACTGGAAGCGGAACTGCCCCAAGTATTTGGCAGATAAGAAGGATGGCAAGGTGAACAAAGGTATATGTGATATACATGTTATTGCTGTGTTCCTTACTAGAGCTCGCAGTAGCACCTGGGTATTTGATACTGGTTCTGTTGCTAATATTTGCAACTCGAAATAGGGACTACGGGATAAGCGGGCACTGGCAAAGGACGAGGTGATGATGCGCGTGGGAAACGGTTCCAAAGTCGATGTGATCGCGGTCGGCACGCTACCTCTAGATCTACCTTCGGGATTAGTATTAGACCTAAATAATTGTTATTTGGTGCCAGCGTTGAGCATGAACATTATATCTGGATCTTGTTTAATGCGAGACGGTTATTCATTTAAATCGGAGAATAATGGTTGTTCTATTTATATGAGTAATATCTTTTATGGTCATGCACCTTTGAAGAGTGGTCTATTCTTATTGAATCTCGATAGTAGTAATACACATATTCATAATGTTGAAGCCAAAAGATGCAGAGTTGATAATGAAAGTGCAACTTATTTGTGGCACTGTCATTTAGGTCATATTGGTGTAAAGCGCATGAAGAAACTCCATACTGATGGTCTTTTGGAACCTCTTGATTATGAATCACTTGGTACTTGCGAACCGTGCCTCATGGGCAAGATGACTAAAACACCGTTCTCCGGTACTATGGAGAGAGCAACAGATTTGTTGGAAATCATACATACCGATGTATGTGGTCCGATGAATATTGAGGCTCATGGCGGATATCGTTATTTTCTCACCTTCACAGATGATTTAAGCAGATATGGGTATATCTACTTAATGAAACATAAGTTTGAAACATTTGAAAAGTTCAAAGAATTTCAGAGTGAAGTTGAAAATCATCGTAACAAGAAAATAAAGTTTCTACGATCTGATCGTGAGAATATTTGAGTTACGAGTTTGGTGTACATTTGAAAAATTGTGGAATAGTTTCGCAACTCACGCCACCCGGAACACCACAGCGTAATGGTGTGTCCGGACGTCGTAATCGTACTTTACTAGATATGGTGCGATCTATGATGTCTCTTACTGATTTACCGCTATCGTTTTGGGGATACGCTCTAGAGACGGCCGCATTCACGTTAAATAGGGCACCATCAAAATCCGTTGAGACGACACCTTATGAACTATGGTTTGGCAAGAAACCAAAGTTGTCGTTTCTTAAAGTTTGGGGATGCGATGCTTATGTGAAGAAGCTTCAACCTGATAAGCTCGAACCCAAATCGGAAAAAATTGTCTTCATAGGATACCCAAAGGAGACTGTTGGGTACACCTTCTATCACAGATCCGAAGGCAAGACATTCGTTGCTAAGAATGGATCCTTTCTAGAGAAGGAGTTTCTCTCGAAAGAAGTGAGTGGGAGGAAAGTAGAACTTGACGAGGTAACTGTACCTGCTCCCTTACTGGAAAGTAGTACATCACAGAAAACTGTTTCAGTGACACCTACACCAGTTAGTGAGGAAGCTAATGATAATGATCATGAAACTTCAGATCGAGATACTACTGAACCTCGTAGATCAACCAGAGTAAGATGCGCGCCAGAGTGGTACGGTAATCCTGTTCTGGAAGTCATGCTACTAGATCATGATGAACCTGCGAACTATGAAGAAGCGATGGTGAGCCCAGATTCCGCAAAGTGGCTTGAAGCCATGAAATCTGAGATGGGATCCATGTATGCGAACAAAGTATGGACTTTGGTTGACTTGCCCGATGATCGGCAAGCAATTGAGAACAAATGGATCTTCAAGAAGAAGACTGACGCTGATGGTAATGTTACTGTCTACAAAGCTCGACTTGTCGCAAAAAGTTTTCGGCAAGGTCAAGGGATTGACTATGATGAGACCTTCTCACCCGTAGCGATGCTTAAGTCTGTCCGAATCATGTTAGCAATTGCCGCATTTTATGATTATGAAATTTGGCAGATGGATGTCAAAACTGCATTCCTGAATGGATTTCTGGAAGAAGAGTTGTATATGATGCAACCGGAAGGTTTTGTCGATCCAAAGGGAGCTAACAAAGTGTGCAAGCTCCAGCGATCCATTTATGGACTGGTGCAAGCCTCTCGGAGTTGGAATAAACGTTTTGATAGTGTGATGAAAGCATTTGGTTTTATACAGACTTTCGGAGAAGCCTGTATTTACAAGAAAGTGAGTGGGAGCTCTGTAGCATTTCTGATATTATATGTGGATGACATATTGCTGATTGGAAATGATATAGAATTTCTGGATAGCATAAAGGGATACTTGAATAAGAGTTTTTCAATGAAAGACCTCGGTGAAGCTTCTTACATATTAGGCATAAAGATCTATAGAGATAGATCAAGACACTTAATTGGACTTTCACAAAGCACATACCTTGACAAGATTTTGAAGAAGTTCAAAATGGATCAAGCAAAGAAAGGATTCTTGCCTGTGCTACAAGGTGTGAAGTTGAGTAAGACGCAATGCCCGACCACTGCAGAAGATAGAGATAATATGAAAGATATTCCCTATGCTTCAGCCATAGGCTCTATCATGTATGCAATGTTGTGTACCAGACCTGATGTGTGCCTTGCTATAAGTTTAGCAGGGAGGTACCAAAGTAATCCAGGAGTGGATCACTGGACAGCGGTCAAGAACATCCTGAAATACCTGAAAAGGACTAAGGATATGTTTCTCGTATATGGAGGTGACAAAGAGCTCACCGTAAAATGTTACGTTGATGCAAGCTTTGACACTGATCCAGATGATTCTAAATCGCAAACCGGATACGTGTTTACATTAAACGGAGGAGCTGTCAGTTGGTGCAGTTCTAAACAAAGCGTCGTAGCGGGATCTACATGTGAAGCGGAGTACATAGCTGCTTCGGAAGCAGCGAATGAAGGAGTCCGGATGAAGGAGTTCATATCCGACCTAGGTGTCATACCTAGTGCATCGGTTCCAATGAAAATCTTTTGTGACAATACTGGTGCAATTGCCTTGGCAAAGGAATCCAGATTTCACAAGAGAACCAAGCACATCAAGAGACGCTTCAATTCCATCAGGGATCTAGTCCAGGTGGGAGACATAGAGATTTGCAAGATACATACGGATCTGAATGTTGCAGACCCGTTGACTAAGCCTCTTCCACGAGCAAAACATGATCAACACCAAAGCTCCATGGGTGTTAGAATCATTACAGTGTAATCTAGATTATTGACTCTAGTGCAAGTGGGAGACTGAAGGAAATATGCCCTAGAGGCAATAATAAAGTTATTATTTATTTCCTTATATCATGATAAATGTTTATTATTCATGCTAGAATTGTATTAACCGGAAACATAATACATATGTGAATACATAGACAAACAGAGTGTCACTAGTATGCCTCTACTTGACTAGCTCGTTAATCAAAGATGGTTATGTTTCCTAACCATGAACAAAGAGTTGTTATTTGATTAACGAGGTCACATCATTAGTTGAATGATCTGATTGACATGACCCATTCCATTAGCTTAGCACCCGATCGTTTAGTATGTTGCTATTGCTTTCTTCATGACTTATACATGTTCCTATGACTATGAGATTATGCAACTCCCGTTTACCGGAGGAACACTTAGGGTACTACCAAACGTCACAACGTAACTGGGTGATTATAAAGGAGTACTACATGTGTCTCCAAAGGTAGATGTTGGGTTGGCGTATTTCGAGATTAGGATTTGTCACTCCGATTGTCGGAGAGGTATCTCTGGGCCCTCTCGGTAATGCACATCACATAAGCCTTGCAAGCATTGCAACTAATGAGTTAGTTGCTAGATGATGTATTACGGAACGAGTAAAGAGACTTGCCGGTAACGAGATTGAACTAGGTATTGGATACCGACGATCGAATCTCGGGCAAGTAACATACCGATGACAAAGGGAACAACGTATGTTGTTATGCGGTCTGGCCGATAAAGATCTTCGTAGAATATGTAGGAGCCAATATGGGCATCCAGGTCCCGCTATTGGTTATTGACCGGAGACATGTCTCGGTCATGTCTACATTGTTCTCGGACCCGTAGGGTCCGCACGCTTAAGGTTACGATGACAGTTATATTATGAGTTTATGCATTTTGATGTACCGAAGGTTGTTCGGAGTCCCGGATGTGATCACGGACATGACGAGGAGTCTCGAACTGGTCGAGACGTAAAGATTGATATATTGGAAGCATATGTTTGGATATAGGAAGTGTTCCGGGTGAAATCAAGATTTTACCGGAGTACCGGGAGGGTTAGCGGAACCCCCCGGGAGCTATATGGGCCATAGTGGGCCTTAGTGGAAAAGATAAGGGGCTGCCCTAGATGGGCTGCGCGCCTCCCCCCTCCCCTAGTCCTATTAGGACTAGGAGAGGTGGCCGGCCCCCTCCTCCTCTTTTCCCCCTCCGCGAATCCTATTCCAACTAGGATTGGGGGGGGGGGGGAATCCTACTCCCAGAGGGAGTAGGACTCTCCTGGCGCGCCTCCTATGGCCGGCCAGCCTCCCCCCTCTAGTCCTTTATATACTGAGGTAGAGGCACCCTAGAACACACAAGTTGACCCACATGATCTATACCTTAGCCGTGTGCGGTGGCCCCAGCCACCATATTCCTTGATAATATTGTAGCGGAGTTTAGGCGAAGCCCTGCTGCTGTAGTGCATCAAGATCGTCACCACGCCGTCGTGCTGACGGAACTCTTCCCCGACACTTTGCTGGATCGGAGTCCGGGGATCGTCATCGAACTGAACGTGTGCTCGAACTCGGAGGTTTCGTAGTTTCGGTGCTTGATCGGTTGGATCGTGAAGACGTACGACTACTTCCTCTACGTCGTGTCATCGCTTCCGCAGTCGGTCTGCGTTGGGTACGTAGACAACACTCTCCCCTCTCGTTGCTATGCATCACATGATCTTGCGTGTGCGTAGGAATTTTTTTGAAATCACTACGAAACCCAACAATATGGTCAAGACGTGATGAGATATAAGTTGTTGTATAAGATGATCATGTTTTGTTGAAGTTATCGGCAACTGGCAGAAGCCTTATGGTTGTCTCTTTATTGCATAAGATGCAAGCGCCAAATAATTGCTTTACTTTATCGCTATGCGATAGCAATAGTTGCAAGAGCAATAGTTGGCGAGACGACCATGTGACGACACATTGATATAGATCAAGATGATGGAGATCATGGTGTCATGTCGGTGACGATAGAGATCATGACAGTACTTTGGAGATGGAGATCAAAGGCGCAAGATGATGATGGCCATATCATGTCACATATTTTGATTGCATATGATGTTTATCTTTTATACATCCTATTTTGCTTAGTTTGACGGTAGCATTTTAGATGATCTCTCACTAATTATCAAGAAGTGTTCTCCCTGAGTATGCACCGTTGCAAAAGTTCTTCGTGCTGAGACACCACGTGATGATCGGGTGTGATAGGCTCTACGTTCAAATACAACAGGTGCAAAACAGTTGCACACGCAGAATACTCAGGTTAAACTTGACGAGCCTAGCATATACAGATATGGCCTCAGAACACGGAGACCGAAAGGTCGAGCACGAATCATATAGTAGATATGATCAACATAGTGATGTTCACCATTGAAAACTACTCCATCTCACGTGATGATCGGACATGGTTTAGTTCATTTGGATCACGTGATCACTTAGATGACTAGAGAGATGTCTGTCTAAGTGTGAGTTCTTAAGTAATATGATTAATTGAACTTAAATTTATCATGAACTTAGTCCTGGTAGTATTTTGCAAATTATGTTGTAGATCAATAGCTCGCGTTGTTGCTTCCCTGTGTTTATTTTGATATGTTCCTAGAGAAAATTGTGTTGAAAGATGTTAGTAGCAATGATGTGGATTGGATCCGTAATCTGAGGTTTATCCTCATTGCCGCACAGAAGAATTATGTCCTTGATGCACCGCTAGGTGACAGACCTATTGCAGGAGCAGATGCAGACGTTATGAACGTTTGGCTAGCTCAATATGATGACTACTTGGTAGTTTAGTGCACCTTGCTTAACGGGTTAGAATCGGGACTTCAAAGACGTTTTGAACGTCATGGACCATATGAGATGTTCCAGGAGTTGAAGTTAATATTTCAAGCAAATACCCGAGTTGAGAAATATGAAGTCTCCAACAAGTTCTATAGCTAAAAGATGGAGGAGAATCGCTCAACTAGTGAGCATGTGCTCAGATTGTCTGGGCACTACAATCGCTTGAATCAAGTGGGAGTTAATCTTCCAGATAAAATAGTGATTGACAGAATTCTCTAAGTCACCATCACCAAGTTAGTAGAACTTCGTGATGAACTATGATATGCAAGGGATAACGGAAATGATTCCCAAGCTCTTCGTAATGCTGAAATTGACGAAGGTAGAAATCGAGAAAAACATCAAGTGTTGATGGTAGACAAGACCACTAGTTTCAAGAAAAGGGCAAAGGGAAAAAGGGGAACTTCAAGAAGAACAGCAAGCAAGTTGCTGCTCAAGTGAAGAAGCCCAAGTCTGGTCCTAAGCCTGAGACTAAGTGCTTCTACTGCAAAGGGACTGGTCACTGGAAGCGGAACTACCCCAAGTGATTGGCGGATAAGAAGGATGGCAAAGTGAACATAAGTATATTTGATATACATGTTATTGGTGTGTACTTTACTAGTGTTTATAGCAACCCCTCAGTATTTGATACTAGTTCAGTTGCTAAGATTAGTAACTCGAAACGGGAGTTGCAGAATAAACAGAGACTAGTTAAGGGTGAAGTGACGATGTGTGTTGGAAGTGGTTTCAAGATTGATATGATCATCATCGCACACTCCCTATACTTTCGGGATTAGTGTTGAACCTAAATAAGTGTTATTTGGTGTTTGCGTTGAGCATGAATATGATTGGATCATGTTTATTGCAATACAGTTATTCATGTAAGTTAGAGAATAATTGTTGTTCTGTTTACATGAATAAAAGCTTCTATGGTCATACACCCAATGAAAATGGTTTGTTGGATCTCGATCATGGTGATACACATTTTCATAATATTGAAGCCAAAAATGCAAAGTTAATAATGATAGTGCAATTTATTTGTGACACTGTCATTTAAGTCATATTGATGTAAAGCGCATGAAGAAACTCCATGCTGATGGGATTTTGGAATCACTTGATTATGGATCACTTGATGCTTGCGAACCATGTCTCTTGGGCAAGATGACTAAAACGCCGTTCTCCGGAACAATGGAGCAAGCAACAGATTTGTTGGAAATCATACATACTGATGTATGTGGTCCAATGAATATTAAGGCTTGCAGCGGGTATCATTATTTTCTGACCTCCACAGATGATTTGAGCAGATATGGGTATATCTACTTAATGAAATAGAGGTCCAAAACGTTTGAAAAGTTCATATAATTTCAGAGTGAAGTGGAAAATCATCGTAACAAGAAAATAAAGTTTCTACGATCTGGTCGTGGAGAAGAGTATTTGAGTTACGAGTTTGGTCTTCAGTTAAAACAATGTGAAATAGTTTCACTACTCACGCCACCTGGAACACCACAGCATAATGGTGTGTCCGAACGTCGTAACCGTACTTTATTGGATATAGTGCAATCTATGATGTTTCTTACCGATTTACCACTATCGTTTTTTGGGTTTATGCATTAAAGACAGATGCATTCACGTTAAAAAAAGGGGCACCATCTAAGTCCGTTAAGACGACACTATCTGAACTGTGGTTTTGCAAGAAACCAAAGTTGTCGTTTCTTAAAGTTTGGGATTGTGATGCTTATATGAAAAAGTTTCATCCTGATAAGCTCAAACCCAAATTGGAGAAATATGTCTTCATAGGATACCCAAAGGAGACTGTTGGGTACACCTTCTATCACAGATCCGAAGGCAAGACATTCATTGCTAAGAATGGATCCTTTCTAGAGAAGGAGTTTCTCTCGAAAGAAGTGAGTGGGAGGAAAGTAGAACTTGATAAGGTAATTGTACCTTCTCCCTTATTGGAAAGTAGTTCATCATAGAAATCTGTTCCTGTGACTACTACACCAATTAGTGAGGAAGCTAATGATGATGACAATGTAACTTCAGATCAAGTTACTACCGAATCTCGTAGGTTAACCAGAGTGAGATCCGCACTAGAGTGGTACGGTAATCTTGTTCTGGAGGTCATGCTACTTGACCATGACGAACCTACAAACTATGAGGAAGCGATGATGAGCCCAGATTCCGCAAAATGGCTTGAGGCCATGAAATCTGAGATAGGATCCATGTATGAGAACAAAGTATGGACTTTGGTTGACTTGCCCGATGTTCGGCAAGCCATTGAGATTAAATGGATCTTCAAGAGGAAGACAGACGCTGATAGTAGTGTTACTATCTACAAAGCTAAACTTGTCGAAAAAGGTTTTTGACAAAGTTCAAGGGATTGACTACGATGAGATTTTCTCACTCGTATCGATGCTTAAATTCTGTCCGAATCATGTTAGCAATTGCCGCATTTTATGAAATTTGGCAAATGGATAACAAAACTGCAATCCTTAATGGATTTCTTAAAGAAGAGTTGTATATGATGCAACCAGAAGGTTTTGTCAATCCTAAAGGTGTTAATAAAATGTGCAAGCTCCAGCGATCCATCTATGGACTGGTGCAAGCATCTCAGAGTTGGAATATACGCTTTGATGAGTTGATCAAAGCATATAGTTTTATACAGACTTGCGGTGAAGCCTGTATTTACAAGAAAGTGAGTGGGAGCACTACAACATTTTTGATAAGTATATGTGAATGACATATTGTTGATCGGAAATAATGTAGAATTATTCTGCAAAGCATAAAGGAGTGTTTGAAAGGAGTTTTTCAAAGAAAGACCTCGGTGAAGCTGCTTACATATTGAGCATCAAGATCTATAGAGATAGATCAAGACGCTTGATAAGTTTTTTCAATGAGTACATACCTTGACAAGACTTTGAAGTAGTTCAAAATGGAACAGTCAAAGAAAGAGTTCTTTCCTGTGTTACAAGGTGTGAAATTGAGTAAGACTCAAAGCCCGACCACGGCAGAAGATAGAAAGAGAATGAAAGTCATTCACTATGCCTGAGCCATAGATTCTATAAAGTATGCCATGTTGTGTACCAGATCTATTGTATACCCTACACTGTGTTAAGCGACGGAGTACAATAGTGATCTAGGAAGTAGATCACCGGACAACGGTCAAAATTATCCTTGATAAATAAGGATATGTTTCTCGATTATGGACGTAACAAAAAGGTTCATCGTAAAGGGTTACATCGATACAAATTTTTGACACCAATCTGGATGACTCTAAGTCTCGATCTAGATACACATTGAAAGTGGGAGCAATTAGCTAGAGTAGCTCCATGCAGAGCATTGTTGACATAGATATTTGGAAAATACTTACGGATCTGAATATAACAGACCCGTTGACTAAAATTATCTCACAAGGAAAACATGATCACACTTTAGTACTCTTTGGGTGTTAATCACATAGCGATGTGAACTAGATTACTGACTCTAGTAAACCCTTTGGGTGTTGGTCACATATCGATGTGAACTATGGGTGTTAACCACATAAAGATGTGAACTATTGATGTTAGATCACATGGCGATGTGAACTAGATTATTGACTCTAGTGCAAGTGGGAGACTGAAGGAAATATGCCCTAGAGGCAATAATAAAGTTATTATTTATTTCCTTATTTCATTATAAATGTTTATTATTCATGCTAGAATTGTATTAAACGGAAACATAATACTTGTGTGAATACATAGACAAACTAAACGTCACTAGTATGCCTCTACTTGACTAGCTCGTTGATCGAAGATGGTTATGTTTCCTAACCATAGACATGTGTTGTCATTTGATTAACGGGATCACATCATTAGGAGAATGATGTGATTGACATGACCCATTCCATTAGCTTAGCACCCGATCGTTTAGTATGTTGTTATTGCTTTCTTCATGACTTATACATGTTCCTATGACTATGAGATTATGCAACTCCCGTTTGCCGGAGGAACACTTTGTGTGCTACCAAACGTCACAACGTAACTGGGTGATTATAAAGAAGCTCTACAGGTGTCTCCAAAGGTACATGTTGGGTTGGCGTATTTCAAGATTAGGATTTGTCACTCCGATTGTCGGAGAGGTATCTCTGGTCCCTCTCGGTAATGCACATCACTTAAGCCTTGCAAGCATTACAACTAATGAGTTAGTTGCGAGATGATGTATTACGGAACGAGTAAAGAGACTTGCCGGTAACGAGATTGAAATAGGTATTGAGATACCGACGATCGAATCTCGGGCAAGTAACATACCGATGACAAAGGGAACAACGTATGTTGTTATGCGGTCTGGCCGATAAAGATCTTCGTAGAATATGTGGGAGCCAATATGAGCATCCAGGTTCCGCTATTGTTTATTGACTGGAGACGTGTCTCGGTCATGTCTACATTGTTCTCGAACCCGTAGGATCCGCACGCTTAAGGTTTCGATGACAGTTATATTATGAGTTTATGAGTTTTGATGTACCGAAGGATTTCGGAGTCCCGGATGAGATCGGGGACATGACGAGGAGTCTCGAAATGGTCGAGACGTAAAGATCGATATATTGGACGACTATATTCAGACATCGGAAAGGTTCCGAGTGGTTCGGGTATTTTTCGGAGTACCAGGGAGTTACGGGAATACGGGGGAAGAAGTATATGGGCCTTATTGGGCTTTAGGGGAGAGGGAGAGGCAGGCCGCCCCCCCCCCCCATTGACTAGTCCGAATTGGACTAGGGGGAGGGGCGGCGCCCCCTCCTTCCTTCTCTTCCCTCTTCCCCTTCCTTGTCTCCTACTCCTACTACTTGGAAGGACTCCTAGTTGGACTAGGAAAGGGGGAATCCTACTCCCGGTGGGAGTAGGACTCCCCTAGGGCGCGCCATAGAGAGGGCCGGCCCTCCCCTCCTCCACTCCTTTATATACGGGGGCAGGGGGCACCCCATAGACACACAATTTGATCTTCGTGATCGTTCTCTTAGCCGTGTGCGGTGCCCCCCTCCACCATACTCCTCGATAATATTTTAGCGGTGCTTAGGCGAAGCCCTGCGACGGTCGTACATCAAGATCTTCACCACGCCGTCGTGCTAACGCAACTCTTCCCCGACACTTTGCTGGATCGGAGTCCGGGGATCGTCATCGAGTTGAACGTGTGCTAGAACTCGGAGGTGCCGTAGTTTCGGTGCTTGATCGATCGGGTCACGAAGACGTACAACTACATCAACCGCGTTGTCATAACGCTTCCGCTTTCGGTCTACGAGGGTACGTAGACTACACTCTCCCCTTCGTTGCTATGCATCACCATGATCTTGCGTGTGCGTAGGAAATTTCTTGAAATTACTACGTTCCCCAACACAAAGTTGAATAATAATTTTAGTGATTTACTACAGTAGAGTATGATAAGGTTTTTGCAATGGTTTATACTAACTTATCTCACGAGTCCTTGTTGAGTTTTATGTGGATGAAGCTTTTGAGATTTAGGGAGACCGTGATATGAGAGGAATTAAGGAGACACAAAAGCTCAAGCTTGGGGATGCCCAAGGCACCCCAAGATAATATTTCAAGAAGTCTCAAGCGTCTAAGCTTGGGGATGCCCCGGTTGGCATCCCACCTTTCTTCTTCAACAACTATCGGTTAGTATCGGTTGATCCTAAGTTTTTGCTTCTTCACATGATGTTTGCTATTCTTAGATGTCATTTTATTTTGCTTTGCTTGCTGCTTGAATAAAATACCAAGATCTGAAATTATTAAATGTCAGAGAGTCTTCACATAGTTGCATAATTATTCGACTACTCATTGATCTTCACTTATATCTTTCGGAGTAGTTTGTCATATGCTCTAGTGCTTCACTTATATCTTTCTAGAGCACGGTGGTGGTTTTATTTTATAGAAATTAATGAACTCTCGTGCTTCACTTATATTATTTTGAGAGTCTTTAGAACAGCATGGTAGTTTGCTTTGGTTATGAATTTAGTCCTAATATGATGGGCATCCAAGAGGGGTACAATAAAAACTTTCATATAAAGTGCATTGAATACTATGAGAAGTTTGATACTTGATAATTATTTTCAGATATGGAAAAGGTGATATTAGAGTCATGCTAGTTGAGTAGTTGTTAATTTGAGAAATACTTGTGTTGAAGTTTATGATTCCCGTAGCATGCACGTATGGTGAACAGTTATGTGATGAAGTCGGAGCATGATTTATTTATTGATTGCCTTCCTTATGAGTGGCGGTCGGGGACGAGAGATGGTCTTTTCCTACCAATCTATCCCCCTAGGAGCATGCGCGTAGTACTTTGTTTCGATAAGTAATAGATTTTTGCAATAAGTATGTGAGTTCTTTATGACTAATGTTGAGTCAATGGATTATACACACTCTCACCCTCCCACCATTGCTAGCCTCTCTAGTACTGCGCAACTTTCGCCGGTAACATAAACCCACCATATACATTCCTCAAAACAGCCACCATACCTACCTATTATGGCATTTCCATAGCCATTCCGAGATATATTGCCATGCAACTTTCCACCGTTCCGTTTGTTATGACACGCTTCATCATTGTCATATTGCTTTGCATGATCATGTAGTTGACATCGTATTTGTGGCAAAGCCACCGTTCATAATTCTTTCATACATGTCACTCATGAGTCATTGCACATCCCGTTACACCGCCGGAGGCACTCATATAGAATCATATCTTGTTCTAAGTATTGAGTTGTAATTCTTGAGTTGTAAGTAAATAAAAGTGTGATGATCATCATTATTAGAGCATTATCCCAGTGAGGAAAGGATGATGGAGACTACGATTCCCCCATAAGTCGTGATGAGACTCCGGACGAAAATAAATAAATAAAAGAGGTCAAAGAAGCCCAAAAAAAGAGAAAAGAGGCCATAAAAAAGAGAAGGCCCAAAAAATGAGAGAAAAAGAGAGAAGGGACAATGCTACTATCCTTTTACCACACTTGTGCTTCACAGTAGCACCATGATCTTCATGATAGAGAGTCCCCTATGTTGTCACTTTTCATATACTAGTGGGAATCTTTAATTATAGAACTTGGCTTGTATATTCCAATGACGGGCTTCCTCAAATTGCCCTAGGTCTTCATGAGCAAGCGAGTTGGATGCACACCCACTAGTTTCTTTTGTTGAGCTTTCATACATTTATAGCTCTAGTGCATCTGTTGCATGGTAATCCCTACTCACTCACATTGATATCTATTGATGGGCATCTCCATATCCCATTGATACACCTAGTTGATGTGAGACTATCTTCTCCTTTTTGTCTTCTACACAACCACCATTCTATTCCACAGTGCTATGTCCATGGCTCACGCTCATGTATTGCGTGAAGATTGAAAAAGTTTAAGAACATCAAAAGTATGAAACAATTGCTTGGCTTGTCATCGGGGTTGTGCATGATTTAAATACGTTGTGTGGTGAAGATGGAGCATAGCCAGACTATATGATTTTGTAGGGATAGCTTTCTTTGGCCATGATATTTTGAGAAGACATGATTGCTTGGTTAGTATGCTTCAAGTATTATTATTTTTATGTCAATATTAAACTTTTGTCTTGAATCTTATGGATCTGAATATTCTTTCTACAATAAAGAGAACTACATGGATAAATATGTTAGGTAGCATTCCACATCAAAAATTCTGTTTTTATCATTTACCTACTCGAGGACAAGCAGGAATTAAGCTTGGGGATGTTGATATGTCTCCAACGTATTTATAATTTTTTATTGTTCTATGCTATTATATTATCAACCTTGGATGTTTTATATGCTATTTTATATGATTTTTGGGACTAACCTATTAACCCAGAGCCCAGTGCCAGTTTCTGTTTTTTCCTTGTTTTAGAGTATCGCAGAAAAGGAAAATCAAACGGAGTCCAATTGACCTGAAACTTCACGGAACTTATTTTTGGATCACAAGAAGCCCGGGAGACTTGGAGTCCACGTAAGGGAAGCTTCGAGGAGGCCACAAGGTAGGGGGCACGCCCACCCCCCTGGCCGCGCCCTCCACCCTTGTGGGCCCCTCGTGGCCCCCCTGACACACTTCCTCCTCCTATATATCTCCATATAACCTAAAAACATCCGAGAGCACAATAGATCGGGAGTTCTGGCGCCATAAGCCTCCGTAGCCACCGAAAGCCAATGTAGACCCGTTCCGGCACCCTGCCGAGGGGGAATCCCTCTCCGGTGGCCATCTTCATCATCCTGGTGCTCTCCATGATGAGGAGGGAGTAGTTCTCCCTCGGGGCTGAGGGTTTGTACCAGTAGCTATGTGTTTGATCTCTCTCTCTCTCTCTCTCTCGTGTTCTTGAGGTGGTACGATCTTGATGTATCACGAGCTTTGCTATTATATTTGGATCCTATGATGTTTTCTCCCCCCTCTACTCTCTTGTAATGGATTGAGTTTCCCCTTTGAAGTTATCTTATCGGATTGAGTCTTTAAAGATTTGAGAACACTTGATGTATGTCTTGCCATGCGTATCTGTGGTGACAATGGGATACCACGTGATTCACTTGATGTATGTTTTGGTGATCAACTTACGGGTTCCGCCCATGAACCTATGCATAGGGGTTGGCACACGTTTTCGTCGTGATTCTCCGATAGAAACTTTGGGGCACTCTTTGAGGTTCTATGTGTTGGTTGAATAGATGAATCTAAGATTGTGTGATGCATATCATATAATCATACCCACGGATACTTGAGGTGACATTGGAGTATCTAGGTGACATTAGGGTTTTGGTTGATTTGTGTCTTAAGGTGTTATTCTAGTACGAACTCTAGGGCTGTTTGTGACACTTATAGGAATAGCCCAACGGATTGATTGGAAAGAATAACTTTGAGGTGGTTTCGTACCCTACCATAATCTCTTCGTTCGTTCTCCGCTATTAGTGACTTTGGAGTGACTCTTTGTTGCATGTTGAGGGATAGTTATGTGATACAATTATGTTATTATTGTTGAGGGAACTTACACTAGCGAAAGTATGAACCCTAGGCCTTGTTTCAACGCATTGCAATACCGTTTACGCTCACTTTTATCATTAGTTACCTTGCTGTTTTTATAATTTCAGATTACAAATACCTTTATCTACTATCCATATACCACTTGTATCACCATCTCTTCGCCGAACTAGTGCACCTATACAATTTACCATTGTATTGGGTGTGTTGGGGACACAAGAGACTCTTTGTTATTTGGTTGCAGGGTTGCTTGAGAGAGACCATCTTCATTGATAAACCTTAGGTCATCCACTTGAGGGAAATTTGCTACTGTCCTACAAACCTCTGCACTTGGAGGCCCAACAATGTCTACAAGAAGAAGGTTGTGTAGTAGACATCACCTGTTGATCAGGTTTTTCCCCAGCCCAAGCCAGCGCAGAGGCGCAAGCGCAACGCGATCCCCCCCCCCCCAACTTTACTCCCAGTAGAAGTACTCGAATTGCCAAGGCAGATTGTGGCCTGGATTCCGAGATGAAGGCCAAGAAAGTGCTATTGTGGAGGCTCGGACTCCTCGAGGAGGATGGTTCGCTTGACGACTCCACCCTCGCCAAGTACACCCAGCTGTTCGCACGGCCATTAGCGGAAGATGTGGTGCAAGCCTTTGCAGACTACTACGGATGGCAGATTCCCCATGGCGTCACGGAGCTCCTCGACCGTGCGCCCGTGATGCCGGTCATGGTTCCCTCTTAGGGTGGTGTTCTCCCCCCCAACATTTCCATGGATTCTAGTCTCAAGGTCGTTTTCTGGAATGTGCGTGGTTTAAATTCGAAAGCCAGGCGCACGGCGGTCCCTTCCATGATTCTCTCAGTGTCCCCCTCGATTGTGTGTCTTAGCGAAACCAAGCTCGCGGTGGTCTCTGCTCCTATTGTCATTGAGACTCTCGGGCCTCTGTTCAAGGACTTCTTTTTCCTGCCTGCCAACGGCACGCGCGGAGGTATTCTCATTGCTTGGCAGCGTCCGTGATCACCCTCTCTAGGCTGGAGGTTGGTGCCTACCATGAGTCCGCCCTTGTCACACCCCTTGCCCCGGGTCAACAGCACTGGTGGATTACGGCCGTGTATGGACCTCAGGAGGACGATGTCAAGGTGGCCTTTCTTGCTGAGCTCCATGACTTTCGTCTCACTTGTGCGGGCCCATGGATTGCTGGGGGTGACTTCAACATGATCATGTCTTCTTCCGACAAGAACAACGGGCGATTGCACCACCGTTCTATGAGTCGTTTCCGCCGTTTTGTTGCTGACATGGAACTGTGTGACATTTACCTCCATGGCCGTCGTTACACCTAGTCCAACGAGCAAGACAACCCCACCCTCGTGCAGAATGACAGAGTTCTCTCCTAGTTGGGAGGACTTCCAGCCGCAGTGCCTTCTCCGTTGCCTTGCTTAGGCTGCTTCAGACCACGCCCCTCTCCTTCTTGACTGTTGCCGGCATCCTGGCAGCCCCAAGAGATTCCACTTCGAGCGGTTTTGGGTTCACCTCGAAGGCTTTCAGGACACCGTGAACAACGCCTGGAACTGCGAGCCTCCGGATCCGGACCCATTTAAGAGGATCTACCAGCGCCTCAAGCTCACAGCCCGCCGACTCCAAAGTTGGAGTGCACGCTGCATTGGCAACGTCTCTCTTCAGCTTCTGGTTGCACGCGAACTGATTGCTCGCCTCGACGCAGCGCAGGACTTGCGCCCCCTGTCACCTTCGGAGGCCTGGCTACGCCAGAATCTTAAGCTCAAGTACCTGGGCCTGGCATCTCTCGAGAGGTCGATTGCCCGCCAGCACGTGCGCCTCTCTTGGCTCTGGGAAGGCGATACTAGCTCCACCTTCCTTAAGATCCACGCCTCCCAATGCAAGCAGAAGAACCGCATCCTGTAATTGGATGTCGATGGCTTGCTGATTTCTGACGAGGCTGGGATGGGCGAGGCTGCGTTCCAGCATTTTGCTGGCATTCTTGTCTCCTCGGATGAGCGCAACATCACCCTAGCCCTCGATGCTTTCGATGACCGCTCCTTTGATCTCTCTGAGCTGGAGCTTCCTTTCTCTGAGGCCGAGATTTGGGAGGCCGTTAAATCTCTTCCTTCAGGCAAGGCTCCGGGCCCGGACGGCTTCATCCCTGAGTTCTTGCGCGCCTGCTGGGACACTGTTAAGCATGACATCTGCGACGCTTTCGACAAGCTATACCACCTTAATGGCCTGGGCTTTCAGAAGCTTAACGAAGCGCTTGTCACTCTCCTCCCGAAGAAGCCCGACGCCGCCACCCTTGCAGACTATAGGCCTATCAGCCTAATTCACCTCTTGGCCAAGCTTTTCGCCAAGGTGTTGTCACTGCGGCTAGCTCCATGACTTGGGGGCATGGTGTCAACCAACCAGAGTGCATTCATTGTAGGTCGCTGCATTCATGACAATTTCATCCTGGTTCAACAGACTGCCCGCCAGCTGCACAACATGAGGGCTCCTCGCATTCTCCTCAAGCTCGACATTGCGCGCGCCTTCGACTCCGTCTCATGGCCTTTCCTCCTCCAGCTTCTTGGGCACTGTGGCTTTGGCCCAAGGTGGCGCGAGTGGATCTCCATCCTGCTCTCCACGGTGAAAACGTGTGTGCTCATCAATGGCCATCCAGGGCCCCCCATCTGTCACGAAAAAGGTCTCCGGCAGGGTGACCCCATCTCTCCCATGCTCTTCACGCTGGTCATTGACGTGCTCAACTCCCTCCTCCAGCACGCCATCAGGATGGGAGTGATGTGCCGCCTCACCGAGCGTCGGATGGCCTCGAGTATCTCCCTGTATGCCGATGATGTGGTTATCTTCTGCCACCCGGACCCCCACGAGCTTCAGGTCATTCGTGAGCTGCTCCGTGTCTTCGGCGCCGCGACTGGGCTGCACACCAACTTCCGAAAATGCTCCGCCACGCCGATCCATTGCACGGCCGAGTAGGCCGCGCTAGTCGAGGGCACGCTTGCCTGCCTGATCACGCACTTCCCCATCACATACCTTGGCATCCCGCTCTTGACCCAGAAGGTCTCCCCGACGGCCCTTATGCCATTGGTGGAGCGGATGGCGCGCAAACTGGCGACTTGGAGGGCGTCCCTCCTCTCGCGAGGAGAGCGTTTAGCCCTGGTGCATCATGTTCTTGCCGCCATGCCTGTTCACCTGCTTATGGCCATGGCGCTCCGATCCGCTATTCTCAAGAAGATTAACAGGATCATGCGCGACTTTCTCTGGAACGACAAGGCCGATGCCTCTGGTGGAGGCTGCCTTGTTAGTTGGCAAAAAGTGTGCCGCCCCCTGGAGCTGGGTGGGCTTGGCATTCGGGACCTGCAACGCACCGGCGTGGCGCTTCGCGCTAGGTGGCTCTGGCTTCAGGCCACTGATCAGTCCCATCCCTGGCGACACCTACATTCACCCTTTGATCCTGAGGTCCAGGTGATTTTTGATGCTTCCTCTTACTGGATCCTTGGCGATGGGACCTCCTGCTTGTTCTGGAGAGACCGTTGGATCTCGGGTCGCTCGGTCAGCGAGCTTGCGCTGGCCGTCCTCGCCTTGGTCCCCAAGCGCCGGAGGCGTACGACGACCGTTGCGCTGGGCCTCCACAATAGGGCCTGGGTGGGAGATATACAGGGTGCCTTGGGGCCGTCTGCGATGGTTCAATGCGTCGAGCTTTGGCGCGCCCTGCAGCCTGTAACCCAAACTCTCGACCCCGACGTGTTACGCTGGAAGTGGACCAACTCGGGCATCTACACTGCGAATTCCTGCTACCGAGCCATGTTTGCTGGCTCCACCATCATGCCCAACTGGAAACTCATCTGGCGCATGTGGGCCCTGCTGCGGATCCGTGTCTTTGCATGCCTCGCAAGCCATGATCGTTGTTGGTCCGCCGCCCACCTCGCGCGCCACGGCTTACCGCATGACGACCGCTGCATCTTCTGTGACCAAGTGTTCTAAACCCTCAATCACCTTCTCGTACAATGCCCATTCTCCCGGATCATCTAGCATGAGATCTTTGCCTGGTGTCGGCTGCCAATCCCCCCTCCGGACACCGATGATTGCTTCCTTGAGTGGTGGGCTGATTCTACCAGACGGGTTCCAGCGGCCTTGCGGAAAGGTCTCGCCTCCCGCGCCTCACTGCGTGGTCCATCTGGCGCCACCGCAATGCATGCATCTTCGACCACATGCACCCCTCCACTATGCTACTTCTACAGGTCATCAAGGACGACGCTCGGGCATGGGCTTCTGCCGGGGCCAAGGACATTGCAAACTTTATGCCTCCCTGATGTCTAGATAGCTAGGTTGGGGCCGAGCGCCCCCATCTATTCTGCTCATGTACCACTTTTCCACGGTAGCTCTGCGTACGTGGTAGAGTGATACCCATGTAATCATGTCACTCTTGTTTTCTACCTATCAATGGAATGATACGCATCTTGCATATTCGCGAAAAAAAGATCAAATTGTTTCCTATAAACCAGGCCATACATTATCGAACAGGAATAGGAAAAAAACTACAAAGTGAGCTCTGAACATGAATAGCTCAAAATAGTTTTTTTTGTTTCTTACAAAAATAAAAAAGAAACAATCTTGTGCACATGATTAAGTACTATATTTAGTCTTTTAAATCTGTGCAAAGTTATGCATTCCATTGCCATATGGGAAAAGAAAAAGGGAATCAATATACAAAATGCTGCTATTCCAGTCACTCTAACTCGTCTTTCTTGTGAAGACAACACAAACTTATCAAGCATGTTTTCTCAGGAAGAACTGCAGGTACGTAGTATACAACGAGAATGGCGTTTTGGCTCTCGGGAGCGCGCTCCCGTGTGAATAGTAAACAAAAAAAATATAGTAATGTTTTCAAAAACTTTTGAATTTTTTTGTAGATGTTCGTGTTAGTGTCACAAGCATCCTTGAAAATTTTCATGTCAAACCGAGCAGTGTTGTTTCGTCGGTGAAAAACACAAATTTAGGGTGACATTTTAAGGTAACATTTGGTGTTTTTTTTGCACATGCCAAAATATTTAATATTTTCCCCTACAAATTTGTATGTACCATTTGGATGTGACAAAGAACACATAGAATTTTTGTTGGAATATTTTTGATATTTCAAAAAATATTTTCACGCGCAGGAGCGCGCGCTCCCGGGAACACCATCGGATTTCCGGTATACAATCATAGTTAGGGCATCTTCAACGGCAACCCGCAAAAAACCTCCCGCATCCGTACACGGACATGGGGGACCAATCCATGGACATGGATGCGGGAGGCAGCCATCCAACGCCAGCCGCATACATCCGGCCTTCCGGATTTTTTTCTCAGTCCGCACGGTCAATTAGCCGCATGCAAAGGGCACAGAAGTTCAAATGCCCTCTCGACATCCTTTCTAGTTGCTTCTTGTATTTGGGCAAAGTGAGCTTTTTTTAGCTAGCCAACTGGGTTTGAGATAGTGTTGACAAATGTAGCCCATGGAGGATAGATACCATCAACCAGATAGTAGTCCATGTTGTACTCATATCCATTGACAGTATAGTGGTAAGGAGGAGCTTTTCCTTCAGTCAGCCTCGCAAACATATCGATCGTTGCAGCACATTGATGTCATTGTGAGACCCGGGCATGCCAAACAAAACATGCCAAATCCAAAGATCTATGATGCAACTGCTTCAAGAATGATGGTGGGCTTCTTAACATGACCCTGATATTGCCTTTGTAAAGCCTTCGAGCAGTTCTTCCATTTCCAATGCATGCAGTGAAGATATCCAAGCAAACCTGGCCACCCTCTTGCTTCTAAGATTACCAGAAGCCTCTCGGTGTCTGCCACAGTTGCTTCTCTCAGGTACTGAGGTCCGAACACCTAGACCACGGTAGTTGCAAACCTAACCATGGCATCTCCGCATCTGCTCTCAGACATCCATAGGTACTCATCCTATGAATCAGCGATCGTGCCATATACAAGCATCCAGAGTGCGGTCGTGCACTTCTAGTAACCAGAGAAGCCAATCGTTCCCACGACGTCCTTCTTCGGGATGAAGTAGTCATCGTAGGACCGGACGCCATGGTACAAACGATCGAGATGGTCTTGCGCATCCAAAAACACCGGCGAAAATGGTCAGCAAAGAATGCATCGGGGGCAGAGTAGTCGGCCATCAGTGTCAAATGCCCACGTGCCTTGTTGCGTTGAGCACACGATGACCCTTGATCGAGCCCTTGAAATTGAGAACATGCTCCTCCGCACGCTCCACATCTTCAAGGACTGCCTGCATCATCACCGTCTCATCGGAGTACTCCTCGTCCGACGAACCATCGGAGGACTCAACATACTACTCGTATATGTACTCCAAATCAGAATCCATTGCTACAACAAAGAAGGGACAACTGTTTTCAGCTTCGGGGATTCATCCAACAGTTGTCGGGCATGGTAGAGGACGGTACCTGGCGGGGCGGTCGGAGGACAGGGTTGAACGGAGACGGAGGAGAGGCGGCGGGGAGCCCTACTGGATCGCCGGAGGTGACGGGGACGCAGATTTCCGGCAGGAGTGTGGCGTGGTGGCTGGGTGGTGGAGCGGCGGCGACGGGAAGAGAAAAATAAGGAAGAAGAGAAAATGGGGAGGATTGAGTCGTGGGGTCCGGGAGGGGTTTTAGTAGGCCCGAGGTATCGGATTCGTACGTTTCGCGTGTCCGGACTCCCGCAAACCTTCCCCACTTTTATCTTCGTTTTGCAGGAGAAAACGTGTCCGAACCGACTCGTGGACCGATACAGGGCGGCATTGGATGGCTTCCATGGTCATGAAATATTTTTTTCATCCAAGTACATGCAGTATTCATTCCATCATACTCCCTCCATTCCATAATATAGTGCGCCCGTGCTTCCCGAGATCTAAGTTTGACCATAAATTTAACCAACAAGACCGACTGCGGCGGGAGCAAAAATTATGTCACTGAAATCGCTAAAAATTATATCACTGATATTGTGGAATGGAGGGAGTATTACAGTTTACTAAGTCCATCTCCAATACGGACCCTCAAACCACCCGCATTCATTCAGACCGTGTTTTGTCATCCAATGTGGGCTTGTCTCCGTATGCTGGTGGTCCAGGCGTCTTTTCCCCATAAACCAGAAACAACCCATCGGGGGAGGGGTGGGAGGGGGGTCCCGCGCCATTTCCTGCCCAAAGCGGTCAATGTTGCATTCATGCCGACCCAGAGCAGACGTGACCTCTCACTGGAGCCGACATTGAAGCGTGCACCGTCCAAGAGCCTCGCACGTTGCACGTGTCTTTGCTCCGCATTGAAATATCATCCGTCCATCCGCCTACATCTTTTAAACCAGTGGTCTACCGAGGGACCTACTTTGGTGCACCAAGTGACATACATCCGTCCGCATGCTGGCCCACATTAAACACCTCGCATTGGCATCCACCTGCTATTTAAGCATGGTCAAGTGTCGGGCAACAGCTGCACCGCACTCTGCTCTACATCTCGTCTTTGCAGCACGCGCTATGGCCTTGAGCACCAGAGCCCTATGAAACAGCCTCTCCAGCGAGTAGGAGAAGGAACTCTTCAGCATTGCAGCCGGCTGGATGGCAAGCCGAGCCAGCTGGGTAGAGGCTGGCTTGCCGGCAAGCTCTCCGGAGCCGGCACCACCACCATCGCCATTCCAGACCGGCATCACCATGGGTCGTCTAGCCTGTCCAGGCTGTCCTATGCCGCCACCCATCAAATCCGCCGCAAGCGATGGTGGTGCCGCGTCCGGCATGCAGAGAAAAAAGCCATGCTCATGGAGATTGACACGGCGGTGGAGGAATTTTATTGGGGCACCAAAGACAACGTCACCAACTCCGCATCGGTTGCGCCCCGCCGCCGCGATGATGAAGTTGGCACGTTTGCGGCCGCCGGTGACAGCGAGAAAAAGTAGACCATGGGAGAGCCTCCCTCGCTTGGGTCCTAGGAAGGACACCGCCATCGTCTTGTCGGGTTACACAGCCGGCGACTTACCCGTTTCGTGGGGGCGTAGGCCATGGGACCGTCTCCCCTACCCAAAAACCAACCACTGATCTGGTCTTCCCGGAAGCGAAGGCTATTCTACCCCTCCTGTTGAAGCATTTAGCTCCGGGGCTGACGATGGTCAGGTGAGCTTGTTGGCGGACATGGGGAAGACATGTCGTGGGAAACGGGCTCTGCCATGGCTAGCGACCTAGCCTAGTCTGTTAGAGTTTAGTTGAAATATGTCTGAAATGTAAATGTTTTTGGTTCGGTTTATATGGAATACATCTGGTTTGCATGAATTCTGCCCGGATTGTTGAGATCTGCGTTGAAATGTATGCAAGCAGGGTTGAATGTCCGGCTCCCGCAATAATGTCTGTGGACTGTTCCCCACTTGCCCGTGAACTGATATGGTGTCCGGTTTGGGGCAGCGTTGGAGATGTCCTAAGTAATCTTTAAAAAACAAGTAATTGTGTGAACATGAATGTGTGCAAAAATTACATGTGTAGTTTTGGCCTCTTCAAAACATAGTAAATACATTTTTGATATAAATGATATTGTGTTCTCCTGAAGCCCCACGCGGATACTCTACTAGGAATAATGTTGGGGAGAACCAGTGTACTTGAGACTTGATATGTATGCGTCATGAGATATTCTGAAGCACAGAAGATAGGAAGACAAGTCTCGTGTGTACCAGTACTTCTGTGTCAGACGTGTGTAACCCCAAACGGTCCTGGAGAGCATATCTTTCTTTTCTGTTTTTCTTTTGAAATTTTCAACGGAGGGAGAGCATATCAGAACACAACGGAGTTAATGAGTGATGCTTTGCACTTGCACTATAAATAGAAAGACTGTTCATTCCACAAACCATTTTTTTTTCTTCTTTTTTTTGAGGGGAAGAATGAGATTTCATTCATTCAACTATATCAAAACAGTTCACATAGTCTAAGGCAAGGCAAGCAAATCTTGGTAGGACATGTCCCAGCCACCGCTCTCCAAAGTCGGCACCACCGCTATCGCGGGTCTAGGTTGACATCACCATGGGCCATCCCAGCCCGTCCAAGTTGTCCTATGCCGCCACCCACCAAATCCCCCGCGAGCGATGGCGGCACCGCATCAAATAGGCTGAGAAAGAAGCCATGTCATGAAGGTTGATGCGATGATGGAAGAATTTAACTGGGGCACCAAAGACGACGTCACCAACTCCATGTTGGTTGTGCCCCACCACCACGATGACGAAGCCGGCACGTCTGCAGCCACCGCTGGCAATGAGGAAAAGTAGACCATGGGAGACCGCCGCCACTTGGGTCCCAGAAAGGTCAACGCCACCGTCTTGCCGGGTTACACAACCGGTGACTTGCCAGCTTCGCTGGGTCGTATGCGACCGTCTTCCCCAGCTCAAAAACCAACCATTGATCTGGTCTTCCCAGAGGCGGAGGCTATTCTTTCCCTCCCGCTGAAGCATTTAGGTCCGGGACTGACGACGGTCTGGTGAGCTTGTTGGCGGACATGGGAAAGACGTTTCGTGGAAACAGGCTCTGCCACGTTCCGCGAAAGACTCGGTTAGAATAGCCTAGCCTAATTCGCTATAGTTTAGTTGAAATATGTCCGAAATGTAAATGTTTTTGTTCGGTTTATACGAAAAACAACTGGTTTGCATGAATTTCATCCGGTTTGTTGAAATCCGCTTTGAAATGTATGCAGACAGGGTTGAATGTTCGCCTCCCGCATAAATGTCCATGAACTGTTCCACACCAGCCCATGAGTGATGCTTTGCACTTGCACTACAAACAGAAAGACTGTTCATTCCACAAATCATTTTTCTTTTCATCTTTTTTTACGGGGAGAACGAGATTTCATTCATTCAACTATATCAAAACAGTTCACATAGTCTAAGGCAAGGCAAGCAGATCCTGGTAAGACATGCCCCAGCCAGAATGCTAGTCCTGGCCAAAGCTTGAAACAAAGTCGAAGATCTTCAAACTCCATTTATCTCAGTTCTCAGGGTAAATACGCCACAATCTCGACTTCTACCACTTACAAATTGTCAGATTCCAAAATTAAATTACTGAAGCATTATGTGGGTCGTTATGAACTGAGGGAGTGTTTGTTTCCAGGGACTTTTTTGTGTAGGGACTAGAAAAAGTCTCTTTTAAAGACTTTTTACCAAACGGGAGGGACTTTTTAGGGACTGAACTAGGCATTTGAAACTAAATGAAGAAGACTCTCAAGGAGAGTCTTTTGGGGACTTTTTGGGACTTTTTCAACAATGCCCCTTCATGGACCCATTGGCCCGCCACTCCATGGTGTTGTTTGAGTGTTATTTTTCTATATACTAGGGGCAACATGGTCATTTAATAACCTCTAGGAAGGGACTAGGGACTTTTTAGTCTCTGAAAACAAATAGGAAGGGACTTTTTAGGGACTAGGGACTTTTTAATTGGGACTAGAAAAAGTCCTAGGACTAGAGAACCAAACACCACCTGAATGCAACCCATACACACGCGTCAATGCCTCCTCTTCTTCAGTGCCCGACTGCCTGTACATCTTGGCACCGCGCGGCATAGTGCCCAAACTACATTGCTCACGTGGTCCTCCATTTCATTCCAAGAAGAAAATTTGCCATGTCCTTTGCCATGTGCAAGAAGAACACACCTTAGATGCCAGCCTCTCCACAAAATCATGAGAACCAGTCCTCTTCTGTCCTGGCAAATTCTTGAAAAAAAACAGCAAGAGCCAATCCGGTCCAGATTACTGGAACTAGCTCTACGGAAGCAAAGCTCTGGGATTTTCACATTTTGCTTCTCAAAGCTTTGGCTTTAAGAGCATCTACAGCAACACATAGCAAATTCAGACCCTCAAACGCCTGTGGACAATCCTGCGGGCACTGACCGGGCACATCTCATATTCAACATTTCATCGCTAGACAATAGGAGCATAGTTCATCGAAGTTCAACGGCGGACAGTACAAATCCATACTACAAACTACTTAAAATATAGATAACATATAAATAGAGGGAAGGGCGGAGGAAATCACCATTTCCTTGCTGGCCCCTTCCTCATACCACACTTCTGGACCAGAGGATGGTGGACACTACTAGAAAAACGGCTATAGCTAATATGGACATTAATGACGCATCATGTATGTGATGCGCCACTGCTATATAGCAGTGGCTATATAGCAGTGGCGCACCAAATACAGGTACGCCATTATTGATATATTACTAATTGCGCACCTGGTGTGTG
This sequence comes from Triticum aestivum, assembly GCF_018294505.1. Lineage (NCBI taxonomy): Eukaryota > Viridiplantae > Streptophyta > Magnoliopsida > Poales > Poaceae > Triticum > Triticum aestivum. Next base: position 30,686,130 of record NC_057806.1, on the reverse strand, counting down.
GTGCGCCATTACTATTTTTGCAAAAAAAATTGTTAGCAGTGGCGCACCAAGGGATAGTGCGTCATTACTAGTTAACATAGTAATGGCGCACATGTACAAAATGCGTCATTACTATGTGTATGACTGGGTCAAACCTTGGTCAAACTTAGTTGACGCACTTTGCATAAGTGCGCCATTACTATGTCAAACTTAGTAATGGCGCACCTACACAAAGTGCGCCATTACTAAGTTTGACCAAAAGTCATACACATAGTAATGGCGCACTTTGTGAAGGTGCGCCATTACTAACTTTCTTTGCCCCCCTCCCTGACCGCCTTTTCAGTTTTTTTTAAAAGAAAATGATGGAAATGTCAAAAAAATAAAAGAAAATAAATTTCCCATGTGATATGTGGTCTAGTTGTTGGGAAAATTTACAAATATGAATTTCGACTTTATTTGCAAAATCTCTCTGGAATTTAGTAAAAAGAAAAGGAGTGGAGCAGAGGTGCCAGAGCTGCACGCCGGGCGGGAAGGGTCGGCGGCGTTGCCAGTGCTACGTCGACGGGCGTTGGGGAACAACATCCGTCGATGTCGGCGCCGCCTTACTTGAGAAGCGACCTCCTCAAGACGATGCGGAGGGCCACTGATACGTCTTCATCGTATCTACTTTTCCAAACTCTTTCGCCTCTTGTTTTGGACTCTAATTTGCATGATTTGAATGGAACTAACCTGGACTGACAATGTTTTCAGCAGAATTGCTATGGTGTTATTTTTGTGCAGAAATAAAAGTTCTCGGATTGACCTGAAGATTTACGAGGAATTTTTGTGGAATATATAAAAAATACTGGCACAAGAAGTTACCATAGGGGGTCCACCCATAGGCCACAAGCCTTGGGGTCCCCCCGGGGTCGCGCCTAGCAGGCTTGTGGGCCCCCTAGACCTCCTCCAACCCTAACTCCAACTCTATAAGTACCTACTCAGGGAGAAAAAATCAGAGAGAAGGATTCATCGTGTTTTACGATACGGAGCCGCCGTCTCCTCCTGTTCTTCATCAAGAGATCTGGAGTCTGTGTTCAAGGCTCCGGTGAGGGTGGTTCGTCGCCATCATCATCACCAACCTTCCTCCTTCACCAATTTCATGATGCTCACCACCGTGCGTGAGTAATTCCATCATAGGCTTGCTGGACGGTGATGGGTTGGATGAGATTTATCATGTAATCGAGTTAGTTTTGTTAGGGTTTGATCCCTAGTACTGATACGTCTCCGTCATATCTACTTTTCCAAACACTTTTGCCCTTATTTTGGACTCTAACTTGCATGATTTGAATGGAACTAACCAGGACTGACGCTGTTTTCAGCAGAATTACAATGGTGTTATTTATGTGCAGAAACAAACGTTCTCGGAATGACCTGAAACTTCACAGAGCAACTTTTTGGAAAATATAAAAAATACCAACAAAAGATGAAGGCCAGGGGGGCCACCACCTGTCCACGAGGGTGGGGGCGCGCCCCCCTACCTCGTGGGCCCCTGGTGCCTCTCCGACTCCAACTCCAACTCTATATGTTGTGTTTCGGGGAGAAAAAAAATCAAGGAGAAGAATTCATCGTGTTTTACGATACGGAGCCGCCGCCAAGCCCTAAAACCTCTCGGGAGGGCTGATCTGGAGTCCGTTCAGGGCTCCGGAGAGGGGAATCCGTCGCCATCGTCATCATCAACCATCCTCCATCACCAATTTCATGATGCTCACCGCCATGCGTGAGTAATTCCATCATAGGCTTGCTGGACGGTGATGGTTTGGATGGGATCTATCATGTAATCGAGTTAGTTTTGTTAGGGTTTGATCCCTAGTATCCACTATGTTCTGAGATTGATGTTGCTATGACTTTGGTATGCTTAATGCTTGTCACTAGGGCCCGAGTGCCATGATTTCAGATCTGAACCTATTATGTTTTCATCAATATATGAGTGTTCTTGATCCTATCTTGCAAGTCTATAGTCACCTATTATGTGTTATGATCCGTTAACCCCGAAGTGACAATAATCGGGATACTTACCGGTGATGACCGTAGTTTGAGGAGTTCATGTATTCACTATGTGTTAATACTTTGTTCCGGTACTCTATTAAAAGGAGGCCTTAATATCCCTTAGTTTTCGTAAGGACCCCGCTGCCACGGGACGGTAGGACAAAAGATGTCATGCAAGTTCTTTTCCATAAGCACGTATGACTATGTTCGGAATACTTGCCTACATTATATCAATGAACTGGAGCTAGTTCTGTGTCACCCTATGTTATGACTGTTACATGATGAACCGCATCCGGCATAATTCTCCATCACCGATCCATTGCCTACGAGCTTTCCATACATTGTTCTTCGCTTATTTACTTCCCCATTGCTATTGCTATCATCACTACAAAATACCAAAAACATTACTTTTACTACTGTTACCTTTTGTTACCGTTACCACTACTATCATATTACTTTGCTACTAAACACTTTGTTGCAGATACTAAGTTTCCAGGTGTGGTTGAATTGACAACTCAGCTGCTAATACTTGAGAGTATTCTTTGGCTCCCTTGTGTCGAATCAATAAATTTGGGTTGAATACTTTACCCTCGAAAACTGTTGCGATCCCCTATACTTGTGGGTTATCAAGACTATTTTCTGGCGCCGTTGCCGGGGAGCATAGCTCTATTCTTTGAGTCACTTGGGATTTATATCTGCTTATCATTATGAAGAACTTGAAAGATCCAAGAACCAAGATTTATCCCTCAACTACGAGGGGAGGTAAGGAACTGCCATCTAGCTCTGCACTTGATTCACCTTCTGTTTTGAGTAAGCTTGCGACACCTAAAACTGCTTCTGCTATTCGTTCTGATATGTCGCATGTTATTGATGATGCTACTTCTGCTATACATGATACTTATGATGAAACTACTTCTATGCTTGATACTACCGTGCCACTTGGTGAATTTCTTGATGAACAACTTGCTAGGGCTAGAGAGATTGAAAATATTGAATCTGATAATACTGATGAAAGTGATGATGAAGAATCACTTGTTATTCCTGAGGGTTATGTTTTTGATCAAGAAGTCTCTTTAGCTATTTTAGCTTGCAAAGATAGATATGAACTTAAGAGGTTATTAGCTAAATGGAATAAACAATCTCTAAATGCTAGAATGAATCCTGACCCTGCTTTTGCTACTTCACCTATCTGTGTTACCGATAATGATTATGAATTCTCTATTGATCCTGATATAATTACTTTGGTTGAATCTGATCCTTTTCATGGTTATGAATCTGAAACTGTTGTGACACATCTTACTAAATTAAATGATATAGCCACCCTGATGAGAGAACTCGTTACTTTTATATCCTTAAAATATTTCCGTTCTCATTAAAGGGTGATGCTAAGTTATGGTTTAATTCTCTTAATCCTGGTTGTGTGCGTAGTCCCCGGGATATGATTTATTACTTCTCTGCTAAATATTTCCCTGCTCATAAGAAACAAGCTGCTTTAAGGGATATATATAATTTTGTGCAAATTAAAGAAGAGAGTCTCCCACAAGCTTGGGGGAGGCTTCTCCAATTACTAAATGCTTTGCCTGATCATCCTCTTAAGAAAAATGAAATACTTGATATCTTTTATAATGGACTAACAGATGCTTCCAGAGATTACCTGGATAGTTGTGTTGGTTCTGTTTTCAGGGAAAGAACACCGGATGAGGCTGAAATTCTATTGAATAATATGTTGACAAATGAAAATAATTGGACACCTCCGGAGCCAATTCCTGAGCCTATTCCTAAACCAACTCCGAAGAAGAGGGGTATTCTATTTCCCAGTCCTGAAGACATGCAAGAGGCAAAGAAATCTATGAAAGAAAAAGGTATTAAAGCTGAAGATGTTAAGAATTTACCTCCTATTGAAGAAATACACAGTCTTAATTTACCGCATGTTGAAGAAACATATGATCTTGATCCATCACCTATTGAAGAAACTCATGGTACCCAACACAGGTAGTACAGGTAAATTCTCTCTATAGATACGATAAAGCTGAAATCCCATTTACTAAGTTTGCTAGACCATGCTTACATGAGTTCGATAAATTTATGGCTAAGCAAGAAGACTTTAATGCTTATTTTGGTAGACAATTGAAATACAATTAAAATATGCTTGAACACTTGGGTGATTATATGGCTAATGTCAAAGGTGAACTTAAACTTATTAGTAAACATGCTTCTATGGTTACCACTCAAGTAGAACAAGTACTTAAAGCTCAAAATGATTTGCTCAATGAATTGAATAGTAAGGATAATGATAATGATGTTAGAGTGGCTACTAGAACTGGTAGAATGACTCAGGAACCTTTGTATCCTGAAGGCCACCCTAAGAGAATTGAGCAAGATTCTCAGAGAAATAATATAGATGCACCTAGTCCTTCTAAAAGGAAGAAAAAGAAAAATGATAGGACTTTGCATGCTTCTAGTGAACCTATTACTGAAACACCTGAGAATCCAAATGATATTTCTATTTCTGATGCTGAAACTCAATCTGGTAATGAACCTGAAACTAGTAATAATGCTAATGATAATGTTCATGATGATGCTCAACCTAGTAATGATAATGATGTAGAAATTGAACCTGTTGTTGATCTTGATAACCCACAATCAAGAATCAACGTTATGATAAGAAAGACTTTGTTGCTAGGAAACATGGTAAAGAAAGAGAACCATGGGTTCAGAAACCCATGCCTTTTCCTTCCAAACCATCCAAGAAAAAGGATGATGAGGATTTTGAGCGCTTTGCTGAAATGATTAGACCTATCTTTTTGCGTATGCGATTAACTGATATGCTTAAAATGAATCCTTATGCTAAGTATATGAAAGAAATTGTTACAAATAAAAGAAAGATACCGGAAGCTGAAATTTCCACCATGCTTGCTAATTATACTTTTAAGGGTGGAATACCAAAGAAACTTGGAGATCCAGGAGTACCCACTATACCATGCTCCATTAAAAGAAACTATGTTAAAACTGCTTTATGTGATCTTGGAGCCGGTGTTAGTGTTATGCCTCTCTCTTTATATCGTAGACTTGATTTGAATAAGTTGACACCTACTGAAATATCTTTGCAAATGGCTGATAAATCAACTGCTATACCTGTCGGTATTTGTGAGGATGTGCCTGTTGTAGTTGCAAACGTTACTATTTTAACGGACTTTGTTATTCTTGATATTCCCGAGGACGATAGTATGTCTATTATTCTTGGAAGCCCCTTTTTGAATACTGCAGGGGCTGTTATTGATTGCACTAAAGGCAATGTCACTTTTCATGTTAATGGTAATGATCATACAGTACACTTTCCGAGGAAACAACCTCAAGTCCACGGTATCAACTCTATTGGAAAGATTCCATCGATTATTTGGAGGTTTTGAATTTCCTCTTCCTACTATCAAGAAGAAATATGATATTCTTATTATTGGGGATGTGCATATCCCCGTTTAGGTAACATAGTGTTATTTGAAATTTCTCCGGTTCCATGTTATTCGGAATGAGTTCGTTAACAAGACTTGATCAACCTTGTTAGTGGATTCCTTTTGATGAGCATGAGATGGATGAAACTAGAAAAGCACAACCTTCTATACCCCACTTTTACTTTCTGTTATTTATATTAAATAAAATAAAAATAAATATTTTTCTGTCTGTTATCTGATTATCCGTGCAATATAAAAATACCCCGAAAATAAAAGTTCTCCAAATGCCCTGAAATTTAAATATGATTTTTTCTAGAATATTTGAGAATATTTGGCACTGAGAACACGGCAGGGGGGTCAACCACCTGCCCACGAGGGTGGAGGGCGCGCCCTACCCCCTGGGTGTGCCCTCCTGCCTCGTGGGCCCACGGTGGCCCTCCTCCACTTATCCTTTCACCCACACACTCCTTCTTCCTCCCCCAAACACGAATATCCAGCTCAAACCCGAGTCCAAGCTCATTTTGCTACCATTTTTTATCTCCTTGCTCAAAGCACCTCTCACAAAACTGCTTGGGGAGATTGTTCCTTGGTATGTGACTCCTCCATTGGTCCAATTAGTTTTTGTTCTAGTGCTTTATTCATTGCAAATTTTTGCTACCTAGGTGACCATGTTCTTGAGCTTGCATGTCAAATTTATATGGTTCCAAGTAGTTTTGATGCATAATATAGGCTCTGGGCACTTGTAGGAGTAGTTGCTATCAATATTATTGAGTTTGGTTTACTTTTATTTTGAAGTTACTAAAAAATTCAGAATTTTTCGAAGGAAGAAATATGCTTAGGAAAATGTTCCAAGGTGGTTCTTCAAGGAAACAAGGACCCAGCCTTGCAATGCGTGATGCTGATGATGAGCCACCAAGAGACGCTCCAGTGCGTCCTTGTGAATGGCCTTCTAAGGACTTTATGGATCGAGCAGGAATTAAGGAAGAATTTAACGCATATTTGCGTAACGCTGATCTTGTAAGCTTCGAGGAAGAGAAGTGCAGTCAGTATCACAATCTCACTAGTACCTTTGTGAGGAGGTTTGAATTTTCATCTTCACGTAATTCTCCAACTGTCCTGCTTGATCTTTATGAAAATTCTTATACTATGGACTTAGAGGATTTTACCACTGCTTGCAAACTTCCACAATGGGGTAGTATAAGGGATCCTCGCAAATCTGAATTTAGAGATTTTCTTGCTAGCATAACTGTGGGAGAATCTAGGGATATAACACAAGCTACCATAGGGAGCATTCACTTTCCTGCTATACATGATTTTGCTCTCTTCATAGGTAGATGCATTAATGGTAAAGATGAAGCATGTCACATGTGTGTCCCTGACCTCAGTATTCTTAGGAGTGTTGTGTTAGGAGATAAATCTTATAATTTGGGAGCCATTGTTGCACGTAGGTTGCATCTTAATAGATTTAATGGAGATTTCTTTGGAGGAATGTATGCAACCCACATAGCTAATTTTCTTGGTGTAGCCATACGCGAAGATGATATTGAATTACCACCTGCTTACCTAGACTTCAATGCTATGGTTCAACACCAGTTTGTCGAGAGGAATGAATCACCTCTCCAGTATCGACTAAACTTTGACAGACGTCGTGCTGTCCATATTACTCTCCCTGCTCCTGCCTTCTTTGATCATCAGGCAAAAGGAAGATATACTATTACCAGAGAGGAGGCAGATGAGTACGAGAGGAGAGCGGAGGCCGCTCGTCGCCACGCTGCAGCTCAGCAGGCGATAGCCGCTGCATCTCAGTACGACCCCAACTACTATTATGGATATCCGCCAGGCCAGCCGTGGCCATAGACCAACTTAGGCCAAAAACCTAAGCTTGGGGGAGTACGTATTTCCCACCGACATTACATTTATGTTCACACACTTATTGCTAGATGTCGGTGCTCATACTTTTTCATTGTATCATCCATGCTAGTTTATTTTTCTTTTTATGCATTCTTCTTGTGTGTTTAATAAACCTTAAGAAAAACAAAAAAAATTAGTTGTAGCTTTTAGCTAGTTTTAATTTCCATGCTTGTAGTAGTAATTAAAAAGAAAACCCAAAAATATTTCTTGTTCTTCTTTTACTTGTTGGGAGCTCTCCCGTGTAAATAGTTTTATTTCTTTTCTTTTCTTTGGGGGTCGATAGGAGAAGACCATAATTAAATTGTTGAAGTGGCTCTTATATGCATTATTGTTGATCTGACAAAAGAGCCCATATTGCCTTGTCTTCTCTTGTTTATTGAAAGCTTAGTCCAATGCATGTGCACTATTATTATTATTATTCACATCGTTCGGTCATGCAAGTGAAAGGCAATTATAACGATATATGAAGGACTGACTGAGATGAGAAAAGCTGGTATGAACTCGACCTCTTTTGTTTTTGTAAATATGATTAGTTCATCGTTCCTGATTCAGCCTATTATGAATAAACATGTTTGCAATGACAACTGGAGATCATAGTTCCTTGTGCCATGCTTGATTAGCTATGAGTTATAATGGTTTACCTTGCGTGCCAACATGCTATTGAAATGGTTATGATGTGGTATGATAGGGTGGTATCCTCCTCTGAATGATTTAAGTGACTTGACTTTTGGCACATGTTCACGCATGTAGTTGAAACAAAAATCAACATAGCCTTCACGATATTTATGTTCATGGTGGATTATATCCTACTCATGCTTGCATTTGGTGTTGATTAATTTTAATGCATGTTCATGACTGTTGTCGCTCTCTAGCTGGTCGCTTCCTAGTCTTTTGCTAGACTTCACCTGTACTAAGCGGGAATACTGCTTGTGCATCCAATCCCTTAAATCTCAAAGTTATTCCACATGAGTCCACTATACCTACCTATATACGGTATCTACTTGCCGTTCCAAGTAAATTTGTATGTGCCAAACTCTAAACCTTCAAATAAATATCTTGTTTTGTATGCTCGAATAGCTCATGTATCAACTAGGGTTGTCTATATCTTCCATGTTAGGCGGGTTATACAAGAGGAGTGGACTCCGCTCCTTACTCACGAGATAAATGGCTGGTCACCAGGATGCCCAGTCCATACTTTATGCAAACTAAATCAAAATAATTGCAAACAAAACTCCCCCTGGGACTCTTGTTAGTTGGAGGCACTCGTTGTTTTGAGCAAGGCATGGGTTGATGCTTGTTGGTGGAAGGGGGAGTATAAACTTTACCATTCTGTTTGGGAACCGCCTATAATGTGTGTAGCATGGAAGATATCGCCATCTCTTGGTTGTTATGTTGACAATGAAAGTATACTGCTCAAAATATTATTCACCTCTGTTTCAAAACCAAGTTCTGGCACCTCTACAAATCCCTGCTTCCCTCTACGAAGGGCCTATCTATTTACTTTTATGCTGAGTCATCATCCTCTTATTAAAAAGCACCAGTTGGAGAGCACCGCTGTCATTTGCATTCATTAATGTTAGTTTACATTGAGTATGACTTGACTGGATCTCTTTTACCATGAATTACAATGTCTAGTCAGTCCTTGGTCTTTAAAGGTGCTCTGCATTTATGTTTTGCGGTCTCAGAAAGGGCTAGCGAGATACCACCTTGTTATATCATATTATGTTTGTTTTGAGAAAGTGTTGTCATCCGAGATTTATTATTATTGCTCGCTAGTTGATTATGCCATTGATATGAGTAAACTTGAGACCTAAGCATTATTGTGAATGTGGTTAGTTATAATCTTTGCTGAAAACTTGAATGCTGGCTTTACATATTTACAACAACAAGAGCAAACAGAGTTTATAAAAGTTTTTTTTATCACTTTCAGTTTGTCAACTGAATTGCTTGAGGACAAGCAAAGGTTTAAGCTTGGGGGAGTTGATACGTCTCCGTCATATCTACTTTTCCAAACACTTTTGCCCTTGTTTTGAACTCTAACTTGCATGATTTGAATGGAACTAACCCGGACTGACACTGTTTTCAGCAGAATTACCATGGTGTTATTTATGTGCAGAAACAAACGTTCCCCGAATGACCTGAAACTTCACGGAGCAACTTTTTGGAAAATATAAAAAATACCTGCAAAAGATGAAGGCCAGGGGGCCCACCACCTGTCCACGAGGGTGGGGGCGCGCCCCCCTACCTCGTGGCCCCCCTGGCGCCTCTCCGACTCCAACTCCAACTCTATATATTGTGTTTCGGGGAGAGAAAAATCAAGGGGAAGAATTCATTGCGTTTTACGATACGGAGCCGCTGCCAAGCCCTAAAACCTCTCGGGAGGGCTGATCTGGAGTCCGTTCGGGGCTCCGGAGAGGGGAATCCGTCGCTGTCATCATCATCAACCATCCTCCATCACCAATTTCATGATGCTCACCGCCGTGCGTGAGTAATTCTATCATAGGCTTGTTGGACGGTGATGGGTTGGATGGGATCTATCATGTAATCGAGATAGTTTTGTTAGGGTTTGATCCCTAGTATCCACTATGTTCTGAGATTGATGTTGCTATGACTTTGCTATGCTTAATGCTTGTCACTAGGGCCCGAGTGCCATGATTTCAGATCTGAACCTATTATGTTTTCATCAATATATGAGTGTTCTTGATCCTATCTTGCAAGTCTATAGTCACCTATTATGTGTTATGATCCGTTAACCCCGAAGTGACAATAATCGGGATACTTACCGGTGATGACCGTAGTTTGAGGAGTTCATGTATTCACTGTGTGTTAATGCTTTGTTCTAGTACTCTATTAAAAGGATGCCTTAATATCCCTTAGTTTCCGTAAGGACCCCGCTACCACGGGAGGGTAGGACAAAAGATGTCATGCAAGTTCTTTTCCATAAGAACGTATGACTATGTTCGGAATACATGCCTACATTATATCAATGAACTGGAGCTAGTTCTGTGTCACCCTAGGTTATGACTTGTAACACCCTCGATGCGACTATAGCTCCCACGTGTCGAGGCATGACTTAGAGATATAATCGCATTGAAGGCATATGTCGCAAGTTAGGCAATCTTCACAACATCCCATGTAATATGATAATAAAAAGGGAGATAACATAGTTGGCTTACACTCACCACGTCAATCAAGTACATAAATAACATTACATCATCCAAACACTCATGGCCCGACTACGGCGCCAAAATAAAAGAGAACCCAACATGCGACACGGTCCCAATCACCCCCAACTGGGCACCACTACTGATCATCGGGAAAGGAAACATAGTATCGTTGAGAGTCTTCGTCGAACTCCCACTTGAGCTCATATGCGTCTCCTGGAGCGGAATCATCAGGCCCTGCATCTGGTGTAATAGTAATCTGTGAGCCACAGGGACTCAGCAATCTCGCACCCTCGCGATCAAGACTATTTAAGCTTATAGGTAAGGCAAGGCAAAATATGAGTGGAGCTGCAGCAAGCGACTAGCAAGTAAGGTGGCTAACTTATTCACAAAGGAGAGCGAGAAGAGGAGGCAAAGCGCGAGCGAGAGACTAGAGAGCAACCTGCGCAAACATTACTCCAACACCGTGTCCACTTCCCGGACTCCGCCGAGAAGAGGCCATCACGGTAACACACTCGGTTGATTCATTTTAATTAAGTTAAGGTTCAAGTTATCTACAACCGGACATTAACAAATTCCCATCTGCCCATAACCGCGGGCACGGCTTTCGAAAGTTCAATCCCTGCAGGGGAGTCCCAACTTAGCCCATGACAAGCTCTCACGGTCAACGAAGGAATAGACCTCCTCCCAAGACGTTCCGATCAGACTCGATATCTCTGTAACTCAAGACACTTCGATAGGTTAAAACAAGACCAGCAACACCGCCCGAATGTGCCGACAAATCCCGATAGGAGCTGCACATATCTCTTTCTCAGGGCACACTCAGATAAGCAATCCGTACAACTAAAACCAGCCCTCGAGTTTCCCCGAGGTGGCGCTGCAAGGGGCTCTAGTTTGGACCAACACTCAGAGGAGCACTGGCCCGGGGGGGTTAAAATAAGATGACCCTTGAGTCTGCAGAGCCCAAGGGAAAGAAAAGGCTAGGTGGCAAATGGTAAGACCAAAGTTGGGCATTGCTGGAAAAGCTTTACTCAAGGCGAACTATCAAGGGGTTCCCATTATAACCCAACCGCGTAAGGAACACAAAATCCGGGAACATAACACCGATATGACGGAAACTAGGGTGGCAAGAGTGGAACAAAACACTAGGCGAGAGGCCAAGCCTTCCACCCTTTACCAAGTATATAGATGCATTAAGATAACATGGCAACATAATGATATCCCAACAAGTAAATAAAAGATGTTCCAACAAGGAACGGCCTCCAATCTTCACCTGCAACTAGCAACGCTATAAGAGGGGCTGAGCAAAGCGGTAACATAGCCAATCAACGGTTTGCTAGGACAATGGTGGGTTAGAGGTTTGACATGGCAATTTGGGAGGCTTGCAAGCAAGTGGTAGGCATCGTAGCATTGGCATAGCAAAAGAGCGAGCAAACTAGCATAGCAAAGATAGTAGTGATTTTGAGGGTATGATCATCTTGCCTGCACAGTTGTCAGAGTTGACTGGATCCTCAAAAGCAAACTCAACAGGCTCCTTGTTAGCGAACTCGTCTCTCGGCTCTACCCAAACAAGACAAACAAACAACAAGGACACAATCAACCACGTACAAACTCAATCAACACGATGCAAAGATGATATGCTATGCGGGATGCGATGCGGGATGCCAAATGCAAGATATGACAGGAAATGCATGAACCTGGCCTCAACTTGGAATTCCAAGGGTGCCACTAGAAATATGAGATGAAATCGCTTGAAAACGATATAAAGAACGCCAAAATCGGAGTTACGGTTTGGAAATGGCAAGCGATTCAAAAATGACACCGGTCTGCGATTTACAGCAAGTAGGCATCTAAATGCAACGAAATAAACATGCTACAGCTCCCAAACATGACAACAAAATACATGGCAGGGAAGCATTCAAGATGCTTAACAAAAGTCTAGCGCGGAGCTACGGCCAATTCATCGATTAACAGGTTCAAACAAGCATGGCAAAAACGCAAATGGTAAAACAGATCTCAGACTTAGTGAAATTAACACTTGTATGGAATTTCAGATCATATAGCCCTCTTCGGAGCAACAAAACAACATGCTACAGGACCTGAACATGACAAAGAAAGACATGGCATGGAGCTACTCAACAAGCTTAACAAAAGTCCCTTAGTGAGCTTGAGCCAAAAGGGATCACAAAATATACTAACAAGCACACGAACATGGCAAAAACATAATCAGTTTTCAGACTTGGTGAAAAGTGGGACATGCTGAAACATAACTCACGAAGGCATGTTTACGAGCTCGATGCACTCACCATGGTACAAGTCATGGCAAGACAAGCATACAGCCATGAAGAAGGCACAAAACACAAGCTATACATGGCAAGAACAATAGCATAGCATGCACGGATCAACTACAATAACATCGGCAAAATCGCAAACAAGTTGACGATCTGCCCAGATTTGCAACGAAGCAAAAGTATAGCTCGATTGACTCAAGCTAGGGTGCTCCATAATTGCAAACAAAGACATGGATGGATAGAGCACTACAATATTAACAAAACTCCCTTACTGATCATCCTCAAAAGAGGCACTGATCACTAGGAAACAACATGAACATCTGGCATCGTGAGATAAACAATCCCAGGACTTAGTGAAATCTCTAAGTCCCTGAAAACAGAATTAGCAAGTGTACCACTTTGCAAGCTTGCACAAGACACCACATACATCCTAAAAATACATGGGTTGCACCTCTGAAAAGATGACAAAACCCTTAACAAAACATATGAAGAACTCACGGGCATAGCATGCACACATTAATCATGGCAAAAATGACAAAAGTGCTAAACGGAGTAGCAGATCTGACAATTAACTCAAGTAGCCCTCTTCTAACAGCATTTCAGGCATCAAGATGAGCTTAAATGAAAATGATGCAATGGAATGAAATGATGTACTCTCTGAGATGAACATTTTGATATGCTATATACCCAAATCGGAGCTACGGATGCAAAGTTACGGAGCCGCGAACAGGAGCATATGAAGTAAAAATTCTGGGACTTAGCAAAAAAACGACCTAGGGTTAGGATTTCAGATCTGAGATCCGGGCACGGATTACGAAGTTCATCGGGGATCCCACCGGAGCTGACCCGGAGCTCGCCGGAGTGGGTTCGCCGGACGGGGAAGAGGGAGGCGAGGCCGGGGCGGCTCCGGCCGGCGCGGTGGCGGCGGCGCAGCGCGGAGGCGGCGGCGGCAGCGGCGGGCGGAGGCGGCGGCAGCGGCGGCGCGTGGAGGCGGCAGCGGCGGCGGCGCGGCACGGAGGCGGCGGCGCGTGGAGGCGGCTTTACCCGGCGGCGGGGCGAGGCTAGATGGGCCCCGGGGGCCGGCCACGGGCCTCCCGGGCCTGGCGGCGGGGTGGAACGGCGGCGGAGGCGGGCCAATGGTGGCGTGCCACGTGGCGGCGGCGGGCGGACCGGACGTGTCCGTCGGTGGCGGATGTGTCCGGCGGCGGCGGATCTGGAATTTAGGGTTAGGGACGAGGGGAGACCCGGGATTTGGAATGGGGGTGTTTAAATAGGCATAGAGGGAGCTAGGAGAGTCCAAATGAGGTGTGGTTTTCGGCCACGCGATCGTGATCGAACGCTCTAGAGCATGGAGCAGAGTTTGGTGGGTTTTGGGCCAAATTGGAGGGGTTTTGGGCTGCAACACACACGAGGCCTTTTCGGTCCCTCGGTTAACCGTTGGAGTATCAAACGAAGTCCAAATGGTACGAAACTTGATAGGTGGTCTACTGATAGTAAACCAAGGCCGCTTGGCTAGTCTCGGCCCACTCCGGAAATGTTTAATCCCCACACACGAAAAAAAGCTAGAAATGACCACCAGAGGAGAACGAAGCGCCGGAATGCAAAACGGACAACGGGGAAAATGCTCGAATGCCTGAGACAAACACGTATGCAAATGCAATGCACATGATGACATGATATGAGATGCATGACAACGATAACAACACACGGAGACAAAACCCAAACCCAAGGAAATAAATATAACTTAACGCCGGAAACGGCAAGAGTTGGAGTACAAATTGGGAAAGTTACATCCGGGGTGTTACATGATTGTTACATGATGAACCGCATCCAGCATAATTCTCCATCACCGATCCATTGCCTACGAGCTTTCCATACATTGTTCTTCGCTTATTTACTTCCCCGTTGCTATTGCTATCATCACTACAAAATACCAAAAACATTACTTTTACTACTGTTACCTTTTGTTACCGTTACCACTACTATCATATTACTTTGCTACTAAACATTTTGCTGCAAGTACCCACTATGTTTTGAGATTGATGTTGCTATGACTTTGCTATGCTTAATGCTTGTCACTAGGGCCCAAGTGCCATGATTTCAGATTTGAACCTATTATGTTTTCATGAATATATGTGAGTTCTTGATCCTATCTTGCAAGTTGTAGAAACCTATTACGAGTTATGATCCGCATACCCCAAGGTGACAATAATTGGGATTCTTTCTCGTGATTATCGTAGTTTGAGGAGTTCATGTATTCACTAAGTGCTAATGCATGCTTTGTTCTGGTTCTCTATTAAAAGGAGGCCTTAATCCCTTAGTTTCCATTAGGACCCCGCTGCCACGGGAGGGTACGACAAAAGATGTCATGCAAGTTAACCATAAGCACGTATGACTATATACAGAATACATGTCTACATTATATTGATGAATTGGAGCTAGTTCTCTGTCACCCTAGGTTATGACTGCTACATGATGAATATCATCCAACACAATTATCATTGTCGATTCATTGCCTACGAGATTTTCACATATTGATCATTGATAAGTTACTTTCATGGCTACTGCTGTCAAAATCACTACAAACTGCTACTGTTACTTTTGCCACTATTACCTTCACTTTCATACTACTTTGCTACTAAAAAAATCATTGCAGATATTAAGTCTTTCAGGTGTTGTTGAATTCAAAACTCAGCTGCTAATACTCGCGAATATTCTTTCGCTTCCCTTGTGTCGAATCAATAAATTTGGGTTGAATACTCTACCCTCGAAAACTGCTGCGATCCCCTATACTTGTGGGTTATTAGACACCACCTCCACATTGATGCTCGAGCCGACGAATTTTGTACCAAATCCACCGCTGCTTTCGTCACCGGCCATTGGATCGAAGGGAAGAGGACCGAAAGTGGAGTGGGTAGAGATGGGAGTGAAGTGGAGTTCAGATTGACCGATGTCTAGAGTTTTTCGGATGAGAATATTTATGGGGCATGGGTGGGCCAGGCTGGGCCAAACCAATGTGGCGGACACACCCGGGTTGCCTCATATCTGTTGGAAATATGCCCTAGAGGCAATAATAAAATGGTTATTATTATATTTCCTTGTTCATGATAATCGTCTATTGTTCATGCTATAATTGTGTTATCCGGAAATCGTAATACATGTGTGAATACATAGACGACAACACGTCCCTAGTGAGCCTCTAGTTGACTAGCTCGTTGATCAAAAGATAGTCATGGTTTCCTGACTATGGACATTGGATGTCATTGATAACGGGATCACATCATTAGGAGAATGATGTGATGGACAAGACCCAATCCTAAGCATAGCTTAAAGATCGTGTAATTCGTTTGCTAGAGCTTTTCTAAATGTCAAGTATCATTTCCTTAGACCATGAGATTGTGCAACTCCCGGATACCGTAGGAGTGCTTTGGGTGAGCCAAACGTCACAACGTAACTGGGTGACTATAAAGGTAGACTACGGGTATCTCCGAAAGTGTCTATTGGGTTGGCACGAATCAAGACTGGGATTTGTCACTCCGTATGACGGAGAGGTATCTCTGGGCCCACTCGGTAATGCATCACCATAATGAGCTCAATGTGACCAAGTGGTTGATCACGGGATCATGCATTACGGTACGAGTAAAGTGACTTGCCGGTAACGAGATTGAACGAGGTATTGGGATACCGACGATCGAGTCTCGGGCAAGTAACGTACCGATTGACAAAGGGAATTGTATACGGGATTGATTGAATCCTCGACATCGTGGTTCATCCGATGAGATCATCGAGGAGCATGTGGGAGCCAACATGGGTATCCATATCCCGCTGTTGGTTATTGACCGGAGAGTCGTCTCGGTCATGTCTGCGTGTCTCCCGAACCCGTAGGGTCTACACACTTAAGGTTCGGTGATGCTAGGGTTGTTGAGATATTAGTATACGGTAACCCGAAAGTTGTTCGGAGTCCCGGATGAGATCCCGGACGTCACGAGGAGTTCCGGAATGGTCCGGAGGTGAAGATTTATATATAGGAAGTCAAGTTTCGGCCATCGAGAAAGTTTTGGGGGTAATCGGTATTGTACCGGGACCACCGGAAGGGTCCCGGGGGTCCACCAGGTGGGGCCACCTATCCCGGAGGGCCCCATGGGCTGAAGTGGGAGGGGAACCAGCCCCTAGTGGGCTGGTGCGCCCCCCTTGGGCCTCCCCTGCGCCTAGGGTTGGAAACCCTAGGGGTGGGGGGTGCCCCACTTGGCTTGGGGGGCACTCCACCCCCCCTTGGAGATCCCATCTCCTAGGGCCGGCGCCCTCCTAGGGTTCCTATATATAGTGGGGGGAGGGAGGGCAGCCGCACACTAGCCCCTGGCGCCTCCCTCTCTCTCACGTGACACCTCTCCCTCTCGCTAAGCTTGGCGAAGCCCTGCCGAGATCGCCGTTGCTTCCAACACGCCGTCGTGATGCTGGATCTCCATCAACCTCTCCTTCCCCCTTGCTGGATCAAGTTGGAGGAGACTTCTTCCCAACCGTACGTGTGTTGAACGCGGAGATGTCGTCCGTTCGGCGCAAGGTCATCGGTGATTTGGATCACGACGAGTATGACTCCATCAACCCCGTTCTCTTGACGCTTCCGCTCGCGATCTACAAGGGTATGTAGATGCACTCCCCTCTCCCTCGTTGCTGGATGACTCCATATATTGATCTTGGTGATGCGTAGAAAATCTGAAAATTCTGCTACGTTCCCCAACAGTGGCATCATGAGCTAGGTCTATGCGTAGTTTCTATGCACGAGTAGAACACAAAGCAGTTGTGGGTGTCGATATTGTCAATTTACTTGCCATTACTAGTCTTATCTTGATTCGGCGGCATCGTGGGATGAAGCGGCCCGGACCGACCTTACACGTACGCTTACGTGAGACTGGTTCCACCAACTGACATGCACTAGTTGCATAATGTGGCTAGCGGGTGTCTGTCTCTCCCACTTTAGTCGGATCGGATTCGATGAAAAGGGTCCTTGTGAAGGGTAAATAGAAATTGGCATGTCACGTTGTGGTTTTGGCGTAGGTAAGAAACGTTCTTGCTAGAAACCTATAGCAGCCACGTAAAAACTTGCAACAACAATTAGAGGACGTCTAACTTGTTTTTGCAGCATGTGCCGTGTGATGTGATATGTCCAAAAGGATGTGATGAATGATATATGTGATGTATGAGATTGATCATGTTCTTGTAATAGGAATCATGACTTGCATGTCGATGAGTATGACAACCGGAGGAGCCATAGGAGTTGTCTTAATTTATTTATGACCTGCGTGTCAACATAAACGTCATGTAATTACTTTACTTTATTGCTAAAGCGTTAGCCATAGTAGTAGAAGTAATAGATGACGAGACAACTTCAAGAAGACACGATGATGGAGATCATGGTGTCATACAGGTGACAACGATGATCATGGAGCCCCGAAGATGGAGATCAAAAGGAGCAAATGATATTGGCCATATCATGTCACTATTTGATTGCATGTGATGTTTATCATGTTTTACATCTTATTTGCTTAGAACGACGGTAGCTTAAATAAGATGATCCCTCGTAATAATTTCAAGAAAGTGTTCCCCCTAACTGTGCACCGTTGCGAAGGTTCGTTGTTTCGAAGCACCACGTGATGATCGGGTGTGATAGGTTCCAACGTTCGAATACAACGGGTGTAAGCCAGATTTACACACGCAATACACTTAGGTTGACTTGACGATCCTAGCATGTACAAACATGGCCTCGGAACACGGAAGACCGAAAGGTTGAGCATGAGTCGTATAGAAGATACAATCAACATGAAGATGTTCACCGATGTTGACTAGTCTGTCTCAGGTGATGATCGGACACGGCCTAGTTGACTCGGATCATGTTTCACTTAGATGAATAGAGGGATGTCTATTTGAGTGGGAGTTCATTGAATAATTTGATTAGATGAACTTAATTATCATGAACTTATTCTAAAATCTTTACAATATGTCTTGTAGATCAAATGGCCCATGTTGTCCTCAACTTCAACACGTTCCTAGAGAAAACCAAGCTGAAAGATGATGGCAGCAACTATACGGACTGGGTCCGGAACCTGAGGATCATCCTCATAGCTGCCAAGAAAGATTATGTCCTAGAAGCACCGCTAGGTGACGCACCCATCCCAAAGAACCAAGACGTTATGAACGCTTGGCAGTCACGTGCTGATGATTACTCCCTCGTTCAGTGCGGCATGCTTTACAGCTTAGAACCGGGGCTCCAAAAGCGTTTTGAGCAACACGGAGCATATGAGATGTTCGAAGAGCTGAAAATGGTTTTCCAAGCTCATGCCCGGGTCGAGAGATATGAAGTCTCCGACAAGTTCTTCAGTTGTAAGATGGAGGAAAATAGTTCTGTCAGTGAGCACATACTCAAGATTTCTGGGTTGCATAACCGCTTGACTCAGCTGGGAGTTAATCTCCCGGATGACGCGGTCATTGACAGAATCCTTCAGTCACTTCCACCGAGCTACAAGAGCTTTGTGATGAACTTCAATATGCAGGGGATTGAAAAGACCATTCCTGAGGTATATTCAATGCTGAAATCAGCGGAGGTGGAAATCAAAAGGGAACATCAAGTGTTGATGGTGAATAAAACCACTAAGTTCAAGAAAGGCAAGGGTAAAAAGAACTTCAAGAAGGACGGCAAGGGAGTTGCCGCGCCCGGTAAGCAAGCTGCCGGGAAGAAGTCAAAGAATGGATCCAAGCCTGAGACTGAGTGTTTTTATTGCAAGGGAAGTGGTCACTGGAAGCGGAACTGCCCCCAAATACTTAGCGGACAAGAAGGCCGGCAACACTAAAGGTATATGTGATATACATGTAATTGATGTGTACCTTACTAGTACTTGTAGTAGCTCCTGGGTATTTGATACCGGTGCGGTTGCTCACATTTGTAACTCAAAGCAGGAGCTGCGGAATAAGCGGAGACTGGCGAAGGACGAGGTGACGATGCGCATCGGGAATGGTTCCAAGGTCGATGTGATCGCCGTCGGCACGCTACCTCTACATTTACCTACGGGATTAGTTTTAAACCTCAATAATTGTTATTTAGTGCCAGCTTTGAGCATGAACATTGTATCAGGATCTCGTTTAATTCGAGATGGCTACTCATTTAAATCCGAGAATATGGCTGTTCTATTTATATGAGAGATATGTTTTATGGTCATGCTCCGCTGGTGAATGGTTTATTCTTAATGAATCTCGAGCGTAATGTTACACATATTCATAGTGTGAATACCAAAAGATGTAAGGTTGATAATGATAGTCCCACATACTTGTGGCACTGCCGCCTTGGTCACATAGGTGTCAAACGCATGAAGAAGCTCCATGCGGATGGACTTTTGGAGTCTCTTGATTACGAATCATTTGACACGTGCGAACCATGCCTCATGGGTAAAATGACCAAGACTCCGTTCTCAGGAACAATGGAGCGAACAACCAACTTATTGGAAATCATACATACTAATGTGTGCGGTCCAATGAGCGTTGAGGCTCGCGGTGGCTATCGTTATGTTCTCACCCTCACTGATGACTTGAGTAGATATGGGTATGTCTAATTAATGAAACACAAGTCTGAGACCTTTTAAAAGTTCAAGGAATTTCAGAGTGAGGTTGAGAATCAACGTGACAGAAAAATCAAGTTCTTGCGATCAGATCATGGGGGAGAATACTTGAGTCACGAATTTGGCACACACTTAAGGAAATGTGGAATAGTTTCACAACTCACGCCGCCTGGAACACCTCAGCGTAATGGTGTGTCCGAACATCGTAATCGCACTCTATTGGATATGGTGCGATCTATGATGTCTCTTACCGATCTACCGCTGTCATTTTGGGGCTATGCTTTAGAGACTGCCGCATTCACTTTAAATAGGGCTCCGTCGAAATTCATTGAGACAACACCGTATGAATTATGGTTTGGGAAGAAACCTAGGCTGTCGTTTCTAAAAATTTGGGGATGTGATGCTTATGTCAAGAAACTTCAACCTGAAAAGCTCGAACCCAAATTGGAAAATGCGTCTTCATAGGATACCCTAAGGAAACTATTGGGTATACCTTCTACCTCAGATCCGAAGGCAAGATCTTTGTTGCCAAGAATGGATCCTTTATAGAGAAAGAGTTTCTCTCGAAAGAAGTAAGTGGGAGGAAAGTAGAACTTGATGAAGTATTACCTCTTGAACCGGAAAGTGGCGCAACTCAAGAAAATGTTCCTGAGGTGCCTACACCGACTAGAGAGGAAGTTAATGATGATGATCATGAAACTTCAGATCAAGTTGCTACTAAACTTCATAGGTCCACAAGGACACGTTCCGCACCAGAGTGGTATGGCAACCCGGTCTTGGAAATCATGTTGTTAGACAACGGTGAACCTTCGAACTATGAAGAAGCGATGGCGGGCCCAGATTCCGACAAATGGCTGGAAGCCATGAAATCCGAGATATGATCCATGTAAGAAAACGAAGTATGGACTTTGACTGACTTGCCCGATGATCGGCGAGCCATAGAAAATAAATGGATCTTTAAGAAGAAGACAGACACGGATGGTAATGTGGCCATCTATAAAGCTCGGCTTGTCGCTAAGGGTTATCGACAAGTTCAAGGGGTTGACTACGATGAGACTTTCTCACCCGTAGCGAAGCTGAAGTCCGTCCGAATCATGTTAGCAATTGCCGCATTCTATGATTACGCGATATGGCAAATGGACGTCAAAACGGCATTCCTTAATGGTTTCCTTAAGGAAGAATTGTATATGATGCAGCCGGAAGGTTTTGTCGATCCTAAGAGTGCTGACAAGGTGTGCAAGCTCCAACGCTCGATCTATGGGCTGGGGCAAGCATCTCGGAGTTGGAACATTCGTTTTGATGATATGATCAAAGCGTTTGGGTTTACGCAGACTTATGGAGAAGTCTGCATTTACAAGAAAGTGAGTGGGAGCTCTGTAGCATTTCTCATATTGTATGTGGATGACATACTGTTGATGGGAAATGAAATAGAATTCTTGGAAAGCATAAAGGCCTACTTGAATAAGTGTTTTTCAATGAAGGATCTTGGAGAAGCTGCTTACATATTAGGGATCAAGATCTATAGAGATAGATCGAGACGCCTCATTGGTCTTTCATAGAGTACGTACCTTGACAAGATATTGAAGAAGTTCAATATGGATCAGTCAAAGAAGGGGTTCTTGCCTCTATTGCAAGGTACGAGATTGAGCATGGCTCAATTCCCGACCACGGCAGAAGATAGAGAAAAGATGAGTGTCGTCCCCCATGCCTCGGCCATAGGGTCTATCATGTATGCTATGCTATGTACCAGACCTGATGTAAACCTTGCCATAAGTTTGGTAGGAAGGTACCAAAGTAATCCCGGCATGGAACACTGGACAGCGGTCAAGAATATCCTGAAGTACCTGAAGAGGACTAAGGATATGTTTCTCGTTTATGGAGGTGACGAAGAGCTCATCGTAAAGGGTTACGTCGATGCTAGCTTCGACACAGATTTGGATGACTCTAAGTCACAAACCGGATACGTGTATATTTTGAATGGTGGAGCAGTAAGCTGGTGCAGTTGCAAGCAAAGCCTTGTGGCTGTTGGGTTTCGTAGTAATTTCAAAAAAATTCCTATGCTCACGCAAGATCATAGTGATGCATAGCAACGAGAGGGGGAGAGTGTGATCTACGTACCCTTGTAGATCGACAACGGAAGCGTTTGGTTGATGTAGTCGTACGTCTCCACGGCCCGACCGATCAAGCACCAAAACTACGGCACCTCCGAGTTCTAGCACACGTTCAGCTCGATGATGATCCCCGGACTCCGATCCAGCAAAGTGTCGGGGAAGAGTTCCGTCAGCATGACAGCGTGGTGACGATCTTGATGTACTACTGCAGCAGGGCTTCGCCTAAGCACCGCTACAATATTATCGAGGACTATGGTGGAAGGGGGCACCGCACACGGCTAAGAATATGATCACGTGGATCAACTTGTGTCTCTCTGGGGTGCCCCTGCCTCCGTATATAAAGGCTCAAGGGGGGGTGCGGCCGGCCTAGGAGAGGCGCGCCAGGAAGAGTCCTACTCCCTCTGGGAGTAGGATTCCCCCCCCCCCAATCCTAGTTGGAATAGGATTCGCGGAGGGGGGAAAAGAGAGAGGGGGGCCGGCCCCCTCTCCTTGTCCTATTCGGACCAAGGGAGGGGAGGGGCGCGCGGCCCATCTTGGGCTGCCCCTTCTCTTTTCCACTAAGGCCCACTTAGGCCCATATAGCTCCCGGGGGGTTCCGGTAACCTCCCGGTACTCCGGTAAAATCCCGATTTCACCCGGAACACTTCCGATATCCAAACATAGGCTTCCAATATATCAATCTTTATGTCTCGACCATTTCGAGACTCCTCGTCATGTCCGTGATCACATCCGGGACTCCGAACAACCTTCGGTACATCAAAATGCATAAACTCATAATATAACTGTCATCGTAACCTTAAGCGTGCGGACCCTACGGGTTCGAGAACAATGTAGACATGACCGAGACACGTCTCCGGTCAATAACCAATAGCGGAACCTGGATGCTCATATTGGCTCCTACATATTCTACGAAGATCTTTTATCGGTCAGACCGCATAACAACATACGTTGTTCCCTTTGTCATCGGTATGTTACTTGCCCGAGATTCGATCGTCGGTATCCCATACCTAGTTCAATCTCGTTACCGGCAAGTCTCTTTACTCGTTCTGTAATACATCATCCCGCAACTAACTCATTAGTTGCAATGCTTGCAAGGCTTAAGTGATGTGCATTACCGAGAGGGCCCAGAGATACCTCTCCGACAATCGGAGTGACAAATCCTAATCTCGAAATACGCCAACCCAACATGTACCTTTGGAGACACCTGTAGAGCTCCTTTATAATCACCCAGTTACGTTGTGACGTTTGGTAGCACACAAAGTGTTCCTCTGGCAAACGGGAGTTGCATAATCTCATAGTCATAGGAACATGTATAAGTCATGAAGAAAGCAATAGCAACATACTAAACGATCGGGTGCTAAGCTAATGGAATGGGTCATGTCAATCAGATCATTCAACTAATGATGTGATCCTGTTAATCAAATGACAACTCTTTGTCCATGGTTAGGAAACATAACCATCTTTGATTAACAAGCTAGTCTAGTAGAGGCATACTAGTGACACTCTGTTTGTCTATGTATTCACACATGTATTATGTTTCCGGTTAATACAATTCTAGCATGAATAATAAACTTTTATCATGATATAAGGAAATAAATAATAACTTTATTATTGCCTCTAGGGCATATTTCCTTCAGTCTCCCACTTGCACTAGAGTCAATAATCTAGATTACACAGTAATGATTCTAACACCCATGGAGCCTTGGTGCTGATCATGTTTTGCTCGTGGAAGAGGCTTAGTCAACGGGTCTGCAACATTCAGATCCGTATGTATCTTGCAAATCTCTATGTCTCCCACCTGGACTAGATCCCGGATGGAATTGAAGCGTCTCTTGATGTGCTTGGTTCTCTTGTGAAATCTGGATTCCTTCGCCAAGGCAATTGCACCAGTATTGTCACAAAAGATTTTCATTGGACCCGATGCACTAGGTACGACACCTAGATCGGATATGAACTCCTTCATCCAGACTCCTTCATTTGCTGCTTCCGAAGCAGCTATGTATTCCGCTTCACACGTAGATCCCGCCACGACGCTTTGTTTAGAACTGCACCAACTGACAGCTCCACCGTTTAATGTAAACACGTATCCGGTTTGCGATTTAGAATCGTCCGGATCAGTGTCAAAGCTTGCATCAACGTAACCGTTTACGATGAGCTCTTTGTCACCTCCATATACGAGAAACATATCCTTAGTCCTTTTCAGGTACTTCAGGATGTTCTTGACCGCTGTCCAGTGATCCACTCCTGGATTACTTTGGTACCTCCCTGCTAGACTTATAGCAAGGCACACATCAGGTCTGGTACACAGCATTGCATACATGATAGAGCCTATGGCTGAAGCATAGGGAACATCTTTCATCTTCTCTCTATCTTCTGCAGTGGTCGGGCATTGAGTCTGACTCAACTTCACACCTTGTAACACAGGCAAGAACCCTTTCTTTGCTTGATCCATTTTGAACTTCTTCAAAATCTTGTCAAGGTATGTGCTTTGTGAAAGTCCAATTAAACGTCTTGATCTATCTCTATAGATCTTTATGCCTAATATGTAAGCAGCTTCACCGAGGTCTTTCATTGAAAAACTCTTATTCAAGTATCCCTTTATGCTATCCAGAAATTCTATATCATTTCCAATCAGTAATATGTCATCCACATATAATATCAGAAATGCTACAGAGCTCCCACTCACTTTCTTGTAAATACAGGCTTCTCCAAAAGTCTGTATAAAACCAAATGCTTTGATCACACTATCAAAGCGTTTATTCCAACTCCGAGAGGCTTGCACCAGTCCATAAATGGATCGCTGGAGCTTGCACACTTTGTTAGCTCCCTTTGGATCGACAAAACCTTCTGGTTGCATCATATACAACTCTTCTTCCAGAAATCCATTCAGGAATGCAGTTTTGACATCCATCTGCCAAATTTCATAATCATAAAATGCGGCAATTGCTAACATGATTCGGACAGACTTAAGCATCGCTACGGGTGAGAAGGTCTCATCGTAGTCAATCCCTTGAACTTGCCGAAACCCTTTTGCGACAAGTCGAGCTTTGTAGACAGTAATATTACCGTCGGCGTCAGTCTTCTTCTTGAAGATCCATTTATTCTCAATTGCTTGCCGATCATTGGGCAAGTCAACCAAAGTCCATACTTTGTTCTCATACATGGATCCCATCTCAGATTTCATGGCTTCAAGCCATTTTGCGGAATCTGGGCTCACCATCGCTTCTTCATAGTTCGTAGGTTCATCATGATCTAGTAGCATGACTTCCAGAACAGGATTACCGTACCACTCTGGTGCGGATCTTACTCTGGTTGATCTACGAGGTTCAGTAGTATCTTGTTCTGAAGTTTCATGATCATTATCATTAGCTTCCTCACTAATTGGTGTAGGTGTCACAGAAACAGTTTTCTGTGATGCACTACTTTCCAATAAGGGAGCAGGTACAGTTACCTCGTCAAGTTCTACTTTCCTCCCACTCACTTCTTTCGAGAGAAACTCCTTCTCTAGAAAGTTTCCGAACTTAGCAACAAAAGTCTTGCCTTCGGATCTGTGATAGAAGGTGTATCCAATAGTCTCCTTTGGATATCCTATGAAGACACATTTCTCCGATTTGGGTTCGAGCTTATCAGGTTGAAGCTTTTTCACATAAGCATCGCAGCCCCAAACTTTCAGAAACGACAACTTTGGTTTCTTGCCAAACCATAGTTCATAAGGCGTCGTCTCAACGGATTTTGATGGTGCCCTATTTAACGTGAATGCGGCCGTCTCCAAAGCATAACCCCAAAACGATAGCGGTAAATCAGTAAGAGACATCATAGATCGCACCATATCTAGTAAAGTACGATTACGACGTTCGGACACACCATTACGCTGTGGTGTTCCGGGTGGCGTGAGTTGCGAAACTATTCCGCATTGTTTCAAATGTACACCAAACTCGTAACTCAAATATTCTCCTCCACGATCAGATCGTAGAAACTTTATTTTCTTGTTACGATGATTTTCAACTTCACTCTGAAATTCTTTGAACTTTTCAAATGTTTCAGACTTATGTTTCATTAAGTAGATATACCCATATCTGCTTAAGTCATCTGTGAAGGTGAGAAAATAACGATATCCGCCACGAGCCTCAATATTCATCGGACCACATACATCTGTATGTATGATTTCCAACAAATCTGTTGCTCTCTCCATAGTACCGGAGAACGGCGTTTTAGTCATCTTGCCCATGAGGCACGGTTCGCAAGTACCAAGTGATTCATAATCAAGTGGTTCCAAAAGTCCATCAGTATGGAGTTTCTTCATGCGCTTTACACCGATATGACCTAAACGGCAGTGCCACAAATAAGTTGCACTATCATTATCAACTCTGCATCTTTTGGCTTCAACATTATGAATATGTGTGTTACTACTATCGAGATTCAATAAGAATAGACCACTCTTCAAGGGTGCATGACCATAAAAGATATTACTCATATAAATAGAACAACCATTATTCTCTGATTTAAATGAATAACCGTCTCGCATCAAACAAGATCCAGATATAATGTTCATGCTTAACGCTGGCACCAAATAACAATTATTTAGGTCTAATATTAATCCCGAAGGTAGATGTAGAGGTAGCGTGCCGACCGCGATCACATCGACTTTGGAACCGTTTCCCACGCGCATCGTCACCTCGTCCTTAGCCAATCTTCGCTTAATCCGTAGTCCCTGTTTCGAGTTGCAAATATTAGCAACAGAACCAGTATCAAATACCCAGGTGCTACTGCGAGCATTAGTAAGGTACACATCAATAACATGTATATCACATATACCTTTGTTCACCTTGCCATCCTTCTTATCCGCCAAATACTTGGGGCAGTTCCGCTTCCAGTGACCAGTCTGCTTGCAGTAGAAGCACTCAGTTTCAGGCTTAGGTCCAGACTTGGGTTTCTTCTCTTGAGCAGCAACTTGCTTGTTGTTCTTCTTGAAGTTCCCCTTCTTCTTCCCTTTGCCCTTTTTCTTGAAACTAGTGGTCTTGTTGACCATCAACACTTGATGCTCCTTTTTGATTTCTACCTCCGCAGCTTTCAGCATTGCGAAGAGCTCGGGAATAGTCTTATTCATCCCTTGCATATTATAGTTCATCACGAAGCTCTTGTAGCTTGGTGGCAGTGATTGGAGAATTCTGTCAATGACGCAATCATCTGGAAGATTAACTCCCATTTGAATCAAGTGATTATTATACCCAGACATTTTGAGTATATGCTCACTGACAGAACTGTTCTCCTCCATCTTGCAGCTATAGAACTTATTGGAGACTTCATATCTCTCAATCCGGGCATTTGCTTGAAATATTAACTTCAACTCCTGGAACATCTCATATGCTCCATGACGTTCAAAACGTCGTTGAAGTCCCGGTTCTAAGCCGTAAAGCATGGCACACTGAACTATCGAGTAGTCATCAGCTTTGCTCTGCCAGACGTTCACAACATCTGGTGTTGCTCCAGCAGCAGGCCTGGCACCCAGCGGTGCTTCCAGGACGTAATTCTTCTGTGCAGCAATGAGGATAATCCTCAAGTTACGGACCCAGTCCGTGTAATTGCTACCATCATCTTTCAACTTTGCTTTCTCAAGGAACGCATTAAAATTCAACGGAACAACAGCACGGGCCATTTATCTACAATCATACATAAACAAGCAAGATACTATCAGGTACTAAGTTCATGATAAATTTAGGTTCAATTAATCATATTACTTAAAGAACTCCCACTTAGATAGATATCCCTCTAATCCTCTAAGTGATTACGTGATCCAAATCAACTAAACCATGTCCGATCATCACGTGAGATGGAGTAGTTTCATTGGTGAACATCACTATGTTGATCATATCTACTATATGATTCACGCTCGACCTTTCGGTCTCCGTGTTCCGAGGCCATATCTGTATATGCTTGGCTCGTCAAGTATAACCTGAGTATTCCGCGTGTGCAACTGTTTTGCACCCGTTGTATTTGAACGTAGAGCCTATCACACCCGATCATCACGTGGTGTCTCAGCACGAAGAACTTTCGCAACGGTGCATACTCAGGGAGAACACTTCTTGATAATTTAGTGAGAGATCATCTTATAATGCTACCGTCAATCAAAGCAAGATAAGATGCATAAAAGATAAACATCACATGCAATCAATATAAGTGATATGATATGGCCATCATCATCTTGTGCTTGTGATCTCCATCTCCGAAGCACCGTCATGATCACCATCGTCACCGGCGCGACACCTTGATCTCCATCGTAGCATCGTTGTCGTCTCGCCAATCTTATGCTTCCACGACTATCGCTACCGCTTAGTGATAAAGTAAAGCATTACAGCGCGATTGCATTGCATACAATAAAGCGACAACCATATGGCTCCTGCCAGTTGCCGATAACTCGGTTACAAAACATGATCATCTCATACAATAAAATTTAGCATCATGTCTTGACCATATCACATCACAACATGCCCTGCAAAAACAAGTTAGACGTCCTCTACTTTGTTGTTGCATGTTTTACGTGGCTGCTACGGGCTTAAGCAAGAACCAATCTTACCTACGCATCAAAAACCAAAATGATAGTTTGTCAAGTTGTTGCTGTTTTAACCTTCACAAGGACCGGGCGTAGCCACACTCAGTTCAACTAAAGTTGGAGAAACTGTCACCCGCAAGCCACCTATGTGCAAAGCACGTCGGGAGAACCGGTCTCGCGTAAGCGTACGTGTAATGTCGGTCCGGGCCGCTTCGTCCAACAATACCGCCGAACCAAAGTATGACATGCTGGTAAGCAGTATGACTTATATCGCCCACAACTCACTTGTGTTCTAGTCGTGCATATAACATCAACATATAAAACCTAGGCTCGGATGCCACTGTTGGGTTTCGTAGTAATTTCAAAAAAATTCCTACGCTCACGCAAGATCATAGTGATGCATAGAAACGAGAGGGGGAGAGTGTGATCTACGTACCCTTGTAGATCGACAATGGAAGCATTTGGTTGATGTAGTCGTACGTCTCCACGGCCCGACCAATCAAGCACCGAAACTACGGCACCTCCGAGTTCTAGCACACATTCAGCTCGATGACGATCCCCGGACTCCGATCCAGCAAAGTGTCGGGGAAGAGTTCCGTCAGCACGACGGCGTGGTGACGATCTTGATGTACTACTGCAGTAGGGCTTCGCCTAAGCACCGCTACAATATTATCGAGGACTATGGTGGAAGGGGGCACCGCACACGGCTAAGAATATGATCACGTGGATCAACTTGTGTCTCTCTGGGGTGCCCCTGCCTCCGTATATAAAGGCTCAAGGGGGGGGTGCGGCCGGCCTAGGAGAGGCGCGCCAGGAGGAGTCCTACTCCCTCTGGGAGTAGGATTCCCCCCCCCCCAATCCTAGTTGGAATAGGATTCGCGGAGGGGGGAAAAGAGAGAGGGGGGCCGGCCCCCTCTCCTTGTCCTATTCGGACCAAGGGAGGGGAGGGGCGCGCGGCCCATCTTGGGCTGCCCCTTCTCTTTTCCACTAAGGCCCACTTAGGCCCATATAGCTCCCGGGGGGTTCCGGTAACCTCCCGGTACTCCGGTAAAATCCCGATTTCACCCGGAACACTTCCGATATCCAAACATAGGCTTCCAATATATCAATCTTTATGTCTCGACCATTTCGAGACTCCTCGTCATGTCCGTGATCACATCCGGGACTCCGAACAACCTTCGGTACATCAAAATGTATAAACTCATAATATAACTGTCATCGTAACCTTAAGCGTGCGGACCCTACGGGTTCGAGAACAATGTAGACATGACCGAGACACGTCTCCGGTCAATAACCAATAGCGGAACCTGGATGCTCATATTGGCTCCTACATATTCTACGAAGATCTTTTATCGGTCAGACCGCATAACAACATACGTTGTTCCCTTTGTCATCGGTATGTTACTTGCCCGAGATTCGATCGTCGGTATCCCATACCTAGTTCAATCTCGTTACCGGCAAGTCTCTTTACTCGTTCTGTAATACATCATCCCGCAACTAACTCATTAGTTGCAATGCTTGCAAGGCTTAAGTGATGTGCATTACCGAGAGGGCCCAGAGATACCTCTCCGACAATCGGAGTGACAAATCCTAATCTCGAAATACGCCAACCCAACATGTACCTTTGGAGACACCTGTAGAGCTCCTTTATAATCACCCAGTTACGTTGTGACGTTTGGTAGCACACAAAGTGTTCCTCTGGCAAACGGGAGTTGCATAATCTCATAGTCATAGGAACATGTATAAGTCATGAAGAAAGCAATAGCAACATACTAAACGATCGGGTGCTAAGCTAATGGAATGGGTCATGTCAATCAGATCATTCAACTAATGATGTGATCCTGTTAATCAAATGACAACTCTTTGTCCATGGTTAGGAAACATAACCATCTTTGATTAACAAGCTAGTCTAGTAGAGGCATACTAGTGACACTCTGTTTGTCTATGTATTCACACATGTATTATGTTTCCGGTTAATACAATTCTAGCATGAATAATAAACTTTTATCATGATATAAGGAAATAAATAATAACTTTATTATTGCCTCTAGGGCATATTTCCTTCAGTCTCCCACTTGCACTAGAGTCAATAATCTAGATTACACAGTAATGATTCTAACACCCATGGAGCCTTGGTGCTGATCATGTTTTGCTCGTGGAAGAGGCTTAGTCAACGGGTCTG
Organism: Triticum aestivum; assembly: GCF_018294505.1. Lineage (NCBI taxonomy): Eukaryota > Viridiplantae > Streptophyta > Magnoliopsida > Poales > Poaceae > Triticum > Triticum aestivum. The sequence continues at coordinate 30,654,861 of NC_057806.1, read as the reverse complement.
CAACATTCAGATCCGTATGTATCTTGCAAATCTCTATGTCTCCCACCTGGACTAGATCCCGGATGGAATTGAAGCGTCTCTTGATGTGCTTGGTTCTCTTGTGAAATCTGGATTCCTTCGCCAAGGCAATTGCACCAGTATTGTCACAAAAGATTTTCATTGGACCCGATGCACTAGGTACGACACCTAGATCGGATATGAACTCCTTCATCCAGACTCCTTCATTTGCTGCTTCCGAAGCAGCTATGTATTCCGCTTCACACGTAGATCCCGCCACGACGCTTTGTTTAGAACTGCACCAACTGACAGCTCCACCGTTTAATGTAAACACGTATCCGGTTTGCGATTTAGAATCGTCCGGATCAGTGTCAAAGCTTGCATCAACGTAACCGTTTACGATGAGCTCTTTGTCACCTCCATATACGAGAAACATATCCTTAGTCCTTTTCAGGTACTTCAGGATGTTCTTGACCGCTGTCCAGTGATCCACTCCTGGATTACTTTGGTACCTCCCTGCTAGACTTATAGCAAGGCACACATCAGGTCTGGTACACAGCATTGCATACATGATAGAGCCTATGGCTGAAGCATAGGGAACATCTTTCATCTTCTCTCTATCTTCTGCAGTGGTCGGGCATTGAGTCCGACTCAACTTCACACCTTGTAACACAGGCAAGAACCCTTTCTTTGCTTGATCCATTTTGAACTTCTTCAAAATCTTGTCAAGGTATGTGCTTTGTGAAAGTCCAATTAAACGTCTTGATCTATCTCTATAGATCTTTATGCCTAATATGTAAGCAGCTTCACCGAGGTCTTTCATTGAAAAACTCTTATTCAAGTATCCCTTTATGCTATCCAGAAATTCTATATCATTTCCAATCAGTAATATGTCATCCACATATAATATCAGAAATGCTACAGAGCTCCCACTCACTTTCTTGTAAATACAGGCTTCTCCAAAAGTCTGTATAAAACCAAATGCTTTGATCACACTATCAAAGCGTTTATTCCAACTCCGAGAGGCTTGCACCAGTCCATAAATGGATCGCTGGAGCTTGCACACTTTGTTAGCTCCCTTTGGATCGACAAAACCTTCCGGTTGCATCATATACAACTCTTCTTCCAGAAATCCATTCAGGAATGCAGTTTTGACATCCATCTGCCAAATTTCATAATCATAAAATGCGGCAATTGCTAACATGATTCGGACAGACTTAAGCATCGCTACGGGTGAGAAGGTCTCATCGTAGTCAATCCCTTGAACTTGCCGAAACCCTTTTGCGACAAGTCGAGCTTTGTAGACAGTAATATTACCGTCGGCGTCAGTCTTCTTCTTGAAGATCCATTTATTCTCAATTGCTTGCCGATCATTGGGCAAGTCAACCAAAGTCCATACTTTGTTCTCATACATGGATCCCATCTCAGATTTCATGGCTTCAAGCCATTTTGCGGAATCTGGGCTCACCATCGCTTCTTCATAGTTCGTAGGTTCATCATGATCTAGTAGCATGACTTCCAGAACAGGATTACCGTACCACTCTGGTGCGGATCTTACTCTGGTTGATCTACGAGGTTCAGTAGTATCTTGTTCTGAAGTTTCATGATCATTATCATTAGCTTCCTCACTAATTGGTGTAGGTGTCACAGAAACAGTTTTCTGTGATGCACTACTTTCCAATAAGGGAGCAGGTACAGTTACCTCGTCAAGTTCTACTTTCCTCCCACTCACTTCTTTCGAGAGAAACTCCTTCTCTAGAAAGTTTCCGAACTTAGCAACAAAAGTCTTGCCTTCGGATCTGTGATAGAAGGTGTATCCAATAGTCTCCTTTGGATATCCTATGAAGACACATTTCTCCGATTTGGGTTCGAGCTTATCAGGTTGAAGCTTTTTCACATAAGCATCGCAGCCCCAAACTTTCAGAAACGACAACTTTGGTTTCTTGCCAAACCATAGTTCATAAGGCGTCGTCTCAACGGATTTTGATGGTGCCCTATTTAACGTGAATGCGGCCGTCTCCAAAGCATAACCCCAAAACGATAGCGGTAAATCAGTAAGAGACATCATAGATCGCACCATATCTAGTAAAGTACGATTACGACGTTCGGACACACCATTACGCTGTGGTGTTCCGGGTGGCGTGAGTTGCGAAACTATTCCGCATTGTTTCAAATGTACACCAAACTCGTAACTCAAATATTCTCCTCCACGATCAGATCGTAGAAACTTTATTTTCTTGTTACGATGATTTTCAACTTCACTCTGAAATTCTTTGAACTTTTCAAATGTCTCAGACTTATGTTTCATTAAGTAGATATACCCATATCTGCTTAAGTCATCTGTGAAGGTGAGAAAATAACGATATCCGCCACGAGCCTCAATATTCATCGGACCACATACATCTGTATGTATGATTTCCAACAAATCTGTTGCTCTCTCCATAGTACCGGAGAACGGCGTTTTAGTCATCTTGCCCATGAGGCACGGTTCGCAAGTACCAAGTGATTCATAATCAAGTGGTTCCAAAAGTCCATCAGTATGGAGTTTCTTCATGCGCTTTACACCGATATGACCTAAACGGCAGTGCCACAAATAAGTTGCACTATCATTATCAACTCTGCATCTTTTGGTTTCAACATTATGAATATGTGTGTTACTACTATCGAGATTCAATAAGAATAGACCACTCTTCAAGGGTGCATGACCATAAAAGATATTACTCATATAAATAGAACAACCATTATTCTCTGATTTAAATGAATAACCGTCTCGCATCAAACAAGATCCAGATATAATGTTCATGCTTAACGCTGGCACCAAATAACAATTATTTAGGTCTAATATTAATCCCGAAGGTAGATGTAGAGGTAGCGTGCCGACTGCGATCACATCGACTTTGGAACCGTTTCCCACGCGCATCGTCACCTCGTCCTTAGCCAATCTTCGCTTAATCCGTAGTCCCTGTTTCGAGTTGCAAATATTAGCAACAGAACCAGTATCAAATACCCAGGTGCTACTGCGAGCATTAGTAAGGTACACATCAATAACATGTATATCACATATACCTTTGTTCACCTTGCCATCCTTCTTATCCGCCAAATACTTGGGGCAGTTCCGCTTCCAGTGACCAGTCTGCTTGCAGTAGAAGCACTCAGTTTCAGGCTTAGGTCCAGACTTGGGTTTCTTCTCTTGAGCAGCAACTTGCTTGCTGTTCTTCTTGAAGTTCCCCTTCTTCTTCCCTTTGCCCTTTTTCTTGAAACTAGTGGTCTTGTTGACCATCAACACTTGATGCTCCTTTTTGATTTCTACCTCCGCAGCTTTCAGCATTGCGAAGAGCTCGGGAATAGTCTTATTCATCCCTTGCATATTATAGTTCATCACGAAGCTCTTGTAGCTTGGTGGCAGTGATTGGAGAATTCTGTCAATGACGCAATCATCTGGAAGATTAACTCCCATTTGAATCAAGTGATTATTATACCCAGACATTTTGAGTATATGCTCACTGACAGAACTGTTCTCCTCCATCTTGCAGCTATAGAACTTATTGGAGACTTCATATCTCTCAATCCGGGCATTTGCTTGAAATATTAACTTCAACTCCTGGAACATCTCATATGCTCCATGACGTTCAAAACGTCGTTGAAGTCCCGGTTCTAAGCCGTAAAGCATGGCACACTGAACTATCGAGTAGTCATCAGCTTTGCTCTGCCAGACGTTCACAACATCTGGTGTTGCTCCAGCAGCAGGCCTGGCACCCAGCGGTGCTTCCAGGACGTAATTCTTCTGTGCAGCAATGAGGATAATCCTCAAGTTACGGACCCAGTCCGTGTAATTGCTACCATCATCTTTCAACTTTGCTTTCTCAAGGAACGCATTAAAATTCAACGGAACAACAGCACGGGCCATTTATCTACAATCATACATAAACAAGCAAGATACTATCAGGTACTAAGTTCATGATAAATTTAGGTTCAATTAATCATATTACTTAAAGAACTCCCACTTAGATAGATATCCCTCTAATCCTCTAAGTGATTACGTGATCCAAATCAACTAAACCATGTCCGATCATCACGTGAGATGGAGTAGTTTCATTGGTGAACATCACTATGTTGATCATATCTACTATATGATTCACGCTCGACCTTTCGGTCTCCGTGTTCCGAGGCCATATCTGTATATGCTTGGCTCGTCAAGTATAACCTGAGTATTCCGCGTGTGCAACTGTTTTGCACCCGTTGTATTTGAACGTAGAGCCTATCACACCCGATCATCACGTGGTGTCTCAGCACGAAGAACTTTCGCAACGGTGCATACTCAGGGAGAACACTTCTTGATAATTTAGTGAGAGATCATCTTATAATGCTACCGTCAATCAAAGCAAGATAAGATGCATAAAAGATAAACATCACATGCAATCAATATAAGTGATATGATATGGCCATCATCATCTTGTGCTTGTGATCTCCATCTCCGAAGCACCGTCATGATCACCATCGTCACCGGCGCGACACCTTGATCTCCATCGTAGCATCGTTGTCGTCTCGCCAATCTTATGCTTCCACGACTATCGCTACCGCTTAGTGATAAAGTAAAGCATTACAGCGCGATTGCATTGCATACAATAAAGCGACAACCATATGGCTCCTGCCAGTTGCCGATAACTCGGTTACAAAACATGATCATCTCATACAATAAAATTTAGCATCATGTCTTGACCATATCACATCACAACATGCCCTGCAAAAACAAGTTAGATGTCCTCTACTTTGTTGTTGCATGTTTTACGTGGCTGCTACGGGCTTAAGCAAGAACCAATCTTACCTACGCATCAAAAACCACAACGATAGTTTGTCAAGTTGGTGCTGTTTTAACCTTCGCAAGGACCGGGCGTAGCCACACTCAGTTCAACTAAAGTTGGAGAAACTGTCACCCGCAAGCCACCTATGTGCAAAGCACGTCGGGAGAACCGGTCTCGCGTAAGCGTACGCGTAATGTCGGTCCGGGCCGCTTCGTCCAACAATACCGCCGAACCAAAGTATGACATGCTGGTAAGCAGTATGACTTATATCGCCCACAACTCACTTGTGTTCTACTCGTGCATATAACATCAACATATAAAACCTAGGCTCGGATGCCACTGTTGGGTTTCGTAGTAATTTCAAAAAAATTCCTACGCTCACGCAAGATCATGGTGATGCATAGCAACGAGAGGGGAGAGTGTGATCTACGTACCCTTGTAGATCGACAACGGAAGCGTTTGGTTGATGTAGTCGTACGTCTCCACGGCCCGACCGATCAAGCACCGAAACTACGGCACCTCCGAGTTCTAGCACACGTTCAGCTCGATGACGATCCCCGGACTCCGATCCAGCAAAGTGTCGGGGAAGAGTTCCGTCAGCACGACGGCGTGGTGACGATCTTGATGTACTACTGCAGCAGGGCTTCGCCTAAGCACCGCTACAATATTATCGAGGACTATGGTGGAAGGGGGCACCGCACACGGCTAAGAATATGATCACGTGGATCAACTTGTGTTCTCTGGGGTGCCCCTGCCTCCGTATATAAAGGCTCAAGGGGGGGGTGCGGCCGGCCTAGGAGAGGCGCGCCAGGAGGAGTCCTACTCCCTCTGGGAGTAGGATTCCCCCCCCCCCCAATCCTAGTTGGAATAGGATTCGCGGAGGGGGGAAAAGAGAGAGGGGGGCCGGCCCCCTCTCCTTGTCCTATTCGGACCAAGGGAGGGGAGGGGCGCGCGGCCCATCTTGGGCTGCCCCTTCTCTTTTCCACTAAGGCCCACTTAGGCCCATATAGCTCCCGGGGGGTTCCGGTAACCTCCCGGTACTCCGGTAAAATCCCGATTTCACCCGGAACACTTCCGATATCCAAACATAGGCTTCCAATATATCAATCTTTATGTCTCGACCATTTCGAGACTCCTCGTCATGTCCGTGATCACATCCGGGACTCCGAACAACCTTCGGTACATCAAAATGCATAAACTCATAATATAACTGTCATCGTAACCTTAAGCGTGCGGACCCTACGGGTTCGAGAACAATGTAGACATGACCGAGACACGTCTCCGGTCAATAACCAATAGCGGAACCTGGATGCTCATATTGGCTCCTACATATTCTACGAAGATCTTTTATCGGTCAGACCGCATAACAACATACGTTGTTCCCTTTGTCATCGGTATGTTACTTGCCCGAGATTCGATCGTCGGTATCCCATACCTAGTTCAATCTCGTTACCGGCAAGTCTCTTTACTCGTTCTGTAATACATCATCCCGCAACTAACTCATTAGTTGCAATGCTTGCAAGGCTTAAGTGATGTGCATTACCGAGAGGGCCCAGAGATACCTCTCCGACAATCGGAGTGACAAATCCTAATCTCGAAATACGCCAACCCAACATGTACCTTTGGAGACACCTGTAGAGCTCCTTTATAATCACCCAGTTACGTTGTGACGTTTGGTAGCACACAAAGTGTTCCTCTGGCAAACGGGAGTTGCATAATCTCATAGTCATAGGAACATGTATAAGTCATGAAGAAAGCAATAGCAACATACTAAACGATCGGGTGCTAAGCTAATGGAATGGGTCATGTCAATCAGATCATTCAACTAATGATGTGATCATGTTAATCAAATGACAACTCTTTGTCCATGGTTAGGAAACATAACCATCTTTGATTAACAAGCTAGTCTAGTAGAGGCATACTAGCGACACTCTGTTTGTCTATGTATTCACACATGTATTATGTTTCCGGTTAATACAATTCTAGCATGAATAATAAACTTTTATCATGATATAAGGAAATAAATAATAACTTTATTATTGCCTCTAGGGCATATTTCCTTCAGTCTCCCACTTGCACTAGAGTCAATAATCTAGATTACATAGTAATGATTCTAACACCCATGGAGCCTTGGTGCTGATCATGTTTTGCTCGTGGAAGAGGCTTAGTCAACGGGTCTGCAACATTCAGATCCGTATGTATCTTGCAAATCTCTATGTCTCCCACCTGGACTAGATCCCGAATGGAATTGAAGCGTCTCTTGATGTGCTTGGTTCTCTTGTGAAATCTGGATTCCTTCGCCAAGGCAATTGCACCAGTATTGTCACAAAAGATTTTCATTGGACCCGATGCACTAGGTACGACACCTAGATCGGATATGAACTCCTTCATCCAGACTCCTTCATTTGCTGCTTCCGAAGCAGCTATATATTCCGCTTCACACGTAGATCCCGCCACGACGCTTTGTTTAGAACTGCACCAACTGATAGCTCCACCATTTAATGTAAACACGTATCCGGTTTGCGATTTAGAATCGTCCGGATCAGTGTCAAAGCTTGCATCAACGTAACCGTTTATGATGAGCTCTTTGTCACCTCCATATACGAGAAACATATCCTTAGTCCTTTTCAGGTACTTCAGGTGTTCTTGACCGCTGTCCAGTGATCCACTCCTGGATTACTTTGGTACCTCCCTGCTAGACTTATAGCAAGGCACACATCAGGTCTGGTACACAGCATTGCATACATGATAGAGCCTATGGCTGAAGCATAGGGAACATCTTTCATCTTCTCTCTATCTTCTGCAGTGGTCGGGCATTGAGTCCGACTCAACTTCACACCTTGTAACACAGGCAAGAACCCTTTCTTTGCTTGATCCATTTTGAACTTCTTCAAAATCTTGTCAAGGTATGTGCTTTGTGAAAGTCCAATTAAACGTCTCGATCTATCTCTATAGATCTTTATGCCTAATATGTAAGCAGCTTCACCGAGGTCTTTCATTGAAAAACTCGTATTCAAGTATCCCTTTATGCTATCCAGGAATTCTATATTATTTCCAATCAGTAATATGTCATCCACATATAATATCAGAAATGCTATAGAGCTCCCACTCACTTTCTTGTAAATACAGGCTTCTCCAAAAGTCTGTATAAAACCAAATGCTTTGATCACACTATCAAAGCGTTTATTCCAACTCCGAGAGGTTCGAGAACAATGTAGACATGACCGAGACACGTCTCCGGTCAATAACCAATAGCGGAACCTGGATGCTCATATTGGCTCCTACATATTCTACGAAGATCTTTTATCAGTCAGACCGCATAACAACATACGTTGTTCCCTTTGTCATCGGTATGTTACTTGCCCGAGATTCGATCGTCGGTATCCCATACCTAGTTCAATATCGTCACTGGCAAGTCTCTTTACTCGTTCTGTAATACATCATCCTGCAACTAACTCATTAGTTGCAATGCTTACAAGGCTTTAAGTGATGTGCATTACCGAGAGGGTCCAAAGATACCTCTCCGACAATCGGAGTGACAAATCCTAATCTCGAAATATGCCAACCCAACATGTACCTTTGGAGACACCTGTAGAGCTCCTTTATAATCACCCAGTTACGTTGTGACGTTTGGTAGCACACAAAGTGTTCCTCTGGCAAACGGGAGTTGCATAATCTCATAGTCATAGGAACATGTATAAGTCATGAAGAAAGCAATAGTAACATACTAAACGATCGGGTGCTAAGCTAATGAAATGGGTCATGTCAATCAGATCATTCAACTAATGATGTGATCCTGTTAATCAAATGACAACTCTTTGTCCATGGTTAGGAAACATAACCATCTTTGATTAACAAACTAGTCTAGTAGAGGCATACTAGTGACACTCTGTTTGTCTATGTATTCACACATGTATTATGTTTCCTGTTAATACAATTCTAGCATGAATAATAAACTTTTATCATGATATAAGGAAATAAATAATAACTTTATTATTGCCTCTAGGGCATATTTCCTTCAGTGGCGGGATCTACATGTGAAGCGGAGTACATGGCAGCCTCGGAGGCAGCACAAGAAGCAAACTAGGTGAAGGAGTTCATTACCGACCTAGGAGTCATTCCCAATGCGTCGGGCCCGATGACTCTCTTCTGTGACAACACTGGAGCTATTGCCCTTGCCAAGGAGCCCAGGTTTCACAGGAAGACCAGGCATATCAAGCGTCGCTTCAACTCCATTCGTGAAAGTGTTCAAAATGAAGACATAGATATTTGTAAAGTACATACGGACCTGAATGTGGCAGATCCGTTGACTAAACCTCTCCCTAGAGCAAAACATGATCAACACCAGAACTATATGGGTGTTCGATTCATCATAATGTAACTAGATTATTGACTCTAGTGCAAGTGGGAGACTGTTGGAAATATGCCCTAGAGGCAATAATAAAATGGTTATTATTATATTTTCTTGTTCATGATAATCGTCTATTGTTCATGCTATAATTGTGTTATCCGGAAATCATAATACATGTGTGAATACATAGACCACAACACGTCCCTAGTGAGCCTCTAGTTGACTAGCTCATTGATTAAAAGATGGTCATGGTTTCCTGACTATGGACATTGGATGTCATTGATAACGGGATCACATCATTAGGAGAATGATGTGATGGACAAGACCCAATCCTAAGCATAGCTTAAAGATCGTGTAGTTCGTTTGCTAGAGCTTTTCCAAATTTCAAGTATCATTTCCTTAGACCATGAGATTGTGCAACTCCTGAATACCGTAGGAGTGCTTTGGGTGTGCCAAACGTCACAACGTAACTGGGTGACTATAAAGGTACACTACGGGTATCTCCGAAAGTGTCTGTTGGGTTGGCACGAATCGAGACTGGGATTTGTCACTCCATATGACGGAGAGGTATCTCTGGGCCCACTCGGTAATGCATCATCATAATGAGCTCAATGTGACCAAGTGGTTGATCACGGGATCATGCATTACGGTACGAGTAAAGTGACTTGCCGGTAACGACATTGAACGAGGTATTGGGATACCGACGAGCGAGTCTCAGGCAAGTAACGTACCGATTGACAAAGGGAATTGTATACGGGATTGATTGAATCCTCGACATCGTGGTTCATACGATGAGATCATCGAGGAGCATGTGAGAGCCAACATGGGTATCCAGATCCCGCTGTTGGTTATTGACCGGAGAGTTGTCTCGGTCATGTTTGCGTGTCTCCCGAACCCGTAGGGTCTACACACTTAAGGTTCGGTGACGCTAGGGTTGTTGAGATATTAGTATACGGTAACCCGAGAGTTGTTCGGAGTCCCGGATGAGATCCCGGACGTTATGAGGAGTTCCGGAATGGTTCAGAGGTGAAGATTTATATATATGAAGTCAAGTTTTGGCCATCGGAAAAGTTTCGGGGGTAATCGGTATTGTACCGGGACCACCGGAAGGGTCCCGGGGGTCCATCGGGTGGGGCCACCTATCCCGGAGGGCCCCATGGGCTGAAGTGGGAGGGGAACCAGCCCCTAGTGGGCTGGTGTGCCCCCCCTTGGGCCTCACCCTGCGCCTAGGGTTGGAAACCCTAGGGGTGGGGGGCGCCCCACTTGGCTTGGGGGGCACTCCACCCCCCCCCCTGGCCGCCGCCCCCTTGGAGATCCCATCTCCTAGGGCCGGCACCCCCCTAGGGGTCCTATATATAGTGGGGGGAGGGAGGGCAGCCGCACCCTAGCCCCTGGCGCCTCCCTCTCTCTCCCGTGACACCTCTCCCTCTCGCTAAGCTTGGCGAAGCCCTGTCGAGATCGCCGCTGCTTCCACCACCACGCCGTCGTGCTGCTGGATCTCCATCAACCTCTCCTTCCCCCTTGCTGGATCAAGTTGGAGGAGACGTCTTCCCAACCGTATGTGTGTTGAATGCGGAGGTGTCATCCGTTCGGCGCTAGGTCATCGGTGATTTGGATCACGACGAGTACGACTCCATCAACCCCGTTCTCTTGAACGCTTCCGCTCGCGATCTACAAGGGTATGTAGATGCACTCCCCTCTCCCTCGTTGCTAGATGACTCCATAGATTGATCTTGGTGATGCGTAGAAAATTTGAAAATTCCGCTACGTTCCCCAACAATATCCGCCCCATATTTGGGCTGGATATGAGGGGCGCCGGATGGCATGGGCATTTGAGGAAGGTTTAAGGCGCTCGTCTGGGTTGTTTTTTCACGACCGGACAGTGACTGGCTCGTCCGTCCAGGAGTTTGGGGACGGTTTGGGGTGCCTGGCTGTAGATACCCTAATACAGTCCACTATGGCACCAAATCAAACAGGACAGGTTACTCTTCATACAAAAATTCTAACCTTAGTCGGCATAGGGGAGTTCCAAATTAGCTTTCCACATCTTTCTTGAGTAATCTCCGGCCACACTTGTCCCATGTTTTGCACTTTCTTCATTCTAGAGGCTGTAAGCAAATGTGTAGGTACTCATCATGGTAGAAAAGCAATTTTCTTTCATAATGCCAGGAAGGAAAAAACCCCTTTTGAATCACCAGGCGCACTCATGTTAAGACTGCTCACTTGATCTTGTAGCAAATGGGAACGGCTGATTAATGCCAATGATTCAGAAATTGGAACTTTTTGTGTTCTTTTTTAGCTTGGTCCGCCCAAAAAAAATTTTATAGCTCTACCATTGCAGTCCTGCATTAGATGTTTGAACGAAATGAAAGTTTTTTGTGATGGAAAACAAGTAAATTTAATTTGCATATCCATGTGTATCTCTAGGAATTTTCAAGTCATAATGCATAATTTTAAAATTTTACACTCCCTTTGGGTCCTGTCTAAGGCCTTCAATTTGACATAATGCTGCAGTTCTGTGATGCAACTAAACGGCTTATATTCATGATTTTCGAGTAAAGTGTTTCACAACTTATTTATGATCTTTGGTTTTCCAGTTTCATGCCACATATGTATCACCCAAATGAACTAAGAACAAATATTTATTAATTTTTAATTTTTAGCTTCAAAATGTGCCTCGACATATAAAAAATGTTTGGCGTAGTTAAGCTGGGCAACTAGGCATAACCTTTTTATGCTTCCAAAAGAGTCATGTAACTGCGGGAAGAAGATAATAACTGCACTTTTTATATGAATTTATTAATTATTTTCTCAATTATTATTTTCTGTTATGATGTGAACTTCCTGATTATTTACTCCATTTATTTTTCTTTATTAGTTTACAGGAGATCTTCGAATTTCGCATGATGATATATTAGTGAATAAAAATTAATTTCTAGGAAAGATACATCATAAAGAGAAAAAAAGTTAGTTTTTGTATTAATAAATCCATCTTCTCATAATACAATAGTTGTGAAGCTCGTTTTGATTTGTAATGCTCAACATTTTTCTGATGTTGCATCAATATTTTTATACTAAACTTTTATATTTTCTAAAATTATTTTTATCATGATTTATATGCCTATGTGTTATAATTTACCATATAATAATATAATCAAATATTAAATATAATGATTTTTATATGGTTGTAATGTAATTACTAGAATACTAAATTTTAACCTATTTGTTATAACAACAATTATGTTTGAATCATTTTCATAATTACATAAGTTATATAGTGTATACATGTGTGTGTGTGTTCATTTATATTTTAAAAACATTAATCATGTTGGATACCTCTAAAACTTAGGTCTGTTAATATCTTAATAGTGATTTTCTTGTGTATTTTTAGGCACATATAATTATAGAAACTAGTACATTACAAATCAAATCATGGGGAAATGTTTATTGCAATGTGGGTTCAATAATAACGTGATAACATGTGCATGGTCCGTATTAGATATCACCATTTATATTAATCACTGATGAACATGAAAATGCTTGCAAGTGTACTTCTCATAAACAAGATTTGATGGTTTGATATGCTCATCTGGAACAATATTGGTTTCATCCGGTGTATACAAGAGCTCCTGCTAGTTTCTAGGATAAAACATTGTTCACAAAATTATATATAAAATCTATTTAGTAGGATCTAGTACAACATGTATGATATTTATCGATGGGAGACAGGCAATACACGATATTGGTCTGTGCTATAGACTTCTCTGCTAACTAAGATTTTTTTCACATATTTAATAATCTTTTGGACATAATGTATAATAGTACTTGGATTACCATTGTAACATAGTATTTGAGGCTCTCCTCTTCTCGATCACGGAGCAGTGGCCCTGCCTACTATATACCAGCATGGTAAAAAGAAAACCCTCTAGATACTCATTAGTAAACTTTTATCTTTTACTTAGGTAACATGTGTTTTTTTGCAAGAAAACTTCCTATCTATTCATCAACTGTCAAGTTAGTACAAAGAACACAAGAAGTAAAAAATTACATCCATGTTAAGAATAAAGCAAAGTCGCTAAGAGTCGTCACGTGTGTCTAAAGCGCCGTATGGATGCGAACGTCCGTACGGGCGTCTTCTCGCGCCACGGGCGCCCGTTGTAAACGGACGCCTCTCCGGAGGCGCCCCAAATCCTTGTATAAATAGGGCTTTGCCCAGAATCAATAGAACACAAGTTTTCCATCAAATCTTTATACGTTATCAGCCACGCTAGCCTCGACCAACAAAGCACGAACAAGAAGAGACGAGAAGGTAAGATGGCAGGGATGAACCTGCATAGAATCGCCTCTGCCCTTGTTCGATTCATTGGATGGGAGATCCGTCCATCTGCCAGACGCCACAGTGCTGGTGCTCCTCGCCATTGGGGCCCAGGCAATGGCCGCCGTGGTCGCCGTGGTCGTCAGGATCATCCTGGCCCCGCCGCCGCAGAGCAGGCAGGACCAAGCAACCCATCTGCCGTCGTCCACCACGCCTACCAGGCACCCCCGATGCCGGCCTTCGTCGCTCCGCCAATGGACTGGGCTCCCGCCAAGGCTGCAGCCTCGTTCCTGGGCAAGGAGGAGTTCTTCGACGCTGCCCAGGCCCCGCCACCGCCGGGGGTCTTCTTCGGCAATGGCATGGATGCAGGCGTGGCCTTCTGTCCGGTGCACGGATACGGCCCTTGCCCTGCCCGCGATTTCTGCCCCGTGCACGGGTACGGGTCGTGCCCTCCACCGCCGGCCACTCCACCACCGGAACCGGAGGTCATCGATGAGCCGCTCGCCTACCCGGACCTCCCAACGTCGACGCCCGCCGACGAAGACGAGGAGCACTTCGCCCCTCCAGGCTATGGCCTTGTGCCCGCCATGATGGAGTGGGAGGTGACGCCGAACGAAGAGGAGGAGCAGTAGCTCAACTCCGTTGTGGAGCCGGAGCCAACCACGCCGGCGGAGATCGACGAACCCGGCGCCCCCATCCCCGACCTCAACACTGCCACCAGCGTGAAGATCGAGGAAGCGGCGTCGTCTTCCAAGGCCCCAGCATCTCCGCCGCCTCCGCCCCCGGCAAGCCCGCGAACGCCTCCACCGGCGGCTCGCCGGATCCTTCGTCGTTTCGCGGCGGCGCTGGAGCAGCACCGCCCCAGCCTCCGCTCCGGCTCCTGGGCCCCTGCAGGCCTCCACCTCCCCGGCTACGCTGCGGGGGGGCCGTCCTCCTCCTGAAGATCGCCGGCGCTGGGCGCCATCGGCGGCGGCCGGCGGGATCCCGTGGAGGTGGCGGTGGAATGGGGGGAGTTGACCCCAACCGCCCAACCTCCCGTCCCCCTTATCCGCTCGATGTCTCCATCAGCGGCGCCACCATGGGCCTAGGCCGAAAGGCCTCGTGGGCTGTGGCCCATGTTGCAACGACCAGAAAAAAAACCCAACGGGTTATAGGCTAGATTGCAGAAAAATCCTTATATTATGGGGATTTCGTGCATTAGTCCAACTACTAGTACTAATTTAGTGTTTGTCATGTTTTAGCCCCGTAAATTTGGGAATTCGCAGATAGGTTCAACTACTAGTGCTGTAATTAAGTACTTGTCATGTTTTAGACCTTGTATCTCGATGTGATTATATATTGTACTCAATTAAATTGTGTATTGATGTTTAGACCATATTATTTCTATAAATCATTATATGTTCAATGTGTTTGCAATTTGCAATCCCTATAACATGTACAAATGGTACAATAATATTATTTTGCAATTGAAAATCATTTATTTTGCAACTCAAATATTAATTCGCCATCAATTAAGTCCAAAAATGCCTATGTAGCACAAAATAGACTTAATTCGAATAGAATTAATATGCAAATATTATATAATCTAAACAAAGTTCAAGTCTTTACTTGAATTCACAACAATTGCAAAATTTATTACAACATGACCATGATGATTTTAATTTACATACAAGTAAATTGATCGAATATCTGGTTCTCAATCTTGTAGGACAAAATGACCGTCAAAGAATTTGAAGAGCTTGCGCTCGACGGACACAACTATCCTACATGGGCTATGGATGTTAAAATCAGTCTTTCATCCCGTGGAATTGCAGCTGCACTCATACCTCCTGCAGACCCTCCCCAAGAGGGAATTGCACAATTAACCTAACAACAACAATATGCTGCTTTATACATAATAAGGCACCATATCCATCCAGATCTGAAATCTGAATATTTGATGGAGGAATCTCCAAGCAATATGTGGCAATCACTTAAGACTAGATATGAACAGCAAAAGGCAGTTATACTTCCTGAAGCTAGTCATGAGTGGACCCATTTAAGACTCCAAGATTTCAAATCGATCGGAGCTTATAATCATGAGGTTCATAAAATTTGTTCAAAGTTGCGGTTTTGCGAGAAGGAGCCTACAGAAGCAGATAAGATAGAAAAGACTCTATCCACTATGCTCCCAGCTGACAGGATCCTACAGCAACAATATCGTGCCCGCAATTATACAGTTTACTCTGAACTTATACATGTGCTCCTCCAGGCTGAGAAACACGATGAACTTCTGCTAAAGAATAGTAATCAACGCCCAGTTGGGGCCGCTCCTCTGCCTGAAGTACATGCAAATTTTCAGAAAAATACCAAGTTCAATGGTTCTTTCAAAGGCCAAAACAAGAACTTCAAGGGCAAGAGCAACCACAACAAGAAGAACAAGCCACAAAATTCAGACAAGGGGAAGGGCATAACAAAGAATAAGTTTGATAAAACTAAACTTTGCCAGAAATGTGGATGCTACAAGCATGTCACCAAAAAATGCCGCACCCCAAGACATCTGGTAAACCTCTACCTGCAATCCATGGGACGTAACAGACCTGCCCAAGGAGCAAGATATGAAGCTCACTTCAATCTTCAACCTGATAACAACAAGGAAGCTGGTTGTTCGCAAGATGTTCGAGGAGCACCAAGTAACAACAAGGAATTCCATCTATCGCAGGACTCCATGGACACGGAGAATATGATGACCGAATACGCCGCCGACATGTTCGGGGACTTTGACTAGTCAATTGACTCCATTTAGATATTTTATTTGTTTACATCCATCAGATTGTTGTAATAAAAACATATTATTATTGTTGTTGTCATCATTCTATATTGTAAAAACACAATATATATTGTATCAGCACTTTGATATCAATAAAATTTGTATGTATTCTATATATCCAATAAAGTGTTTTTCCTTAAACTGAAAATTCCACATTTTACTATATAGATTTCTACGAGAGTCAATCTAATGGAGGAGGAAATGTGCCTTGTGGACAGTGGCACCACAAACTCTATACTTAGGGAAATAAAGTATTTCCAAACTCTTACAAAATTGAATGGAGATATTTTAACAATCGCTGGACGCGATGCGGTAATTGTTGGCAAAGGACGTGCCATATTTACCCTCCCTATGGGTACACAAATTGTAATTGAGGATGCTTTATTGTATCCCGATTCAACTCGTACCCTCATAGGTTATAGAGATATCCGCAAAAATGGTTTCCACATTGAAACTTATGAAGATAACAAAGAGGAATATCTCCTCTTTACCAAAGACAACAGATATGGCAAACATATATTTGAGAAAATTCCCTCTTTATCATCAGGATTGTACTACACGTACATAAAACGCGTAGAGCACGTTGCGTATAAGGTAATTTTTCAGAATGTAAATGCATTCCAAACTTGGCATGATCGCCTTGGTCATCCTGGTATAGGGATAATGAGGAAAATTATCTGCAATTCCTATGGTCATGACTTAAATGAAGCTAAATTCCCACAATCTTCAGATTTTATGTGCACTGCATGTGCTACTGGGAAACTCATTTTAAGACCCTCATATCTTAAAATTCAAGCAGAACCACTACAATTCCTTGAACGAATTCAAGGTGATATTTGTGGTCCGATCCAACCATTGTCTGGACCTTTTAGGTATTTCATGGTTCTAATAGATGCATCTACACGACGGTCTCATGTGTGTTTACTATCTACACGAAACCATGCATTTGCCAAAATAATGAGACAAGTTATCAAATTGCAAGCTCATTATCCTGAGAATCGAATTAAATCAATTCGAATGGACAACGCTGCTGAATTCTCTTCACATGCTTTCAATGATTATTGCATGGCATTAGGCATTGAAGTTCAGCACTCTGTCCCATATGTCCACACTCAAAATGGATTGGCCGAATCTCTAATTAAGAGAATTAAGCTCATTGCACGACCCTTATTAATGAATTGCAATTTACCAACTTCTTGTTGGGGTCACGCAGTTTTACACGCTGCTGACTTAATCCAATTGCGACCAACTGCATATCACAGCACTTCCCCTCTGCAATTAGTACGTGGAAACCTACCAAATATTTCCCATCTGCGTAAATTCGGATGCGCCACATATGTGCCAATCTCACCACCGCAGCGTACATCCATGGGCCCACACAGAAAATTGGGAATCTATGTGGGGTACAAATCACCGTGGATAATCAAGTACCTTGAACCCCCCACGGGGGATCTGTTCACAGCCCGTCACGCTGACTGCATCTTCAATGAGGACCATTTCCCGGCATTAGGGGGAGACATCAAGTACCAAAAAGAATGCCCGGAAATCGATTGGAATGCCCAAGGCATTTCCTCCTTTGATCCACGTACTCAAAAAACTGAACTTCAAGTTCGGAAAATAATTAATTTGTAACACATTGCAAATAACCTGCCAGATTCATTTACTGACTATAAAGGTGTTACCAAATCCTAGAATCTTGCTAAAAACGCGCCCGAAAGAGTGGATGTACCAACAAAAACTACTCAACCCCCTGTTCAAAGGAAGAGGGGGAGAAGTACGGCCACGGAACATGATTCAGCTCCTCACAAGCGACAAAGGAAACAGAGAAAGAAACTCTCTGAACCAGTAAATGTAAACCAACCTAGCGTTGATAATCATCAAATGGGTAATATACACCCAGTGGAAAAACAACCTCCACAACCCAGCTCAGTTGTGCACAAACTAACTGGGACATCGGAACACCCAGACTCAATCGTATTGGGAAATCACGAAGAGTCACTAAGGGTGCATGAAATTTCTATCAACTACGTTGATTCTGGAGAATCATTTGACCGTAAGACTACGACTGGCGACATATATTTTGCTGAAAAGATTGCAGATACCCTTCTCACTGGTCATGATCCAAAGACCATGGTAGAGTGCAAGAAACGCTCCGACTGGCCTAAATGGAAGGATGCAATCCAAGCAGAATTAGCCTCGCTCAATAAACGAAAGGTATTCACTGAAGCAATACCTACACCTCCCAGATTTTTCCCCGTGGGATTCAAATGGGTTTTTGTTCGTAAAAGAAACGAGAACAACGAGGTGGTGAGATATAAAGCAAGGCTCGTAGCACAAGGTTTCACGCAGAAACCCGGCATTGATTTCACTGAAACATATTCTCCAGTAATGAGTGCAACCACTTTCCGATATCTTATATCTTTGGCAGTGCAAAATTGTCTATCTATGCAGTTGATGGACGTAGTGACCGTTTACCTTTACGGTTCACTTGATTCGGACATATACATGAAGGTTCCTGATGGAGTCCCAATCCCGAATCCAAACGCAAAACGCAACACATATTGTGTAAAACTAAATAAGTCTTTATACGGCTTAAAACAGTCGGGTCGCATGTGGTACAACCGACTTAGTGAGTTCTTTTTGAAAAAAAGGATACTCCAATAATGATGATTGCCCATGTGTTTTCATAAAAAAGTCCACAACTGGATTTTGCATTATTTCTGTGTATGTTGATGATCTGAACATCATTGGAACCACACAAGATATTGATGAAGCACGCAATCACCTAAAGACGGAATTTGAGATGAAGGATTTGGGTAAAACCAAATTTTGCTTAGGATTACAACTTGAGCACCTTCCCTCGGGTATTTTGGTTCATCAAACCGCCTATATCCAGAAAATATTGGAGAAATTCAATATGGACAAATCCTATCCATCCAAAACTCCTATAGTAGTTCGATCTCTAGACGTAGAGAAAGATCAATTTAGACCAATGGATAATGGAGAAGAGATATTAGGACCTGAAGTTCCATATCTCAGTGACGTTGGAGCACTCATGTATCTTGCAAATTGCACCAGGCCTGATATTGCATTTGCAGTGAATTTACTAGCTAGACATAGCGCAGCTCCTACTAAACGCCATTGGACGGGAGTTAGGAATATCTTTCGATATCTCCAAGGCACAAAGGATCTTGGCCTATTCTTTCAATTTCAGAGAAATTTGAACATTGATATGATTGGATATGCTGATGCTGGCTACTTATCTGACCCCCACAATGCCAGATCACAAACTGGTTTTTGTGTTCCTACATGGTGAGACAGCCATATCATGGAAGTCTTCCAAACAGACCCTAGTGGCTACATCCACCAATCATTCTAAATAATCTCTTTATTTGAGGCAACACGTGAATGTGTATGGCCTCGCAGAATGATAAACCACATACAAAATCATGTGGTAAAGGTTCTATCAAATCTCCAACCATTATCTACGAAGATAATGCAGCTTGTGTTGCTCAAATGCAAACAGGTTACATAAAGAGCAATATCACTAAGCATATTTCTCCTAAATTATTTTTCCCCCATCAATTACAAAAGAAAGGGAAGATAAACATTTTGCAAGTCAAATCATGCGATAATCTAGCTGATCTATTCACAAAGTCGCTCCCAGCTTCAACATTTGAAAAATATGTTCATGGGATTGGTATGCGACGACTTCGAGATTTGCAAAGATCAGGGGGAGAGCCTCTCTG
Organism: Triticum aestivum; assembly: GCF_018294505.1. Classification (NCBI taxonomy): domain Eukaryota; kingdom Viridiplantae; phylum Streptophyta; class Magnoliopsida; order Poales; family Poaceae; genus Triticum; species Triticum aestivum. The sequence continues at coordinate 30,634,838 of NC_057806.1, read as the reverse complement.
AATCATAACCTGTTCAAACATTATATTGCACTCTTTTTCCTTTTATGAGTTTACTCTCATGGTTCTCATCAAGGTTTTTAATGAGGTAATATCAACATAAGAATATATGTCATACATCCTATTTTTCCCTACCGGGGTTTTTAATGAGTGTATACAAGACATATTAATTGTCCTCTAAACTTACCAATGAGTTTTATCCTCAAGGTTTTCTCATATAAGTTATCAAAGAGACGATAACATATGTTGTAACATTTTCTCCTTATTTTTCCTACTGGGTTTTAGTGGAGTTTTAACAACATATCAAGTTCTATTCTCCTCATATTTTTCTCACAGGTTTTTTTGGAGGAGTTATTCAAGATCATATACGCTTGTGATTAAGAGCAATATTCTCAAAGTTATACAAGGATGCAAGACATAGAAGAAGCAGCTTTGTAGAAGGGGGAGTGTTAAGAATAAAGCAACGTCATTAGCGCTAAGAGTCGTCACGTGTGTCCAAAGCGCCGTACGGACGTGAACGTCCGTACGGGCGTCTTCTCGCGCCACGGGTAAAAAATTACAGTCACTGAAGCAATAACATATGTTGCCGGTACATAAACATTGGTCTTCACTAAAAGATTTCACGGCTTAGATCCCTTCGGTGACACCTTAAGTGCCAGCCTCTCCACAAAATCATGAGAACCAGTCCTCTTCTGTCTGGCAATTTCTTGAAAAAAGCAGCAAGAGCCAATCCGGTCCAGAATACTGGGCCAGCTCCGCGGAAGCAAAGCTCTAGGATTTCCACTTTTTGTTTTTCAAAACTTTGGCTTTAGTATAGTCCACTGTAGCACCAAATCAAACAGGACAAGCGTTGTCCCAGGCTAACTCTTCAAGCAAAAATTCTCACCTTATTCAACAGTGGAGTTTCATATTAGCTTCCACATCTTTCTTGAGCAATCCCCGCCGCACTTGTGCCGCACTTGTCCCAGGTTTTGCACTTTCATCATTCTTGAGGCTGTAAGCAAATGTGTAGGTAATCATCAGGGTAGAAAGGTCTTTTTTTTTTGACAGAAAGATTGTAAGGGAAGCCCTTACAGTATAGTTGGTGCAACAAACCCAAATTGCAAGTACCATGCCTTAAACCTGGGTGGGTGGGAATACATCAGCCCCTTCCCACCACTAGGCTATGCCTTAGTCACACATATGGTAGAAAAGTCATTTCTTTCATAATGCCAGGCAGGAAAATCCCCTTTTCAATCATCAAGCTCGCTCATGTTAAGGATGATACTCGCATAATTTCGGGGAAGCCAATTACCACGCCAGGCCCTGATGCACTTACCATATCCCACTCTCAAGGTGGCACCTTTTTTTAGCAGCTCCAGGCCATGTTCAATACCATGCCACACAGACGAAGCTTCATTCGCGAATACGGCTTCTAATAAATTACCTCTCGGGTAGTAGATTGCTTTCATGAGTCTTGCAGCTAAACTCTTGAGGGTATTGGATCAGTCGTCATGTTTGGCGAGCCAGCAAAGCCTGATTAAAGAGAGTGGTGTCTCTAAAGCCAGTGCCACCTGTTTCTTTGGGTTTAGTGATCAAGTCAAAGTATCCCACGCCCAGCAACACTTCGCTGACCCTCATCCTCTCCCCACCAAAAAATCTTAATAAGTTTTCTGTAATCATCATGGAACCTTGTAGCCAGCTTAAAAATCCCCATTACATAAGTTTGTAAAGCCTAAGCTACAGATTTAAGAAGAATCTCCTTTTCTCCCATAGAAAGATATTCTTCATTCCAGGGAGACAATCTTTTAGCAAACAGGTCTTTAATGGGCTGAAAACGATTTGCTTTCATCCTTCTTCCAGAGTTGGCAACCACATGTACTACTTTTCATCAAAATCACTATGGGTGACTTAGCAAGAACCTTTTGATGTCAACCTGTATATCTGTAGGACTAGCCAACAGACTTGTTGATCCTATGAAACAAACTAGCTACGACTTAATCAAGGATCATCAGTGAAGTGAATACTACACCACTCACCGTTCTCTATATATGTAATATACTACTCCCCTCCATACTCATCCGACTCATGACCGTCGATTCCTTGATGGTGAAGTCATTGTGTCACACCAGATACACCTAGTGCTACTGTGTGACTAGCATGTGGGACCTTGAGGTCAGAGTGTGTGTGTGTGTGTGTGTGTGTGTGTGTGTGTGTGTGTGTGTGTGTGTGACATGTAGGGCCCAAGGCCAGGGGCGTGGGTGGGCTCTGGTGGAGAACCGCGTGAGTGAGTCCTGTACTTAAGAGGCAGATATATGCAAGATCGAACAGGCTGTTGAAACGAGAATTATTCCTCATCCCTCTCTGCTGTCGTTCTCATCTCCTTCTTCCTCTTCACGCTTTCCTCACCTACCCTGATCCCCTTTTCCCAAGCTACTCCAATCACCTCGATCAGGACAGGGGTGTTACACATTGCTACCAAGGTACATGCAGTCCTCGTTGAGTCCACTGGCCACAGTGTCTGTAACATATTTGCAATTACTTAGTATGCGGTCATTGTCACACTTCTCCGGATAGTCGACATTGTCACACTCCTCCGGAGCATCAAGTATCTGACCAGCAAGCGACGTCACCATCGCCATCAACTGATTGACCGCTTCCTCAAGCTTGGTTTCATCACCTCCTTTCAGAAGACCTGCCCAATATAAAAGGAAGGAGCAAACTATGAATAAACAAACTAGCTACAACTTAATCAAGGATAATCAGTGAAGTGAATACGACACCCCATACCGTGACTATATATACTACTCCTCTCCATAATAATCCGACTCATGACCGTCGGATTCCTTGATTCTGAAGTCATCGCTACCAAGGTACATGCAGTCCTCATCGAGTCCATCAGCCACAGTGTCCGTAACAAATTCGCTATTAGTTAGTATGCGATCATTGTCGTACTCCTCTGGATAGCCGACATTTTTGAATAAATCCTCCCCGCGAACCATCTTCTCAAACTCCACCTCGTGCCCATGGAATCCCTCCCCACTAGCCGGGTGTACAATCCTGATCCCCTCTTGCTCGCAGAAAAGGCAGCGCACTGGTTCTGCCACACATATGCAGACCATAATTAGTAATCATAGCATGGATTTAAATGCACTTATTTTTTACAACAAAAAGGGCACCACTGGTATTTAACCTGCAGAATATATAAACATATCCTTTCTATCTTGACTTCAGAAGTTAGATTCTGGTTAGCTGACTGTGTGTGCGTGTGTGTGTGTGTGTATTATCATATACTCCCTCCATCCCAAAAAGCTTGTCGCTCAAATGGGCTCAAATGGATGGATGGAGGGAGTATATGGGTAGCCGTGTGCGGTATGAGCATGAGAACAGTTAATGAAGATCATTATCAATCTGATGAAAAAAGAATCTTAAACAAAAGAACGGGAGCATATATATATATATATATATATATATATATATATATATATATACCAGCCCCTGGTAGTGGAAACTCCACAGGGCAGCATAGAAGCTGGCTATCCTGGTCGTCGTTCTTGTTGCTAAGCTCAGCAAAGAAGAGTACTGGAACTGAACCTACAGAGCCAACATTCCGGGTCACCAGAAAGTTGGCATGTGTGTGGTGGTAGTAGTCCTCTTCAACAGGATCTTTTTTCTTTTGCATCATGATGGAGTGCATACTCTCGTCAGGACCAGACACATATGTATTCACACCGCAGACCACATGAAGCTGATAACATGCTTGTTCCTATAAGATGGGGAAAAAAAACGAGCAAATCAGCAAATGTGGCATAGAATTAAGAGAAAACTAATTGCTCATCTTTTAAAACAACTTCGCTCTCATAGCAAATTTGCTCTTATAGCACTACTTATTTGCGAACTACTCTACATCTCCCACCAACAATGCTTCTACTGCCACCCAGCCCATTGGTCCAAGTGTTAGCTCAAATCATGCACTCAAACAAAAATCTTCTTGGCCTTGTCCAAACTCTGTTTACATGGTGCTGTGGTGGCCACGGCTCAGCGGGATAATCAAAAGGAATACCTAAATGGACATTATGGGCTTATCACAAGAAATGCAGCCTATTCAGACAAGCTAATAAGCGTCAATGGAGGTCGGTAGCAGCAAGTTCGTTCCACCACATATTTTGATCAAGCAGGCCTTCTAACTGATGGAATTTCTATTAAAAAGTGCTTAGGTGTCCGCGGGGTAATTAATTAATCAAAGGAGGTCGGTAGCAAGTTCCACCAGCTGTTTGATCAAGTAGGATTTTGGTTGATGGAATTTGGACACAAACAAATATAGAGGTATCTGAGGGATAAACTAACTCACTGAATTCTGCACCTCATATCTGCTTAGTGCAGCCTTGACCTTTCTGGAGATTCTTCTATGAGCCCTTCGCTGTATGCGTCCCTCATACATGGTAAGATCGAGCCGTCGTTTATAAATGGCAACTGGTTGCTTCTGCTGGACTAAAATGCCAGTGGAATGGAAAGCAGATGACAATAGCATGGCAAGCTGCTGGACACATTGAGAAGAGAGCTGTTGTTGTCCCCCATTATCTGACAGCAGTGACAGGACTGCAGGCGTCTTGCAAGAGCTGAGGAATCCTGCTTGGGCATCGGGTCTGGGGTGCCATGCCGCAGTTGCAGCAGCCCTGAAGGCTTCTTGTTCTTCCTGGACACTGCTGCAGTGCTTTGTCGCGGTCATGTTGAGATCCGTGTCGAGCAGGAACCTTATGGCCTGATCGGCGTTGAGATCTTTGTCACGGGTGCAGAGGAAAGAGACAAGTCCGTAAAAGGATTGTGCTTCAATCCGCATCAGGTTCAAGGTGCCGAGGATGTCGAGCTCGTCCAGTTGACTCAGTGGTGGGAAGGTGGCTTCATACCAGATGGTGTTAACGATGATGTTGGTGACAGGATCGAAAGGGCCGTAGCAATGGCCAGCCTTGAGCATGCTACGGTGGTAACGAGACCTCAGCTCGCCGCCCGGCAACCTGGCCAGTGCCTGCAGGTAGAAACCATGGATCGTATGTAGGAGCACTCGCCTTAGTGACCAAGAATACTGGTGGGTCACCTTGGCGGCGCGCTCACTGCGACGGGCTGCAAGCTCCCATGGCCTGATGAGGCTGCTGGCTATGCCAACAGGAGCAGGACAAGGGACATCTGCCGTCTGCTTGGCCAGAGTGTGGAGGATGTCGCCGGGGGAATTGGGCCGCACCGCCAAGAGCAAGGAGACGGCCTTCTCGAGGGTGTCGAGGGAGGAGCACAAGGACAGCCAAACGCCTGCGAGCTCGGAGGGACACGGATGCTTGGCGGCCACCATTGCGCACTTGAGAGCGAGCTTGAGGGCGCCATTGGTGGCCGCGGAGCCTGGGCGGAAGCACTTGGTGCGGCGGTCCTCGACGACGATGCGCGCAGCAACGAGGGGGCCGGCTTCGGCGAGGACAAGGTACCTGACGGCCTCCCAGTCGGTGAGGTGAGGGAAGAAGCATGTGAGGAAGGCGACGAGGCCGTCGAGGGAGCGCTGCTTCATGTCCTTGTCGACGCCGACGAGCGCCGAGGCCCCGTCGACGGGATCTGCGGCGGCGGCAAGCAGGGCGCTGACGACTATGTTGGAGACCGGATCGAGCAGGCCGACGGAGGTCGCCGCATCGAGGAACCGTCGCAGATAGAGGTGCGAGGCGAGCAGCTTGACGGCTTCGTCGCGGTGGTGCTCGATCTTGCGGAGGAGGAGTGATGTGTCCTGCTCCCTCTCCTTCCACGGCAGGGCGCCATCATCAGACAGCGACGTACCGTAGACGCGGAGATGGCCGGTGCTGGCGTTGGCTCTCAGCTTGGCCATGGCCGGAGAGCTCGCCGGAGACCCAGCGACAGAGGTTTGGGGGATTGGGGAATTGCGGATGGAACCCTACCTCTGTTTCACTTCTTGGGCCGGCCCATTAGATGACTTCCTTTTTTTTATCATCTTTTTTTGTTCTTTCCATGTCGTTTTTCTTACTTGTTTCCTTGTTCCTTTTTCTTACTTGAGGAGAATGTTTTCCCTTTTCCTCCTTCTTAAAAAAAACTTGTTTCCTTTTTCCTGTTTTTATATTTTATTTTCTATTCCTTTCATTTTCCGTTTTTATATGTTCATTTCCCTTTTGTTGTATAAAGGATTGCATTTGATTTGCTCATAATTATTGTTTGTTTAGATTTCTTTCCAATTTTATTTTTTTTCTTAGTCTTCTATCTCTGTTTTTTTTTTCTGCCTCCGCCGCTGCTCGTCTCTAGCATGTTTCGGATAACTAGTAAGATTGCACGTACAACGCACGATAGCATAATAGAAAAAAAACTCATTAATCTAGTTAGACTTATGAACCAAGAAAACATCATATATAAACTTCCATATGCAAGATTTAACTTAATAGTTGCAGAGAAATTTTTTTGTAAGATTTTTGAAACTCTCTAATTGCAAGTTGCAATGCATAGACAAACATGTATCTAATCATTGTAAAAATTGCATGGTCATCCAAAAATCTAATAGCACCAATGAGCCGTAATCATCTCAAGCATCAGTACACTCACATTCCATCACAAACAAGCATATTATTTTTGAAAACTTGACAGCAGCAATGTCGTATCTATTAGTAGGAGCAGACAGTTTTATAACCAGATCCATAGAGCTTGGCAAAGGCCCAAACAGCAGCCAAAATCATCCTCGACAGCTCTAACAAAAGCATGTCCCCTTATCCTCACTAACCCTGATCATCCCCTCCTGAAAAAACTAACTCTGATCTCGGATGTGGCATCGCCGATTCCCCTGTAACTTATGAGATATCATGCCAATGTACAAGCTCCAAGAATATGTACTAAAGCAACATCTTTTGGATGGCACGCATAAAAATCGAGAATTCCATTGTCTACACTGATTAAGTCTAATAAGTTTTCTATTTTTGCAATGAACTTCAGGAACTTGAGGCATCTGATTTCCGCTTGTCAATGTCAGCTTGCCACGATGTGTATGCTTTAGGACACTGAATATCTGTTGGATGACACGAGAGCAGCAAACTTAATATCCTTTTGCTCCTCCCTCACCTGAGCAAGTCCTTGGTAGACTGTGATGTGTGTGGATCGGACGGGAGAAGAAGAGAAGGACTGCAATGTGTGTGGATTGGAAGGAAGAAGAACAGACCCCCCCCCCCTCGCCCGCCTCTTCTATGGCCCTCCCGCCTGGGTAGTGCATGGGCAGGGGCTGCTGGCCGGAGGAGGAATCGAAATCCGAAAGAGGGTTCTGGCCACAGGAGGCACAAGACACATCCACAACAATCTCGCAAGATCCAAGCCCAACCACAACACCAATCCAGCGCGCTGTGTGGCCTCGTCCGCTATCAGCGCTGCGGCAAGTTACCGACCCCGCGGTCGTCACACGGGATCGAGGAGCAGTTGCACGCCTGCACCACCATGCGGCAACCCTCAAGGTCCTCCTCGCTGATGTGATGAGCACCGTCATCGTTGGCGATGGATGCGATGTGTCACATCCCTAGCTTCTGGCAATGCACTAGGCTAGACCTCATGTGAGCATCATGTTTAAATTCAAATAAAATTGAATTGAGGAATTTTCAAAGCCTCAGAAGACCTCTAAAAATAACCAACACTTAAATTTCATCAAATGAGTCCAAGAAAATGTTCCTGTTATTCCATGGAAATATTGGTGAGAGGTAAAATTTAAACCAATATTTTTGGAGTCACAAAGATATTTATTTTGGCCATTTGAATTAATCCAATAACTATTTGCTTTGGATTTATATTTAATACATATTAAATATGACTCCAAATAATTCTGGAAGTTTGTGAGTGGCTTTGTATATATTTTAGCAAGCCACATAATAAACTACAGAATTTATTAAAATGGTTTAGTTGCTAAACTAAATCAAAACAAATACAAAAAAAATATAGAAAATGGAAATTAAAACAGAAAGAGAGAGGGAGAGAGTTTTACCTGGCCACTTACCCGTGCAGCCCAACAGGACCGGCCCAGCGCGGCCCAGCCCACCTCCTTCCCCCCTTGTCCTCTTCTTCCTCTGCCAGTAGGCAGAGGCGAGGCGTGGCGCGCGCCCGAAGAGCACCGGCCACCTCCTGCTTCGCCGTGGCAGCCTCCCCGACTCCCTCGCGACGCCACGGAGATGCCCTCGCCCCCTGCACCTCCCCTCTCTCCCCCTGGACCCCATTCCCTCCTCTGTTTCCCTCTCGCGCACACCACCGAGCGGAGCTCGCCGCCATCGTCGCCGTACCCATGGCCACCGGCCACCCCTAGCCTCACCGACGCCCCAGGAAGCTCCGCTGGTCCTCCCTCGACCTCCTCCTCGTGTCATGCGACCAGAAGAGCCCCGGAACGCCACCCCCGACGTTTTCCCCTCGCCGGCCGCCGAGGATCTTCTCCGTCGATTCGGCCACTCCGGCGCGCCCCCGAGCCGGCTAACCATCCCTACGGCACCGCTGTGAGCTCCTACGCCTCCCCTCCCTCTTTTCCCCTTCGATTGCGCCCTGTAGCCGCCGCCCCACGAGCACCCGAAGCCGCCGTCCGCCATGGCCGGTGAGCTCCGTGCTCCCGAGCTTCTCCGCCTGCGCTCGTTGCCTCCGGGTGTTCCTGGTGACCCCAGCATCCCGTAGAGCCCATCGGCCGCGCCCGCCGTGCCGTGTAATGCCGAAACCGAGCACGCCCGAGCTCCGGCCGCCGCTGCCGAGCTCGAGGCCATCGTCTCCGGCCGCCCTAGCTGCTGTTGCTTGCTGAAATGGGCGCGGGTGAGCTCCAGCTCCCCGTAGCCGCTCTCCTCCGTCCATTTGGACGCCGGAGGAGTGAGCCCGCGCCCTCCGCCGCGCCTGTTGCCACCGGCGACGAGCCGCCGGCGGGTTAGGCCCTGCTGACCAGGGGTTTGACCCCCCCTGGGTCGATGACAGGTGGGGCCAGCCCCCCTGTTAATTAGTTAGTTTATTTTAATTTAATTACCCCCCCCCCTGCTGACACTGACATGTGGGCCCTAGTGCCCTAATCCTTAATTAAACTAAAATAAACCCCCCCTGTTTAACCTGTGACGCTGACATATGGGTCCCACAGGTCAGTTTGACCTGGACGGCGCCCGTTGACCTGCTGACGTCACTATGAGGTCATGCTGACGCAATATTCCTTTTCTGGAATTTAGTTTATTTTATAAATAATCAGGAAATTCCAAAAATAGCTACAACTTCAATAAATCATAGAAAATTAACCGTAACTCCAAATGTAACAATTTATATATGAAAAATTATCAGAAAAATTCAAGGAATCCATCTGTACCATTTTCATGCATGTTAGAACAACTTATAGCTGTTGTTTAGCACAAATCAAATAAAGGGCATTTAAATATTCACATATGGAGTTTGAATTGAATCTTGGATTCAAACCAACTTCATTTAATCTGGTTTTAGTTGCATTAGCTCAAAACACATTCATTTTGTCATGTCATGATCATGCATCATATTGTGCATTGCATTGATTGTGTTCCCTTCTGTGTTGCCGGTATTTGTCCCCTCTCGATAGACGTGACTCCGACGACGAGATCGATGACACCGATGAAGAACTATATTATCTTCAGAAGTGCCAGGCAAGCAAAACCCCCTTGTTCATTCCGATAAAATCCCACTCTCTCGCTCCTGCTCTCTTTTACTGCATTAGGACAACAACGACATATTTGTTACTTGCTGCGGTAGCTGAACCCCTTTATCCTTTGCATGACCTGTCATTGCCACAGTAAATAGATGAAACCCACTAGCATGAGTAGGAGTTGTTTGAGCCCTGTTGTGCCTACTCATTCATGTTTGTTTGTCATGCCTGCTACTGCTTAGAGTTGAGTCAGGTCTGATTCATCGGGGATGAATCAGAGGTGTGTGAACATGTCCTACGGTGTGTGAGCTAAGCGTGTGAACACGATTTGGTAAAGGTAGCGGTGAGAGGCCATGTAGGAGTACATGGTGGGTTGTCTCATTGCAGCCGTCCTCAGGAACTGAGTTCTGTGTTTGTGATCCATGATTCAGCTACTACCACGCATTGGGCCCGAAACCAATGGACCCTCTCGGCTTCTTAATCACCCTTGTCCTCTGTCCAGGAGTTGCAAGTAGTTTCTAGTGTTTGTAGTATGCTGGAGGCCGTGCGCAGCGCTGACCGTAGGGGTGGGCTGTGATGCGGTAGGCACGTGGCACGGTGTACCGGGCGCCCGTTTGGTGTCTCGGGAACCCTGTTCACATCGTTTGGGGCTGTGAGCGAAACTCCGGCCGGATCTCCTCATGGATGGAACCCGAATAGGCGATAAACCTGGACTAGAGACTTGAGTGTTTGGGCAGGCTATGGCCGACACCCACGTTGGGCTTCCGCTTGAAGGTTGCCGAGTACATGTCTTGTAAACGGCGGTAAGTGGTGAGAGCGTGTGTGAAGAAGTACACCCCTGCAGGGTTAACATCGTCTATTCGAATAGCCGTGTCCGCGGTAAAGGACTTCTGGGTTGCTTATATCAGTTCATAGACAAGTGAAAGTGGATACTCTAAAATACGCAAGATAAGCGTGAGTGCTATGGATGGCGTTCTCGTAGGGAGACGGGAGCGGATCCATAGTGGTGTATTGATATGGTGAATATGTGGACTCGTGTGCGCCACCTCAAAAGAGTTACTCGCAGTCGTAGTTCAGGATAGCCACCGAGTCAAAGCTGGCTTGCTGCAGTTAAACCCCACCATCCCCTTTGTTGATAATGATGCATATGTAGATAGTTCTGATGTAAGTCTTGCTGGGTACATTTGTACTCACGTTTGCCTATTTTATGTTTTTGCAGAGAGATTTCGGTCTCGCTAGTAGTTCCACGTGGACTTCGACGTTTAGCTTGATACCTCAGCTACGATCTTGTGCCCTCGGCAGGATCTGGTAGATAGTCAGGCTTCTCAGCCTTTTTCATTTATAGATGTCTGTACTCAGACATAATAGCTTCCGCTTGTGCTTTGATTTGTATGCTCTGATTGTTGGGTCATGAGACCCATGTTTGTAATATCTCGCTCCTCGGAGCCTATTGAATAAATACTTGAGTCGTAGAGTCATGTTGTGATGCTTCGTTGTATTTGCACATATCGAGCATATTGTGTGTATGATTGAAATGCTTGGTATGTGTGGGATCTGACTATCTAGTTGTTTATCTTTAGTAGCCTCTCTTACCGGGAAATGTCTCCTAGTGTTACCGCTGAGCCATGGTAGCTTGCTACTGCTCTGGAACACTTAGGCTGGCCGGCATGTGTCCTTCTTCGTTTCTGTGTCTGTCCCTTCGGGGAAATGTCACGCTTTGAGTACCGGAGTCCTGTTAGCCCGCTACAGCCCGGTTTACCGGAGTCCTGCTAGCCCAGTGCTACAGCCCGGACCCACTTGCTGATGACCGACACGTTCGAAGCTGGGTCATGGATGCCTGTCCCTGTAAGTCTAGCCGGTAACACCTCATATCACTTTGCGGCCTCACGCACGGTATCCCCACGGGGTGTCGCCTTACCTTTGCCCGGGACCGTTTGCGCCTTTTGGCTCACGTATATGATAGTGTCGCTAGCATCCATATGATAAGGAGCCCGGGCTGACATGACTAGTCGTAAACCCAAAGTGGCACAGACTTACAGGGACAGGCATTCATGACCCAGCTTCGAACGTGTCGGTCATCAGCGAATGAATCCAGGCTGTAGCACTGGGCTAGCAGGACTCCGGTGAACCGGGCTGTAGCGGGCTAACAGGACTCCGGTATTCATCGCGTGACATTTCCCCGAAGGGACAGACATAGGAACGAAGAAGGACACATGCCGGCCAGCCTAAGTGTTCCGGAGCAGTAGCAAGCTACCAAGGCTCAATGGAAACACTAGGAGACATTTCCCGGTAAGAGAGGCTACTAAAGATAAACAACTAGATAGTCAGATCCCACACATACCAAGCATTTCAATCATACACACAATATGCTCGATATGTGCAAATACAACGAAGCATCACAACATGACTCTACGACTCAAGTATTTATTCAATAGGCTCCGAGGAGCGAGATATTACAAACATGGGTCTCATGACCCAACAATCAGAGCATACAAATCAAAGCACAAGCGGAAGCTATTATGTCTGAGTACAGACATCTATAAATGAAAAAGGCTGAGAAGCCTGGCTATCTACCAGATCCTGCCGAGGGCACAAGATCGTAGCTGAGGTATCAAGCTAAACGTCGAAGTCCACATGGAACTACTAGCGAGACCGAAGTCTCTCTGCAAAAACATAAAATAGGCAAACGTGAGTACAAATGTACCCAGCAAGACTTACATCAGAACTATCTACATATGCATCATTATCAACAAAGGGGATGGTGGGGTTTAACTGCAGCAAGCCAGCTTTGACTCGGTGGCTATCCTGAACTACGACTGCGAGTAACTCTTTTGAGGTGGCGCACACGAGTCCACATATTCACCATATCAATACACCACTATGGATCCGCTCCCGTCTCCCTACGAGAACGCCATCCATAGCACTCACGCTTATCTTGCGTATTTTAGAGTATCCACTTTCACTTGTCTATGAACTGATATAAGCAACCCAGAAGTCCTTTACCGCGGACACGGCTATTCGAATAGACGATGTTAACCCTGCAGGGGTGTACTTCTTCACACACGCTCTCACCACTTACCGCCGTTTACACGACATGTACTCGGCAACCTTCAAGCGGAAGCCCAATGTGGGTGTCGGCCACGGCCTGCCCAAACACTCAAGTCTCTAGTCCAGGTTTATCGCCTATTCGGGTTCCATCCATGAGGAGATCCGGCCGGAGTTTCGCTCACAGCCCCAAACGATGTGAACAGGGTTCCCGAGACACCAAACGGGCGCCCGGTACACCGTGCCACGTGCCTACCGCATCACAGCCCACCCCTACGGTCAGCGCTGCGCACGGCCTCCAGCATACTACAAACACCAGAAACTACTTACAACTCCTGGACAGAGGACAAGGGTGATTAAGAAGCCGAGAGGGTCCATTGGTTTCGGGCCCAATGCGTGGTAGTAGCTGAATCATGGATCACAAACACAGAACTCAGTTCCTGAGGACGGCTGCAATGAGACAACCCACCATGTACTCCTACATGGCCTCTCACCGCTACCTTTACCAAATCGTGTTCACACGCTTAGCTCACACACCGTAGGACATGTTCACACACCTCTGATTCATCCCCGATGAATCAGACCTGACTCAACTCTAAGCAGTAGCAGGCATGACAAACAAACATGAATGAGTAGGCACAACAGGGCTCAAACAACTCCTACTCATGCTAGTGGGTTTCATCTATTTACTGTGGCAATGACAGGTCATGCAAAGGATAAAGGGGTTCAACTACCGCAGCAAGTAACAAATATGTCGTTGTTGTCCTAATGCAGTAAAAGAGAGCAGGAGCGAGAGAGTGGGATTTTATCGGAATGAACAAGGGGGTTTTGCTTGCCTGGCACTTCTGAAGATAATATAGTTCTTCATCGGTGTCATCGATCTCGTCGTCGGAGTCACGTCTATCGAGAGGGGACAAATACCGGCAACACAGAAGGGAACACAATCAATGCAATGCACAATATGATGCATGATCATGACATGGCAAAATGAATGTGTTTTGAGCTAATGCAACTAAAACCAGATTAAATGAAGTTGGTTTGAATCCAAGATTCAATTCAAACTCCATATGTGAATATTTAAATGCCCTTTATTTGATTTGTGCTAAACAACAGCTATAAGTTGTTCTAACATGCATGAAAATGGTACAGATGGATTCCTTGAATTTTTCTGATAATTTTTCATATATAAATTGTTACATTTGGAGTTACGGTTAATTTTCTATGATTTATTGAAGTTTTAGCTATTTCTGGAATTTCCTGATTATTTATAAAATAAACTAAATTCCAGAAAAGGAATATTGCGTCAGCATGACCTCATAGTGACGTCAGCAGGTCAACGGGCGCCGTCCAGGTCAAACTGACCTGTGGGACCCATATGTCAGCGTCACAGGTTATACAGGGGGGGTTTATTTTAGTTTAATTAAGGATTAGGGCACTAGGGCCCACATGTCAGTGTCAGCAGGGGGGTAATTAAATTAAAATAAACTAACTAATTAACAGGGGGGCTGGCCCCACCTGTCATCGACCCAGGGGGGGGTCAAACCCCTGGTCAGCAGGGCCTAACCCGCCGGCGGCTCGTCGCCGGTGGCAACAGGCGCGGCGGAGGGCGCGGGCTCGCTCCTCCGGCGTCCAAATGGACGGAGGAGAGCGGCTACGGGGAGCTGGAGCTCACCCGCGCCCATTTCAGCAAGCAGCAGCAGCTAGGGCGGCCGGAGACGATGGCCTCGAGCTCGGCAGCGGCGGCCGGAGCTCGGGCGTGCTCGGTTTCGGCGTTACACGGCACGGCGGGCGCGGCCGATGGGCTCTACGGGATGCTGGGGTCACCAGGAACACCCGGAGGCAACGAGCGCAGGCGGAGAAGCTCGGGAGCACGGAGCTCACCGGCCATGGCGGACGGCGGCTTCGGGTGCTCGTGGGGCGGCGGCTACAGGGCGCAATCGAAGGGGAAAAGAGGGAGGGGAGGCGTAGGAGCTCACAGCGGTGCCGTAGGGATGGTTAGCCGGCTCGGGGGCGCGTCGGAGTGGCCGAATCGACGGAGAAGATCCTCGGCGGCCGGCGAGGGGAAAACGTCGGGGGTGGCGTTCCGGGGCTCTTCTGGTCGCATGACACGACGAGGAGGTCGAGGGAGGACCGGCGGAGCTTCCTGGGGCGTCGGTGAGGCTAGGGGTGGCCGGTGGCCATGGGTACGGCGACGATGGCGGGGAGCTCCGCTCGGTGGTGTGCGCGAGAGGGAAACAAAGGAGGGAATGGGGTCCAGGGGGAGAGAGGGGAGGTGCAGGGGGCGAGGGCGTCTCCGTGGCGTCGCGAGGGAGTCGGGGAGGCTGCCACGGCGAAGCAGGAGGTGGCCGGCGCTCTTCGGGCGCGCGCCACGCCTCGCCTCTGCCTACTGGCAGAGGAAGAAGAGGACAAGGGGGGAAGGAGGTGGGCTGGGCCGCGCTGGGCCGGTCCTGTTGGGCTGCACGAGTAAGTGGCCAGGTAAAACTCTCTCCCTCTCTCTTTCTGTTTTAATTTCCATTTTCTATATTTTTTTGTATTTGTTTTGATTTAGTTTAGCAACTAAACCATTTTAATAAATTCTGTAGTTTATTATGTGGCTTGCTAAAATATATACAAAGCCACTCACAAACTTCCAGAATTATTTGGAGTCATATTTAATATGTATTAAATATAAATCCAAAGCAAATAGTTATTGGATTAATTCAAATGGCCAAAATAAATATCTCTGTGACTCCAAAAATATTGGTTTAAATTTTACCTCTCACCAATATTTCCATGGAATAACAGGAACATTTTCTTGGACTCATTTGATGAAATTTAAGTGTTGGTTATTTTTAGAGGTCTTCTGAGGCTTTGAAAATTCCTCAATTCAATTTTATTTGAATTTAAACATGATGCTCACATGAGGTCTAGCCTAGTGCATTGCCAGAAGCTAGGGATGTGACAACTCACCCCCACTAAACAAGAATCTCGTCTCGAGATTCAAGCATAGGGTAGGATGAAGGGAAAACGCAAACTAGTACAATCTTCACGATCCAGGTTGCACTTCAAATGAACGTTGATTTGAACACCATCTTTGTCTTGTCGTCTTGCTCTGAGAACTTCAGCTAATCATGACAAGAAGAGGAAAGGAAAACTCTAGAAGGATCGGTCTCCTCGAAGATCGAACAACTTAGGATCAACTCATGGTTTGAGACATGGAAATATCTCTCAAGCTGAGAGACGAAGCACACCTTTAGAGGAATGGAGTGGAACAGATGACGAAGGTTCACTAGGTGGACAACGATTCCACACCTAAAAAGGTGGTAAACGATTATCAATGTAGCGAGGAGTTGAGTTGCCATGATACCACAACGAGGCACCTTAGGGACGGTGACTCGTAGAAATATCCCCTTAAGTGGCAAAAAGAATTACCTTTGATATAGAGATCATTTAGACTCTCTAAATCCGCCTAGGGCAATTCTCGAGCGATCATTTGGAGGGGGTCGGTAGAATGGCATACTCGAACTTGGATGATGTGGATTACCTTGTTGAAGACAACGTAATGGATGAATTTGCTTACCACCGGAAATGGAAGAGACCCATGGTAGAATGGCACATTGGCGGTGCAAGCTAGGAACAAAATGCAAATGCTGGGAATGATTCTGGTAACTGGGGAAGAACCCAACAACAGAGAGTGAATTCACTGTTTAAAAAGATCATATCATTGCCAAGGAAACTGAGAGCAATCCCAGTTAGTGCTGATGATAACATGTAGCGCTTGTGCGTGCTCTCAAGAACTTGAGCATTTCCACAATCATCAAGGTTTTATCAACAACCGCGTCAAGGGTGCTGACAACACAACATACTACCATGATGAATAGCGATGGACGATGCAGATGCGAAGGAGGATAACACTTTCTCAGACTTCACCTTAGCGAGGCCAAGGAAATAAAATCTGGATGATCGACCGAGAGACATTTAGCACTCCGCTTCTAATGTTCTCCTTGATGTGCTAGCGTAACCCATTCATAGATATGGTTTGATATCTAGAACATCAAGTAAAAAGGTCGGACTTCGGGATCTCAAAATCCATAGGGGCAACTAGGGAGTAATCCTACGAAATCCCTATGGGGAGGTGGCCAACTTCCTCAATCAAGATATTATAATAATAGGTCTACCGGATGGGTGTGTTGGCCACGACATCCACCTTGCCGGTTATTGAAAGACCAATATTATAATTCTTGGGAAATGTTCCAATCATCACATCTGCCTGAGATTCAGATCTGGTTGGTGTCAGGATATCCCAGACTCATCAAGTCTAGAAAGAAAAATGAAAGTTTGCAACACAAATCGACGAGATGACGTTGCGAGATTCTCGGGGAATGAACTACGATAGCAAGCTCCAAAACATGAGCTGGTTCTGCTACAAACATGTGAACACGTTGTCCCAGACAAGCATGACCACAAAGTAGTCTTATAATAAAACACTACCGAGTTCAGGAGGGGAACCATCATCGAGGATATCGAAGTCTTGTACAAATCCGTCTGGTACCTTCGGGACTAGCACTTAGAACCTATTAACCTTGAACAAATCAATCAGTGGCTTGGTGTGCTAGGGACACATATAGAATGGAGGTTGCAAGTCTCCAGACCACAGAATACTTCGCACGTATGCATGACTGATTTGGGATGATTCCAGAGGAAGCAAAACTAACTTTCTCAAATTCACGGCGGCAACTTTCACCAAATGCACGTGTATAAGAGGAAGTCACTCCTTTCATCAAACAAATACTTCATGAGCTAGCATGAACAAATGCTTTCAAAAGTTTCCAACACTAGCTTAATGTTCAACAAAATCATGGAGGAGATAAGGATGTTGTCAATGGGCTCAACAACAATTCATCTAGGTTTCCTTTTAAAAGGAATTCCATAGTTGAGTGAACACGGTGATGGCATTGGTGAGACCAAAGATGTAATGGTGTATGCTCGAGGGATCAACCACGAATAAGCCAACATTACGAGCATCGTTGGTACTGATTTGATTTGATGATAGCCCACACTCAAATCAAAGGATTGATAAGACAATAGGTCCAGCAACTGATCACAAGGACCAATCGATGAAGATATCATCTTTCTTCTACACACACTACACCAGAATATCCCTTTGGAACGAACTAAGTCAGGCAAGCTTTTATCTTCCAACTCTCCAAGTTGTTGTCTAGCTTAACCAACTAGCTCCGGGATATCCAACACAGATTCTTGGAGAAAGGGTGATTCGCAAGAAACCAACTTGATCACGAGCTCAACATAACAGTCAGGGAACAACCTGGTAATACTTCCGAGAAGATATTCGGAAAATCACGAACCACCGGTATGTTACTAAGCTCGAGAACAATCTCGCTTTTGAGGGCAAGACGATATAATCAAATGAGTGAGGACTTGACAAGATCCTAACTCATCAATCGAAGGGTGCACCGAAATAAGAACTAGGTAGCACGATAAGTCTTAGAAGGATGATTCAAAAACCAACATGCTAAGAATGAAATTATTATCCTTTAACTACCAAGCAACGAGGTTGCTGGGAGTATTGATTTCACACATCACAATTCATTTGTCGGTATTCCGGTTGCATCAACACGAGGGCCGAGGAATGACTAATGATGGTGAGAAGTATCACTGTACCAAGAGTTCATAGGATGGTGTGCAATTCCTATAACAATCTCGATATAGAATAAGGTAATACTCCAAGGTAGAACAGAACCAAAAGCTGGATTGGCATTTGATCTGCGGAATACAACTACTTTGACCCAATCCTAGATATGGACGAGGTACTGGAGTTTGTTTCTCCAAGTCATTCAGGACAGAATGGCTTGACGGACCACAAGAGTAATAGGCATCGATAAACGAACACACGCATACTCTTGACTATCAATTGATAGACGAAGGTCAGAATGCAACTAAAGAGAACAACTCAAAGGAATATATAATTTTCTGAGTTGTGGATGCATAGATTAGTATGTCGAACCAAGTTCAACATATTTCTTCCGGATAACCCATGCGGAAAGGTAGAACTGGCAGAGTCACGATTTATGAATGGAGAACTCATCGAGAGCACTCTTGCTGTCATCTTTTGGTTCAGAAGAACCCCTGCCAAGAATGGTTCATGGTAATTGGAAGAAGGATATACCACGGACCTCGAGGACTATCGCAAAGGTTACTAATATCCTAAAGGCACTAGCAATTACTATCAACATGAAGTAGGTAGAGTGAATCTCGGGTTCAGAACCCAGGAGTAGAATACCTACTACTAAGTGGCATCACGGAATGCTTTCGAGGATAAAGGCCAGAATCATCACACTGGGACACCAATCATGGCTAAATTACTAGGTGATCCCCTAAGACACCTAGGGTCATAATAATATCTCCAACATATATGCCAAGGTAACGGAGTACCTCAACTCGCTGATTAGTGTGGTTAATCTGGCCCATGGGAACATTGAAACGGGAAGAAAGGATTTGCAAATGCATCAGACTACTTAGAAACCTGGGATGACTCGGACAGCATAACGGCTGTAAATGCTCAGAAAAGATTTGAGACATTCACAAAATTGGTGGCATAACCACTCAGAAGCACAATATCAAGATTTCGAGATCAACAATTAACATACAGAAGTACTAGGAACTGAAACGAGGCTTAAGTCCAACAATCTATAAGTCTACGGATTAGTAACACGTGATCCTGATGGAAAGAAGAGATAGCCTAGTTCTTAATCCCCGTAGGAAAGATAAGATGACTCAGATCATAAGGGCATCAGGTATAAGGAGTAAAAGAGCCTTACGTTCCAACCCACAATCAATTCCCTTACATAACTAAAGAATTTCTAGACTCAACTTCGACCAGTTTGGCTTGGTAATCCTACAGGCAGTCAAGCTCTGATACCAACGCTGTCAGGACCCCGACTCGATGTCACATCGATCTAGCCGGTAACACCTCATATCACTTTGCGGCCTCACGCACGGTATCCCCACGGGTGTCGCCTTACCTTTGCCCGGGACCGTTTGCGCCTTTTGGCTCACGTATATGATAGTGTCGCTAGCATCCATATGATAAGGAGCCCGGGCTGACATGACTAGTCGTAAACCCAAAGTGGCACAGACTTACAGGGACAGGCATTCATGACCCAGCTTCGAACGTGTCGGTCATCAGCGAGTGAATCCAGTGCTGATGACCGACAGTTCGAAGCTGGGTCATGAATGCCTGTCCCTGTAAGTCTGTGCCACTTTGGGTTTACGACTAGTCATGTCAGCCCGGGCTCCTTATCATATGGATGCTAGCGACACTATCATATACGTGAGCCAAAAGGCGCAAACGGTCCCGGGCAAAGGTAAGGCGACCCCCGTGGGGATACCGTGCGTGAGGCCGCAAAGTGATATGAGGTGTTACCGGCTAGATCGATGTGACATCGAGTCGGGGTCCTGACATGATGAGGGCGCGAGAGGAGTTGACGATCCGTGTTAGGGGCGCGGCCGAGTATCTGGAGCACTGAGCGGACGGGGGATGGAGCGGGCGGCCGAGCATCTGGAGCACTGAGCTCGCGGCAGTCTTGCTCCTCATCGGTGAGCGCCCGGTCGAGCACCAAGAGCAGCCTACTCCCCGCGGCGGTGGGTGAGTCGGAGCGGGGCGAGGGAGAGGAGATGGTGGTCGCCCTTTCAGTCCTCTGGCGCACGCTTGTTGTGTGGGATGGGAGATCCCTGCCTGCGGCGCGTGGGGTGGCGGCGAAGAACCTACGGGCGACAGGGCCGTGGGAGAGGTAAGCGGGCAAGGGGAGGGAGCAGTTTTTTTCAAGAAAGAGGTGGAGAGAAACAAGGAAGATTATCTTCGGTTGTTTCCGCAATTAAGGGGGTCGTGGGAGGAAAATCAGACTAAGGCCTCCTTTGGTTTAGAGGAATTTCATAGGAATTCTAGAGGATAGGATTCTTATAGGATTTTTTCCTTTAGAGCCATTTGGTTCATAGGAATGGATTCCTATTCCTACATAGGATTGGTTCTTATCCTCCACATTTCATAGGAAAATAAAAAAGAGCCTAGACTCAATGGAAAAATTCCTTTGGTGTCAACCAAATGACATTTTGTTTCCTATTCCTACTCATAGGATTTGAGATACATGTCATCTCATTTCCTACAAGATTCCTGTTCCTATGATAATCCTATCTTATGAATCAAAAGAGGCCTAATTCGTTCCACAAATCAGGCAGGGTGGGCCGCGTGGATCGAAGGATGCGGAGCGCGAACGATTGACAGACGTGTCTGCTTGGCAGAACATTTGATCTGAGACATTGATCTGGTCGGCTGACCATTGACGTAATATGGATAGTAGAATGTGTTTAACTTAATTTAATCGAAGGGTCCTGGTTATCTCGTGTACAATTTGTTGTGTGGCTTCAGGGGAGTTTATGTTTGCTCTTTTAATAGTAGTATAGAAAAGGAAAGGCAGTGGCGGAGGCAGAAATGTTCTTTAGGTGTGACGAAATTTATAAAGTAGAAAGCTATGTAGCTAGTATACGAGTATGTATGTACACGTGACAGGAAATATGTCTGCTAGACTACAAACTATAGATATGGCGGACACCAAAGCTTGCCGGATAGCTGACTCCACGTAAGAGAGGAGGATAACTTAGATATAAGTTCTATATTATGGACATAAATTCTGAGTTTATTTCCCATTATGTCTAATAGTACGAGAAAAGTCCACATTTCAACCCTCAACTAACCACGGCGTTTGATTGTCAACCCTCAACTCTAAAACCGGTCGGATTTCAACCCTGAACTTGTCACACTGTCCACTTTACCCCCCTTGACTCGGTTTGAGGCTAGTCAAGTGGTTTTGACCCGGTCAAAGCTGACTGGGCAGCCCAGTCAGCATGCCTCGTGTAAATCTAAAAAATGGATGATTCTCTCAATCTATAAATCCATTAAAGTTGAAAATTTCCCAGGTATCTAAACATCATATGAGTGTTGTTGTGTAAAAATTTCAGAATTTTCTGGGCACTTTTTTTTCGATTCAAAAGTTTGACCGAATAGTGGCTGAATTTGAAAAATTGATGGTTCTCTCAATCTATAAATCCATTTAATTTGAAAATTTCCCAGCTATCTAAACATCATATGAGTGTTGTTGTGTAAAAATTTCAGAATTTTCTGGGCACTTTTTTTCGGTTCAAAATTTTGACTGAATAGTGGCTGAATTTGAAAATTTGATGGTTCTCTCAGTCTATAAATCCATTTAAGTTGAAAATTTCCCAGCTATCTGAACATTATATGAGTGTTGTTGTGTAAAAATTTCAGAATTTTCTGGGCACTTTTTTTTCGGTTCAAAATTTTGACCGAATAGTGGCTGAATTTGAAAAAATGATGGTTCTCTCAATCTATAAATCCATTTAAGTTGAAAATTTCCCAGCTATCTAAACATCATATGAGTGTTGTTGTGTAAAAATTTCAGAATTTTCTGGGCACTTTTTTTCAATTCAAAATTTTGACTGAATAGTGGCTGAATTTGAAAATTTGATGGTTCTCTCAATCTATAAATCCATTTAAGTTGAAAATTTCCCAGCTATCTGAACATTATATGAGTGTTGTTGTGTAAAAATTTCAGAATTTTCTGGGCACTTTTTTTTCCGTTCAAAATTTGGGCAGCATTTGGGCAGCATTTTGGTACCATTTGGTAGCATTTGGTCATCATACGGAAAAGATGATTGCAAACACACATAGATGTCTCAAATAGAAAACATAGATGTCTCACACACAATACATAGATGAGGTCTCACACACAACACATAGATGTCTCACACAATACATAATGCATTTCTGGCAAGCAGCGATGTTGCTAGCTGATTCATGATTGAAATCCAAGCAGCCTTCGAAACCCCGCATACTTCTTTGTGTGCTTGACAACTCTGCTGCTAGCTCTAGCGCTAGAATTGCCGGTAGATACATTAACATTGACATTGGAGCTTCTTTGCATATTAATTGTATTTCCGGAGAAATTGTTGGACCTGCTGCTGCTTCCAGTTGGCGCCCTTCTCTTTGGGTTAGGTGCAGCCACTTCCTTAGAGGCCTTCCTTTTGCTCTGCCTAGTGCTGCTCTGGCGTGAAGGCTACAAGAAACATGGCAAATGTTAGTTATATATACATGATAGTGTAATCAGGTTTGCTCATGCATATTTCCTGGATAGTGTACCATATCTGGCCCTTGACTAGCACATGGTGCTTCGCTACTTGTTGCAGTTTGGCTTGCAGCAGGCTGTTTGGAAGCAGCTGATGGTGCTTTGCTTCTAGCAGGACCTTGGCCTTGCTCAGGAGTTGGTGTATTTGAACTCCCTGTGCCATTTCTTGCTTTGCATGATGTCTTGTTGTGCCCATGTAGCTTGCACATGCTGCATCTTATATTTGTACCTCTCTTAGAAACCCTAGTGGCACACCTTGGCTTCTCTTGTTGCTCTCTGGTCCTTTGCTTTTTCTTCCTACCGGGCATCGTAATCTCCCCTGGTGGATTAGGTCTTGGCCTCTCAGACACAGGCCATGCAGGTCTGCCTTCCACAGGTTGAAGGCAAAAAGCATAAGTTTTCTTGAATGCTTCTATGCTATAGCACTTGTCAATGTAATCATCTATGTTGTTGGTTTTGAAAAAAATGCATGATATAGCATGAGGGCATGGAAGACCAGATAGTTGCCAATATCTACAACTACATGTCCACTCTTCTAGATTCACTTGGAACCTATGTTCTCTATGAGTCACCTCATATAAATCTTCACCATTCCAAATAGCATGACAATAGGCAGAGGCATTTATGCTTTTCTTCAGTTTTCTAAGTACCGTGGGACAAATGGTGCCAGTCCACTTGTCCGACTCGGTTCTTTGATATTCTATCCTAGCCATTATCTTCACCCTAATGGCTTCAAACATGCTGATTGCTGGCAAACAGCGAGGCTCCATGATCCACTTATTAAAAGACTCGCAAATGTTGCTGTCTACCGAGTCACAATTAGAGCCCAACCTGAACCAAGCCCTGCTCCAATGGTGTGGGTCAGTTTTCATCACATCCCTTGCCCCTTCAACAGTCTCTTGTGCTAACTTCGCTCTTGTAAGATTGAAAAGCATTGGAGAACTAGCTTTTGCACATGCCCAAAATAGCTTCTGCCATTCCTTCTCTCTGTAGGTCTTCCTCCAGTTTGCATACAAGTGCCTTGCGCAATTCCTATGCTCTGCTCTTGGTAGCCAATTTTCAACAGCCTTGAGAATACCCTACAAGCAACGACAACATGAGTCAGAACATACAACATAAAACACAATGTAATATGATAAAATGTGATTAAAAGAGAATTACTTTCTGCTGATCAGAAATAATAACATAGTCCGATCCATCTCCAAGTTTTAAGTCTGAGCACAACAGGCTAACAAACCAATCCCAGGTTTCATTGGTCTCTTTGTCTACAAGTGCCCACGCTATCGGATACATCTGATGGTTTGCATCTCTTCCAATTGCACTCAACACCTCTCCTCCTCTCCCCTTCAAGAAACATCCATCCAAACCTATGACTTTTCTGCATCCAGCCAGAAAACCTTTCTTACAAGCATCAAAACATATATAGAATTTGTCAAAGGTTGGAACTTCATTGTCAGGGTTTAGCTTCACTATGCAAGTAGAACCAGGATTGCTTCTAAGAAGCTCTAGCTGATAATCGAAGACTTGGCTATATTCACCCAATTTTGACTCTTGAATCCTTTTTGAGACGCCTTAGCTCTCTTGATCTTCGATATGTGTACATTAGCAAACATCTCCTCCTGCACCGTGGCCTTCAAATTTTGGACTGACCAGTCAGTGTTTGACTTGATCAAATTCTCAAACTTGTTGGCTATTCTGGTGCATGTCACCAACTTGTTGTCTCTCCTCTTTGGGCATGTGTGCTCATCAATGAAAGAAGTAATCTGCCAGCTTTCAAACTTGCTAGTCTTCCTCGCTAAACAAACCCATTTGCAAGTTGGCCAAGTGCACTTTGCTCTCACCCTGTCACCCTCATCCTTAATGAATTTTATTTCCTTCCTCTTCCTAAGACCATAGTCCACTATTGCCTCTTTGAACTGTTTCTTTCCACTAAACTTCATTCCCAAACTGAATTTCTTCACCTCAGCCTGACTCGAATACTTTGTAAACTCGGACTCATGAACAACAAGCTAACCATCACTATCTTCATCATATGATTCATCATCTTCATAACTTGAGTCAGCTACTATCTTTTTTTGTCGGAGGTGCAATGGCCTTCTCTATAGCAGTGATGTCCTTGCCCTTGCCCTTGCTCTTGCTCTTGAAATCCTTGTACTTCTGCCTAATCTCCTCCACCTCATCATCGGATGTTGAGAAATCCGATAACACAAAGTCACTATCGGATGAAGAATCGGTACCATTGCCATCAACAGCATCACTTTGATTTGATTCCTCTTTACCACCAGCAGGTACTTCATCATCCCCAAAACTTTGCTTTGAATTCTCATCACCGCCCGCGGGTACTTCATCATCCCTATAATTTTGTTGTTCTGGCTCATTACTACTAATGTCCTCAACATATATGTCCACTACACCTCCATCTGTTTCATATGAGAGCATGTACTTCACGGAATTTTCATCAACTAATGCCATCAATCCATCAGACAATTGTTTTCCAGGATATAACCAATGCAGCATCATGATTACTCCTTGTCGAGCGACACTGTAATGCACTTTCAGATTTAGAATGAGAGTGCGTAAGGACAAACTGCGCCGCTCAACATGAGCAATTTCCTCGCTGCCTCCAACATATTCCAAATTTTGACCCTCACGCACAAATGCACCATTGAAATGGAATCGCACAACAAAGAAATCCAGAGGATCCATTCAATCTACAAGAGATGAGAAAACAGAATAAGAAATCATTACTACGGTTTCAGCAACAGAGAGAGGGGGAAAATCACTATTAACAAGGGGTGCAAGGGCAGGACCAGCAGCAGCAGCTAGCCCAAGCTAGCAGCTTGCCGGCGGTGGCAGCACCAACAACTCGCCCAAGCTAGCAGCAGCAGCTCGCCGGCGGCTAGGGTTAGCAGCAGCAACTAAAATCTAAGGGAAACAGAGGGAGGAAGGGAGGGAAGAGAGGGCAAACCTGCGGTGGAGGTGGGGGTGGTGGCCACGGCCGGCGGCGTTCCAGGCCGCGGTGGAGGTGGTGGCCGCGGCCGGCAGTGTTCCAGGCCGCGGTGGAGGTGGTGGCCGCGGGCGGCGGCGTCCCAGGCCGCGGTGGAGGTGGTGGCCGCGGGCGGCGGCGTCCCAGGCCGCGGTGGAGGTGGTGGCCGCGGGCGGCGGCGTCCCAGGCAGCGGTGGAGGTGCTGGCCCCGGGCGGCGGCGTCCCAGGCGGCGGTGGCGGCGTGCCCGGTTACCGGTCGCCGGCGAGGAGGTCGTGACTGCGGGCGGCGGCGACCAACGCGGCGGCAGGTCGATTTGGATCGGGGTGAGACTGAACAAACGAGAGAGAGATGGGGATAAGGTTGGACCTGTGTGCGTGGCATGCTGACTGGGCTGCCCAGTAAGCTTTGACCGGGTCAAAACCACTTGACTAGCCTCAAACCGAGTCAAGGGGGGTAAAGTGGACAGTGTGACAAGTTCAGGGTTGAAATCCGACCGATTTTAGAGTTGAGGGTTGACAATCAAACGCCGTGGTTAGTTGAGGGTTGAAATATGGACTTTTCTCAATAGTACACATGGGTTGCTCATTGCCTCACAGACTTTGGTCGTTCGGAAGTTAGTAGTACATGTTGGCTACGGCAAGGAACCCTATGTATCGAGCAGCTTGTAGCATAGGATTGTAAGTTTGTAACCGTTGCAACTATGGAATAAAACTAAATGTTGCACTCACAAAAAATGCTGCTAAATAAACAAAAAGAACTTCCCAGCTCCTCGCTAATACTATGTAAGTAAGAAAACCTTAAAACTATACTTATGCCATGGTTTTTGGCAGCTTTTCTCCAACATAGAAGTTTAGCCGAAGAGGTTATAGGAGAGGAAAACATGCTGCTAGTTCCAAATAACATAAAAAAACGATGGTGCAAGAATAAGCGAGTAATTTAGCTCGCAAGTGGTGGAGAGAACAGTAGTCTGAGTGGATGACTCTCGGAAGAAAGAGATGACATGCTACTATTTTCTCTAAATAATTTTTTGTGTCAGAACACACACAAAGTGAGAAAGATGATGGACCCTCGTGGAAGCAAGAAGAAAAAAACATTACGCCGTACTTCTGACTTCACATCACTGGATCATCACGATAGATAGAAGATAGGGAGAAACATTCAGTGGTGGAGGCAGGGGGTGCCAGCCAGGGCCCTGCCCCCCCCCCCCCCCCCCCCCCCCTAACATCTGTGATTTTGGCCTAATATATGAATAGTAGCAGTACATTTTTTTGCTAAAAATGGGTGCTTTTGATGGATTGGCCTACCCCAACAAGGTTTAACAATACTCGACCCTCCTCTATTTTTCTGGCTCCGCCACTGGAAACATTTATGTTGGTCATCAAAACTCCTGTGATTGCACTATTGGACCACCGCGATAGGGAGAAGTCGGAAAAAAGATACACCGCTCCGTGCTTATTTCCATGGACGATGGAAGCTTTTCTCCAACATAGAAGTTTAGTCCAAGAGGCTGCAGGAGTGAAACACATGCCTGTTTTTTTTTTTGAATAATAAAAAAGATGTGGTGATGCAAGAGCAATAGTTTAGTCGAAGAGGTTGCAGAAGAGAAAGAGCAATAGTTTAGTCGAAGAGGTTCACGTGGGTCATGCCCGCTTTCCGACTAGGAAGGCGTAAACAGACGTTGACCGCGTTCGCTTCACTCCCGGCCCCACGCATCAGATAGCGGGCGCGCTTGGAGCGAACGAACGAGCGCCTCTCCCCTCGACGCGACATGGCGCTCCAGCCGCTGCTCCGCCTCCTCCTCCGCCCAGCCCCACCCCCGCCCCCGCCTACGCGCCGGACCCCACACCTCCCAGCCCCTTCCCCCACCCGCCGCGGCACCGCCGCCGCGCTCCTCCTGCTCGCCACCGTCGCCGCGCCCCCTCCGCGGCCCGCCCGCGCCGAGGACGACGTCGACGAGCCCCACGTCGTCCGCCTCTTCGAGGTACGATCGCCATCCCCAAATTCCTGTTCCCCGCTTCACCAGAGCATTTCGCGAAACCCCAAAATACCTCTCTCTGTCTGTCACTGTATGTAGGAGGCGACGCCGTCTGTGGTGTTCATCAAGGACCTCCTAGTCGCCCCGCCGCCGCGGAGGCGGGGACGTGACGGCGGGGGAGCGCAGCCGGTGGAGGACGAGGAGGGGGGCGCCACGGTGGAGGGGACCGGCTCTGGCTTCGTGTGGGACTCCCTGGGCCACATTGTGAGCGCCTTAATCTTCCTTCCTTTTGGGTTCAGTTTTATGAGTTTCAGATAAAATGGGAGCAGACAGTGTCGGAAGTTGTGCGTCTGATTTGGTTACTGTTTGATGCGAATTAGTGACAGAATTAGAGCTCGGTTGACATCTCAATGATATCTGGTACCGCACAAGTACAAAAATTGGCAATTCCAGTGGCATTTCCCCCCTTGTGCAGCCTTTTGCTTTTGTCTTCGGTTGTAGTCTTCTTACTCTGGGTTTTTATTTGCTTGTGCGGATGCAGGCTTGCATTGTTTGATGCAAACCCGCAGAGTTGATTCACGCACTCACTCACATTGAGTGTAGAACCTTTGATCTCTGGACTAAGTTTGGCATGCCACTATTACTTTACTTTTATGTCTCCAACCAGATACATTTCACTAATTTAAATCGATTCTTAAAACTTTGATAGAACCATACTTCTAATCATGTTATACCGCAAGACTTTTCAGTAACTATCTGTCTTGGAACTTCTACGTAATGTTTGTCTTTCGCTAGAACACACTGCGGGAATATTATTCATCTTGAATTATCTAATCTGTTGTTGAAATTTCTAATTGATTGTTTATGTTGGTGCATCAGGTGACAAATTACCATGTGGTTGCAAAATTAGCTGGGGATGGATCTGAGTCTCATCGCTGCAAGGTTTCTCCCTTCCGTTCTTACAGTCTAGTCATTAAAGATAGTACTTCTGCGGTTCTGCCTTTTATGACTTTTTTAGAGAGAGAAGAGAGACTGTTGTATATGCCTTTTTTTAGCCATTGTTTAATGGTTTTGTAGGTGTTCTTGGAGGATTCAAGTGGCACTAGTTACTCAAAGGAAGGGAGGCTAATAGGATATGATCCAACATATGATCTTGCTGTTCTGAAGGTTTGCAATTGTACTTCTTTTGGCTGGAGTAGTGCAGTTGTAGTGATATGAATTTGGTTCCATGTTGCACTCTTTGAAGTCAGATTTGTTCTGCAGGTTGATATTGATGGTGATAAGTTGAGGCCTGCTCTGCTTGGCACGTCACAGGGTTTACGAGTTGGGCAGAGCTGCTTTGCCATTGGGAACCCTTTAGGATATGAACACACCTTAACTACTGGGGTAATGCCACCTTAAAATTATCCATTTTCCTTGCTAAGTACCAACTACTTAAATTGCCGGAGGTTCATCATTCCAAGATGGATGCACCCCAGGAATTTTGAATAATTTTAAAGCTCCCTTGATATGTCAAAGTATTCTGATTATCTGATTGTGATCTGAAGTATCCTATAGGTAGTTAGTGGACTGGGGAGGGAGATACCATCTCCCAATGGGAGGGTGATTCGTGGGGCCATACAGACAGATGCTGCTATAAATGCTGGTAATATCTTGCTTCACTGCATATCATGTATTGCCAGTAAATTACACAGGAACACACTTATATTGTATGGAACTATGGATAATAACTTGTTGGTGAAGGATTGTTCTTTAGAGTTTAGACAGTAACCTTTTGGGACAGCATGGGTGAATCTATTTGGCCCAAATGCGTAATCCTTCTTGGTGGATGAAATCCAGCAATTAAAACCCATAATGCACCCTAACTAAACTCTTCTGTGTAACTTTCTCAATGAGATTTTAGAAAAGAAAAGTCAGGAGGTTTTTTCTTGATACCCTTAGCTAGTCAGTGGACTGATGGCCCCATTGTCCTGATCTTAACTGTTCTGAAATTCTTGATATATTTTCTGTATATATGTTGACAATAGTCTAGTTAAGGTTGAGAATCAGCTGTGGAGGTACTGCTAGTCTGCTAAGGTCTATCTATACTAGTACTAGATATGGTGTCTGCTAAAAGGATTTGTGATGTGTTCCGACTGCAGGGAGATAGTCAGATAGGGACCTTCTGGGGTTGTCAAGTTGGCACTAATAGTTGGATTCTAATTTGCATCCCTCCATACATAGAAATACACCACATGCATACTGCACCAACCTCCTTTTGCTTTTAAAAGGTCACATACAAAGCCATAGAAGCACATTTAGTTGAAGGGAGAGATCAAATTTTCAGTGTGCATATCTCATGGTTCAGTGTGATAAATTACCGTTTAGGAGGCACCAGCCCATTAATCCTCGAAAGAGTTGGTGTGTAACTATGTGTTTCTTATTCTACTGTTCCTCTTATCACTTATGTTCCATTTTTTTTCATTTCTTTAGTCTCGTTCCTCATTGTGCACAATTCATTGACCACATAAGCTCAGTTTGACCTCTAACATGCATTGAATAATATATAACTATATTTACAATATTTGCTAATATCGACAGGTAACTCAGGAGGCCCACTAATTGACTCTTATGGCCATGTAATTGGAGTTAATACAGCTACATTCACACGTAAAGGTATTGCATCAATATCAAAAGATGGTTTGCTGAAGATATTTTGTTTTCCCTCCTGTTGTCTGTCTTGACTGTTGAGGCACCTTGGCTTTCCTTTTGTTACATGGCATGGTTTAGAGTAGGCTTTATTTTTGCACAATGAAAGCAAGTACGGCAGGTAATAATATTTGCAATAAGTATGTGCTAATCCTTGAGTATCTTCTGTTAACATATTGTAGCACTAACCGAAGCAATGCAACTTCATGCCTTGTGAATTCTTCTATTAAGCCCTGTTTTCTATGTGATGAAATATTCAGTTCAAAAAAATAAAAAAAGGAAAGGAATGGTTAACAGAATGTCAAGATCAATATTTATTCTCCCTTTCATGATATTCCCTAGGCGGTAGGCAAAGTGTCTTACGCCGTTGTTAAGCTATTCCATTTTCTGCCTTGGTTCTCCGGGAAGTTAGATTTTTCTTCTTCTACAAAACTCAAGCACATTCGCTGTCAAGATTACACTATTTTCATTCCATAGATGGTGTGGTGGATCACTTTCACTCCTTTAATGATAGGTGCACAGCAACTTCGTCAAACCTATTGGTTGTACCGGCTAGAAACTAGTAGTCATAGATCACCAGCTTGATATGTAAGTACCTAGATTGACATGATGCTACCCCTGCTTCTGGCACACATAACTCTTGGGGCAGATCTCACAACTGAAATGTAGAGCTACGTGTAGTACAGCCACCAGTGGACCATCTCTCAGTGCGCAGGATTCAGTGCAGCAGATATACTGAAGTAAAAGCTTGTCTGCACACTGACGGATCCTCGTGTCTTTGTGTTTGCAGGATCTGGAATTTCATCTGGGGTGAACTTCGCCATCCCTATCGACACCGTTGTACGGTCGGTACTGAATCTCATAGTGTATGGAACTGATGTGAGCAACAGGTTTTATTAAACATTTAATTAGCTCCGATGTACATTCTCTGTTCAATCAATGCAAGTTGTCTCGTTGCTACATTCTTTACTGCCATCTGCTCAATGATGCTTCTTCAAGAGGTTCTGGTAAGATAAAAGATACTATCTCATCTCATCAACAGTAACAAGCTCTCCAATACTAGAGCCTTAGTAAGACAAATAATACTGTAGCAAAATATTGATGTGAGAGAGAGTTGGGCCAACAAAATGAGTCTCATAGCAACGTTGGTCTTTCCAGCAAGCATTTGTTTGTTGCAAACCTGGGCATTGAGAGTGGGTCGAGCTGCGTTTCAGGCCAGGCCTTGTAAAGCCCCGACCTGAAAATGCTAAACCTGGGCCCAGGCCAGGAAAATAGTTGTTTTTTTGTGTTAAAAAATTAATAAATAAACCATTTTCAGAATAAATTAATGAAGGATTATACCTATTTTTTTATAAAAAAATAAAAAATTTGCTCTGTTAGGGCCTTTTTGGGCGAAAAGAGAAGTCCCAGCCTGGCCCGGATGCCAGGCTTTTGGTCTCTCCAGCAATCATTTGTTTGCTATAAACCTGGGCATTGACTGGGCAGAGCTTTGTTTCGGGAAGGGCCCGGCCGTGTAAAGCTGGAAACGCCAAGCCTGGGCCCAGGCCAAGAAAATGGCTACTTTTGATAATTTCAAAATTAATAAATAAATCATTTTCGGAATAATCAATGAAGGATTATACCTATTTTTTAAAAAATATCAAAAAAGCTCTGTTAGGGTTTTTTGGGTTTGGGGCTAAAAGAGGAGCCTAAGTCTGGCCCGGATGTCGTCGAGGCTTTTAGGCTGGGCCCGACAGGCCGGCGTGCCAATGCCCAGGCTTAGTTTGTTACTGGCGTCTTGTTACAAGAGCCCAAGTTGTTTATTTCTGGATAAGCATCCTCTGTTTTCTCTCCATGTAAAAAAACTTGGTGATGACTGGAGTGTAAAAAGGTTAGAAGGTGATGGTTGCTAATAAGAACCTCAGAGAAAAGAAATGAAGCTGGAGTTGCATACAGTACACAGGTCACATCAAAAGTACAGCGCTCATGACTACATGAGGAAGCTGGCCAGTCAACACCTGTGAAGAAGCAACTTAAGGTAAAGGAAATCTGATTTATTGGCTGATGCTCCTTCCTGTTCCCATCAGGAAGACCAAGAATCAGTCTCATCTCAAAAAGCAGGGGCTGCCTGACTCCAAGCGTGGTATTCCTTTTTGTGAAATAATGTTGGCCTTCTTTGTTTCGTACGTAGAATTTTAATTCTGGCTTCTTTGGCTCGTAGGATTTTTTCTTTCTGTTCCCTGCCGGAGTTAAACCGCGTGATGTGAAATTCCTAGATTGGATCAATGGTGGCCTAAGGCTTCTAGTCTAGGGCCTGAGTGAGATCGTTTGAGGGTATTGCGTTGATCCTTGATCCTGATAGGACAACCACCCTAACCATACAACCAAACGTCGCTTTTCCCTTGTAGGAAATGTATGCACACCCCTTTCCTTGAAGGCATGTACGTGCAATTGGGTCGAGAGAACAGTACAGTACATCTGAGTCCGACTCTTTCTGCGCCGCCCAAGTAGCCTTTTTCCTCCAGCAGTGTAGATTCTTCTACGGCCGGCCTGCCGGCCATCTCTTTCTGCTGCATTATTGGGAGGCTGGTCGTTTCAACATCCCAGATCGATCATGTTTATCCCTTTCAGCTCATACTGTCACACGTCCAAGGCATCATCAAGGAAAGAGCACCTGGGCAAGAGCTTCCAAGTTCTCAACAGTTTGAACTTTTTTTGGGTTACCAGTTTGATCCTTTTTTCACTTGTAGTACACGCCCATTTTTCGACGTCATGCAAACTTGCATATTTTGTGGTCCGTCAGAGGGCAGAACAGAGAGGCAGCATTTATAAAGCTCTATTTTGGCAAAAATAGTAATAATGAGTGCTTGTTTGAGGCTTCTAGTAAAATTTCTGCCTAATTTATAAAACTCTTTTTTTGGCGAAAAAAATGAGGCTGCTAGAAGGTATGATAAGACCTATTGTATGGAGCTCTAAGATGAAAGGAGCAAAACGTTTGTCTCCGTCAAGGGAGGCATGGCCAGGCTCCCTGATTGAGCTTCATCTCCAGGGTTAGGAAAGGTGGAGCCAACCGCCGCCAGTTTAGTTGGTGCTAGCTCTTGTCACCTCGGCTTACAAGTCAAGTCACAAGAGGTCCGCCGGTGGCACGACACGTGTCGATACCCCATCCGTCCATGCTAATCAACTCAGCCTGTGCTTAGCTGGATGTTTACCTTTGCCGATTACCTTGTTTGCAGTTAATCTTTTTTTTCTGACATTGAGATTTAATCTCATTTTAATAGAAGAATTATCTGTTCCGAATTTAAGCGGAAACTACTATCTTATTTCTATATAGAGCTGTACTCATTTCTCATACTAGTGTGTCAGATCCCAAAAATATTTGGTTAGTTTGCACCGTTATAATCTGGAGAGGATGTGGCACATGAAGAACCCATGCAATCAAGGATCCATTCTTGGTTAATAACCAGGAGTGGTAAAAGATTACATATGCAACAAATACTATGCACCTAGACCTAGTAAAAAAAATTATCACACATGTGCTCATCCCAAGATCTTCTCAAGAAGAGATCTTTACAAATCTGCGCTTTACTCAACCAGTTGCATTAGCCTGATGCATATGCCAAGAAGAAAACGACTGACTGAAAGGTACCTCATAGAGATAAATCATGTCTTTATTTGTCCTCTTTGCAGCAATATTCTTGGTGCGTTGTTCGTTGCCCTAAATGTCTCGTCCTTGCGTCAATGTGTTCGCTTTCGACCGCATTTCCGTGCAACAAATGCCTATGGTACGTGCTGCCATTGGGTGCAGGCAACCAAATTTGATAGGTTACAGCGCACGGGGGTCACTTTTAAGTTTGGCGAGGTGTCCTGCAGTCGGCCTGCAGAGTCTAACACATGAGGTCCAAGTTTTCCAACGTGTCAAGGCTCCAGAAGATATTTTAAGCATAAGGGTCGCTTCTTAATTTGGTGTGCTCCTGTGATATGCTGCCTACTCTATTTATCTAAAGGTTCTTTTTTCCTAGTAATTCAGCGGTATTTTGTCGTTTCATCTCAATAAGATCATTCTCAACAAATCGTTCCGTCACGTGAACATATCGGCGAACAGATATGGTTTGAAAAAGCCACAGCAGCGTCGGAGGAAACCTCACTCAGAAAGCATTCCAAAGAACCATGAACAATCTTTCGAAAGCCCAACATATCCAAGATAAAGCTTATAATTGGACACTTCGTATGGAGTGAGTGAGTAACTAATGTAAAAGTATCAAGGTTTGGTAGCTAAAAAGCAGACACTCGCCGAAAACTTTTACCGATCTTCTGGCTTGGATCAATTCACACATATCGCGATCTAGGCGTGCAATCAGGTCAAGCCAAGGATATTTCGTGTGGGACAAAGTCAAATCTGATATGCTAGACACAAGTGTGTTGTCTTGTTGCTTGTATTTGTGCCCATCCTTAACCATTTCAACCAGATGGCGCACGCATGGGCTTTGTGCCTTATCTCCAAGGCAACCATGGGTTGGTGTTGGTGTATACACATGATGAGACAACACATTATTAAATTTTAACTTTTGCAGTCGATCAGATCAGCTTGTTCTTTCCAGCATGGTGTGGTTTGGCTTGATCTTGCTGCCCAAGCTGTCACATGATATATGTAAAAATTCTAATTTCAGCATATGCATGAGGAACTATAATAGCCACACCAATGCTGATGATAATAGGGGCTCAATGGAACACATCTTGTAGTGAATAAGCAATGGCGGATCGAGCCGACACAACATATATTTAGAGGGTTTATTATCTTTCCGCGCAAACTTGACGCCCTTGTCAGGGGGCGAAACAATCCGTGGCATCTTGGAATTCGACCCGATGTTGATCGTGCTTCTTGGTTTCTCCAAATAAGTGTAGTGCATGATTTCTGCATGATTTGATTCATCTCAATCAGAGAGTGCCAACCAGCTACTTCAAATCATTCATGCTGACTACACAGTTTTTAGTAAGTTTCATGTCACAAGAATACAGACGTGGCATGACACCTCAGAGTAATTAGTAGCTATGCCAATGCCTGTCTTCTACTTTATTACGGTTGGGTGATGATGTGGTGTTAAGATAACTTCTACGATCTTTTCTTGCTAGCCATCAATCATCAACTTACCAAAATGATAAAATAGAGCTTGATTAACCTTGGAGCAAGCCAGCTAAGTAGTAAGTGATTGGTTAATTACTTTAATCATTTGCTTAATTTGCTTGCAGAGAGGACTTTCCTTGTGTTAAGATGGGAAAGAAAGAACTCATGCTCACTTAACAGTTAACACCACCAAATAACAGTGAACAAATTAACAAATATTTTTAACCCTGTTCATCCCAAGAAATATCTAAGAGCCTGATGCCCATCAACTGACTGTTGTTCACAGTACCTCAAGATCTAAACCTACCCTACTTATGTCATGAGTTACTACTAGTACTACTTACTACTCATAGTGCAATTAGGCAGGCAAGCCGTACTAATACATGACAGGAGCTGTTTCACTGTCTCCTATTTAATTTTTATGCAGCTGCTCTGCTCCTCCCCTGCATCTGGATCCTCATGTCAAGGCAGATTAACCAATAAATGATACACTACAAAATAACAGATTTAGATTCTCCTCGGGAGCCATTAATCAAAAACGATTGTGTACTTGTGTAGATCTCCAGGACAAGATCTTGTCACAGAGACAGTCCATTGCAAAAACAAGATCCCTCAGTTGATTGTAGAAGAGGATCTTCAGTTGATTCGCCAAAGGAGATCAAGTGAGCAGACTTAAAGTTTTTATCCAACTTACAACTAGACAGTTTAAAAATTCTCAAACTGACTTAAAGTTTCCATTTTAGCATTTTTACTGCACATGACCAAGATTTGGGTGTCTGTGTATAAATATGGTTTTTTCTTGAGCTGGGCCCACTTTCTGACCATTCTCCACAGGACAAGATCTTCCTGCAGGAAGTACAGACAGAGTACAGCTTGTTTGTCAATGGAAGCTAGTGTAAACAAGATATAGCATAATCTTTTAGATAATGGCACAACAGATATATATTACTAATCCATCTCCCTTGCTCTCTCTCTCTCTCTCTCTCTCTCTCTTAGTTTATTCACTGTTCTCATGCATGCAAAATATTACAAAGCCTCATCGAAGTGCTACAATCTCGCTGTCGCTGATGTACCTCTCACTCACTCTCACTCCATCTGCACCAGAAGATCTACCCAAAAAAAGAGGAAGCTCCTTACTAACTTACTAGACAACTAATACCCCCAACCTCCTAAGAACAACATGTACATGGTCGCGGCGCGACACGCGTCGCGACATGGCGGCACGAAGCTTCGGCTGAGGTCCCGTTTGGAAGGCAGGAATTTTTTTCGACCGTCAGGAACTGAACTGAACTGGTTCCTGTGGAATTCTTGCGTTTTTGGACTGAGGTTTCATCGATCAGATCAGGCTTGTAGCTCCTCCTTCTCGACCTGCAGCCTGATCTCCCTGTTGAACCTGGTGATGAAGTCCTCCACCCTCCGGTTGAGCTCCTCGTCGGAGAGCCGCGCGTAGTACTCGCTCTCCTCCTCCTCTGCGGCGGTGGGCTGGCGCCGGCCCTCCGTGGCCGTGCGCCGGAGCTTCTCGTCCCTCACAACGACCACGCTCTTGTCCTGCACCACCACCGTGTCAGTGTCGGGCACGAGCGCGTGCGAGTGGGACCTGCTCCGCCGCCTCCTCGCCGCCCTCTCCTCCCTCGCCAGGCTCCTGCTTGCCGTCAGCCTCGCTTTCACCACCACGCCGTCGTCGTCACCCTCACCGGTGGGGTAAGCATAGGACGGTTTGCCGGACATGGCCATCTTCGGCCGAGCATCTTCTTCGCCTCGTACAACCAATGCGTGTGCATGGCTGTCCACGGCCGTGTCGCCATGTACGAGGATGTCCCTCGCGACAACCAACGGTTGGTCCTCGACGACGGCCACAGGCAGCAGCGGCTCGTCGCTGGAGACGCTAACCATTGGCACCGCCGCTGCGTCGCCGTTGTAGTTGGAGACGACGAATGGGCGGTCGTCGACGCCCGGGGAAGCGGAAGCGGAGGAGCCGAAGAAGAGCATGCCGGAGTCGGCGGCGATGACGACGATGATGGAGTTGGACATGAGGAACCAGAAGGTGGTGTCCCGGAAGAGCGTGGCCGGCGGCACGCGGAGGACGGAGACGTAGAGCACCGGCAGCGCCATCACCAGGATGGAGATGGACACCTTGGTCATCATCTGCTGCTGCCTGCTGGCCTCTTTCTCCGGAGAAGCCTGCATGTTCACCAGCGGCAGCATGTGTTTGCAGTATACGCTTTGGGCTCTCTAGCTTCCCTGCTATGCTATGGCTTATTTGAGTTTGAGCTCGTGGTTTCTGTGGACTTGTGGTGTGAATGAGATGTCCTTTTATAGGGGAGAGGTAGAGAGGGAGAGAGAGAGGGAGAGAAGTAGAGAGAGAGAGAGAGAGAGAGAGTAAATGCATGCTAATTGTTGTGTTGTCTCTAAAAAAAATTGTTGTTGTGTAGGTGTAGGTTTGTGGTTGTATGTGAGTGAGAATGATTGGTGTGTGTCTAGAGAGAGAGAGGGAGTGCATGCATGGGAGGGGGAGTGTGAGCATCACTAGTACTACTAGTAGTAGCTCTCCAATAATCATGTGTGTGGCTGGATGGATGGAGATGGGGTAAAGAAAGGTATGGTGGTTTTGCATGCCTGATTAGAGAGGGCAAGCTAGGGGCTGGATGACGGTGCTGCATTTGAGTCTGATATTTTGGGGTGCAATTTGCTAGAGGGGGAGGGGGACACTGTTTAGATGAGAGCAAATGGGCATTGTGGCACATGTTGGCCGGCAGTGCAGGACAACCAATGATATGGTGAGAAAACCATGCATGTATGGCTGTGCGTTTTGGAAAAGCAAAGATAAGAGCATACTTTCTTATATCTACACCACACACCCAACCTAGCTATACCAAGATAGGATCAAAACCATGGTGCCATCCGTATAAACCACTGCCTTGTTGTGCCTATTGAACCATGCATGCTTGTGAAAATTGCTTGTCAATTTGTTGTTTGTTTCTTTTCGCAGTATGACATTATTGAGTAAGCTTTTGAAAAAACATGTTAATGAATCTTCCGTGTTTTTGTTTTTTTGAAATGGCTTGCTTTATGTACTCTGCTTAAATTCAACACACCACATGATCAACCCCTTTTGAGAGTGTATCATATATATAGTACGCCCATATGCTAGCTTCCATCGGAACATGTGTACGGATCAACAAAACTTGCACAATTTATCACATGGGGTTAGGGCACATTGGAACATGTGTTAAACCGATGACTCTTAGTTGAAGGGAACAAAAAACATGCCATGTGGAGAAGAATTTTTTTTACAGAAGAGACCGAAGGTTTAGCCCATCGAACAAGCTCCTAGCGAAATTCCTTTTTTGATGCACCAACATAACACCGAAAAATAAAATGACTATTGTTATTTCAAGAATAGTCTGGTTAAGCTCATGTTCTTATCGGTGTAGAAGAACCTTGGAAAAAAATAAATAGAGACTCTCCTCCCCGTTTCCCTCTGCCATGAGAGGTGATTAGGGCGAGCATCCATTGCCCACCATCCACCACCATCGACGCTGAGCATGTGGGTTCCCCTCTCCTCCGCCTACCACTACTGCGACGTGATGGGTGGGCTATCCTGGTGCCTCGGGGTCAGCCTGCATATAGGTTAGGGTTCTGTGGTGGCGCATCCTTGATGGAGGTGGCTGCGCCAAATTAGTGAATAAGTTTTCCTCGAGCTTTCACATCTCGACAATGTCATCTATGCTAATATCGATGGCTCGGTGGCGTAGATTCCTACTGTGTTTTCCGGACGGTGAGACTATGGTTTGCAAGGTATGTCAGCACAGAGGCGACAACAACTTTCCTCTGCAGTTTGGTCCTCTGGCCTCATCTTCGTCACATTAGTGCGTCCTCCGATTCCGGCGTGAGGCCAGTGATAAATAATGATCGCTCTTGAATTTGCAGTTCCTTCGATTGTGACGGCATCTTCTCCAAGGCGCTAGCTCGGCTGGACCATGGCCTTGATTACTTCCTATGGCGATCAATGACGATGGGTTGGCTCTAGCAATGGAGTGGCATGCGGTGGCATGCCATCTGTTGCACTGACTCCGCACATCACAAACCCGAACACGACGATATGTTTCCCAAAAAGGTTGCAAAGTATCAACTATACAAATTTAAATAAATAAAGTAAAAAATCAGGATGCGATGGTTAGAAAAAGGCCATGGCCTTTATGGACAAATTTAAACCCATTTAAACCCCTTTTCGTAGTTACAAGAAGTGGCTGAAAAGACTCAAGTTTGTGTTGGCAGAATGATTGCAAGCCGAGCAACAAGACAAAAAAAATCATTTTGGAGTATTATTAGTTACAAATGCAAATATATAGTATATGCAGTTGATATCACATCAATAATCAAATCGACCCCTAATTCCTTTGTTCTCATTATGTTACTCATTATGTAGTACGTCCTGAAGCTTTCCCATCAATAATTGGGCTGGGGAAATATCAAAACTAATGTGCACCATGGCCACACGTGTCACTCTTCCTAGCTTCCTAGGCCTTCTGTTGCCTACCAACTTGTACTACTGTGTTGGGTCTCTCGATCATCTTCAATGTATGTGATGTTAACCGCGCAGCAGGCGTAGTCAACAATTGTCAATTCATTCAAAAAATGTATGTGAGGTTATATGGCTGTGCATGTTGATTAATACGTAGTCCTTCCGTTTTTATTTACTCCGAGTATTAGCTTTGGTGAAGTTAAGCTTTGTAAACTTTGACAAAATTTATAAACAACAATATTAACATATACAATAATAAATCAATACCATTAGATTTATTATTGAATATACTTTCACATCATATAGATTTGTTATGATATACTTTAGTCAAATCTAATATATATGCAGAGTAACTAAAAACGAAGGAAGTACTTCACCAGGCAGTACAGTGTAATGTAGATGGACTGCATCGAACCCAATACCTATTAGCATAAATGAGAGTACTTCACCACTGCGCCAGCCCGTCCTTCACATATTCTTGATCAATAACAATATGTATTTAAATTCTTATAACCTTTTAATGAGATCCTCATGCATGATTTACGTTACGATTGCAGTTTTGTTTTTATGAAATTCACAAAAATGAAGAAGCCGAGAGCAGTATCGGCATGTGACTACCTAGTTTCCTTTAGAAAAGGCTGATTAAGAATAGGACAATTGCCTAGTTAATTACAGAAAACCAGGCGGAATCAGTCATGACTCACGACACACGACAAAGCACGAGGCACCAACGGCCTGCCTAGCTACCCACATGCAGTCCACACACATTGCCGACATGAAGAGCATCGGCAAGGTTGCCTGCAAGAGTCATCGTCGTCACTTATCCCTGAGCAAGCGATTTTGACTTTGCTGCATCGAACCATCCACATGGTAGCCAC
Source organism: Triticum aestivum (assembly GCF_018294505.1). Lineage (NCBI taxonomy): Eukaryota > Viridiplantae > Streptophyta > Magnoliopsida > Poales > Poaceae > Triticum > Triticum aestivum. The sequence continues at coordinate 30,593,821 of NC_057806.1, read as the reverse complement.
CAAAAAAACCGTCTGAGGTTCACGCTGGCCTATGCCAAAACAAAAAAACCAGCCACACACACCTAGATGCTATGGTGGAGGAATAAGGAGGGCTTCACGGTGACCCCCAAAGCGGACAGCGACCAACGGCGCCACGTCTTCAACGCAGGCAAAGCCAGAGAAGTCCTCACTCGGAGTAGCCCACCCCTTCAAAGCTCACATAGCCAGCGGCCCGAAAAGCGTCGCTAGCCTGCTGGAATGCTCAACTCTAGTGTGGCAATGGTGCTGCCTCGCCGCAAGGACCACCAACCTTACCGCCTATAAACGCGTATGAGCCGAGTCCAGTTGAAACAGACAAATATGATGTCCCACCACCACCGCAACCATCAAAGGCCGACACAGAGCCGAGTCGTGCGGGGACGAACTCCCAAAGAGGAAGAAGGGGACCCCACCACCCCGCTCCCAAGTCGTTGGAAGGATTCGTCGGGCTGAAGCCCGGGATCCCACCAATGATGCTACCGCAGTCACTGACGCCAGAGACACTGCTTGGGAAGCCCCCACACTGCACAACAGAAGGGAACAAGCCTCATCCACCGTGAGAACCTGTCACCGGACGAGGAGAAAACCCCACCGCCACCATCCGCCCTGCGGGAGCCTCCTCCGGTGACCGCAAGGGAATGAAGGGGGGTGAGGGGCGGCTTGGTGGCACTCGATCTAGGGCTCGGGAGGGGAGACAAGGTTTTTCCTTTTATGAGTTTATACTTGAACAAAAATGTTCCTAAGGAGGGAACAATCAAATTAGCCATGTTATGATTTGTCTCCTCGGAATTCGCGCTCAGCCTCAATTAGTACCGGCTCACTCCGTTACGTGTACGTACGTATGCCAATATATAGAGAGAGTTGACACAGGACGTGTCCGAGTACTTGAGTGCATACGTGGTAGCCACAAGAGCTTTGCTTGATTGGTTTGCTGGTAATCATGGAGGCCAGGTGGCAGCAAGTAGGTAGAGATATTTAGGTCAAAGCCAAGCTTTGCAATCAGCAAGCCACGAGATCTAACAGTGCGTGGCCTGTTTGCTTTGTTTGACATGCATATACTACGTCGATGCTATGGCCTATGGCACTGTGGAAGTTTCCAGAATCTTCTTTACCGATATGCTCGCCCTTCTCATGACCCGGCTGTCTACAAAACTAAACTAATCAATTATGCGTTTCGCTAACAGTGTATGCTCACAAAAAATTCAAAGGCCAGATGCCATGCATCAATTCTGCACCAGAGTTCGCACTGCACTTACTGTTAAGATTTTATCGGTTAGAGCATGGTTAATAATATAGCCAGCTGCTGACTATAAGGCAGTGCCATGTCATCTACAACCCATCTTACTAGAACATGAAGGCACGCGTTGCCGCGCTCTTCCATTTTAATAAAAAATAGGAGAAATATCTGCCATAAATTTAGATGGTACAAATATATGTAAGAAATATGAGTATCCAAAACTGCAATGCCTCAAATACGAAGATGATTGTTTGTTATGGTACGTTTGGGGGCAGTAAAAGAATGGAATGTGAAGCATCTAAGCACGACTAACAGTTACTATTCTTCTGAATAATTGTGTGCCTTGTGAAGGATATATGGTTCCCAGAGTTTTCTGAAAAGCAACAACTTCCAAGCTGATGCCAGCATCAAGGAAGCTCTCCGATGCACAAACATCAAAATGGGGCAAAAATGTAACATCAGCGTATAAGCGTGCCTAACAAGAGATGAATATGTTACCAACAAGAGTTGAATACGGATAAAAGAAGATTGGCTCTCAAAGTTGAGCATAACATTGTTGTCAACGACGACCTCATAAAATGGCTTTGCTACATATTAATGGCCTCTGCAATGTGTTGTCCATGGCCTAGCTGTCAAGCATATCAGGAATTTCAGTTTACTAAAACATGCAATGCACCAGAACAAAAATGCAGATGTAAGGTAAATCTTTAAAGTACATGAGCATTTGATCAAATAGTCAACAAAAAGTAGCACCACACTGAATTTATAATCACATAGAACTTGCTAAAGTATCAAAGGTTATTCAGGGTACAATTTAACAATGAAAATGGTGGACATAATCTGTTAGTAAATTCATATATACCAATAAAGCTAATGCAATATACAACTATGCATAATAGCTTTCAGAAAAACTATGCATAATACATGAATTCCATTGTTGCAACTTGCAAGTCAAGGAATCTGTCATACAAAACAATACACCTACCTAATGTTCCACTTACATCCTCCCGAGATGCCCGATCACGCATCAGTACAACAAATCAACAACGTACGTCATCCTACCTGCAGATTATGAAGCCAGCTAAAATTATCTATAATCAGGAATCAACCATAGAATCAGATGTTGCAGATCGAATCTAATTTCTATGGCCTGTTGGCAGGGAGACGTTGTTCGCGTACCCTGTTGGTCAGACACAAAAGAAAAGGGGACGCTGATCCTGCGGAGTAAAAGGAGGATGAGGTGCTCGTCGCGATCGGCTCTGTCGAATCTCCTTCGCCGTCAGTCCCGTTACCACAGCCACCAGCTGCAAGCGCATGGAGGCGGACGCAAGAGGAAACACAATCGGCGATGGAAGCCAGCAGCGCGTGCGGCTGCCGCAGTCGCCAAGGCAGAACGCTGCAGGAGACGACATTAAAAAATAAAGTAAAGAAGAGACCCACCATGGGGGCCTGCAGAAGAAGAGTAGATGGGTATCAGAGGGCGCGGAAGCTCGCCGCCGGGATTGAGGACGGTGGCGGCGCAGCCTCGACCAACAGAGGAGCTCAGGGATAGGGATAGGGCCGGCGCTCGGGGATAGACGAAGAGACCTGGGCGACCTGCAAGTTCACGTACGAATGATATGCTTTGCAAATTGGGCTGGACATCTTACAGGCCCGATTATCGACGGGAACCGCAGCTAATTCTGCGGAGCAGCGGCCCGCAAAATGGTTCCCGTACGTGCGTAACAAGTTGACGACCGAGCAAATCCAACGCGTTCGTAGGCATGATCTGACGGCTGAGAGATCAAAATCACTGTGGAGGCTCGTAGGTAGCTCTGTCTTACTGTTTTGTAATAGCCAACATGTACAATAGTAGATTAAAAGAGTGTATTACTTTTTTATTACGTGGCCCATCTTTCATTCTCACAAAGTGTCTAGGAGCACGTGCTAGAGCTGGCTCTTCACGAAAAGCCCGCTTACCTTCTTTCTCCTCTTTTCTTTCCTGCAACTAAGTAGAAATATACTAGTTTAATTCTTATAGCTTGTTGACTCAGCTCTATTATACTTACTCTTAAGAAACTGGTTAGCGTTAGATGGAATTCAAGCCCGTCAATTAAGTACTTTCTCTGTAAAGAAATATAAAATCATTTATAAATCACTAAAAGGGAGTAACTACTAAACCAGATTTACTGCAACGTATTTTATTGCATTATTTCAGGTTGCAGGGTTTTTATTTTTAGAAACATTTCAGGTTGCATGTGAGAGTAGGATTAGGTGGGACTAACCAGCCCATCACACTTAATCTCCTTATTGGTCTCCCATTGGACAAGCAGAGAAATTAAGTGGGCTAGCCCTATTAACCTAGCGGGAACCTAATTTTCCCAATTACCATCCCCTTGCTCATGAAATCACTAATTAAGAAGTACTCGTTGCAAAGAACACTCCACTTTTCCAGGTCGTGACAAGTGGCACACATGCAGCGCGCCACTTGTCGCAACCTGAGAGTTTTCATTTTTTTCATAGATCCGTTTATTCAAAACGTTTTATCTCTTAAATCGTACGTCCAAATCTCGAACCGTTTTCACGATTGGATTCCTCGCGTAGAGATCTTCAAAACTAGATCCCATGTTGATAGCTTTTGACGAACTTTTTTTTTCACGAAAAAAACCGGGCGAAAAAACCGAACCGGGAGCACGGTTTTTTCCCTTTCCGAAAGAGGCATGCCCGTGGCTCTCGTGAAATCGCAACCGTGTCTCTCATGGAAGCAAAATCGTGACTCTCGTGGAAGGAAAAAAATAGAAAACGCGTTTTTTTCGTTTCCAAGAGGCACGGCCGTGACTCTCGCGAAAGCACAACCGTGCCTCTCGCGAAAGCAAAACCGTGATTATCGCGAAAGAAAAAACAACAGAAAACGCGTATTTTTTCCCTTTTCGAGAGGCACGGCCATGACTTTCGCGTAAGCACAATCGTGCCTCTCGCGGAAGCAAAACCGTGACTCTCAAGAAAGAAAAAAACAGAAAATGCGTTTTCTTTTTCCCTTTCCGAGAGGCACGGCTGTGACTCTCGTGAAAGCACAACCGTGCCTCTCGCGGAAGCAAAACCATGACTCTCGCGAAAGAAAAAAAAAGAGAAAACGCGTTTTTTTTCGTTTCCGAAAGGCACGGCCGTGACTCTCGCTAAAGCACAACCATGCCTCTCGCGGAAGAAAAACCGTGACTTTCGCGAAAAAAAAAGAAAGCGTGTTTTTTCACGCAAAAAAAATTCAGAATTTTTTTGATCGAAAAGCTAAGAAAGACCGAGGGAAAACCAACGTCGGAAAAAACCAGAAAAAAAAAACCGTTTAAAAAGCCAAAAACGCGTGCGGAAAAATAAAAAAAAACAAAATCTGAAGGGAGCGTCCAGAGCGCGACACGTGACGAATGGCTGAGAGCGCGCCAAGTGACGCTGATCGTTACGAGGCTTCCGAAGGAACGCTCGTTAACTAGTTGCTCCCCCTTGCCTCCGATACATTTCTCTCGTGAGGTCCAAGGAGGCGCCGCCACGCAGGCTTATTGACTTGGGCGCCACGGTGTCCCTTGGATTCGCGCTCTCTCTACCCGTCGTGGTGTCTTGCGGCGGTGGTGATGGCCATGCAGCCGCTGGTCAACTCTAGCTTCTACTTCAAGAAGGTGCTCATGATGGCCGGCTCCAGGAAGGCCAAGAAGGCGCAGGTGCAGGGAAGCCAACTCACCAGCGAGGCTGTGGTGAACCATCGTCCATCGAACGGTCACTGCGTTCTCGTCGCAGCGGCGGATGCTCCAGCGGTATGAGGCCGTGCAGGTGGGCCCGAGGAAGGACACCATTACGAGCACGACGCAGGTGTGCCTGTGCCAGTTCAACGCCGCGGTGCTCGCACTGTGCTACGGAGGCAAGCTCATAGTCAGCGGGCAAATCAACACCACGCAGCTGTTCCAGGTGTTTTTCATCCTCATGACCATGGGAAGGGTCATCGCCGACGCCGGGAGCTTGACGTCGGACTTGGCGCAAGGCGGCGACGAGGTCTAGTCCATCATCAGTCCGAGGGAGCCTTGGTTCTGCTGATTAGGGCATCTCCGGCCGCGCTTCCAGGAAGGCCTCCCCAGGCGTTTTTTTTTGTGCCAGCGCCGAAAAATCGGCCCAGTCGCGCCCTCAGGAGCCTGATTTTCGCCGGCGTGGGTCGAAAACAGCGCCGGCGGACCCAGGCCGAACCCGGCGCGCTGGGGGGCGCCCGGGGGCGCCGGGGCGAACTGTTTTGGCGCGAAACAGCCGTGGGCCCGCCGCGTCAGCGACACGGATCTCTTCTCGGCCCTTCGTCGTCCTTATCGCCTCGTTTCCCGTGGCGAATCAATGCCAAAGCTGCCGCGCTGCCGTGCCGGTCAGCCTGTGCCATTGATGCCTCACGGGCGGCGCAGTGAAGACCGGACGACGCACATCCCTCGCCCTCCCTCGTCCGCCACATGTACACACGGCGGCACACGCACGGGCGGCGCCTCGGCCTACATAAGACGCGCCCCAGCGCACTCGGCGATCTCACACTCTCTCGTCGTCGTCGTTCCTCCCTCTCCTCTCTCTCGCCGTCTCCAGTTCATCACACCAATGGCCGAGCGCTTCCCAGGCGATGGCGCGGCGGCGAACGACTTCGGCCGCCGCCATCTCCACGAAAACGAGGCTCGCCTCCTTTTCGAGGCCGAGTACCCGGTCCCGCCGGACATGCGGGTGCCCGGGGCGTGGAGGATCAGTGCCGGCGGCGTGCCGGTGCCCCCGGTACCCACCGGCGTGGCGCGGCGTGCGGAGATCGCACGCATCCGCTCGTCCCTGCCGCGTGCGGCGATGGAGGGGCCACGGTACGTCCCCGACAACCCGCTCTGGGAGCCTTATTTTCGCCACCGTCACGCCGAGCAACTCGAGGCCACCAACGGCGTCGTGCCCTCTGGCAGGCTCAACGCCGCCGGCCGGCGTCGGTGGTGGGGCGTGCTCGGGCGCACGTTGGAGGCCGTCCTTGAGTACATTGAGGGCGGCAACACGCCGCGCCTCGAGTACCCCGCTCCCCCGTCCTTCTCACGCCGCCGGGGAAGCTCCTGGACCCCGAGGCGCATGGAGACCGGGGGGTCCTCCTCCTTGTCCGGCGGCTCTCCCTGCCTCCACCTCCGCCCCGTCAAGCCGGAGCCCCAGGGCACGCATGTCAGCGCGCGCACCCGCAGCTCCGGCGTCCGCATCGGCGACAATGCCTCCCCCACCGGCCGCTTCGTCCTCGTCGAGCCCAAGCCGGAGCCCGACCTCCCCTCGGAGTACGAGGAGATAGCCCGGCGCGGCTTCTCCGACGAGGACGTCCTGCAGTGGGCGTGGGACGACTACCTCCGCGACGAGATGGTCTGGCAGCGCCGGGCCCTGGAGGAGATCGCCGCCCGCAAGCGTGGGCGCGAGGGAAGTAGGTAGTTGATGCAATGGTGTCGAGCAAAGATATATTGCGTGGTACAGGTACGGCTGGGCCGCGACCATGATGGACTCCTCCGGCTGCAGGTTGGACAAAGCTCAACGTCGATGGCTCGTTTTGCGCCACGACAGGAACGTCTGGTGCCGGAATGATCCTAAGGGATAGCTCCGGCGTGATTATCTTCTCATCGTGTAGGGAACTGAGGTCATGTGCGGAGCCTCTAGAAGCTGAACTCCTTGCCTGTATGGAGGGCCTGAACCTTGCTTGCAGTGGACGCAGCAGCCCATAGAATTGGAGACGGACAACCTCATGGCGCTCAATATGCTCAAGGCAGTGGAGAGGGACCGGTCTTGTTATGCTATGCTTACTGATCAGATTAGGAGACTGCTGGGAGATGGGAGATTAGTTAAACTGGCTCATGTACGCAGAGAGCAGAATGGCATTAGCCATTACCTAGCTGCTTTTGGTAGAATTGAGAAACATACGGTTGTATGGTTGGGTTCAGGACCAGGTGAGGTGCCTGACTTATGTAAGAAGGAGATTGATCCTGAGTGATAAATGAAAATTATTTTTCACCCGCAAAAAAAAAGAAATTCAGATCCGTTTTCATTGTTAAAACTCTCGCGACGTGCTCTTCAAAAGTAGATGTTTCGACGAATTAGTCTTCCTGCCAACTAAACATCAATATATGTGCAACTAGACTACATTACCGTGCCAACTGAGCATATGTGTGTGCCAATAGTCCTGCAAACTAAACATCAATGTGTGTGCAAACTAGACTACATTGCCGTGCCAACTGAGCATATGCGTGTGCCAATAGTCCTGCCAACTAAACATCAATGTGTGTGCAACAAGACTAAATTACAAGCCAACTGAGCATATGTGTGTGCAACTAGTCTTCTCTGTCAACTAAACATCAATGTGTGTGTAACTAGACTACATTACAAGCCAACTAAATATTAATGTGTGTGTAACTAGACTACATTACAAGCCAACTGAGCATATGTGTGTGCAACTAGTCTTCACTGCCAACTAAGCATCAATATGTGTGCAAGTAGACTACATTACAAGCCAACTAAGAATGTATGTGCAACTAGTATTTTCTGCCAACTAAACATTAATGTGTGTGCAACTAGACTATATTACAAGCCAACTAAATATTAATGTGTGTGCAACTAGACTAGGTTACAAACCAACCGAGCATATATATGTGCAACTAGTCTTCTCTGCCAACTAAACATCAACATATGTACAACTAGACTATATTACAAGCCAACTAAACATCACTGCATGGATTCGGTTAGCTTGTAATTAGCCAGCAGATTAAACCATGAGGTCATGTCTCCATGTATACGTAACTTGCAAGCTAAGCTACACTTCTTCCTACCTACACGTATGCATGCATGGTCGGCCGGGTTAATTCCATCCAACAATCTCTTCCTCTCACTTCTCTCCTCACAAACCAAGTCTTAAAATCTAACTAAACCACTAAAGGGGAACGTAGCAGAAATTCAAAATTTTCCTACGTGTCACCAAGATCTATCTATGGAGAGACTAGCAACGAGGGGAAGGAGAGTGCATCTACATACCCTTGTAGATCGCTAAGCGGAAGCATTCAAGTGAACGGGGTTGATGGAGTCGTACTCGTCATGATCCAAATCACCGATGACCAAGTGCCGAATGGACGGCACCTCCGCGTTCAACACACGTATAGCCCGGTGACGTCTCCCATGCCTTGATCCAGCAAGGAGAAAGGGAGAGGTTGAGGAAGACTCCATCCAGCAGCAGCACAACAGCATGGTGGTGATGGAGGAGCGTGGCAATCCTGCAGGGCTTCGCCAAGCACCGCGAGATATGAGGAGAAAGAGAGGGAGGGCGGCACCAATAGGCAGAGATCAGATTGCGTGTTGTGGGCAGCCCCTAGGCCTCACTATATATAGGGGAGAGGGAGGAGGGTGCGCCCCCTCTAGGGTTCCCACCCCTAGGGGGCGGCAGCCCTAGATGGGTTTTGGGTGGCGGCCAAGAGGGGGGAGGAGAGGGAGGCGCAGGGAGTATGGGCCTTAGGGCCCATCTGCCCTTAGGGTTTGCCCCCTCTCCCCTTCTAGGCGCATGGGCCATGGTGGGAGGTGCCCTAGCTCACCTAGGGGTTGGTGCCTTCTCACACTTGGCCCATGTATGCCTCTGGGGCCCATGGCCCCACCCCGGTGGACCCCCGGACCCCTTCGGCGGTCCCGGTACATTACCGATAAACCCCGAAACCTTTTCGGTGACCAAAACAGGACTTCCCGTATATAAATCTTTACCTCCGGATCATTCCGGAACTCCTCGTGACGTCCGAGATCTCATCTGGGACTTCGAACAACATTCGGTAACCACATACAAACTTCCTTTATAACCCTAGCGTCATCGAACCTTAAGTGTGTAGACCCTACGGGTTCGGGAACCATGCAGACATGACCGAGACACCTCTCCGGCCAATAACCAACAGCGGGATCTGGATACCCATGTTGGCTCCCACGTGTTCCACGATGATCTCATCGGATGAACCACGATGTCAAGGACTTAATCAATCCCGTATACAATTCCCTTTGTCTAGCGGTATTGTACTTGCCCGAGATTCGATCGTCGGTATCCCTATACCTTGTTCAATCTCGTTACCGGCGAGTCTCTTTACTCGTTCCGTAACACATCATCCCGTGATCAACTCCTTGATCACATTGTGCACATTATGATGATGTCCTACCGAGTGGGCCCAGAGATACCTCTCCGCTTACACGGAGTGACAAATCCCAGTCTCGATTCGTGCCAACCCAACCGACACTTTCGGAGATACCTGTAGTGCACCTTTATAGTCACCCAGTTACGTTGTGACGTTTGGTACATCCAAAGCATTCCTACGGTATCCGGGAGTTGCATAATCTCATGGTCCAAGGAAATGATACTTGACATTAGAAAAGCTTTAGCACACGAACTACACGATCTAGTGCTATGCTTAGGATTGGGTCTTGTCCATCACATCATTCTCCTAATGATGTGATCCCGTTATCAATGACATCCATTGTCCATGGTCAGGAAACCGTAACCATCTATTGATCAACGAGCTAGTCAACTAGAGGCTTACTAGGGACATGGTGTTGTCTATGTATCCACACATGTATCTGAGTTTCCTATCAATACAATTATAGCATGGATAATAAACGATTATCATGAACAAGGAAATATAATAATAACTAATTTATTATTGCCTCTAGGGCATATTTCCAACAACCACTTCATCCATCACCATGGCAACACCTACGTGTATATACACAACGAACCATGCCACCAACCTTCCCATCTCACCTCTCTCTCTCAAGTCTCAGCACAGAGAGCCGTTGTCAATCAATCACAGAACCACGACTATTTCCATCACGATTCCTTGCCTGCGCCTCCTCATGGCAGCTGCCAGCGGCACAAAGAAGCAGCAGCATCCGACGGCTGCCATGGCCGCGCGCGGGAGAGAGAGGGGTGAGGGAGTGGCGGCTAGCTAGGGGAAACCGGGGGTGGGTTGGTCCTTCGGGTAGTGGTGGGCCTTGTCATCCACGTGCAACGAGCGAGATCGAGCAGTCAGAACGCGGCCGCTCGTTCTGTCCATATAGCGCGCGGCCACTTTTTAGATTTTAGGCATAATTAATCGAAAGTTTTCACCAAAAAAAAGAGTGAAATGCATCACAGAGTATAATATCATTCCCTGGTGCCAAGTTAATTAGCCATAAATGTATGAAAGTGCACATTTGAACTCTGACAGCGCAAGTGAGTCACCACGACCACATCTAAAGATAGATGATCTAATATACCCCTCCGTCCCAAAAAATTTGTCCCATGCTTGTCCCTCAATTGAATGTATCTAACACACGAGGGAATATATAGGTTAGCTGAAGGATACAAAATATATCTCTTAAGCTAATTTTAATCAAAGACGCAATTACAATAAGGTCGTCACTCTTAGAGCATCTACAACTGGGCCTCTTATCCCCGTCTCAAATGTCCGGGCAGGCCATCCTGTTACTAATTGGTCAAAAGAAAAATTGACCCAACAGGACCTCTCAAATCGTGGACAAACGCACGAACTGATCGACACATTTCATATACAGCCCAAATATAGGGCGGCCCGGGCATGCTCGGGCGCGTCCGCCTGACAGGCCCGACACACCATTGACCCCACAAGAAAACCCCAGTCCGAGCGGCGAGCTCAAACCCTAGCTCTCTCTCTCTCTCTGTGTGTGCGTGTGTGTGTGTGTGTGTGTGTGTGTGTGTCCACTCCTCTCCCTCTCCGGTTCCGATCCCATCCATCACGATGAGCAGCTCCGGCAACGACTCCGGCTCGGACCTAGCCTACGAGGAGGATATGACCCTCCGCATTACGTTGGAGCGGTCCAAGGTGGAGATCAGCGGCGGCTCTGGATCTGAAGCGTTGCCGTAGCTCCCGCGCCGGCGCAGCGCGGACACCGGAGCTAGACCTTCCTGGCCCATGCGCAGCGACGCAAGGACAACATAGTCCGCGTCGGCCCCGCGCCGCCTCCTTCCCCCGCCAGCTGCTCCTCCACCCAGCCAGCGCTGGGTGCTTGTGCCCACGCCTCTGGCCCGCACGCGCACTCCGAAATTGGAGGCGCCTGCCGCGCACCGCGAGAGGCAGTGTGCACAGGAGAGGGACACAGTGGAGCATTCCGCGCGCCACCGCCGCGGGACGGAGCTGGACGCCGACGAGGGCACGTGTCTCCTCGCATGGGTGTACATCACTTAGCAAGATGCATGGTACTAATAACCCTGTGGAGGATTTGGTATGTCCGTAATGAAGTCGTACACAATAAACCAGTCCTCCACTTGATCTCTCTGCTCGCTTTCTTCAGAGTTATCTAGACTCAATTGTTGGCCTTAAACTGAACTCGGGAGTTGATCTGTGCAAAGGAAAGACGGCTATAACGTATGTCTCAGTAACTGGCACCAATAGTGATCGATCTTCGGACACTACACCCAGGTGGGTGCCTCCAACCCATGGTAGTGTCCAGTGGCGGAGCGATTCGAGTATGGGGGGGGGGGGGGGGCGAGTACATATATTGATCTAATCTCGTTGGCAATTACTTATCGCTGCTACTAAATTTATCGATCATTGGTGGGGGGGGGGGGGGGGGGGGGGGGGGAGGGGCTGCTCGTCCCGCTGGTTCCGCCCCTGGTAGTGTCAAGCTGAATACAGACTAGTGGTTGGGGCGCACCTTCGTGCGGCTCTTGAGGCGTTTTTGTGCACCCCTATCTTTTCTCAGCACATTATGCTATCTTTTTTTGGTCCCCAATGTCGCTCCATAACTTGAATTATAAATGCTAGTTTATTTAGACTAGCAAATATGCCCATGCGTTGCAACGGGAGAAAAGCTATTAGATTATGCATGTGTGATAGATATAAAAAAATTCGAAACCAAATGCCAAGATGAGATAAGGACTTTTAGAATGTAATTTCATAAAGTATGTCTGCGTGATGTCACGACGAGATAAGGGACTTTTAAAAAGTCATTTAAAAATAAAAAATGTGATGGTCTCATCACGACTTGATTTTCTAACGCGTCATAACGAAAAAAATGTCGGTGAGCAAACTGCATTGATGGACACTGCCTGAGACTGATGAGTGGGTGCCTCGCCTTGACCTAGCGTAGCGGTGTTTATAATAATCAGTAATGTGGTACCAAAAAACCATAGCTATGTATGAAGGCAAAATAGAAATTTAGTCATTTTTATATAGCTTATAAAAATTAACCCATAGAAAGTTGTGTCAATTTTTGAGGGCTCAGCGTTGTACAAGACATGGAAAACATCTTTTTTACCCAAATCGAGGGACTGAATACAATCATGAAGCGACCCCTACAGATCTCCTACGACGGTTCGTTATGTTCATTATTTATGTATCTGTTTTATTTTTGTGAACATATTCCAAACTTTAATGGACATTTTTTAAATTATCTAATATGTTTTGAATACTGAATATTTTTTTAAAATCATGAACATTTTTTATTTCCTTAAACTTTATTTCAAATCGTGATAGTTTTTTTATAATACATGAACAATTTTTTGAAATCATGATCATTTTATGATTTTCCAAGAATTTTTTTGAAATATTGTTCTTCTGAAAATCACAAATAAATTTAAAGAAGAAAAACTAAAACAGAAATGAGAACGTGAAAGGCAAAAAATGAAATAGAAAACAGGGGCGTTGCAACCTGCAAATGGGCCGGCCATTACCGTGTGCGGGAGGAGTAGGCGCGCTTGCGAGAGAAAAAGGAGAGATAAAAGGGAAGTGTTTGTGGCCGGGGCGCCGGCCGAACCGTTGCGCCGGTCGTGCTCCGTGCGTTGGATCTCTTTTGATCCAAGGACGTTGTCTGCGCCACGTGTCACCATAGACCATATTTTTTTAACGCGCACGGGTTATCCCTTCCCCAGTTTTTTGCTGCAACCGCACGGGGGCGTCATTTTGGTGCGAGGAGGCAGGGCGACCTGCGGGCGACGGGCTTGTTGGCGCCTGGAGATCAGGAGCGGCGGCGGCGGCCCAGGGCGGATCTCGATTCTCCGGCGATCCATGGCTTCCCCGGATGGTAACTCTCCCCTCCTGCTCTCCCTTTCGTTGTTGTCTCCCCCTCCCCCGTTGGCTTTAGGGTTAGGGCGGGTTATGGTGCGGGCGAGTCATTTGTGTTCCCGCGGGCCGGCGCCGGTGCCGGCGCGGACAGGGACGGGGTGGTGTTCCCGCGGGTCGAGGGAGGGGGCGGGGTGGTGTGTTGGGGAACGTAGCAGAATTTTAAAATTTTCTACGCATCACCAAGATCAATCTATGGAGTCATCTATCAATGAGGGAGAGAGGAGTGCATCTACATACCCTTGTAGATCACGAGCGGAAGCGTTCAAGAGAATGGGGTTGATGGAGTCGTACTCGACGTGATTCAAATCACCGATGACCTAGTGCCGAACGGACGGCACCTCCGCGTTCAACACACGTACGGTTGGGAGACGTCTCCTCCTTCTTGATCCAGCAAGGGGGAAGAAGAGGTTGATGAAGATCCAGCAGCACGACGGCGTGGTGGTGGAAGCAACGGTGATCTCGGCAGGGCTTCGCCAAGCGCTGGGAGACGGAGGAGTGTCATGGGAGGGAGAGGGAGAGGTCAGGGGCTTGGGTGCGCAGCCCTCCCTTCCCCCCACTATATATAGGGTGCCTAGGGGGGGGGCGCCGGCCCTAGGAGATCCAATCTCCTAGGGGGGGCGGCGGCCAAGGGGTGCCTTACCCCCCAAGGCAAGGGTGGCGCCCCCACCCCTAGGGTTTCTAACCCTAGGCGCAGGGGGAGGCCCAAGGGGGGGCGCCCCAGCCCACTAGGGGCTGGTTCCCCTCCCACTTCAGCCCATGGGGCCCTCCGAGATAGGTGGCCCCACCCGGTGGACTCCCGGGACCCTTCCGGTGGTCCCGGTACAATCCCGGTGACCCCCAAAACCTTCCCAATGGCCGAAACTGGACTTCCTATATATGAATCTTTACCTCCGGACCATTCCGGAACTCCTCGTGACGTCCAGGATCTAATCCGGGACTCCGAACAACTTTCTGGTTACCGTGTGCTAATATCTCTACAACCATAGCGTCACCGAACCTTAAGTGTGTAGACCCTACGGGTTCGGGAGACATGCAGACATGACCGAGAAGCCTCTCCGGTCAATAACCAACAGCGGGATCTGGATACCCATGCTGGCTCCCACATGCTCCACGATGATCTCATCGGATGAACCACGATGTCGAGGATTAAATCAAACCATATACAATTCCCTTTGTCAATCGGTACGTTACTTGCCCGAGATTCGATCGTCGGTATCCCAATACCTTGTTCAGTCTCGTTACCGGCAAGTCACTTTACTCGTACCGTAATGCATGATCCCGTGATCAACCACTTGATCACATTGAGCTCATTATGGTGATGCATTACCGAGTGGACGCAGAGATACCTCTCCATCATACGGAGTGACAAATCCCAGTCTCGATTTGTGCCAACCCAACAGACACTTTCGGAGATACCTGTAATGTACCTTTATAGCCACCCAGTTACGTTGTGACGTTTGGCACACCCAAGGCATTCCTATGGTATCCAGGAGTTGCACAATCTCATGGTCTAAGGAAATGATACTTGACATTCAGAAAAGCTACAGCAAACGAACTACACGATCTTTGAGCTAAGCTTAGGATTGGGTCTTATCCATCACATCATTCTCCTAATGATGTGATCCCGTTATCAATGACATCCAATGTCCATAGTCAGGAAACCATGACTATCTTTTGATCAACGAGCTAGTCAACTAGAGGCTCACTAGGGACGTGTTGTGGTCTATGTATTCACACATGTATTATGATTTCCGGATAACACAATTATAGCATGAACAATAGACAATTATCATGAACAAAGAAATATAATAATAACCATTTTATTATTGCCTCTAGGGCATATTTCCAACAGTCTCCCACTTGCACTAGAGTCAATATTCTAGTTACATTGTGATGAATCGAACACCCATGCAGTTCTGGTGTTGATCATGTTTTGCCCTAGGGAGAGGTTTACTCAATGGATCTGCTACATTCAGGTTCGTATGTACTTTACAGATCTCTATGTCTCCACTTTGAACACTTTCACGAATGGAGTTGAAGCGACGCTTGATATGCCTGGTCTTCCTGTGAAACCTGGGCTCCTTGGCAAGGGCAATAGCTCCAGTGTTGTCACAGAAGAGAGTCATCGGGCCCGACGGATTGGGTATGACTCCTAGGTCGGTAATGAACTCCTTCACCCGGCTGCCGTGTACTCCGCTTCACATGTAGATCCCTCCACAACGCTTTGCTTGCAACTGCACCAGCTTACTGCCCCACCATTCAAAATATACATGTATCCGGTTTGTGACTTAGAGTCATCCAGATCTGTGTCGAAGCTAGCATCAATGTAACCCTTTACGACGAGCTCTTCGTCACCTCCATAAACGAGAAACATTTCCTTAGTCATTTTCAGGTACTTCATGATATTCTTGACCGCTGTCCAGTGTTCCATGCCGGGATTACTTTGGTACCTTCCTACCAAACTTACGGCAAGGTTTACATCAGGTCTGGTACACAGCATAGCATACATGATAGACCCTATGGCCGAGGCATAGGGGACGACACTCATCTTTTCTCTATCTTCTGCCGTGGTCGGGCATTGAACCATGCTCAATCTCATACCTTGCAATACAGGAAAGAACCCCTTCTTTGACTGATCCATTTTGAACTTCTTCAATATCTTGTCAAGGTACGTACTCTGTGAAAGACCAATGAGGCGTCTCGATCTATCTCTATAGATCTTCATGCCTAATATATAAGCAGCTTATCCAAGGTCCTTCATTAAAAAACACTTGTTCAAGTAAGCCTTTATGCTTTCCAAGAATTCTATATCATTTCCCATCAACAGTATGTCATCCACATACAATATGAGAAATGCTACAGAGCTCCCACTCACTTTCTTGTAAATGCAGGCTTCTCCATAAGTCTGCATAAACCCAAACGCTTTGATCATCTCATCAAAGCGAATGTTCCAACTCCGAGATGCTTGTACCAGCCCATAAATCGAGCGTTGGAGCTTGCACACCTTGTCAGCATGCTTAGGATCGACAAAACCTTCCGGCTGCATCATATACAATTCTTCCTTAAGGAAACCATTAAGGAATGCCGTTTTGACGTCCATTTGCCATATCTTATAATCATAGAATGCGGCAATTGCTAACATGATTCAGACGGACTTCAGCTTCTCTACGGGTGAGAAAGTCTCATCGTAGTCAACCCCTTGAACTTGTCGATAACCCTTAGCGACAAGCCGAGCTTTATAGATGGTCACATTACCATCCGCGTCTGTCTTCTTCTTAAAGATCCATTTATTTTCTATGGCTCGCCGATCAACGGGCAAGTCAGTCAAAGTCCATACTTCGTTTTCATACATGGATCCAATCTCGGATTTCATGGCTTCCAGCCATTTGTCGGAATCCGGGCCTGCCATCGCTTCTTCATAGTTCGAAGGTTCACCGTTGTCTAACAACATGATTTCCAAGACAGGGTTGCCGTACCACTCTGGTGCGGAACGTGTCCTTGTGGACCTACGAAGTTCAGTAGCAACTTGATCTGAAGTTTCATGATCATCATCAACAACTTCCTCTCTAGTCGGTGCAGGCACCTCAGGAACATTTTCTTGAGCTGCGCCACTTACCGGTTCAAGAGGTAATACTTCATCAAGTTCTACCTTCCTCCCACTTATTTCTTTCGAGAGAAACTCTTTCTCTAGAAAGGACCCATTCTTGGCAACAAAGATCTTGCCTTCGGATCTGAGGTAGAAGGTATACCCAGCAGTTTCTTTAGGGTATCCTATGAAGACGCATTTTTCCGACTTGGGTTCGAGCTTTTCAGGTTGAAGTTTCTTGACATAAGCATCGCATCCCCAAACTTTTAGAAACGACAGCTTAGGTTTCTTCCCAAACCATAATTCATACGGTGTCGTCTCAACGGATTTCGACGGAGCCCTATTTAAAGTGAATGCGGCAGTCTCTAAAACATAGCCCCAAAATGATAGCGGTAAATCGGTAAGAGACATCATAGATCGCACCATATCCAATAGAGTGCGATTACGACGTTCGAACACACCATTACACTGAGGTGTTCCAAGCGGCGTTAGTTGTGAAACTATTCCACATTTTCTTAAGTGTGTGCCAAATTCGTGACTCAAGTATTCTCCCCCACGATCTGATCGCAAGAACTTGATTTTCCTGTCACTTTGATTCTCAACCTCACTCTGAAATTCCTTGAACTTTTTAAATGTCTCAGACTTGTGTTTCATTAAGTAGACATACCCATATCTACTCAAGTCATCAGTGAGGGTGAGAACATAACGATAGCCACCGCGAGCCTCAATGCTCATTGGACCACACACATCAGTATGTATGATTTCCAATAAGTTGGTTGCTCGCTCCATTGTTCATGAGAACGGAGTCTTGGTCATTTTACCCATGAGGCATGGTTCGCACGTGTCAAATGATTCATAATCAAGAGACTCTAAAAGTCCATCTGCATGGAGCTTCTTCATGCGTTTGACACCTATGTGACCAAGGCGGCAGTGCCACAAGTATGTGGGACTATCATTATCAACCTTACATCTTTTGGTATTCACACTATGAACATGTGTAGCATTACGCTCGAGATTCATTAAGAATAAACCATTCACCATCGGAGCATGACCATAAAACATATCTCTCATATAAATAGAACAACCATTATTCTCGGATTTAAATGAGTAGCCATCTCGTATTAAACGAGATCCTGATACAATGTTCATGCTCAAAGCTGGCACTAAATAACAATTATTGAGGTTTAAAACTAATCCCGTAGGTAAATGTAGAGGTAGCGTGCCGACGGAGATCACATCGACCTTGGAACCATTCCCGACGCACATCGTCACCTCGTCCTTCGCCAGTCTCCGCTTATTCTGCAGCTCCTGCTTTGAGTTACAAATGTAAGCAACCGCACCGGTATCAAATACCTAGGAGCTACTACGAGTACTGGTAAGGTACACATAAATTACATGTATATCACATATACCTTTAGTGTTACCGGCCTTCTTATCCGCTAAGTATTTGGGGCAGTTCCGCTTCCAGTGACCACTTCCCTTGCAATAAAAACACTCAGTCTCAGGCTTGGGTCCATTCTTTGGCTTCTTTCCGGCAGCTTGCTTACCGGGCGCGGCAACTCCCTTGCCGTCCTTCTTGAAGTTCTTCTTACCCTTGTCTTTCTTGAACTTAGTGGTTTTATTCACCATCAACACTTGATGTTCCTTTTTGACTTCTACCTCTGCTGATTCCAGCATTGCAAATACTTCAGGAATGGTCTTTTCCATCCCCTGCATATTGAAGTTCATCACAAAGCTCGTGTAGCTCGGTGGAAGCGACTGAAGGATTCTGTCAATGACCGCGTCATCCGGGAGATTAACTCCCAGCTGAGTCAAGCGGTTATGCAACCCAGACATTTTGAGTATGTGCTCACTGACAGAACTATTTTCCTCCATCTTACAGCTGAAGAACTTGTCGGAGACTTCATATCTCTCGACCCAGGCATGAGCTTGAAAAACCATTTTCAGCTCTTCGAACATCTCATATGCTCTGTGTCTCTCAAAACGCTTTTGGAGCCCCGGTTCTAAGCTATAAAGCATGCCGCACTGAACGAGGGAGTAATCATCAGCATGTGTCTGCCAAGCGTTCATAACGTCTTGGTTCTATGGGACGGGTGCGTCACCTAGCGGTGCTTCTAGGACATAATCTTTCTTGGCAGCTATGAGGATGATCCTCAGGTTCCGGACCATGTCCGTATAGTTGCTGCCATCGTCTTTCAGCTTGGTTTTCTCTAGGAACGCGTTGAAGTTGAGGACAACGTTGGCCATTTGATCTACAAGACATATTGTAAAGATTTTAGACTAAGTTCATGATAATTAAGTTCATCTAATCAAATTATTCAATGAACTCCCACTCAGATAGACATCCCTCCAGTCATCTAAGTATAACATGATCCGAGTTAACTAGGCCGTGTCCGATCATCACGTGAGACGGACTAGTCAACATCGATGAACATCTTCATGTTGATCGTATCTTCTATACGACTCATTCTCGACCTTTCGGTCTTCTGTGTTCCGAGGCCATGTCTGTACATGCTAGGCTCGTCAAGTCAACCTAAGTGTATTGTGTGTGTAAATGTGTCTTACACCCGTTGTATTCGAACGCTAGAATCTATCACACCCGATCATCACGTGGTGCTTTGAAACAACGAACCTTCGCAACGGTGCACAGTTAGGGGGAACACTTTCTTGAAATTTTACGAGGGATCATCTTATTTAAGCTACCGTCGTTCTAAGCAAATAAGATGTAAAACATGATAAACATCACATGCAATCAAATAGTGACATGATATGGCCAATATCATTTGCTCCTTTGATCTCCATCTTCGGGGCTCCATGATCATCGTTGTCACCGGCATGACACCATAATCTCCATCATCATGATCTCCATCATCGTGTCTTCTTGAAGTTGTCACGTCAACTATTACTTCTACTACTATGGCTAACGCTTTAGCAATAAAGTAAAGTAATTACATGACGTTTATGTTGACACGCAGGTCATAAATAAATAAAGACAACTCCTATGCCTCCTGCCGGTTGTCATACTCATCGACATGCAAGTCGTGATTCCTATTACAAGAACATGATCATCTCATACATCACATATATCATTCATCACATCCTTTGGCCATATCACATCACAAAACACTTGCTGCAAAAACAAGTTAGAGGTCCTCTAATTGTTGTTGCAAGTTTTTACGTGGCTGCTATAGGTTTCTAGCAAGAACGTTTCTTACCTACTCCAAAACCACAACGTGAATTGCCAATTTCTATTTACCCTTCAGAAGGACCCTGTTCATCGAATCCGATCCGACTAAAGTGGGAGAGACAGACACCCGCCAGCCACCTTATGCAACTAGTGCATGTTAGTCGGTGGAACCGGTCTCACGTAAGCGTACGTGTAAGGTTGGTCCAGGCCGCTTCATCCCACGATGCCGCCGAATCAAGGTAAGACTAGTAACGGCAAGATAATTGACAATATCGACGCCCACAACTACTTTGTGTTCTACTCGTGCATAGTAACTACGCATAGACCTAGCCCATGATGCCACTGTTGGGGAACGTAGCAGAATTTTAAAATTTTCTACGCATCACCAAGATCAATCTATGGAGTCATCTAGCAACGAGGGAGAGAGGAGTGCATCTACATACCCTTGTAGATGACAAGCGGAAGCGTTCAAGAGAACAGGGTTGATGGAGTCGTACTCGACGTGATTCAAATCACCGATGACCTAGTGCCGAACGGACGGCACCTCCGCGTTCAACACACGTACGGTTGGGAGACGTCTCCTCCTTCTTGATCTAGCAAGGGGGAAGGAGAGGTTGATGAAGATCCAGCAGCACGATGGCGTGGTGGTGGAAGCAACGGTGATCTCAGCAGGGCTTCGCCAAGCGCTGGGAGACGGAGGAGTGTCACGGGAGGGAGAGGGAGAGGTCAGGGGCTTGGGTGCGCAGCCCTCCCTTCCCCCCACTATATATAGGGTGCCTAGGGGGGCGCCGGCCCTAGGAGATCCAATCTCCTAGGGGGGCGGCGGCCAAGGGGTGCCTTGCCCCCCAAGGCAAGGGTGGCGCCCCCATCCCTAGGGTTTCTAACCCTAGGCGCAGGGGGGCCCAAGGGGGGGCGCACCAGCCCACTAGGGGCTGGTTCTCCTCCCACTTCAGCCTATGGGGCCCTCCGGGATAGGTGGCCCCACCCGGTGGACTCCCGGGACCCTTCCGGTGGTCCCGGTACAATACCGGTGACCCCCGAAACCTTCCCGATGGCCGAAACTGGACTTCCTATATATGAATATTTACCTCCGGACCATTCTGGAACTCCTCGTGACGTCCGGGATCTCACCCAGGACTCCGAACAACTTTCAGGTTACCGTGTGCTAATATCTCTACAACCCTAGCGTCACCGAACCTTAAGTGTGTAGACCCTACAGGTTCGGGAGACATGCAGACATGACCGAGAAGCCTCTCCGGTCAATAACCAACAGCGGGATCTGGATACCCATGTTGGCTCCCACGTGCTCCACGATGATCTCATCGGATGAACCACGATGTCGAGGATTAAATCAAACCGTATACAATTCCCTTTGTCAATCGGTACGTTACTTGCCCGAGACTCGATCGTCGGTATCCCAATACCTTGTTCAGTCTCGTTACCGGCAAGTCACTTTACTCGTATCGTAATGCATGATCCCGTGATCAACCACTTGATCACATTGAGCTCATTATGATGATGCATTACCAAGTGGGCCCAGAGATACCTCTCCGTCATACGGAGTGACAAATCCCAGTCTCGATTCGTGCCAACCCAACAGACACTTTCGGACATACCTGTAATGTACCTTTGTAGCCACCCAGTTACGTTGTGACATTTGGCACACCCAAGGCATTCCTACGGTATCCGGGAGTTGCACAATCTCATGGTCTAAGGAAATGATACTTGACATTCAGAAAAGCTACAGCAAACGAACTACACGATCTTTGAGCTAAGCTTAGGATTGGGTCTTGTCCATCACATCATTCTCCTAATGATGTGATCCCGTTATCAATGACATCCAATGTCCATAGTCAGGAAACCATGACTATCTTTTGATCAACGAGCTAGTCAACTAGAGGCTCACTAGGGACGTGTTGTGGTCTATGTATTCACACATGTATTACGATTTCCGGATAACACAATTATAGCATGAACAATAGACAATTATCATGAACAAAGAAATATAATAATAACCATTTTATTATTGCCTCTAGGGAATATTTCCAACATGGTGTTCCCGTGGGCAGAGGGAGGGGGCGGGTGGTGTTCCCGCGGGCAAATGGAGGGGGCGGGGTGGTGGATTTGAATCTTGTGTTCACTAGGGATTTGGGATGGGATTGGGATTAGGATTTGGGAGGATTTGGGATTTTGTTCATCCACGAACTATTGGATACAGGGAAATGGTATTGCTATGTTTAAATGGTCACTGGACACTTCCGAGGGGAATTTGTGAGGAACATTTTGTTTTAGATGATACAGTAGAATAGAGTAAACTTCAGATCACCATCTGAAGATGCATGCACACTGCTGTGTTTGTGTTTTTGTGTTGTATATACGACCGAAACCAACTTTGTACTTTTGCAAATGTACGTGCACTTTGTCTAAGATCATCATCTGCAAGCATGTAGGAGTACTAGAGTTTACCAGCAAATGTACTAGATCAATATGTATTCCGAACCTTTTTTTTGCGTATGATGAACCAAGTTTGAACTCCGCAGCCCAATACCCCTGCTTCTGAATCGAGGATCATTTCAGATTTGATTACTGAAACTAGAACGAACAGAAATGAATTCATCTCTGAACATGAATCTTATGCGGCGGATTTACCAGTAGCTTACACGGAGTGACGGAGTTATGACCGGCCTTGCGTCGAACGCGTGTTCGCAGCAGCAGAGTTACACGAAACATGTGAACTCTTACTTATGTATCTCAAGCTCCAGCGCTGAATAGAATGATGCTGAAAATTAACTTGTTTGAGATCCTGAAGGAATCACACACCGCATAGAGGCATCCTTGTTTGCCATGTAAATTTGTAATTAGGTTTCTTGGTGCTGCAAAATCTCCTAGGTTTTATTCTATAGCAGACGTACTTGTATAAATGCTAATTTTAGAGTGCAATGTTTTATTCTGTACATTTTTATGTGTCCTTGTATGTTTCATAGGTTTTACAGATTTTTTAGGTGTTCTTGTATGTTTTTTCCTAGCTACTGATGATGCAGTTTTAGGGTTTTATTGACTTGTTTTTTTCCTTTTTGTAGATGTCGCAGGCACCGCTGGTGAGAATGAAGGGAGTAAGAAGGTTAAGAAGAAGATCAAGAAGAAAGGCAATCTATGTGGCTTTAAGTCAAGGTTTAACTCAAAAAGGCTGGCTGAGATTGGGAAGCAAGTAACACCAGAAAAACAGAGAATCATAAGGGAGGGACCATTTGGAGACTTGTTGGACATCTGGTCTTTCAAGGTGCCCCATGAGCTCATTGAGTTTGTTGTGATGAACATGAATCACATACTCTCTGAGTTCAAACACAAGAACAAGTCCATCACCTTCAGCAAGCTCATGGTGAAAAGGATTTTCAACGTGCCATCCGGTGATAGACCCGTGAAGCTTCTTAAGAAGAGTGATGAACATGATCTTCGCAGCATCTACAAGGAGGGGAACAGGGCTCCAATCGCCCATGTTGTCAAGTTTCTCACTAGTTGCAGCGATGAGGACGTGGTTATGATAAATAGGAATTGGACACTCCTTGCATTGGCAATAGTTTTGTGCCCAGGCACTGGCAATATGGTGAATCTTGAGTATCTAGCTTCCTTGGAAGATATGTCTTTGGTGCATGAATTCGCTTGGGATGAGCACTTGTTGGCACGAGTGATGGAGGAGGTTGGAGTCTTTCAAGAGAAGAAGAGGATGCAAGCAAATACAGAAAAAGCAGCGGAGTTTCAGATCGCTTCATGCCTTCCCATGTTAGCGGTATGCAACGCAACATTATGAAATACATGCATTTTTTTCTTTGCTGCATGAAACCCTATATACATTTCTATAGCTCGCATTTATGTTTTTGTTGGCTAATGTCCTTTTCCATTCTATGCAGATCATATACATGGATCATATTGATATTCCGGCCGGCCTCCCAAATGAGCATGCCATTGATTATTCTGTGGCGAGGATACGTTTTGTTTCTCAAAAGGATTTTGATTGGTTGGATAAAGTTGACAAGAACAAGCTCACTCTTGTCCAACCTTTCTACGGGAAACACACCCAAGTAATTTTGCAACATCCCACCTATGTATTTTCCTTTGCCAATGGAGTATTAAGACCCCCCCTGTTTTTTGCTCACTGAATTTGCATGTAGCAATCTTTGCTTTTCCATTTAGGTTATGGCAGCCTTCTTATTTCCGCCACTCATGTTTTGTTTTCCTAGATACGGAGTTTGTGCAACACCCCCTATGCAGCACAACTCGCGGGACAGGAAGTTGGTGCTGAAGCAGCCAGTGGGTAGGGAGTTGGTGCTGTAGCACCTAGTGGCTGCTACGTCTCGAGCTAGCGTTGGTTTTCCCCAAAGAGGAGGGGGTGATGCAGCATAGTAGCGTAAGTATTTCCCTTAGTTTTTGAGAACGAAGGTATCAATCCAGTAGGAGGTCACGCGCAAGTCCCTCGTACCTGCACAAAACGGTAGCAACTCGCAACCAACGCTTAGGGGTTGTCAATCCCTTCACGGTCACTTACGAGAGTGAGATCTGATAGAGATAATATTTTTGGTATTTTTGGTATAAAGATGCAAAGTGAAAAGTAAAAGCAAAACAAGTAAAATAAAGTAATGGAGATTGATATGATGAGAATAGACCCGGGGGCCATAGGTTTCACTAGTGGCTTCTCTCAAGAGCATAGATATTCTACGGTGGGTGAACAAATTACTGTTGAGCAATTGATAGAATTGAGCATAGTTATGAGGTTATCTAGGTATGATCATGTATATAGGCATCACGTCCATGACAAGTAGACCGACTCTTGCCTGCATCTACTACTATTACTCCACTCATCGACCGCTATCCAGCATGCATCTAGAGTATTAAGTTAAAAACAGACTAACGCCTTAAGCAAGATGACATGATGTAGAGGAATAAATTCATGCAATATGATAAATACCCCATCTTGTTATCCTCGATGACAACAATACAATACGTGCCTTGCAACTCTTTCTGTCACTGAGTAAGGACACCGCAAGATTGAACCCAAAGCTAAGCACTTCTCCCATTGCAAGAACTACCAATCTAGTTGGCCAAACCAAATGGATAATTCGAAGAGACTTGCAAAGATAACTCAATCATACATAAAATAATTCAGAGAAGATTCAAATATTATTCATAGATAAGTTGGATCATAAACCCACAATTCATCGGTCTCAACAAACACACCGCAAAAAGAAGACTACATCGAATAGATCTCCACGAGAGAGGGGGGGAACATTGTATTGAGATCCAAAAAGAGAGAAGAAGCCATCTAGCTACTAGCTATGGACCCGAAGGTCTGAAGTAAACTACTCACACTTCATCGGAAGGGCTATGGTGTTGATGTAGAAGCCGTCCGTGATGGATGCCCTCTCCGGCGGAGCTCCGGAACAGGCCCCAAGATGGGATCTCATGGATACAGGAAGTTGCGGCGGTGGAATTAGGTTTTTTGGCTCCCTCTCTGGTCTAATGGGGGTACGTAGGTATATATAGGACGAAGGAGCACGTTGGTGGAGCTCCGAGGGGCCCACGAGGCAGGGGGGCGCGCCCAGAGGGGGCGCGCCCTCCACCCTCGTGACCTCCCCGGAAACTTCTTGGAGTAGGGTCCAAGTCTCCTGGATCACGTTCGGTGAGAAGATCACGTTCCCGAAGGTTTCATTCCGTTTGGACTCCGTTTGATATTCTGTTTCCTTGAAATACTGAAATAGGCAAAAAACAACAATTCTGGGCTGGGCCTCCGGTTAATAGGTTAGTCCCAAAAATAATATAAAAGTGGAAAATAAAGCCCAATATAGTCCAAAACAGTAGATAAAGTAGCATGGAGCAATCAAAAATTATAGATACGTTGGAGACGTATCAGGCATCCCCAAGCTTAATTCCTGCTCGTCCTCGAGTAGGTAAATGATAAAAAGAGAATTTTTGATGCGGAGTCATACTTTGGCATAATTTCAATGTAAATCTTCTTAATCATGGTATGAATATTCAGATCCGAAAGGTTCAAGACAAAAGTTCATATTGACATAAAAAATGATAATACTTCAAGCATACTAATTAAACAATTATGTCATCTCAAAATAACATGGCCAAAGGAAGTTCATCCCTACAAAATCATATAGTTAGGCTATGCTTCATTTTCGTCACACAAAGATGTTCCCAACTTCTATACCCCCGATGACAAGCCAAGCAATTGTTTCATACTCAAATAATCTCAAACTTTTTCAACCTTCACGCAATACATGAGCGCGAGCCATGGACATAGCACTATGGGTGGTATAAAATATGATGATGGGGATTGTGTGGAGAAGACAAAAAAGGAGAAAGTCTCACATCAACGAGGCTAATCAATGAGCTATTTAGATGCCCATCAATTGATGTTAATGCAAGGAGTAGGGATTGCCATGCAAGGGTTGCACTAGAGCTAAGAATGCTCAACAAAAGAAAACTAGTGGGTGTGCATCCAACTTGCTTGCTCATGAAGACCTAGGGCATTTTGAGGAAGCCCATCGTTGGAATATACAAGCCAAGTTCTATAATGAAAAATTCCCACTAGTATGAACAAGACAACTTATGAGACTCACTATATGAAAATCATGGTGCTACTTTGAAGCACAATATATGAGACTCACTACATGAAGAACAAGGTGCTACTTTGAAGCACAAGTGTGGAAAAAGAGATAGTAGCATTGCCCTTTTTTCTCTTTTTTTTGGGCCTTTTTTTTTCTTTTTGGCCTTTCTCTCTCTTTTTTTGATTGGGCAATGCTCTAATAATGATGATCATCACACTTCTATTGATTACAACATAATAATTACAACTCGATACTACAACAAGATATGACTCTATATGAATGCCTCCGGCGGTGTACCGGGATGGTGCAATGAATCAAGAGTGACATGTATGAAAAATAATGCATGGTGGCTTTGCCACAAATACGATGTCAACTACAAGATCATGCAATGGCAATATGACAAAAGTAAAGCATGTCATGATGATGATGATGATGGTGGAAGTTGCATGGCAATATATCTCGGAATGGCTATGGAAATGCCATGATAGGTAGGTATGGTGGCTGTTTTGAGGAAGACATAGGGAGATTTATGTGTGAAAGAGCGTATCATATCACAGGGTTTGGATGCACTGGCGAAGTTTGCACCAACTCTTAATGTGAGAAAGGGCAATGCACGGTACCGAAGAGGCTAACAAATGGCGGAAAGGTAAAAGTGCGTATAATCCATGGACTCAACATTAGTCAAAAGAACTCATATACTTATTGCAAAAATTTAGAAGTCACCAAAAATCAAGTACTACCCGCATGCTCCTAGGGGGATAGATTGGTAGGAAAAGACCATCGCTCGTCCCCGACCGCCACTCAT
This sequence comes from Triticum aestivum, assembly GCF_018294505.1. Classification (NCBI taxonomy): domain Eukaryota; kingdom Viridiplantae; phylum Streptophyta; class Magnoliopsida; order Poales; family Poaceae; genus Triticum; species Triticum aestivum. The sequence goes on along the minus strand of NC_057806.1, from coordinate 30,566,285 downwards.
AAGGATGCACAAGCCAGGTACACTTCATGTTTCAAATTTGTTACACAACTTTAACCATACGTGCATGCTACGGGACTTGCTTACTTCAACACAAGTATTTCTCAAATTCACAACTAATCAACTAGCACGACTATGATATTATCACCTCCATATCTCAAAACAATTATCAAGCATCAAACTTATCTTAGTATTCAACCCACTAAAAAGAAAGTTTCACATATCTTGAATACCAAGTATATTAACATTAAGCAAATTACCATGCTATTAATGACTCTCAAAATAATCTAAGTGAAGCATGAGAGATCAAGTTTCTTTAAAACAATCCACCACCGTGCTCTAAAAGATCTAAGTGAAGCACTAGAGCAAAAATTATCACGCTCAAAAAGATATAAGTGAAGCACATAGAGTAAACTATCAAGCTCAAAAGATATAAGTGAAGCACATAGAGTATTCTAACAAATTTCAATTCATACATGGCTCTCTCAAAAGGTGTGTACAGCAAGGATGATTGTGGTAGACTAACAAGCAAAGACACAAATAATACAAGACGCTCCAAGCAAAACACATATCATGTGGTGAATAAAAATATAGCTCCAAGTAAATTACCGATGGAAGTGGACGAAAGAGGGGATGCCTTCCAGAGCATCCCCAAGCTTTGACTTTTTGGTGTCCTTGGATTATCTTGGGGGTGCCATGGGCATCCCCAAGCTTAGGCTCTTGCCACTCCTTGTTCCATAATCCATCAAAAGAATTCACACAAAACTTGAAAACTTCACAACACAAAACTCAATAGAAATCTCGTGAGCTCCGTTAGAGAAAGAAAACAAAAGACTACTTTAAGATACTGTAGTGAACTTGTTCTTTATTTGTATTGGTGTTAAACCTACTGTATTCCAATTTCTCTATGGTTTATAAACTATTTCACTGGCCATAGATTCATCAAAATAAGCAAACAACACACGCAAAACAGAATCTGTCAAAAACAGAACAGTCTGTAGTAATCTGTTACTAACGCAAACTTCTGGAACCCAAAAAATTCTACCAAAATTAGACGACCTGGGAAATTTGTTTATTGATCAGCAGCAATTGGAATCACTATTTTATCACGTTCTGGTGATTTTTGACAATTCGGGCACTGAGCGCAAAGATTTTGGAAATTACAGCAAGATCAAATAACTATCTTCCAAGAAGATCTAATAGGTTTAACTTGGCACAAACACTAATTAAAAGATAAAACCACATATAAACAGAATCTAGATGGATTATTTATTCCTAAACAGAACCAAAAACAAAAAACACAAAATAAAATTGGGTTGCCTCCCAACAAGCGCTATCGTTTAACGCCCCTAGCTAGGCATAAAAGCAAGGATAGATCTAGGTATTGCCATCTTTGGTAGGCAATTCTTCAATGAGGCATCCACCTCCTTTAGAATTTTCTTTCTTAGTGATTATCAAACTTTTAGGCATAAGATCGAAAAATTCATTCGTGGCAAATGGTTCCTTAATGATTGTAAAAAGATCGGGGTGAATACTTATACATTTAAGATCCGCATTTTCCTTACTAGATGATTCACCCTTATTTTTAGGAACATACATAAACTTGGAAATTTTAGTGGGAGGACTAGGAGTACTTTTTACGGAAGAAAAAGCAGTTCCCAAGTTGGTAATGATACCCTCAAGTTTATCGATTCGAGTAGAGTCTAGATTTATTTTTTCATTAACCATGGGTTCCTTCTCCTTAATATTTTTCAAAGTCATTCCTACCTTAGATCCATATTGAGTAATTTGATTATGAATCTTTTTATCTAGATTTTCAATGGATTCAATGGTAGCAACTTTGTTTTCAATAATTTCAAGCCTTTGCATAACATGCTCCAAGGTTAACATAGTTCCATTGACCAAAAGGGGAGGTGAGCCAAATAAATCTATTAAAACATTATAGGAATCAAAAGTATGGCTACCCAAAAAATTCCCTCCGGTAATGGTATCAAGGATATATCTATACCAAGCATTAGCACCTACATAAAAATTGCAAAGAAGGACTGAAGTAGATTGCTTTCTGGTAGATCTATTTTGAGCATTGCAAATTCTATACCAAGCATCTTTTAGATTTTCTCCCTCCCTTTGTTTAAAATTTAGCACTTCATTCTCGGGAGATAACAGAGAAGATAAGGAATTCGACATAGCGACAGGTAAGCAAACTAACACACGAGCAAACAAAAGGCAAAGGGAAAAAGAGGAGGGCGAATAAAACGGCAAGGGTGAAGTGGGGGAGAGGAAAACGAGAGGCAAATGGCAAATAATGTAATGCGAGAGATAGAGATTGTGATAGGTACTTGGTATGTTGACTTTTGCGTAGGCTTCCCCGGCAACGGCGCCAGAAATGGCTCGTTGACGGGAGAGTAAATCTTGACTTGACTTGGCGTAGGCCTCCCCGGCAACGGCGCCAGAAATGGCTCGTTGACGGGAGAGTAAATCTTGACTTGACTTGGCGTAGGCCTCCCCGGCAACGGCGCTAGAAATCCTTCTTGCTACGTCTCGAGCTAGCGTTGGTTTTCGCCGAAGAGGAGGGGTGATGCAGCACAGTAGCGTAAGTATTTCCCTCAGTTTTTGAGAACCAAGGTATCAATCCAGTAGGAGGTCACGCGCAAGTCCCTCGTACCTGCACAAAACGGTAGCAACTCGCAACCAACGCTTAGGGGTTGTCAATCCCTTCACGGTCACTTACGAGAGTGAGATCTGATAGAGATAATATTTTTGGTATTTTTGGTATAAAGATGCAAAGTGAAAAGTAAAAGCAAAACAAGTAAAATAAAGTAATGGACATTGATATGATGAGAATAGACCCGGGGGCCATGGGTTTCACTAGTGGCTTCTCTCAAGAGCATAGATATTCTACGGTGGGTGAACAAATTACTGTTGAGCAATTGATAGAATTGAGCATAGTTATGAGGTTATCTAGGTATGATCATGTATATAGGCATCACGTCCGTGACAAGTAGACCGACTCCTGCCTGCATCTACTACTATTACTCCACTCATCGACCACTATCCAGCATGCATCTAGAGTATTAAGTTAAAAACAGAGTAACGCCTTAAGCAAGATGACATGATGTAGAGGAATAAATTCATGCAATATGAAAAATACCCCATCTTGTTATCCTCGATGGCAACAATACAATACGTGCCTTGCAACTCTTTCTGTCACTGAGTAAGGACACCGCAAGATTGAACCCAAAGCTAAGCACTTCTCCCATTGCAAGAACTACCAATCTAGTTGGCCAAACCAAACGGATAATTCGAAGAGACTTGCAAAGATAACCAATCATACATAAAAGAATTCAGAGAGGATTCAAATATTATTCGTAGAAAAGTTGGATCATAAACCCACAATTCATCGGTCTCAACAAACACACCGCAAAAAGAAGATTACATCGAATAGATCTCCACGAGAGAGGGGGAGAACATTGTATTGAGATCCAAAAAGAGAGAAGAAGCCATCTAGCTACTAGCTATGGACCCGAAGGTCTGAAGTAAACTACTCACACTTCATCGGAAGGGCTATGGTGTTGATGTAGAAGCCCTCCGTGATGGATGCCCTCTCCAGCGGAGCTCCAGAACAGGCCCCAAGATGGGATCTCCTGGATACAGGAAGTTGCGGCGGTGGAATTAGGTTTTTTGGCTCCCTCTCTGGTCTAATGGGGGTATGTAGGTATATATAGGAGGAAGGAGCACGTCGGTGGAGCTCCGAGGGGCCCACGAGGCAGGGGGCGCGCCCAGGGGGGCGCCCTCCACCCTCGTGACCTCCCCGGAAACTTCTTGGAGTAGGGTCCAAGTCTCCTGGATCACGTTCGGTGAGAAGATCACGTTCCCGAAGGTTTCATTCCGTTTGGACGCCGTTTGATATTCTATTTCCTCGAAATACTGAAATAGGCAAAAAACAACAATTCTGGGCTGGGCCTCCGGTTAATAGGTTAGTCCCAAAAATAATATAAAAGTGGAAAATAAAGCCCAATATAGTCCAAAATAGTAGATAAAGTAGCATGGAGCAATCAAAAATTATAGATACGTTGGAGACGTATCAGTGGCCAAGGAACTAGTGGCCAAGGAAGCCAAATTCAAGGTGCTGAAATTCAAGCAAAGGACTCTCAATCAAACGAGGCTTAACAAAATGTTGAAGCTGAACCACACCTATCATCCTCGCTCAACGATTGGCTGCAGCAATCATTCCCTAGCATGCAAGATCTAAGGGTACTTTTCCCCCATCTACACTATCTTTTTCTTTGTATTCATTTCCTGTTTGCCTTTGGCTTTGCATTATTTACTATACCCAGTTGCAAGTGTATATTTTGTTTGTTGCATCCCTCATTCTGATGTGCTACAACCATGTTCTGTTTTTGCTTCATATGCGGTTTAAGTTCATACCTACTAGGCTTTTTTTCTGCATCCATATGTCTAGTGTGCTACAACTACGTTCTGTTTTTGCTTCAAACATATCATAATTTTGCTACATCCATATCAATAATTTGCTACCTAGAGGTATAGACCATTTGTTTTTTATGCTTCATCCATGATAGTAAATTGCTACAATCACACTGTTTATTTGATACATAGTGACACAGCAGCACACCTACTTGTTTCTCGCTTCATCCATACCTCTAATGTGCTACACCCACATTTGTGTTTTTTTACATCCATACTTCTCAAAATCTGGATATACTTGTCACTAAAAATGTTGGCCACTTGCCTTCTTGTAGGTACCAACTCAGTTTCAAATGCTCTACGACAAGCACAAGGGTATTTTTGCAGCAGAGGTGGATGGTGTAGTAGGCAAGTTTGGACAGTGTTTAAAGGAATTGCAGTGCAACTGGATGGCTGCTCTCCTTCGTGATGTTGGAGACGCCATCATAGCTACCGATGAACCCAACTTTTCCTTTTAAGCACCTATCATGGACGAATGTCGCGGAAAAGAGAATGATGCTAAAGCTGCAAATGCCGACATTGGTGCTCAAGCTCAAGCTCAAGGTACAACACCTAGCATCAACAAGGATGAAGTCACCGAATTGAACCTAGAAGTTGCAACAGAGGTTGCGGAAACTTGTGAGCAACAAAGAGTGAGTTTCGAGATGGAAGGCAACGCCTCACCTCACAGCCCCCCACTCTTCTATGATGCACCCAGGAGTGCGATAGCCGGCATTTGGGACGACGAGCCATCCTGTGAGTTGTTCCCAAAGGGCTCCGAAGACTATGAGATGATGCATTCCACGGATGAGCCTATAATTAAGAAGAGCACAGTCAGCCCCATCTATGCAAACATCCCCGTGTTTCCTGTTTCAGACGATGATGACAGCCCAAGTATGCTTCCTTCATCTTGCATCATTTCTTTTTGTTTTTCTCCATATCATTTTTTCACATTTGTGTGATTCCAGCAAATTCTTTTTGTACAATCTCTTGCAAACTCATCCATTTGTATTTTTTTGCTACAGCTCTTAAGATGGTCGCTACAGAAGAGCATTTTGCTGATGCAAGCAGTGGCCCTAGCACACATGACAAGAACACTAGGAAGAAGAGGATGGCCAAAGTTCCAGCCATAAAAAATACCAAGGCAAAGAAGCAAAAGGTCGACAAGGCTGCAGAAATGTATGAGAGGTTTGTAAAACATGGGAAACCATTGAGGAAATCACAACCCAATGAACAAGTGTGAGCTACCTAAGCCTTATCTGTTTTTGCTTTCTATTTTTTTATTTTTTCTGCTCGAAACAAATGATTCATTTTGGTTGCATCTATGGTAACAGGACACCTTTCATCGAGCTAGGTGGTTTTTACATTGGATACAAGAAATTCCTTGTATGCTTCAAGCCTCGTGGGGATATGAATGATGAGGTCATGTCACTATGTATCAAGATGAACAACATTGCATCCCGTGCAGCAAAAGAACCGGAGCTGAAGAAATACATTTTCTCAGTCCACGGGGGGGTAAGTTTTTGTAAAAACAAGCAATGCTTCATTCTTTTCTTTCTTTTCACATTTTCGTTGCAACACACACTAACCATTTTGTTGTATCTTTCAAGTAGATCCTACTAAAACAAGACCCATCAACTTTCCAACCAGCAAAACTCATGGCTGAGCTTGAAAGGGCTATGAAAGTGTTCAAGGTTCAAAAGTTTGACCTCGTAAGTTTCACGAAGCTTTCTTTTGTTCCACACCACAAATAACTTCCAAATATGATCCAATGATGTGACGCGGCTGTAACATTTTTTACATGTTCTGAGTACCTTTTCGCCTTTCTTTTGTTTTTTGCAGCTCTTTTTCACAATTGTTCATGATCGCCATTGGATAGTTGTTTGCGCAAACTTGCTTCACAAGCAGTGGAATGTATTTGACTCAATCCATTCAAAAGGAAAACAATCTCCTTTGAAGAAGCAAGCCAATAACCTGGTATGCTCATGCTCTCTAATTTTTTCTGTTTAGCCTTCAGATTCATCTACATAAATGCCATGTTGTCATCTTTACACACCTCATTTTATTTTTGAAACTTTTGTGTGTGTTTTAGGTGCTAGATCACAAACTTTGCAACCCTCGCACAAGAGTGCAGCGAATTCAATGTCAATGTTGGATCCTTCGCCCGTGTTGACCTAGAGGATTACCCAAAGAAAGATACCCTGTGAGTTTTCTTTTTGAATTTTGCTTCAATCATGTGTTCCATTTCAACATTTTGTTTTTTCAACTACGCATGGGAAGTATGATGGAGAACTTTTTTTTATCTCACAGATGTGATTGTGGTTTTTTTGGGCTCAAGTATGTGGAGAACTATGATGGGAAGTCAATGAGAGAGTTCAAGCAGGTACACATTTTTAATTTTTTGTCTTGTAATTTTGTTACAATCTACTTTCTTTGTTTTCAATACTCACGCAACAGAAGAATACCATGTTTTGTTGTTGCTTCATATGTGGTTCAAGTTTGTACCTACTAGGCTTTTTTAGCTACATCCATATGTCTAGTGTGCTACAACTACATTCTGCTTTTGCTTCATCCATATCATAATTTTGCTACATCCATATCAATTTTTTGTGGTGGATGGATGTGAACTTTTTGCATTCATCACTCATGCAACTCAAGAATAACTAGTATCATACTTGCTTACTTTTTGCATTCATTTTTTACAGGAAGACATGGCGCGATACCACATCGATGTGGCATACAACCTTTTCAGCCACCCAATGAACAACGCCCCAAAGGAGCGGGCGTTTAACGATGAGTTGGCGGCTTGATTTTCTGGAAGGTTCAAGACAAACAAGCTTGTTTCTTCGTTAGGTCTAGATCATGTCCGAGGTGGTAGCGTTCTGATAGGATTAAAGTAGTGCGCGTTCGTATGTAAACTGTTGATACCTCCAGTAAACATGTGTCCTTTTGGTATGTAAACCGATGATAACTTGATATTTGGATGATGCACTTATGTTTTTAATGGATGCGTTCTTCTGTTTGCCAACATGATCATGCGTTGGCAATTGTTTTTTGTTTCACTGGTTCTGAAATATGAAAATATTTCAAACTTCATCCATTGAAGTTTCAAGGGAATCTCTGTGCATTTTCCCCCTCAAAACATATTTTCTGAAAAAATAATATGTGAATGCTATTTTTTTGTCACACACTTAAATTGCTGGAAGCTCACAGGAAATAGCTACAACCTTCTATTAGATTTGTTGCAGAGCCAAAATATACTTTTTTACCTGCAAATTAGCTACATCCCTACAATATTTTTGCTGGAAGCATAATGTAAATATGCTTCCTTTCCCAACTTTTGCTGTACAGCTAAATCAACACTTTAAATCATTCAAGGCTTTTTCCTTTTCAAACTTGTTATTTTGCTTCAACCATGTTTTAAAAAGCTTCAACCATGTTTGCAAAAAGCTTCAACCATGTTTCCTATAAGCTGCAACCATATTTTGAAAAAGTTTCAACCATACTTTGAAAAAGTTACAACCAAGTTTTCAAAAGCTTCAACCATGTTTCCTAAAAGTTGCAACCTTGTTTACAGAAGCTTCAACCATGTTTTTAAAAAGCTGCAACCATGCTTTTCAGAAATCTTCTAAACATGTTTTCTTAAAGCTTCAAACATGTTTCCTAAAAGCTTCAACCATATTTTCAAAAAGATTCAACCATGTTTTTTAAAAGCTTCAACCATGCTTTTCAAAAGCTTAAAACATGTTTTTAAGCATGGATCAAGATGTGGTTACAACAACCATTGAGTACTATTTAAAAAAAAAGAAAAACCCACATTCTGCTTTTATTAAAAAATTCTACAAATTTTGGCACCATCATACTACAAAAAGTAAGCTCTCACAAACATATAACAATAAGAATTTTTTTTAAAACAACTCTTGTAAAAAGCAACATTCTGCTTTTTTCAAACCACGCATGTAGTAATATGTTGCAATCCCACAAAACAAACATTCACAGCTAGTCAACACAACTTATTATCATAAGTCATGGGGTGTTACAAGGCAATTCATCATTTTTTCCCTTATGAAAATATCCTAAAGTGTAAGGATTGTTTCGACACCCGGAGCTTTCACGCTCACACTCGTAGCAAGAAAAGCTGCAAGGAGTTGACAATCCTTCACGTTGTGATCTTCATCTTCACAATATTTGCATGGAATCTTCTTTTCCCTTGGCTTTGGAGCTTTCTTCGTTTTTGCCGCGTCCTTCTTTGCTTTCTTCTTCATTTCATCTTCTCGGATCTCAATTAGTGGTTTCCTGCGCTTCTCTTTCTCCTTTGGCCTCCCCTTCTTTGCTGACTTTGGTGGGTTCCGCAATCCTACGAGGGGTGGATCCCGCTGACCTGTACTTGGACCCCCTGAGACTTGTTCATTTCCTGCATGACCTTGGCCTTCTTCGTCTCCTGGAAACCTATCAGTTGCTCTAGCTTTTATTGCAGCAACCCCAACACTGCCCTGATCAATTAGTCCAGAGACAAAATTATAAGCTTCATCATTGAAGCAAGCATCAGAAGCGAGTTTCCCAAACTTCCGGCATAGAGAGTTAAACTTTAGGGTGTTTGTCGTGGGGACGCCGAAATGCATAGCTCTATGCCCATCGCTCGGTTCAGGCGCAAGGTCGGTTGCTCTCTTAGACCATCTTGGAAGCATGTAAGTCGCAAGTATCGTTTGCACATTCAGGTGCACCATTACACGGATGATATGTGGGCAGATCAGCCCACACATCTCAAACATGTTGCAGGTGCACATGTATGCCTGATCTTTAGGAGCAACACACACCATGTACACTTTTGGGTTGACGCCATAATTTGCAACAAGGCGAAACCAGATGACATCCCCTTGTAGCTGATATTGCAGACCATAGCCTGTTGATTTAGCCAATAGTTTCTGAAACTTGGAAAATACCTCTCTGGTATAGAAATCTGCAGCTTGCTTTTCAATGTTGTAGCTGCAAACAAAAAAAGCTTCCAACATCAATAAGAATTGCTACATATGTTTCAAAGAAATGCTGCAACCACATTGTGCTGGAAAACTAAAAAAATGCTACATGACTTTGGACTTACTTGCCCCAGAGCGGAGGCCTCGTCGCTTCATTGATGAAGCCAGCATTGTCTTCACGATCAAGCATTAGCTCCTGGCAAAGCTCAAACTGCTGGACAAATGTCCAAACCGAGTCTCCATGATGATTTAAAGTCTTGAAGTAGGAATTCAGGCCCTCGGACCGTCCGGTTGTTCCTATGAATGGGAAGAACTTATTCCTAAAGTACACAGGAGCCCACATCTCCCTCCTGTCCCACATGTTCTTGAGGTGTTTCTTATCAGCCACACCAAATGACTCGACCATCTGCTTCCATCGTTCTTCAAACTCCTCAACGGTATCGGAATCATTGATGCAACCATAGAATGCTTCAGCAAAAGGCTCATCCTTGCCCAACATCTTCCCTAGTTTCGTCCTTGCAACCCGGAAGACGTGCCACTTGCAACATCTGTGTGTTGAATGTGGAAATACCATTGAGATGGCTTTAGCCATTGCCTGGTCTTGATCAGTCATAATGTTCAACGGGTGCTCATTATTCATTGCCAACATCCATTGCTGGAAGACCCACTTGAAAGTTTCGATGGTCTCATCAGGCAACAAAGCGCACCCCAAGCAAACAGTATGTGTGTGGTTGTTAATGCCAACAATCGGAGCAAAGGGCAAGTTGTAGCGATTGGTGCAGAATGTGGTGTCGAAAAACACACAATCTTTGTACTTTGGATACAAGGCCCTTGTTCTCCCATCAACCCAGAAAAGTGCCCTAACAGCTCCATCTTCTTCTAGCTTCGAGAAAAAGAAGTTGGGATTGTCCACTTGTCTTCTCTCAAAGTACTCGATTGTCAGCTCCAAATCATGCTCTGACAGGCCCCTTCGCAGCTTTGCTCTTGCATTTGTCACATCAGTCTTCACATACGGCAAACTCCGAGGATCGCAACACCGTGCATCTCCAAGCAAGCCCATCATATTAGCCATTGATATGTTGCGATAGTGCAGCGAAGTGGTGTATTGCATGTCTGCATCGGGGATCTTTCTGTGAGAGCGGCAAAATCTCCGATGCCCCCTTTGCAACATCAGCTGGTGTGTGTGATCGGCCTCAAAAACTGTCACAACCCAGCTACCGTCTTTGAGGCTAACACCCATACGAGCCTTGCAATCATATCGCTCCAACCGGTTTCTTCGCCTCTTGTCGCTCACATCCATATAGATGCCAGCTTGTTTGCTTGGAGATTTTTTATTACTACCATAGCTCATATCAACATCATCACTTTGATTTGTTGCAACCCCGTCAGAAATGCTTCCACCAACATTCTTCGAAGGATCTTTCCGTGAGTGTATGCACTCAAAAACTCTATAGATTAGGATGCGCTTCTGTTCCAAGCTATTTTTCCTACTATGCTTTGACGTCACAATGCGAGTTCCAAAGCCCATCTTCGAAGCATATTCATTGTAAACACGCTGAGCTTCTTAAACATTGTCAAAAATCATTCCAACAAAAGGGACAACTATCTGTGATGATATATCTTCGTCTGGTTCATCAACAAGTGTTGCAGCATTTCCATTGGCATTGTCACCGGTCACACGGGCATTACAATGGTTTGGAGCTGCACCATCCGTGTTCAGCCGCAAGGAATCGTCACTATCATGTCCCGAAGTATCATTTAGATCAATGCCATCATCTTCTTCTTCGTGCGCAACATTTTGGATATCATCATCAAGGAAAATCGATGGCTCCACAGCAACATTCTGCAACAAAATCAGCACCCAAGTCAGTTCTTTTTTGCTGCATGAAAAAACATGCAAAAAACGCGAACAAAAAAGTGGATGCAACATGTCAATCACAATTCCAAAACAACTCCTGCATGCAGCATTTTAGGATGTAGCATGTAACATCCAGCAAGTAGCACGTAGCAAGTGCAACACATACTTGTAACATTTTACTAGCAGACAACAGGAAGATGCTAGCATTAATTGACAATATATCAGAAACATTACACAAAAATCAAACACAAGTATGTTGAGAACATCTCTTTTTAATCTCATGCTCATCAATTGAAATCAAAGGTTGCAACATTTTTTTGTGAACAAAAGGATCTAGGGTTGCAATTGGAAATCATACCAGATCAATTTCATCCCGACCATGCCGTGCTGCATCTTGGAAGACCACACCAGGGTTGTAGTATCGTTGCAGCACCGGTCCACTACCACCAGGGCCTTGCCGCCTCAGGGGACTTCGGCCATGAATGACAGCGGAGCTCGAGCCCAAATCCATGGAAGCAAGGAGGTCATTACGGATGTAAGACATGATTGAAGCAATTCCAAGGCCGCTTGATAGATGGGGAAGCCCCTCCTCGACGTGATTCGGCCGTGGGGAACTTAAAATAGGCGGATCCGGCCGCCGTCGCCGCGGATCGGGGACGGGCAGACGCGGGGGATACAGCTCCCCTGTTTTTCTCGTTGTGGCTGTTTTGTACAACGGTTGCAACAAAACGTGTTTTTTTGCTGCAACGGTTGGCTCGGTACACGCTCGCGCGCAGATCTAACGGTTCGCGCTAACCACATCGGACGGCTCGGGCTCGACCGGCCCAACAGTTGGGCCAGTGCGCCGGCGCAGATCGCTGCCCGAGATAAAAAGTGGGCATGTTGGGGATCAAACCCTTGTCTTTGTAGTGGAGACGTGCGGCACTGGCCACTTCGCTCAGCATATCTTTGTGCTATAGTAGGGGATCTCGGCGTATATAAATCAGAACCAACAGTGCGATGTGTGAACCGTTTTTGCCACTTACGGGTGGCATTGGTGGGTAATTTTTGCCAACTTCGAGGGTATTTTTATGATGTACGGACAGAAACCCAATTCTCTTTATTATTAGACTAGTACAAATGCCCGTGCGTTGCACCGGGCGATAAATGTGGCAGAACTTGCTTCATGGGTATTTTTTGCCATTTTCTATATCTAATTTAAATAAATTTTGAACATGAAAATTTCCTTATTTTTATTAAAAAATAATTTTCCTATTTAAAATGCAAAACCTTTTGAAGAGTAGTTTAAAAAATTATGTAAATCGGAACATTTCTCTATAAAATATTTTTATGTAAATTAATTATTTCTGTTGTACATTTTGAAATGGTTTTTGTAGTTAGTAGTTTTTTTGGGGGGAATTTTTAAGTGTTTTTAAAAGTATGAACATATTTTGTTCAAATATTTTTAAACTATTTTTATGTGTTGGAAACATTAGAAATAAGGTTACACCGAGTATTTCTTTTTGGACTTTGTAATTTGGACGTACCCTAACAATGTTTGTCATGACCTATTTCAGATCCTCATTTTCATTTCATCCTATTAAAAAGTATCAATTATATATTTTTTATTGTCCAGTAAAACACAATTATTATTTTTACTTTGCGTAGTTGTTTTATATTTTCGAGAATATTTTTTAAAATGGAATTATTTTTATGGCGACGGACATTATTTTAATATTATATTTCATGTATTATTTATTTTGCACTATTTTTTGTGTTTGGTCCATTGAGAGTGGATGTGTTATTTTGGTACTTCCTCTGTCCGGAAATACTTGTTCTAAAAATGGATAAAATTTCTAGAAGAAATTTTCGGGACGGAGGGAGTAGCAGCTAGCTCAGTGTCGTTTGCTACAATAAAAAAAGCTACTCCTACTTCAGAGTGGTCGCTATTCTCCATGGGGGAGCTCACCTTCTCACCCCTCCCCCTCCTACACCTGGATGTTAGTCGCCGCTTCAGACACCTGTGCATTTATCCAACAATCAGAGGAAAAAACACCATCGTCTCTTACCTCTCCCTACTCAGCTTCTAATCCCCATTCTCCAACCATGGCAGGCGCTCACCTTCTCGCCCCTCCCCCTCCACCTCCAAGCGCCTCACCCAGCGGTTCCTCAACAGCCCGCAGCTGTCGCTCAAGTTGCTTCCGCTTCTCTCCTCCTGCCTCCCCCCTTGATGCCGTCCGCCGCCGACCGGACCTGGATGAACGAGCACGTCCTCAACGCCAAGCAGGCGCAGTGCTCTAGCAGTCTGGCCTCCTCGGCGTCGACGCAGTCTGCATCCATCTAGTACTACATCCACCAAGGTATTCATCTAATTAGTTCTATGTCTTCTGAAATCTGACTGGTTTTTCTTCCTTCGCATCTAATTAGTTTCACATGGATTTGTATGTTGCAGAGTTCTAAAGAACAGAGGAAGATTCCTGTGCTTGGAGTTGAGTCATGTGATTGTTCAGATTTTTAAAGACATGTAGGTTTCCTTTGGTCATGTTGTTGCTGTAGGATAACTTCGTATGACCACTGTCTTAAACATTCAGTTAAAAACAAACAAGCAGATCCTGTCATTTTTTTTAAAAGCATAGGGCTACAATAACTTGCAACAAAATTAATATCTGCTTGCAAAACTATGTGGTTTCCTTTAGTCAAGTATGTTGTCGCTGGAATTTGCCCAAAATTGTGTACTTATAACCAATGACGCATATAGTCTTGTGTATTAATGCCTTGAAATTTCCCTGTATCGCCCCTCTTCTCCTCTTTGTGCCGCTGCCCCTTGTTCGGTTTGGTTCGATTTACTTTTCTTCCCGTTTCCCTAGTGCGGTTTCCTCATGTAGGTGCTGCTGCATGATGTGCACCGGGGATAAGGAAAAAAAGAGAAGGCTGTTCAGGTGACGAGGAAACCAAATGGGACGTGGTGCTAGGCCTCAATGAATCCAAAAAGAGCTCAATGGTGTGTTGTATATTCGTCTGTTGTTTGAGATAGACTTGTCAATTTCCAGAGCTAGTATGTGAATAACACTCTACATTTTGAGGTTTAGAGCACTTGTTTGCACTTGGTTGGCACCATGTGGTGGTGATTGTGGTTGCCAACATTCAGCCAGTGTGTGTCTTGCTGTAGTGAGTAATTGGATTGAGTTCTGGAGCAATATGCAACTGTAGGAACAGGCTTCATTCCGCTCGTATGTGAGTCTCAATGTTGGCGTTGGTTTCTGAGATCATGAAGCTAGCTAGCTATTATGTCTAGTATCTCCTGGTATGATTTGTTTAGTCTCCATTCTGGCGTTGGTTTCAAAATGACCAGTGCGCATTTGCGGATGTGCAGTATGGCCTCGCCCACAATTCTCTGTACGTCATGCTTGGCGTCTCACATCGTTCCGTTGATTTCTTGCAGATATTGCGTAGGAGGTTGAGGGACATGAGGTCCGGCAGTGAGCTTAAAGCTCTGTTGCTATTCAACGGTCTTAGGAATCTCTTCAAATAAACATATGAGGTATATGTTCTGCCCCTCTCGATATGCTTAGCAGAATAATTAATTTGTGATGATCCTGTTTTCCTATTGTCTAATCTTGGAGTAAGTTTCTCTTGAATATATGTGATCTATTTTATCACTTTGTGGTACTCTTTAATCTCTTTGGTTAATATAAACATGGTTGTGCAATTATGATTGAAATCACATCAACAGAATGTCTACGCCTAATTATTATTGGAATTACCTTAACACTTGTTTCACAATACATAGCAATCTTGCGGCTACTCCTGAACCCAAAACCGGCCATCCACTTGATTACCTGTATCAAACCATGGCGGGAAGTTGTTGATTTTGTCGAAAGTAGCAATCAAAGGCATGCCTGGCTACCCCGATGAACGCCAAGGGGTTCAGAGATATGGGGATGCAGACCATGTCCATCACCAGGTGCCGCTGATGCATTCTCTGGCAGGTGCACCCGCTTCCACTTGGGCAGTAGCTGCTTCTCCCCGACGCCCACCACTGCTACGGGCTGCCGCTGCTACTGCTCTTGCTCGTCGGCGCTGCATGCTGCTGCTCGCCGAAGCCCTCGTGCTGCCGTCGTCCTGGACCTAGTCGCGAGTCGCGACTCACACCATGGTTGCCGCCACAAACTGCCGTGTTCTCTGAAGAACGCAACATCAAAGCAGCAAAAGCTTCACCACCGCTGGCTCCCATGACATCGCTTTTTCTCCGGCGATTCCAACTGTACTGCCCCGCCATTGTTGTCATCCTCTTGGAGCTACTTTAGCCAGGAATGGGTGTACTCCCGCCCGGCGACGTCAATGGCGATGGAGGTGTGGAAAGAGTCGGAGGCGGCAAGCAGGGCGAGCGGGGCGGGCGAAGAGCAGGCCGAGGCCAAGGCGGCACGGGAGTGCCAGCCTTGAGGCCCGCCTCCACCTGCAAGAACTTCGAGACGCAGCGCTGGATCCCTCTGTCTCCCACGCCCATCCTCCGTCCCCCCGCCCGTCCTCCGTCACCGAGCTCCGGCGAGCTCCTACCTAGGTCGCCACACCACCCCTCCTTTCTCCCTTCTTCTCTTCCTCACGGCCTCACCTCCCTGTCTTCTTTCTCCCCAGGACCTGCTGATGCCATGGGTGCGCCCGGGAAGCCTCGCCGCCGGCCTTGCTCATCGTCACCGGTGACCCCCGCCTCGCTGCCGGCCTCTGGATCCGCCTCCCAAGCGCCTTCCGTGCATGGATCCGTCCCCTTCAAGATCCATCCGCCGCCACCTTCTGCATCGAGCCGCCGCCAGCCGCTCGTGCCGCCGCGCGTTGACCCGATCCTGAACCTGACGTATGGACTACGGGTTGAATATACTAAACAATAGGGCCCTTTTTGTAAAAATGAAGCATTTTCTCAGAACCACTTATAAAGGGATTGCGGGTTGCATTACTAAAAAGTAGAAGGACCTTTTTGCAAAACAGCCGTGACGACGGACGACCAGAAGCACTCGGTGCTTTATTAGTAGGGAGAGATTAGAAGATAAAGATAGAAATAAAGATATATAACATAAGGATATGTTAGTGGCTTAACTAATCAATCCAGAAACAAAGATAAGGTCATCTAAATGCAACATACAAATTATTGGGTTTACCATGTAATAAGCAACCACTATTTTTGCAAATACTTTTTCCAGCTCCTTGGGCATCCAGCCACAAAATGATGATATAAAAAATTCTTAATATCCATCCATAAAAAATAAATGAAATCAAGAAACCAACATAAATCTGAATAAGATAGGTCTTGACATTGCCATCTAGAGTATGCAGCTGGCCACCCACTCATTTCTCTTAATAAACAAGCTAGTTAAGTGAGAATGCCTACCCATATACTCTCTCCGTTTCTAAATATAAGTCTTTGGAGAGATTCCACTATGGACCACATACGGAGCAAAATGAGTGAATCTAAACTCTAAAATGCATCTAGATACATCCGTATGTTGTCCATAGTGAAATATCTACAAAGACTTTGTAACGCCCCAAGACCGTTGCGCCAGGTGTCTTTCAGTTATTCGTTGTTGTTGCCTTGTTATTTGTTTGCATGTCATGCATTTCATATCATGCCATCATATGCATCGCATTTGCATACATGTGCGTCTCATGCATCCGAGCATTTTCCCCGTTGTCCATTTTGCAATCCAGCGCTCCTATGTCCTCCGAGATTTGCCAAGCGCCTTGGTTTACCACCGGTAGACCGCCTGTCAAGTTTCGTGCCATTTGGAGTTCGTTTGATACTCCAACGGTTAACCGAGGAATTGTAAAGGCCTCGTATGTGTTGCAGCCCAACACCCCTCCAAAGTGGCACAAAACCCATCCAAACCCCCTCCATCCTCTCGGTCGTTCGATCACGATCGCGTGGCCGAAAACCGCACCTCATTTGGACTCTCCTAGCTCTCTCTACCTATAAATATGTGTCTCCCTCCGAAATTTCGCGCAGTACAAACCCTAACCCTTCTCCACCGCGCCGCCAGACACGTCCACCCTCCCCGGACATGTCCAGCCGGCCACCTCACTCCGGCCAACCTGGGGCCGCCACGTCGGCGTGCCGCCTCCCTCCTCCACTCACGGCGCCACCTGTCCCGCCGTCCTTCCGCCGCCGCTCCGGCCCGTCGCGGCCCGCGTCAGGCCCGCGGAGCCCGTTCCCCGCCGCCGCGCGCCCGAGGCTCCCGCGTCTCCCTCACCGCGTCGCCTCCATCGCCGGCCGCCCGCCGCCGCCTTCGCCCACCGCCGCTGCAGCGCTCCAGCGAGCCCGCCCCTTCGCCGCCTGATGCCCGCACCTCGCCGGCGCCCGGATCCCCGCGCCGCCTCGCTCACGCCGCTGCCCGCCGTCCTCCGCCCCGATCTGGGCCGGCGCAGCCCAGATCCAGCGACCCCGCCGGACCTCCTCCGCCTCCCGCCGATGCACCGGCGACCCCAGGCCGCCGGGTCGACCTCGACCTCGACGCCGGGACGCCTCCGTCCCAGATCTCCTTAGCCCCCGATCTAAACAGTCTCGGCCGCATCGCACCGCTCCGTCTCGATCCGCGAGATCCACTTTTTCCGGGGTGAGATTTTCACTAAGTCCCCGAAGTTTCCAGATTCATGTGCCCATGTTCATCATGCCATAACTTTCTTTGTGATGCTTTGTTTTGCGTGCATGAGATATCGAATTGTTCGTCTGGATGTCCTCCTCATTTCATTCCATTGCACCATGCTTGTTTGAGTACATCTTGATGCCCTAAATGCTATTGCAAAAGTGCTATGTAATGTTAGCGTCTGTTTCTTAATAGAATATGGACATTTGTCATTTTTGACATGATTAATGTGTGCTGCATATGAGTGTGAGCTTTACATGTGTTTTGTTATATGCCATGCCATCTTTACAGGGGTGTATGCCATGTATTTTTGTGATCAATGTGGTGACTAGCACATGCAGACAAAGTAGTTCTCGTGATGTTGCTGATTTCAGGGACTTAAAATCCTTTCAAGTCTTTTCCATGATGTTATTTTTATGCCATGTATTCATGTTGCTACAGAGTGATCCATGCCTCTTTTGAGCATGTTCAGTAAGGATGATTTTGAGATATTGTTATGCTCTATCCATCCACGTCTTTATTTACAATTATGGGGTACCCTAGCATTACTCAATCTTGCTCTACTTTTGCTATAAAATGTTTCTGGAAGATTGTTTACATGTTATTCAATTTTGCCAAGGTTGTTGTAGTTGATCCATGCATGCTATGAGATTGTTCTTGCTTTGGTTAGCTTCTTGATTATGTCTTCTTGCTAGGCGTATGCTTAGTTTGTCATGCAATGCCTTGTGGTGAGTGCATCGAGCTCACAAACATGCCTTCATAACTCTGTTTTGCCATGTCCAGTTTTTTGCTAAGTCTGAATCTGTTAACGAAACTTGCTATGTTTACATGGTTGCCATTGTATCTTCTGATCCCTTTTGGCTTAGGGTCAGTAAGGGACTTTTGTTATATGCTTTGAGTAGTTTCATGACATGCCTTGCTTTGCCATGACATGCCTTGCTTTGCCATGATATGTTCCTGTGGCATGTTGTTATCTTGCTCTAAACATTGCTTCCTGATGTTAAATCCTGTCATGTTGTTATTTTCACTAAGTCTGTGATGCTGTTATCTTTTGCCCTTTTGCCATGCTTGTTTGAACCCGCTCTTGTGTGATTTAGCCGTAGCTCAGTGTTTATTTTTTGTCAAGCATCTTGAGTGGATCACTGCCATGTGCTTTGTTGTTATGTTAGAGTGCAGTAGCTTAATTTCTTGTTGCATTCTAGATGGCTTCGTGCTGTTGATCGCAGCTTTGTGCCATTATTATTTTGCTTGCCATTTACAAACTGTGCATCCGAATTCGGTGATCTTTATATCGATTTCGACCGAAATCAACTCATCTTTCCAGCGGCGCACTTGGTTTGTCAAGTTGAGGCCTAATTCAATCTTTTCCTTCCGAAGCTCGCATATGCATTGCATATCACATCCCGCATATCATGCCATGTTTTGCATCATGTTGCTTGCGCATTGCACCGTGGTTGATGGTTGTTCCCTTTTCTTGTGTTCTTGCTTTGGGTAGAGCCGGGAGACGAGTTCGTGCTCGAGGAATCGTTGAGTACGTTTACGAGGTTCAAGCTTTTGTCAACTCCGAGAACTTTGCAGGCAAGATGACCATACCCTCAAAATCACTTCTATCTTTGCTTGCTAGTTGCTCGCTCTTTTGCTATGCCTATGCCGTGATACCTACCACTTGCTATATCATGTCTCCCATATTGTCATGCCAAGCCTCTAACCCACCTTTCCTAGCAAACCATTGTTTGGCTATGTTACCGCTTTGCTCAGCCCCTCTTATAGCGTTGGTAGTTGCAGGTAAAAATTGGAGTTTGTTCCTTGTTGGAACATGAATATGTTGGGATATCACAATATCTCTTATTTAATTAATGCATCTATATACTTGGTAAAGGGTGGAAGGCTCGGCCTTATGCCTGGTGTTTTGTTCCACTCTTGTCGCCCTAGTTTCCGTCATACAGGTGTTATGTTCCTTGATTTTGCGTTCCTTACGCGGTTGGGTTATAATGGGAACCCCTTGACAGTTCGCTTTGAATAAAACTCCTCCAGCAAGGCCCAACTTTGGTTTTACCATTTGCACTAACAACCTATCACCTTCCCTTGGGTTCTGCAGACTCAAGGGTCATCTTTATTTTAACCCCCCGGACTAGTGCTTGTCTAAGTGTTGGTCTGAACTAGAGCACTGTGCAGGGCCGTCCCTTGGCAACTTGGGTTACGTTGGCTCCTGTACGCTTAGCTTATCCGGTGTTGCCCTGAGAACGAGATATGTGCAGCTCCTATCAGGATGTCGGCGCATCGGGGGGTTTTGCTGGTCTTGTTTTACCATTGTCGAAATGTCTTGTAACCGGGATTTTAAGTCTAATCGGGTCTTCCTGGGAGAAGGAATATCCTTCGTTGACCGTGAGAGCTTGTGATGGGCTAAGTTGGGACAGGACTGCAGGGTTTTGAACTTTTGAAAGCCGTGCCCGCGGTTACTAGTAGGAAAAGGCCTACTAATGGCGCACCAGTTTTGCCTATTAATGGCGCATCACTGGTGCGCCATTAGTATCACACCACTAGTATTTATTACTAATGGCGCACCACTGGTGCGCCATTAGTATCTGGTATACTAATGGCACACCACCTAGTGTGCCATTAGTATATAACACCATGCGCCATTAGTATGCCTCCCAGGGCCATATTTAACCATGTGCTTTGGCACACTAATGGCACACTGCGGATGGATGCGCCATTAGTATACTTGGCATACTAATGGCGCACTCTGTAGTGATGCGCCATTAGTATGAATATTAGTTTTTTTTTACTTTTATGATTTTTGCACAGGTTACAAAATATATTATTTGACAGAATATAGACAGTAGCACACAACAACATCAGATTCATCGAATGCAATAGAAGATTAGTCTCCGAATACAATTCATCATATTAGTCTCCGAATTCAAAAGACCGAACAAAGATAAAACATTACAAGTCTTGAGACCGCGAGTATCGAGTTTGTCGGAAGTAATACTAATCCTAACAAGTCCTACTAATCATCATCATACAACTTCTACTCGTTATTCATAACAAGTCATACGATCATCATCTTGATAGTCATCGAACCAACCCTACTTAATTGTTCTTAGCACATGATCATCAGTATTAGGCAGGACCTAAATACCCTATTTAAGCTAAAATAGCATAAAACAATATAGACCCCGACTCTCCATTATGGAGAATGGAGAACATCCTGTCTCCAATTCTTGCGCTTCGCTTTCTTTTGCTTCCAAGAAGCTCCTTACGACTACCCATACATTTTTTCCATCCTTTGATTTTCATGTCTCCACTTCTTTTAGAAATCTCGTATGGACAATTGAGATTCGTAGGATGACCTGACTGTATGTTCAAAACATTAAGACTACCTTTCTGATATATCATATGAGGCACACAATTCTCTGGGATTATCTGTTGAAAAACATAGTAATAACTTCATAGTTAGCAATGATGTACTAATTTTAGAAGTATGCAAAAGATGCACGGATGTCGTAATAGTAAAAATCTTACCAGGGTATCTCCATGGTAGTTACCGTAGTTGAACACATGCACTAGTGGCACGTATTTACCATATTGTTGAGGAGTTTGATTGTGGATATTGTAATTCTCAATGTCAGTACAAAATCCGACCAGATGATTTTTCTCCTTGTAAGTTGTTAATTCAGAGCCATCGGTGTAGTGGGTTTTATCTACCATCTCCCGCACATTCTTTGAACAATAAAAATAAGCTGTCAATGGAAATAAGTTGTCAACTATTTTGAAATAAATAATATAAATTAGCTAATAACTATGTTTGAGAAACTCACATAGCGCTAGAACAGGAGGCGTATCAACAAGGACCCAAATGTCCATATTGTCTTGGTTGATGTCAGGATTACCAAGATCCATGGTGATAAGCATACCCTCATCAAAACCATACATCTTGCAAAATGCTTCCCAATTTTTGCAACCAAAATGGGTTACGCTCTCAGAATTATATAGATTTACTTCAAAGTCCACATCGTGATGAGTCCTTAGGTGAATTTTCTTTGTTTCAGAAATTTCATGGTCTTCAAAATCCATTCTCTCCAAGATATAGCGTCTTGCACGGCATGGGATAAGCTATACTCGAATTGTAAAAGATGAAAATTACACGTTGAAATAGTTGAAATCATGCTTAATTATGAAAATAACACTTGTCGTTGTTGTGTACCGTTTCAACTTCGAAGGTCTCCTCGAGCTTAATGCTGAAGCACCGATCATCGTCCAGGTGAGGCATGTCGCACAGACCACGATCGTCGTGGCACCAGTCGCACTCCCTCGGGAGACTTTCGTCGTCCGATGATGATGACGACATATCCTACGTTCATAATTCAAAACTACATCATTTAGGGTTTGCCGACACCGAGGCATCCTAAAAGCTAAGCTTTTATCATTTAGGGTTTGTCGACGCTGAGGCACCCTAAAAGCCTAAGCTTTCATCATTTAGGTTCTTATCGACACCGAGGCACCCTAAAAGCCAAGGTTTTATCATTTAGGGTTTGTCGACGTCGAGGCACCCTAAAAGCCTAAGCTTTCATCATTTAGGTTTTGTCGACGCCGAGGCACCCTAAAAGCCTAAGCGTACATCATTTAGGTTCTCATCGACACCGAGGCACCCTATAGAAGCCAAGTTAAGTTTTCATCATTTAGGGTTTATCGATGCCGAGGCACCCTAGGTTGGGCCTAATCACTTGGCACTAATCACTTGGCTCTATTGCCACCTATGTTGGGTTTATCATCTAGGGTTTATCGATGCTAACAAGAATTCTAAGTTGGGCCTAATCACTTGGCTCTATTGCCACCTATGGTTTAATGCAGCAAGAATGGCGGGGCAGTTGATCCTACTTAACTAAGTACTAAGATACCCCGGCCCATGCATTAGTCGCAAGTACCCCATATGTCCTATTTTTAGCAAAGCAATGCTAAAATTCACGGAAAATTTCAGCATGACCTTTGCTGAAAATAGGACATATGGAGTACCCGAATTTGCTGGAGCGGAAGTTAATTGACATTCCGGCAAACTCAAGGGCCTCTCGGGGTACAGCAGCAACATCACAAAGTTGACAAAATTCCCAAGTAGTACAGCAGCGGCATCACAAGTAGTACCAATGAACATATAGTCCAGCAAGTTGAAAAAGCTGAAGTTCTCAGCATGAAGAATCACACAACACAGCACCTACATTATGATGATACATTTGGAGATTGCACATACAATTTTCACATAAGCATAACTGTTCCGGAGATTGCACATACAATTTTTGACAACACAACACCTATGACAGCACATACAGTTTTCGTTACTGCTCCCAAATGAAATGACACTTTGACATGGCTGCAATTTTTAGTGTCTACTTATCTGCAATTTTTCAGTGTCTGCTTAGGAGAAATAGGTTTCAAACTTCAGCTTGCTTTGTATAAGGAGACTAAAAAACTATCTAAGGAGTTCTTCAAGTTCAAGTTACAGCCTGCATGACATTTTCCTACACAATGCTTGTTGTAAATAATTACTTAAAGTAAACACCTTTTTTATCTTAGCTTACTTACAACAGAATGCCTATCTTTCTGGTTTTCCAATTCCTTTTGTTTCATTTTCAACATTGCTCTATTTGTAATTAATAGCACTGTTCAAGAAATCTGTATATGCAATCTACAGAGATCCCCCTCCTGACTTTTAGACTGATTTTTCATCAAAATTGAAAATAGTTACACTAAGTTTCAAAATAAAAAAAATACACTTCTCAGTTTTACAAACTGAAAATTACTCTAAAACTGAAACTTTAACTGACTTTTAGACTGAATTTTTACTCCAAGAGTTTTTATATTCAGATCACTTTAACTGAATTTTACATTGAGTTTTAGATTGAATTTTAAACTTTCTTGCAATATAAGCTTGCCGTACACTTTATATTTAGATCAGGAGCCAAGCTCTAAAATTGAATTTTTAACTGAATTTTTACGACTGCGTCTGTTTCAATTTCAGTTTCAGATAAAGTTTATATTCAGATCAGGAGACTGACTTTTAAACTGACTTTATATTCAGTTTCAGGTAAGGACATCAGAGAATCTACAGCGAGGGGCGGCCGGCGCGGTGAGCACGAGCCCGCATGCACAAACAGTGACTAAACAAGGAGAAAAACAGGGGAATCGATGGAGACGCTCACCGCGGAGCTGGGGAAGGAGATGGCGAGGCCGAGGGTGGTCGGGGCAGCGCGGATCGACGCCGAGAAGCAGTGGTCGGTGATGAGGAAGAAGAGGTCGATGCGCTCGATCCTTGATGACCCGGCTCCAATTCGTGGACGTAGGCGATGAAGGTGATGATAGTGTTACTCCTGGCGCAGCTCCTAGGCACGACGACGGAGGACGGGGCGGTCGGTGGCCGCGGTGACGCGCGGCGGCGGCGCTCGGGGTGGAGGGAACGAGCGGGGCAGGCCGTCAGTGGCGAGGACCGAGAGGGCGATTGAGGAGTGGAGGGAAGGAGCGGGCAGGCCGTCGGCGGCGAGGACCGAGACGGCGAGGCGGGGCGCGGGGGTCATCGGGCGACTAGGGGGGAATGAATCTGGCGAGGGGGGAGTGAATCTAGCGAGCGGAAGGGATGAAGGGATCGGGCGACTAGGGGGGAAGATTACTAATGGCGCACCCCCTGGCGGTGCCCCATTAGTATGTTTTTTTATAGCAATGGCGCACCCCCGAGACGGTGCGCCATTAGTATTCTTTTTTAGATAGCAATGGCGCACCAGCCAGCCGTGCGCCATAAGTAAGATTTTTTTATTATTATTTTGTTGCATCTAATAATTTAACAGAAAATTAATATGAATATGAATATGAATATGAAAATGAATATGAATATGAAAATTAATATGAATATGAAATAGTAATAAATTTTTATAAAAACAGTAATAATTTTTTAAAAATATCATCAAATTTGTTATTTGAAAATATAAACAAATTTGTTTTTTTGGATTTTTAGTTGCATTCATTTGTGAGGTGGAGCGGGGGAGGGTGCGGGGGGTCGGCGGCGGCGGTGGAGCGGGGGAGGGTGCGGTGGGTCGTCGGCGGCGGTGGAGCGGGGGAGGGTGCGGGGGGTTGTCGGCGGCGGTGGAGCGGGGGGAGGGTGCGGGGGGTGCTCGGCGGTGAGGGGGATCTGGCGAGGGGGATAGCTATCGAGAGGGAGGGGGATCGAGATCGAGTGTCCTCATGAATATTCAATATTATATGAAAAAATATCATCAAATTTGAAAAAATATTCATGAATTCAAAAATTGCCCATGAAATTTAAAAATATTCATGATATCAAAAAGTAAAAAAATGCCCATTACTAGTTTAAACTAGTAATGACGCACTATGCAACAATGCGCCATTAGTAGTTTTGCAAAAAAGTAAAAAAAAATACAATAGTGGCGCACTCTATGGCTGGTGCGCCATTAGTAGTTTGAAAAAATGAAAAAAAACATTTTATCACTAGTGGCGCACCGTGTGCCTGATGTGTCATTAGTGTCTTCCACACTAATGGCACACCAATAGATGGTGCGCCATTAGTATATAGTAATGGCGCACCACATGTCTAGTGCGCCATTAGTGTCAATTCCATCTATAGCCATTTTCCTAGTAGTGTTATGGGCAGATGGGAATTTGTTAATGTCCGGTTGTAGAAAATTTGGCACTTAACTTAATTAAAATGCATCAACCGCGTGTGTAGCCGTGATGGTCTCTTCTCGGCGGGGTCCGGGAAGTGAACACGGTGTTGGAGTTATGCTTGAACGTAAGTAGTTTCAGGATCACTTCTTGATCACTTCTAGTTCACGACCGTGCTTTGCTTCTCTTCTCGGTCTCTTTTGCATAAGTTAGCCACCATATATGCTAGTGCTTGCTGCAGCTCCACCTCACTACCTTTCTCCTACCCGTAAGCTTAAATAGTCTTGATCGTGAGGGTGTGAGATTGCTGAGTCCCCTTGACTCACAAATTACTTCCAAAACCAGTTGCAGGTGCCGACGATACCGTGCAGGTGACGCAACCGAGCTCAAGGAGGAGCTCGATGAAGATCGTGTCCGTTGTGTTGTTTCGTTTCCAGTCGATCAGTAGTGGAGCCCAGTCGGGGCGATCAGGGATCTATTGCATTAGGAGTTGTCTTTCTTTATTTGGTTCCGTAGTCGGACCTTGTTTGTATTCTGGATGATGTAATGCTATATTCATGTATTGTGTGAAGTGGCGATTGTAAGCCAACTCTTTATCCCTTTCATATTCAGTACATGGGATGTGTAAAGATTACCCCTCTTGCGACATGCCTACAATGCGGTTATGCATCTAAGTCGTACTCCGACACGTGGGAGATATAGCCGCATCATGGGTGTTACAAACTTACATTTAGGAACGGAGGGAGTATGCTGTAGGAAATTATAGAAGTATACTTTGCACTCATGGGATGGATGGATTCGGCCAGCCATCAAAGTATTGCATTGTATCCAACCACCATGATTCCTGCTTTATTATCAAAGAGGCATAGCATGTATTGTCAGCTTCCAAGTAGACTCTGATGGACCAAAATCTATTTCCTCCAACACCCATAGCAGACCTAAAATCAGTAAACGAAATGATGTATTTAGACCAGGGATAAACCTGCTCGCATGATGGAGTTATTTGAAGCTAACATTCAGCTGCATCGAGATGGTATGTATCGATTACAATCGACATTTTCATGAATGAGATTACATAAGCATTGAAAACTACTAAATTACTATTTACAGTGATTCATATAAAACAACTCTTGTTTTTACCATAAGTATCGAACGATTCATATCCCTAATTGAAGAGTATATGTAGAAATTCTAAATGGAAGGACGGCTACCATGAGTATACATTAAAAATAATTGCAAACAAGTGTTTGAGAAAACTATCAAAAAACTTACTCAATCATGCTGGATGGCTATCAGCGTATGTATAGAAAAAGTTGGCCAATTCGCTCTATTTCCTTTGAAACCTCTTTAGTGGGAAGGGGAGATAATAATGGAAATGTTACTTCAAATAGATTTAAGTAACATATGGGTCACTATCAATATACAGTGTCTTGATTTTGAATATCACATACCATATAACAGAATTTAGCCTGCAAGCAAAAATTATGCATTTGGTAATTATACAATGTGCAAGCAAAAATTATGCATTTGGTAATTATATAATATGCAAGCAAAAATTATGCTTCTGGAAGAAGCGGAAGTAAGGAGAAGGCTGACACATAGCTGGACATAAACCAAATAAGTGAATAACACGTACATGCACATTCTTACACCGAGATGTATAAGTGTAAATTGTTCAACAAGTACTTCAGAAAGAAAAGGAATCAGTGCATCTCACCACATGTGCTTTCCTGTTGGTCAGGTCTTTATTGACTCCTTTCCTTTTTCTGTTTTGTTCCTAAAAATATAATTGTTTGCTTAGTACCCATTACCAAAAAAGGCTTTCGCCCCATTTTATAAATAAAGCAAACCGTCAAGAGCACACATACACGGACTAGTTCAGCACACACACAATAAACGCAACAATAATACAAAGGTTCTGCTGAGGGCACAACTCAACAAGCTCAAAACACATAAAAGAAAAGGCGGCCGCAGCCGGCGACGACAACGCCCAGCAGATAGTCATAACTCAAAAGATAATATCATAGCTCCCACTCCAACCCATACAGAAAAGAAGTAATGCGAAAATGAAACTAAACTGAAGCTAGTAAAGCTTGATGAAAAAGAAATCGATGCGCACCTCAACTGCACAAGGCAGCCACTTTACACACGCAACCGCGCACAAATTGGAATTAGTAGCCGACCTGTCCAACACAAACAAAATTTTTGAGCAGGCTGTGAATCACATGATATGGACTACAAAGAAACACACAGGTGACAAGCAACAATATAATGACACAAAAGGAAACGATGGAAAGAGGCAGATCAACCTCAGCAAAGGAGAGCAGCCTCTTGCGACCCGATTATCGGACTACTCATGTCACTCCGGCCGGCGAGCCTCCCTCAACTGCCGACACCGTCCGCATCCGCCACTCCACCAACTCTTGTTGCCTCCGCCTATGGGCGTTGGGTTCACCATGACCTCCTGCCCCCGCCCTGAGCTTTACAAACAGAGCACCAGCTTCAAATCGAACACACAGAGAAGAGGTGGAGAGGGCACCTTGTCCATGGCATTGGCACCAGGGTAAGATCCACAACGAGCGAGCTCCTCACGTGGACTAAGCCTGCATCGGGACGCTCCAAGCAGACAAAGAATCCTGCAACAATTAGCCGCAGCATTGATCACAAACAAATATCTCCCCGTTATTACAAAACATGCTACATCTAGAGTTACTAACTGAATCATTTAGCTATCTTCTGAATATGGTAATCAAATTCATCCTTTTGAAGAAAAGTTCAAAGGAATTGTCTAAAACATTATTTTTATTAATTCATTAAGTACTACGAAATCATACCATTTGTATCTATCCGTATCTTAATAAGGATTTGAATTAATCATGTTCATTTTTGTTAAAATATGTGGTAATAACATGGTTCCAGAAATATTGCTTGTGGGGGTTATATACACTTTTTTCTATTGGATTTATCTCCAGCAATGCTGGCAAACTATTCCAAATAATTTAGAATGACCTAAAATTGGAAATAATCAGGATGACCCTAATTACTCAAATAATTAGCATGGCCCAAAAATTCAAAAAACAAAATATCTAATGTATAGGGTACAAAGAAGGGAGCATATTTGCAAGTAAGATATATACCCATTCACATCACATGAAACATAGTGTTGTAGACCCACTGTCGCTTCTTGTCATTACTACTGCAATTGTACTCCTAAGTGAATTGTCTATACATTTCTCCAATGAAGTATCTGAATGGTGAATTATCACGACGCTCAACTTTTGCGGTATCACATAGTTGAGATGAGGTGTAAACGCATACATTGTACTAATTCAGTGTGCGATAGGAAATCTGACTAAAAGTGGTTCTCATCAACGGCCACTACAAAGCAACAATGGTTAGGAGCTGGACAGTTAAAAACAAATGCAAGTCCACATACTGGTAATAATATCTTTTAAAGGATTCCATTGAAAACATAATACCTCACTGGTTTAAATTATTTGGCTCAACTTTCCGAGTTACTATTTTCACCCATTTGCATCGTCTTCCACAAGTCGTTTGACAAGCTTATAGAGAATGTTTGACAAGCTTATAGAGAATCAGTGCATCCTTATTTTCTTACTTAGAAGCACGGGTAGGCCATGGCTCAACCTCCCAATTACGAAGAAGATCAGGAGGAAAAGCAGATCCCCTCCTGCCAGAAGCCCTGTCTTCCTGTGAACGCAAGGGATCGACGGACGAACCGAATGTGTGAATCAAAAACAAACATATATACAAATGAGGAATGACACATCGGGGGTCAGGGGATTACGCGTAGGAGACGAGCTTGGACTGGGCGTCGGCCTGGCTGAGCCTCTCGACCTGGATGACACCCTCAAGGGGCACGCGGTTGTCGTTGACGCTGAGGAGGACGGGGTCATCGGCGGTCGGGGAGCAGGAGGGCCCCTCTCCCGCGGCCGTGTGGGTGGGAGGGGAGGCGTGATGGGGCGCGTCGGTGGCGCCGGAGAGAGCGAGGCGGCGGCACGCGACGCGTGGGCCGCCTTGCGGTCTGAATTTGTGACGTCGCTGCAGTTCACCTAGGGGTCGCTGCCGAGCTTGCAACACCATGGTTGGACCCACGCTTGACAGGTTAAACCAGATTTGAAGCTGTGAAGGCATACATGTTGTGCCGTCAATACCATAAATGGATGATCCTCGCAATACAATTATCTGAGGATGTCTTTCTTTTCTTCATGTCTGTGCTAATCTTGCCAGCTTGCTGAGTTGCCATTGCGGAGAACAAGTGAGTTGACCGACCTAGACGTGCCAACCACTTTTCTGCAGTTTAGAGATCCCCAATGACAATTGTGATCTGTTCCAAACTGGACATATCTGTAGACAAGGACAGAGATTAGAAGCAGCAACCGTTTTGTGTGCACAATGCAATAAAGCAAGTTAGCCGAAACAAGTTTGTTTATAATCAAAATAAAGACTTATAAAGTAACCAGGAAACAGAGATTAGAACATACTTATAGTCATATGTCAGCTTCTCCCCTCTCTGCATGTCAAGAAGAGCAAGCATTCCAACTCTGGTCTCTCCATCTACAGTTCCGAAATAACATGAGACCAGTAGCAAATATCATGGTCCTCAGCATGGATATAAAATAAGAAGTAGTACAATAGAACTAGCCATTTCTGCATCTCTGTGTTTGGTTCACAACTATGATTGATGAACCTGTACTTGTTCCCCTTGTTTGTTGCATCAATGACCATATTGCTACAGACCTCACAAAGATAAAATTCAGTGTAATGTTGTCTCTTCATTTACCATGGTTTTTCCTCACAAGTTTTGTGATCAATAACTACAATATTGTTGCAAGATATATGGATATTAGTTTGATTGCCCAGTGTACATTGTGAGTAACCATAATAATATCAATCAAACAAAAAATGCAATCACATACACATACACAAAATTATTTTCATTGGCACAGCACAATGATCCAATATAATTAGTGAAATTTGTTTAGAGACAAGCATGTGAGTGATTTAGTAACGGGGACAAACAACAGAAAAGGGAACAACCTGGAGACTGTGATGTCGATGAGCCCGTCGTCGTAGTCGACGAGGGAGCAGTGGTCGAATCAGATGTCGAAGGATATATGATTGTTATGGATGCCGTCAATGTCGTGGTTGCGGTCGGCCTCAAACTGGACTAAAATAATTCAGAATTAATACAAGCACAAGCATGAATGAAATTCAGAACTAATATAAGTGCAAGCACGAATGGTAGTAGTTACCTTGCTGCATGGGCCGTCATGTTGGCCAAGCATGTAGCCAAAGGTGTAGGAGACAATAAAGACGAAGGCGTTGAAGAGCATCCAAGCACTGACCCGCGGCACAACACCCGAGCAGTCGACCATGTAGATGAAACCCGAGCCCTGGATTTCCTCCTCCACCAGGTCGTAGTCCAGCGACTCAGCCTCGCCCTCTCCGCCCGCGACCGTGTTATGCTGGTTCTGGCATGGCCCGTTCGCTCCGCTCTGCTCTGCCCAGCCTGCTGCTCAATCTGGTGCGAGGAGGAGGGGTGGTCGCCGATGGTGAGGAGAAGCTAAGGCATCTGCAAACATGTAGTGTAATTTCTTCAGAAAGTTCAAACTGCATCATTTCAGAAAGTTCAGAACTACATGTATGCATGTAATGTACCCCTGAAGTGGCATTTAATGTGCTACTGCTGTTCCTGAATAACGGTGCCCACCGACTGCCCAGGAAGCTGCTGTCAATGCCATTGGAGCTGGAGTTTGCAGAATAACGGTGCCCACAGATTGCCCAGGAAGCTGCTGTCAATGCCATTGGAGCTGGAGTTTGCAGCCCCGCTGTCCGCTGCTACTCCAAGGCTGTACGCCACACTGAAGCTGCATACATACATGACCAATCTAATAATCATGATGCCAAGTTAATTTGAAGAAAATATACCAATATGAAAACCTTTTGATGTTTCTTATCATACATTGGGCGTCATCGATGCCGGGAAAGAGAAGCTGACGACGAACCCCAACAACACCACGGCTAACGCCGACAGAACCGGGACTAATTTCATCCTCACTGCATATATTATCCAGTCACCACGAAAATTCCAGGAAAGAACATGAATATATATGTAACAAGATTCTGATTCTGCAAGGCAGATGCTTACAAGATCGATCGATGAGGACCCCTGCTTCTGGTGCGGGCTCGAAGGGCAGGAAGAACAGAGGAATGTCTCTGCGATTTATGCCATGACATTACACGAGGAGACCCGGATGCGGAGAATGAATGGCAGATGAGGGGTGTGGAAAGAGGCGAGGAAGAAAGATGGGGTGGTGGCGGCAGAAGAATAGAAAGGAGAGGCATAATTCTCGGAAGTGAGACTGGGGCTATTATCTACTCAGCCTGCAGGAGACTATATTCATGTCGAGATGCTTTAGAAGCGGAACAATGTGCATGTAAGGAGGGTCTCTCAGTTTCTTTGCAGAGGTGTGATTT
This sequence comes from Triticum aestivum, assembly GCF_018294505.1. Lineage (NCBI taxonomy): Eukaryota > Viridiplantae > Streptophyta > Magnoliopsida > Poales > Poaceae > Triticum > Triticum aestivum. Next base: position 30,534,207 of record NC_057806.1, on the reverse strand, counting down.
ACCTATTATCATTGAGATGGATTCCATCAATGTAGTAAACATGGTTCCAAGCAAGGTGTTTGATCGATCCATGTATGCTCACCTGGTGCAAGATATTAAACAGTCACTTAGTAGTGGTAATGCTTGTATTACTCACGTTCCTCACTCTTGTAATAAAGCTAGTAATAAGCCGACATCCTTTGCCAGAACTAGCGGTAGAACTATGACCTGGCTGGGGTCAGGGCCGCATGAGGTCCTTGAGATTCTTAGAGATGATTGTAATGACACTTTGATTGAGTAATACAAGCTTTATTCCCGCAAAAAATGCTTAAAATGACACAAACAACTGTGTTGTTTGGAAAATACAAATTACACATGCGCCCACTTATGTCCACCCATCCGACAGATTCTATCGGGGGTTCCTCCTCCATACAGAGAGAGGAGATTCATGATTGCAACAATCTTCTACCTCATGTTAACATCATTAGTAACATTAATTGCTAAGTATAGAAAACAAAATAATTTATCTTCCAAACTATTGATTTGACTAGCAATCTATATCTATCATTTTCTTCTCGACGAAGGCTCCAAACTTTCATCTCATTTTATTTTATTTCGATGATATTCTTGTTATCACATGTAACCACTAGAGGTATTTAGTTTAACATTTGGAAATTCATGGACGTGACTATACTGCCCCTCCCGAGAGTGAGAAGGGGCACTCGCCCACGATCGCATGAGTGGGCCATCCTGTTACACCGTCTTAGCTGGTTGGTATACGCTATGGACGATTTTCTTATGTTTCTTCCTTATATATGATATATTTCAAAAGGTGTATATTTAGAAAACAGTTTACTGAATAATTTACAAAATGTCTATTGTGCACTGAAATAGTTTATTGAGTATTTTAGAAAGTTCACCTTGTATTAAAACTAGGCATAGTGTGTCTCAAAAGTTTATCATGTATTAAAATATACATTTTGTATTTTTTTAAAGTTTATCATGTGTTATAAATATTCATTATGTATTAAAAATGCACTCAATCTTTTAAAAATTGTTCATTGTATATTTCAAAATTTTCATCATAGTTAATAAATGTAAAACGCGTATTAAAAATGTTTGTTGTGTGTAAAAAAATGTTCAACGTGTAATTAGAAATTGTTTCAACGTGTATTCGTAAAATTTATCTTGTATTAAAAACATTCATCATGTATTAAAAATGTCCATGATGTACTGAACAAATATTTATCGTGTATATTGTTTCAATAGTTTCTCATGACCTTTAAAAGTATCATTCAAAAATATGTCATGACATTTTTTCACACTTTAAAAAAATTACTCATGACAATTATAAAAAATGTCCCTCAAATGTCTAATTTTGTTCACGAAATTTTATAAAAATATATTCTTGACATACAAATAATGTTCACCATATATTTAACAAATGTTCCCCATATACTAAAAACATGTTCAACATGCACTGGGCTTATGTTCAAACATGTATTGGGACTTGTATTCAGAAAATGTTAAATGTATATGTGAAATGTTAATGTATATTAAAAAAACATTCAATGTGTAGTTGAAAAAATGTCAATATGTATTTTAAACAAAAATAAAATAAAACTGAAAAATAGTAGGAAATAAAGAAAACATAGAAAAATTATGTCGAAAAAGTTGATAAAAAAAGCCTGCCGAAACATTTTTCAAAACTAGGCGGCAGTTCCAAAACCATGGGCATTTCTAGACAACACTCTACATCCACTACTCCAGTGGCGGAGCTACGACGGCAGGGCCAAACCAGGCCATGGCCCGCCCAATCAAACATGAGTTCAGTGTAGTGTGGTGCTAATTTTGGGCCCTTGGTGCAAATTTCAGGCGTATATCTTGATCTAGCCCTTTTTTGACCCGCCCAGTGATGTGTGTGTAGCCCCGCCACTGCACTAGTCCTTTACTTCAGATAGCCAGAGACGAGAGCTATATCCACCTTGCAATAGGTGACATATAGCATTTGCACAAATTCATGTTTAAGTAGCGTTTAATCAACATCACTATTAAGGGATACCCTTTGCAAATGTTACCCCAAACTTCTCTAGTGGTGACAAGTGGCATGCTACAACACTTGTCGCCACCAGATAGTTTTGGGTGTTTTCTCACCCGCACATGAGGGATGTGAGGATGATTTTTGATTTTTTTCTTATATCCTTTTTTCTAAATGAAATATCTCGTGCATCATGCCTCCAAAATAAAATCATTTTCACCATTGCATTCTTGCATCGAGATCATCAAAACTAGACCAAATATTGATAAGTTTTGATGAACTTTTTTTGGACAAAAATTGTGCTCCTCAAGTAAACCAAAATGCACTCCCGAACTGTACTAATCTATGCTCACAAGTGAACTAACATGGGTTAAGAAAATCATGCTCCCACAGGGTGAAGCTCACTTGTGCCCACGTGTGAGAACAAAAAAGAAGGAGGAAACATCTTGTTCCCATGTTACTCAGGCACGCTACGCGCTCAGCATGTCATAGTCGCACTATCCACATGCCTTGCTGCAAAGCTTCCACTCGCACGGCAAGTGGGGGCACCCATTTAATAGTTGCCCCACGTTTAATGGGCAGAATAGGCTAGGCAAAACTTGGCAGGACAGGAGTATGCTATGTGAGACCCATAATGCACTCTCGTTACAACACGAGGGCTATGTCTCGCTCAATGCGAAACGTACCCACGTCTCGCCTCTGGCGCTCTGCTAACGGGTCGGCCCAATATTACAGTTTCCTGGAGGCTGGAGTGGCTTTGGGAAGCTTTTATAGACCGGCTCAAACTGGTTTCAGAAGCTTCCATGCTGTTTTATCTTCTTCTCTTTATTTGTATGTTTTTATCGGGTTTTGTTTGTTCTTTAGGTTTTTGAAGTTCTTTTTTAACATTCTTTCGAATTACACTAACCCTAAACCCTTTTCCAAATGCACATTCAACATTTTGTGAACTACTCCCTCCGTCCGAAAATACTTGTTATCAAAATGGATAAAAAGAGATGTATCTAGAACTAAAATACGTCCAGATACATCCCCTTTTATCCATTTTGATGACAAGTATATTTCCAGACGGAGGGAGTACATGATGATTTTCTTAACACACATTGAGCATTATTTTTAAAGATGCAAAACATATGTTAAGTTTTAGAACTGTTTTTAAAAGGTGAACATCTTTTTGAATGTTATAAATCTTTTCTGACAAACATACACACATTTTTTACATTGTATAAACATATTTCAAAATTACATGAATATATATTTTGAAACACATGAACATTTCTAGAGTCAATAAATGCTCCAATACATTTATAAAACTGCCGTAATTTTTAAAATTTCACAAACTTTTTCAAGAAATTCTTGAACCTATTTTTGAAATGATTGAACATTTTACAACGTCACAATTTTATTTGAATGGTATGAACAAGTTTGAAAATGGCACAAACATATTTTTACACTTCAGGAATATTTTCTAAATGCGCAATAAAGCTTTTAGTAATAGAAGTAAAATATTGATTTTGGAATAAACACACACACGCATAATATTTTGAAATATAACACAAAGGAAAAAATAAAAAGCAAAAGAACAAAAAGATGAAACACTGAAAGCGAAAGAACTGTGTGTGAAGGATACCCGCCTCGTGTTGTTGGGTCGGTCCCATCTATGAGAATCTACAGGCGAGCGCACCCTCCATCTTGCAAGACATAGGGGAACTGGCGCCCACGTCCAAAGAAAATACGCCAGCCTATCAGGCGTAAGACCGGTTGCTCTCCCAGGGCGAACCTGGTTCGTCTCCATCCACGGTTGACTAGTTGTCTGGTCAACCATTGACTTTTGAAAAAGAAGCTATTTAAAAAAACAAAAAAAATCACAGAAATCTTAAATTCTAGAACACTTATCAATGAGTAAAAGTTCACGACTTCGAGTAAAAAGTTCACAGTTTTTTCAAAAAGAATCAAGGATTTTTAAAAAGTCCAACGATTTTTAAAAAATTCTCGAATTATAAAAATGTTAGGATTTTATAAGAAAATCAAGATTTTTAAAATTGGTTATTCAATATTGAAAAAGCTCACCAAATTGAAAATTTTCATAGATTTTTTTTCAAAAAATATCATCAATTTTTAGAAAATAAGTCAGAAAAATAATTTTCCATTAATTTTGAGAAAACATTTATGCAATTTGATAAAAGTTCAGGCATTTGAAAAAGAAAACATATTAGAAATTGGGCCGGCCTGCTATAAACCTGGTGTAAGCTCTGTACGAAATAGCCTTTAATGCGCTGAACAGCCGCCGGGTTTGTTTGTTCATGGGTTCTGAAAAAAATGTCCGCATTCGAAAAATGTTCATGAATTTGTAAAATAAATGCTCTTGTATTAAAAATGTACACAATTTCATAAAATAATGTTAGTGAACACATAAAATTTTCACGTGTTTAGGAAGTGATCATTATTTGGATTTTATTGAGAACAAAAAATGTTCATGATTCAAAATTAAAAATGATCGTGAATTATTAAAAGTTTCCCCAAATTTGAAAAATGTTCACCGATTCTGGAACAATGTTCAAAAAAAAATATGTTCACGAATTTGTAAAAAAATGTACGCAAATTTGTAAAACAAGTTAATGGATTGAAAAATTGTTTACGGATTTGAGAATTGTTTTATGCGCCAATAGGAGGTCTCTACACCCCCTCCTGTTCTCATCCTCGGGGATCTAATTTGGCGCCCGATTCGCTGGTTAGTGACCGTGTGCCTGTGCTGCCCCGTCCGGACATAGCCCAAACCAAGTGGCCCGTTCTACTTTCCCCTATTTTCATTTTTTCCCTTTTCCCTTTTCCTTTTTAATTTATTTTTCGGAGCGGGCCGTTTGCAGTCAGGGACGCCGCCTGGTTTTTGCCTTGTTTTTTTTCATTTTTCAATAATATGGGATATAAAAAAATTCAAAATTTCAAAAAAGTTTTGAATATTGAAAAAATCATGAATTAAAAAAAATGTTCATGACTTCAACGAAATGTTCGGGAAGTCAAAAAAATGTTCATGGTTTAAGAATGTTCATGGATATGTAACAAATGTTCATGAGTTCAAAAATTGTTCACGAATCCAAAAAATGGTTCACATATTCAGAAAATTCTCACAAATTTGCAAAAAATGTTTGTATATTTAAAAAATATTTATGATTCAAAACATGTTCATGAATTTGAAAACATGTTCGCTTGGCCTATTTGCTTTGTTGACATGCATATATGTCGATGCTATGGCATTGTGGAACTTTCCAGAATCTTCTTTACTGATATGCTCGCCTGTATCATGACCCATCTGTCTACAAAACTAATCAGTTATGCATTTCGCTAACAGTGTATGCTTACAAAAAAAATCAAAGGCCAGAGGTCATGTATCAATTCTGCACCAGAGTTCATGTGAAGTGCTTACTGTTAAGAGTTTTATCTGTTAAGAAACCGGTTAGCGTTAGGCAAAAGTTCACGCCCGTCAATTAAGTACTTCCTCTGTAAAAATAAAAGATAGATCATTAAACGAAGTTTGTAATCTCCAAACATTCTGATTATGTCATCAGATCCGAACGACCTGGAATCCATCGGATCGGCATCTCACGATTGCAGTGGAGCACAAAGAAAAAGGAAACTTCATTCTCTACGAACCGCCCGCCCGAGAAATCCGGAGTACCCACGACCTTTAACCAGCTAACCGAGGCTGCTGGTTGTGCAATCAAGAGGAAATTCTGTTATTTGAGCACTCCCTTTTTTATCCCTTTTCCTTTTGACAATTTTTTCTCGTGTCCTTGTCTTCTTGTTTTTTTCACTTTTGTCTCTCATCCTTTTAGGGTGCAGGAGATGGTGAAGAATCCATAGGATATAACTTAGTGTACAGACTCACCGTACAAACCTTATATGCATGTCATGTTCTTTGTCATTTCTCCTTCTCAACCGCCTAGCATAAATTATTGTTGAAAATATACCCTCGACAACTTGTGTGTAATTTGTATGACATGCCCTGCTAGCTTGTGGGCCTCACCTCGACGGACGAGCACTATGCACGGCGTGCAACGGGCCAGGCATAACCTATTTGGTCATGTGTCGTGTCGGGCCTATTACATGCGAGCACGCATGCTCATGGGCCGGCCCGTGAAAATTGGTCGGGCTAAATATGCTAACTCACGTACAAATACCGCTTTTTAAAAAAAACATATAAATACCATGGTAACTTTTTGACCAGGGAAAAAGTTATTGAAAAATATGTCCAGTAATTTTTATGTCAATAGTATTGTAATATACGCACATCGGGGCTGTTTGATTGGAGGCCTGAGAAACCTGCCTGAAAAAAATGAGCGCCTGACAGGCACATGACGTTCTCACGACTTTGCCTGCGAGGGCAGCCTGAACAGATGCTGTTTGGTTTATTCCCTGAAGCCTTCCCTGTGCCTGAGTAATATTAAAATGATATCAAACAACTTAAAGTACATGCATGCACGCATTCACTGGTTCTGCCTGAGTCAGGCCTCCAATTTTGATGGCCTGGCACCGGCTAATTACCTGCCGGAGGAGCTCAGGTCAGGCAGGTTCAATTATTGCTCAGGCACCAACCAAACAAGGTGCTGCAATCGTCCGGCTAGCCTCTGGCCAGGCAAATTTCTCTCAGGGCAGCAACCAAACAGTCCCATCAAAGCTGATACATCACGATAACTTTTCACCCCAAGATAAAAGTTGTTCAAATATGTATCCGGTAACTTTTGTGTAAATAGCATGGTTATATAAGCACATGAGACCTGATAACTCATGTACAAATACTACGGTAACTTTTCACCTCAGGATAAAAATTGTTGAAAAACATGTTGCGTTAATTTCGTGTAAATATTTTGATTGCATGTGATGTTTAACTTTTATGCATCTTATTTTTCTTAGTACGGCGGTAGCATTATAAGATAATCCCTCACTAAAAATTTCAAGGTATAAGTGTTCTTTTTGAGTATGCACCATTGCGACAGTTCGTCGTACCGAGACACCACGTGATGATCGGGTGTGATAAGCTCTACGTTCGCATACAACGGGTGCAAGACAGTTTTGCACATGCGGAATACTCGGGTTAAACTTGACGAGCCTAGCATGTACATACATGGCCTCGAAACACTGGAGACCGAAAGATCGAACGTGAATCATATAGTAGATATGATCAACATAGAGATGTTCACCATTGAAAACTACTCCATCTCACGTGATGACCGGACATGGTTTCGTCGATACGGATCACGTGATCATTTAGATGACTCGAGGGATGTCTATCTAAGTGGGAGTTCTTAAGTAATATGATTAATTGAACTTAATTTATCATAAACTTAGTCCTAATAGTATTTGCATATCTATCTTGTAGATCAATAGCTCGCATATAGCTCTCCTATTTTATTTTTGATATGTTCCTAGAGAAAAATAAGTTAAAAGATAATAGTATCAATGATGCGGACTGGGTCCATGATATGAGGATTATCATCATTGCTGCATAGAAGAATTATGTCCTTCATGCACCACTAAGTGACAGACCTATTATAGGAGCAGATGCAGACGTTATGGATGTTTGACAAGCTCGGTATGACGACTACTTGATATTTAGTGAACCATGCTTTACGGCTTAGAACCGGTACTTCAAAAATGGTTTTAACGCCATGGAGCATATGAGATGTTCCAAAAGCTGAAAAATGATATTTCAGACTCATGCCCGTCTTAAAAGGTATGAGACCTCTGGCAAGTACTTTGCCTACATGATGGAGGAAAATAGCTGAGCTAGTGAGCATGTGCTCAGAATGTCTGGGTACTACAATCGCTTGAATAAAGTGGGAGTTAATCTTCCAGATAAGATAGCGATTGACAAAGTTCTCTAGTCACTGTCACCAAGTTACTAGAACTTCATGATGAACTATAATATGCAAGGGATGATAAAAAAAGATTCCCAAGCTCTTCGCGATGCTGAAATTGGCGAAGGTAGAAATCAAGAAAAAACATCAAGTGTTGATGGTTTACAAGACCACTAGTTTCAAGTAAAAAGGCAAGGGAAAGAAAGGGAACTTCAAGAAGAATGGCAAGCAAGTTGCCACTCCCATGAAGTAGTCCAAAGCTAGACCCAAGATTGAAACTGAGTGTTTCTACTACAAAGAAAATGGTCACTGGAAGTGGAATTGTCTCAAATACTTGGCGGATAAGAAGGATGACAAAGTGAACAAAGGTATATATGATATACATGTTATTGATGTGTAATTTACTAGTGTTCATAGTAGCCCTTGGGTATTTGATACCGGTTCAGTTGCTAAGATTAGTAATTCTAAACAGGAGTTACAAAATGAACAAAGACTAGTTGAGGGCGAGGTGACGATGTGTGTTGAAAGTGATTCCAAGACTGATAAGATCATCATCGCACACTCCCTTTACCTTCGAGATTAGTGTTGAACCTAAAATAAATGTTATTTAGTGTTTGCGTTGAGCATGAATATGATTGGATCATGTTTGTTGCAATACGATTATTCATTTAATTCAAGGAATAATTGTTGTTCTGTTTACATGAATAAAACCTTCTATGGTCATACACTCAATAAAAATGGTTTATTGAATCTCGATTGTAGTGATACACATGTTCATAATATTGATGCCAAAAGATGCAAAGTTGATAATGATAGTGCAACATATTTGTGGCACTACCGTTTAGGTCGTGTACAACACATGAAGAAACTCCATGCAGATGGACTTTTGGAATCACTTGATTATGAATCATTTGATACTTGCGAACCATGCCTCATAGGCAATATGACTAAAACTCAGTTCTCTGGAACAATCGAGCGAGCTAATGACTTATTGGAAATAATACATACTGATGTATGCAGTCCGATGAGTGTTGAAGCTCGTGGCGGGTATCGTTATTTTCTGACCTTCACAGATGATTTGAGGAGATATAGGTATATCTACTTGAGGAAACACAAGTTTGAAACATTTGAAAAGTTCAAAGAATTTCAGAGTAAAGTGGAGATCATTGTAACAAGAAAATAAAGTTTCTATGATCTGATCGCGGAGGTGAATATTTGAGTTACGAGTTTGGCCTACATTTAAAACAATGTGGAATAGTTTCACAACTCACGCCACCTGGAACAACACAGCGTAATGATGTGTCCGAACGTCGTAACTACTTTATTAGATATGGTGCGATCTATGATGTCTCTTAACGATTTACCACTATCATTTTGGGGTTATGCATTAGAGACAGCTGCATTCACGTTAAGGGCACCATCTAAATCCATTGAGACGACACCGTATGAACGGTGGTTTGGCAAGAAACCTAATCTGTCGTTTCTTAAAGTTTGGGGTTGCGATGCTTATGAGAAAAAGCTTCATCCTGATAAGCTCGAACCCAAATCGGAGAGGTGCATCTTCATGGGATACCCTAAGGAAACAATTAGGTACACCTTATACCATAGATCCGAAGGCAAGATCTTTGTTGCCGAGAATGTAACCTTTCTAGAGAAGGAGTTTCTGTCGAAAGAAGTGAGTGGGAGAAAAGTAGAACTTGATGAGGTAATTGTACCTTCTATCGAATGGGAAAGTAGCACATCAGTAAAATCCGTTCCCGTGATGCCTACACCAACTAGAGAGGAAGCTAATGATGATGATCATGAAACTTCAGATCAAGTTACTACTGAATCTCGTAGGTCAACCAGAGCACGTTCCGCACCAGAGTGGTACGGTAATCCTGTCCTGGAAGTCATGTTACTAGACCATGATGAAACTACGAACTATGAGGAAGGGATGATGAGGCCAGATTCCGATAAATGGCTTGATGCCATGAAATTTGAGATAGGATCCATATATAAGAACAAAGTGTGGACTTTGGTGGACTTGCCCGATGATCAGCAAGCCATTGAGAATAAATGGATCTTCAAGAGGAAGGCAGATGCTAATGGTAGTGTTACTATCTTCAAAGCTCGAATTGTCGCAAAAGGTTTTCGACAAGTTCAAGGTGTTGACTACGATGAGATTTTCTCACTTGTATTGATGTTGAAGTCTGTCCGAATCATGTGAGCAATTGCCGCATTTTATGAAATCTGGCAAATGGATATCAAAACTGCATTCCTTAATGGATTTATTATATAAGACTTGTATATGATGCAACCAGAAGGTTTTGTCAATCCTAAAGGCGCTAACAAAATGTGCAAGCTCCAGCAATCCATCTATGGACTGGCGCAAGTATCTCGGAGTTGGAATATACGCTTTGATGAATTGATCAAAGCATATAGTTTTATATAGACTTGTGGTGAAGCCTGTATTTACAAGAAAGTGAGTGGGAGCACTACATCCTTTTCTGATAAGTATATGTGAATGACATATTGTTGATCAAAAATGATGTAGAATTTTCTAGAAAGCATAAATGAGTGTTTGAAAGGAGTTTTTTTAAAGACCTCAGTGTAGCTGTTTATATATTAGGCATCAAGATATATAGAGATAGATCAAGACGCTTAATTGGACTTTCATAAAGCACATACCTTGATAAAGTTTTAAAGAAGTTCAAAATGGATCAGTCAAAGAAAGGGTTCTTGCCTGTATTACAAGGTGTGAAGTTGAGTAAGACTCAATGCCCGACCACGGTAGAAGATGGAGAGAGAATGAAAGTCATTCCCTATGCCTCAGCCATAGGTTCTATACGACCTATTGTGTACTTTGCCATGAGTTTGGCAAGGGGGTACAACAGTGATCCAAGAGTAGATCACTGTACAGCGGTCAAAATTATCCTTAGAGGACTAAGGAAATATTTCTCAGTTATGGAGGTGATAAAGAGTTCGTCGTAAAGAGTTACGTCGATGCAAGCTTTTACACCGATCGAGATGATTCTGAGTCTCAATCTGGGTACATATGAAAGTGGGAGGAATTAGCTAGAGTAGCTCCATGCAGAGCATTGTAGACATAGAAATTTGCAAGATACATACTGATTTGAATGTGGCAGACCCGTTGACTAAACTTCTCTCACAAGCAAAATATGATCACACCTTAGTACTCTTTGGGTGTTAATCACATAGCGATGTGAACTAGATTATTGACTCTAGTAAACCCTTTGGGTGTTGGTCACATGGCGATGTGAACTATGGGTGTTAATCACATAAAGATGTGAACTATTGGTGTTAATCACATGGCGATGTGAACTAGATTATTGACTCCAGTGCAAGTGGGAGACTGAAGGAAATATGCCCTAGAGGCAATAATAAAGTTGTTATTTATATTTCCTTATATCATGATAAATGTCTATTATTCATGCTAGAATTGTATTAACCGAAAACTTGATACATGTGTGGATACATAGACAAAACACAATGTCCCTAGTAAGCCTCTACTAGACTAGCTCGTTAATCAAAGATGGTTAAGTTTCCTAACCATAGACATGTGTTGTCATTTGATGAACGAGATCACATCATTAGGAGAATGATGTGATGGGTAGGACCCATCTGTTCGCTTAGCATAATGATCGTTAAGTTTTATTGCTATTGCTTTCTTCATGACTTACAAATATTCCTTTGACTATGAGATCATGCAACTCCCAAATACCGAAGGAATACATTGTCTACTATCAAATGTCACAACGTAACTGTGTGATTATAAAGATGCTCTATAGGTATCTCCGAAGGTGTTTGTTGGGTTGGCATAGATCGAGATTAGGATTTGTCACTCCGGGTATCAAAGAGGTATCTCTGGGCCCTCTCGGTAATGCACATCATAATAAGCCTTGCAAGCAATGTGACTAATGAGTTAGTTACGGGAAGATGCATTACGGAACGAGTAAAGAGACTTGCCGGTAATGAGATTGAACTAGGTATGAAGATACCGACGAGCGAATCTCGGGCAAGTAACATACCGATGACAAGGGAATAATGTATGTTGTCATTACGGTACAACCGATAAATATCTTCGTAGGATATGTGGGAACCAATATGAGCATCCAGGTTCTGCTGTTGGTTATTGACCGGAGAGGTGTCTCAGTCATGTCTACATAGTTCTTGAGCCCGTATATAGGGTACGTTCGATGACGATTTTGTACTATATGAGTTATGTGTTTTGGTGACCAAAGATTTTTCAGAGTCCCGGATGAGATCACGGACATGAAGAGGAGTCTCGAAATGGTCGAGAGGTAAAGATTGATATATTGTATGATAGTATTCGGACATCGGAAGTGTTTAGGAATGTATCGGGTACGTATCAGAGTACCGGGGCGGTTACCGGACCCCCCTATCGGGGGGGGGGGGGAAGATATGGGCCATAGGAGGGAGGTGTCGGTTCTATATCCGACATATCTCGTAGTAGGGGTCCTAGGCTAGGCGTCTTGGAGCGATGGTAACATGGACACGGGATTTTACCCTGGTTCGGGCCCTCTTGATGGAGGTAAAACCCTACGTCCTGCTTTTGATTGTATTCATATGGGGTGTAGTACAAAGTACATGTATATACCACGAGATTGATCTAATGAATATAAGATTGTCTATTGACTAGCCTGGCCTTGTTTTATATATGCACCGTAGGCCTAGGGTTTATAGGAGTCCTTGTCTTGTGCGCCAAGTCTTGTAGAAACCAACTTGTATGCGGCATGGGCTGCCCGAAGTGGCCCATGAGTGAACTGCCATGGGGGTCTTTGGCCCGATCCACCTGATCGGGGGACGACGTGGTGAGTACCCCCTAGTCCTGGACACCGTCAGTAGCCCCCTGACCCGTCTTCAATTTGGGGACGTTCCTCGATTCTTTCGAACTGTTATTCATCTTCGGTCGTCGGTCTTGAAAACTGGTTCAAAAAATATTCTCATCTTCGATCTTGAGGATCGCCGAAGTGAACCTGAAGAGTTTACACGTCGGGTATCTGAGGAGCCCCTTTAAGTTTTCGGCCTTTATCAACACCTTGTTATTTTTACGCCACACCTCAGGTTTGAATGTTTCCCGTGTGGCGGTGTCCTCTCACGTCCAAGCTCCAATGCCAGACTCTATCCAAGTTCCAACAACGAACTGCATTCGAGGTGTCTTTTTGCAGCCGAGCTCCAATACAGGACTGCATCCAAGCTCCAACGCCGGACTGTATCTGAGGTGATGAACCACCTCGGGCTTGGGTTGATTGTTTGCGGATTTTATTTCCGATTGATGCAATTTATTTACTGACGAGATATATAGCCAATAGCCCTCAAGGTGTGTGTGTGTCAACCGAAAATCCGAGATGCACAATAGAGGAGATAGTGATTGGCGGACGGGCCCTTGAGAGAGGGTCTCAAGAAGTCACCGTAATATATTAGCTTGACGCCGGATAGGTCCTAGATAGTTCCTATTGTTATCCGAAGATGCGTTTGCCCATAGTTCGATCAAGCCGAACATTGAGCACTTTGAATTTTCTTTATTGAATAGGCCATGCAGTAGCCCCCGAGACACTGGTCGGGTGGCAACACAAGATCAGGGGATCGATGTGCCTCTTTAATATTTGTAAATGATAAGCCCGAAGCCCAGTAGCCCCCGAGCCTTAATGCGGGCACGGGTGGCCAAATTATGGATCGATATCCGGATTAAAATCACAAATTATGTGTAATGATTCTATGTATACAAGTACTCTACATCATTAATGCTCGGATCCGCACTGTACAAAACCTTGTTGACCGACCATCGACTTCAACCTCCTTGGCCAGTAGCCGGGGAGTGTTTGTCCCACTTCATAAAGTCTTTATGAGGGCAAAGATTTACGACAAAAAAGGCAATCCGACCATACGGTTTTATAAACAAAGGTACGCAGAGAGAATGTTATATTATTATTTTTGTAAGAAACATCTTCCAAAGAAAATAGTCCCGCTATCAGTTCCTTTCTTTGGGTTGTCATGCCGACCATGATCATGAAACCTCACGTCCAATCAACGCGGGAGAAAAATATTGAGGATTTATTTTGGGGAAAGTTCCTGAACTATGTGGTCTTTAGCGAACCTAAATTTTCACTTCCGTCGTTGCTGACCAATTATATCCTTTAAGATCACTAGCTTTTGGCTTCACCCAGTCCGAGGTACTAACTCGGATGACCCGATAGTAACAATCACAGAGGTGCTCCCTTTACCGCCTAGCTGAACAATCGGGAACATAGGGGTAAGCACAGGAGCCAGGCAACCCAGCTTGGCCAAAATATTAAGTCAAATTGATGCATATTTATGGCTTTATAGCGATGATTACGGAAGGCAACCCTCGTATATTGAATACAAACACTGATGATGTTTTTATTTTGACTCAGTTGCGACTGTTTATCAGTTGAAAGTGGCCCATCGTCGGCTTCTACCCCTTTGTAGATACTACATAGGGTGTTTCTGCAGTAACAAGACAACCCTTAGCCGACGTCTCGGTGCCCGGAGGCGGTTGTGTTAGCGGAAACACGGCAATCAGATATGCGGGCTTTATAACATTCACTTAATCATAGGAGCTTTAAACTGTGGAAGCTAGCTATGAGCCCCCGGTTAGTGTTCGGCACCGACCAAAGTCTAGCCATTAACACTTCGGCCAATGTTATGAAAGGCCCATCATTTAACACGGGGTAATCGGCATCAATCTATAGTTTGACACCGTCATCGGATCGCTGACCAGTTTATGCCCATTGTGACAGTCAGTTTTCGGCTTTCTCCACTAAGGTGCTTAACAATTCGAGCTGGAAGTATAATCGCAGTGGTTCTCCCTTTGCACACCTAGCCGAACAAAGCGAAACGTATGAGGCAAGCACAGGAGCCGGGCAACCCAACTATTGACAGAAGACACAATTCGAAACCGATGCATATATAGCAATATCCGAGAGTGTTTTTGCCGAATCTTTAAAGGTGTCTGGCGTTGCACTGCGAGACTTATGCCGGAAATACACAAATATGTTAAAAGTGCCATACGCTTGGAAAGCCAAAAATTTCAATAAAAACTTTATGTCCGAACTAAATCAAGTTTTTGGTGCCAATCCGAACATTGGTCTTAAAATTGGTTTGTGCTTCTGTCGTGCATTAATATAACACATCCGATCTCAAGACTTCGAGCGGGTCAGCCTACGGCTGCAACCTCCTATCCCGAAGGCAGAGTACTTCTCATTAGGCCAGTTTAGCGAACTAAACTCGAGCGGCTTTGAGAGAGAAACTAGGCTCCCCAGCTATTGACCACACACTCGCGTCGAAAAAGGAGTGATAGAAAAAGACTTCGCAATGACTAAGAAGAAAACTTCTATTATAAAATGGCCCATATAAATTTAAGAGCCCCTAGTTGACTTGGGCAAAAGAAGTGTTTTTAACAAATAATGTTTTAACAAACTAAGTTTTTAACAACCAGCTTTTTTTGTTTAACACACATATAATGCTTGGTTGAACTGGACAAAAATTTAACAATTAAAAAGTTTGAGCATGAAAGCAACTTAGCTGGTTAATGTGCTAGGTGTTGATGACGTGGTCCAAGCTTGTAACAAGTCGAGGTCCCAGCCCCCAAGCCAGTCCTAAGGTGGCGGAGTGAAGAGGTCGGTGTTGGAAATATGCCCTAGAGGCAATAATAAATTGATTATTATTATATTTCCTTGTTCATGATAATCATTTATTATCCATGCTAGAATTGTATTGATAGGAAACTCAGATACATGTGTGGATACATAGACAACACCATGTCCCTAGTAAGCCTCTAGTTGACTAGCTCGTTGATCAATAGATGGTTACTGTTTCCTGACCATGGACATTGGATGTCGTTGATAACGGGATCACATCATTGGGAGAATGATGTGATGGACAAGACCCAATCCTAATCCTAGCACAAAGATCATGTAGTTCGTATGCTAAAGCTTTTCTAATGTCAAGTATCATTTCCTTAGACCATGAGATTGTGCAACTCCCGGATACCGTAGGAGTGCTTTGGGTGTGCCAAATGTCACAACGTAACTGGGTGGCTATAAAGGTACACTACAGGTATCTCCGAAAGTGTCTGTTGGGTTGGCACGAATCGAGACTGGGATTTGTCACTCCGTGTGACGGAGAGGTATCTCTGGGCCCACTCGGTAGGACATCATCATAATGTGCAGAATGTGATCAAGGAGTTGATCACGGGATGATGTGTTATGTAACGAGTAAAAGAGACTTGCCAGTAACGAGATTGAACAAGGTATCAGGATACCGACGATCGAATCTCGGGCAAGTATCGTACCGCTAGACAAAGGGAATTGTATACGGGATTGATTAAGTCCATGACATCGTGGTTCATCCGATGAGATCATCGTGGAGCATGTGGGAGCCAACATGGGTATCCAGATCCTGCTGTTGGTTATTGACCAGAGAGTTATCTCGGTCATGTCTGCATGTTTCCCGAACCCATAGGGTCTACACACTTAAGGTTCGATGAAGCTAGGGTTATAGGGAATAGATATACGTGGTTACCGAATATTGTTCGGAGTCCTGGATGAGATCCCGGACGTCACGAGGAGTTCCGGAATGGTCCGGAGGCAAAGATTTATATATGGGAAGTCATCATACGGTCACCGGAATAATTCGGGGGTTACCGGTATTGTACCGGGACCACCGGAGGGGTTCCGGGGGTCCACCGGGAGGGTCCACCTGCCCCGGAGGGCCCTATGGGATGTATGTGGAGAGGGACCAGCCCCTTAGTGGGCTGGGCGCCTCCCCCCTTAGGGCCCATGCGCCTAGGGTTTGGGGGAACCCTAAAGGGGGGGCGCCCCCCTTGCCTTGGGGGGCAAGGCAACCCCCCTTGGCCGCCGCCCCCTCCTCAGATTGGATCTGAGGGGGCTGCCCCCCTCTCCCTTGCCCCTATATATATGTGGGGGGTGGGAGGGCAGCCGCACCCAAGTCTTGGCGCAACCCTTCCCCTCTCCCAAGTCCTCCTCTTCTCCCGTGGTGCTTGGCGAAGCCCTGCAGGATTGCCACGCTCCTCCACCACCTCCATGCCGCCGTGCTGCTGCTGGATGGAGTCTTCCCCAACCTCTCCTTCTCCCATTGCTGGATCAAGGCATAGGAGACGTCACCGGGCTGTACGTGTGTTGAACGCGGAGGTGCCGTCCGTTCGGCACTAGGATCTCCGGTGATTTGGATCACGACGAGTACGACTCCTTCAACCCCGTTCTCTTGAATGCTTACGCATAGCGATCTACAAGGGTATGTAGATGCACTCTCCTTCCCCTCGTTGCTGGTTTCTCCATAGATAGATCTTGGTGACACGTAGGAAAGTTTTGAATTTCTGCTACGTTCCCCAACAGTGGCATCATGATCTAGGTCTATTGCGTAGATTCTATGCACGAGTAGAACACAAAGTAGTTGTGGGCATTGATTTTGTTCAATATGCTTACCGTTACTAGTCCAATCTTGATTCGGCGGCATTGTGGGATGAAGCGGCCCGGACCGACCTTACACGTACTCTTACGTGAGACTGGTTCCACCGACTAACATGCACTAGTTGCATAAGGTGGCTAGCGGGTGTCTGTCTCTCCCACTTTAGTCGGAACGGATTCTATGAAAAGGGTCCTTATGAAGGGTAAATAGAAATTGGCATATCATGTTGTGGTTTTGCGTAGGTAAGAAACGTTCTTGCTAGAAACCCATAGCAGCCACGTAAAACATGCAAACAACAATTAGAGGACGTCTAACTTGTTTTTGCAGGGTATGCTATGTGATGTGATATGGCCAAAGGATGTGATGAATGATATATGTGATGTATGAGATGATCATTTTCTTGTAATAGGAATCACGACTTGCATGTCGATGAGTATGACAACCGGCAGGAGCCATAGGAGTTGTCTTAATTTATTTATGACCTGCGTGTCAACTTAAACGTCATGTAATTACTTTACTTTATTGCTAAAGCGTTAGCCATAGTAGTAGAATTAATAGATGACGAGACAACTTCAAGAAGATACGATGATGGAGATCATGATGATGGAGATCATGGTGTCATGCCAGTGACAAGATGATCATGGAGCCCCAAGATGGAGATCAAAGGAGCTATATGATATTGGCCATATCATGTCACTATTATTTTATTGCATGTGATGTTTATCATGTTTATGCATCTTATTTGTGCAGAACGACGGTAGTAAATAAGATGATCCCTCATAATAATTTCAAGAAGGTGTTCCCCCTAACTGTGCACCGTTGCGACAGTTCGTTGTTTCGAAGCACCACGTGATGATCGGGTGTGATAGATTCTAACGTTCACATACAACGGGTGTAAGACAGATTTACACACGCGAAACACTTAGGTTGACTTGACGAGCCTAGCATGTACAGACATGGCCTCGGAACACAAGAGACCGAAAGGTCGAGCATGAGTCATATGGTAGATACGATCAACATGAAGATGTTCACCGATGTTGACTAGTCCGTCTCACGTGATGATCAGACACGGCCTAGTTGACTCAGATCATGTAATCACTTAGATGACTAGAGGGATGTCTATCTGAGTGGGAGTTCATAAGATGAACTTAATTATCCTGAACATAGTCAAAAGGTCTTCGCAAATTATGTCGTGGCTCGCGCTTCAGTTCTATTGTTTAGATATGTTCCTAGAGAAAATTTAGTTGAAAGTTGGTAGTAGCAATTATGTGGACTAGGTCCGTAAACTGAGGATTGTCCTCATTGCTTCATAGAAGGCTTATGTCCTTAATGCACCGCTCAGTGTGCTGAACCTCGAACGTCGTCTGTGGATGTTGCGAACATCTGACATACACATTTTGATAACTACGTGATAGTTCAGTTAAACGGTTTAGAATTGAGGCACCGAAGACGTTTTTGAAACGTCGCGAAACATATGAGATGTTTCGAGGGCTGAAATTGGGATTTCAGGCTCGTGCCCACGTCAAGAGGTATGAGACCTCCGACGATTTTCTTAGCCTACAAACTAAGGAGAAAAGCTCAATTGTTGAGCTTGTGCTCAGATTGTCTGAGTACAACAATCATTTGAATCGAGTGAGAGTTGATCTTCCAGATGAGATATTAATGTTTCTCCGAAGTCATTACCACCAAGCTGCTAGAGCTTTGTGATGAACTATAATGTATCAGGGACATATATGATGATCCTTGAGATATTCGCGATGTTTGACACCACAAAAGTAGAAATCAAGAAGGAGCATCAATTGTTGATGGTTGGTGAAACCACTAGTTTCAAGAAGGGCAAGGGCAAAAAGGGGATACTTCATGGAACAACAAATCAGTTGCTGTTCTAGTGAAGAAACCCAAAGTTGAACCCAAGCCCGAGACTAAGTGCTTCTGTAATAAAGGGAACATCCACTGGAGCAGAATTACCCTAGATACTTGGTAGATAAGAAGGCTGGCAAGGTCGATAGAAGTATATTGGATATACATTATGTTAATGTGTACTTTACTAGTACTCCTAGTAGCACCAGGGTATTAGATACCGGTTCGGTTGCTAAGTGTTAGTAACTCGAAATAAAAGCTACGGAATAAACGGAGACTAGCTAAAGGTGAGATGACGATATGTGTTGGAAGTATTTCCAAGGTTGATCAAATATCGTACGCTCCCTCTACCATCAATATTGGTGTTTGCGTTGAGCATAGACATGATTGGATTATGTCTATCGCAATACAGTTATTCATTTAAGGAGAATAATGGTTACTCTGTTTATTTGAATAATACCTTCAATGGTCTTGCACCTAAAATGAATGGTTTATTGAATCTCGATCGTAGTGGTACACATGTTCATGCCAAAAGATAGTAATGATAGTACCACCTACTTGTGGCACTGCCACGTAAGTCATATCGGTATAAAACGCATGAAGAAGCTCCATGTTGATGGATATTTGGGCTCACTCGTTTTTGAAAAGTTTGAGGCATGCGAACCATGTCTATTGGTGTATATGCATGAAGAAACTCCATGCAAATGGACCGTTTGGACTCACTTGATTTTGAATCACTTGAGACATGCAAATTATACCACATGGGCAAGATGACTGAAAGCCTCGTTTTTTCAGTAAAATGGAACTAGAAAGCAACTTGTTGGAAGTAATACATTTTGATGTGTGCAGTCCAATGAGTGCCGAGGCGTGTAGTGGATATCGTTATGTTCTTACTTCACAGATGATTTGAGTAGATGTTGAGTACATTTACTTGATGAATCATGAGTCTGAATTATTGAAAGGTTCAAGTAATTTCAGGGTGAAGTTGAAAGATCGTCGTGACAAGAGGATAAAATATCTGTGATATGATCATAGAGATGAATATCTGAATTACGAGTTTGGCATAGAATTAAGACATTGTGGAAATTTTTTCACAACTAATATAGCCTGGAACACCATAGTGTGACGGTGTGTCCGAATATCATAACTGCACCCTATTGGATATGATGCATACCATAATGTCTCTTATCGAATTACCATGATAGTTTATGGGTTAGGCATTAGAGACAACCACATTCACTTTAAATAGGGCACCACGTAATTCCGATGAGATGACACCGTATGAACTATGGTTTAGAGAAACCTAAGCTGTCATTTCTTAAAAGTTTGGGGCTGCGACGCTTATGTGAAAAAGTTTCAGGCTGATAAGCTCAAACCCAAAGCGGATAAATGCATCTTCATAGGACATCCAAAAACAGTTGGGTATACCTCCTGTCTCAGATCCGAAAGCAACAAGGGATTGTTTCTAGAATCGGGTCCTTTCTCGAGGAAAAGTTTCTCTCAAAAGAATTGAGTGGGAGGATGGTGGAGACTTGATGAGGTTGTTGAACCGTCTCTTCAACTAGTGTGTGGCAGGGCACAGGAAGTTGTTCCTGTGGCACCTACACCAATTGAAGTGGAAGCTTATGATAGTGATCATGAAACTTCAGATCAAGTCACTACCAAACCTCGTGGGATGACAAGGATGCGTACTACTTCAGAGTGGTACGTAATCCTGTCTTGGAAGTCATGTTGCTAGATAACAATGAACCTACGAGCTATGGAGAAGCGATGGTGGGCCTGGATTCCAAAATGGCTCGAGGCCATATAATCCGAGAGAGGATCCATGTATGAAAACAAAGTGTAGACTTTGGCAGAATGGCTCGATGGTCGTAAGGCTATTGAGTACAGATGGATTTTAAAAGGAAGACGGACAATGATGGTAAGTATCACCATTAAGAAAGCTCGACTTGTCATTAAGATTTTTCCGACAAGTTCAAGGAGTTGACTATGATGAGACTTTCTCACTCGTAGCGATGCTAAGAGTCTGTTGGAATTATATTAGCGATTACTGCATTATTTATGAAATATTGCAGATAGGATGTCAAAACATTGTTTCCTCGACGATTTTCTTGAGGAAAGGTTGTATGTGATACAACCGGAAGGTTTTGTCAATCCTGAAAGATGCTAATAAGTATGCAAAGGTCTAGCAATCCTTCTAAGGACCGGAGTAAGCATCTCGGAGTTGGAATGTATGCTTTGATGAGATGGTCAAAGATTTTGGGTGTATACAAAGTTTATGAGAAACTTGTATTTCCAAAGAAGTGAGTGGGAGCACTATAGAATTTCTGATGAGTATATGTTGTTGACATATTGTGGATCAGAAATGACGTAGAATTTCTGGAAAGCATATAGGGTTATTTGAAAAGTGTTTTTAATAGAAAACCTGGATTAAGCTACTTGAACATTGAGCATCAAGATCTATAAGGATAGATCAAAACACTTAATGGTACTTTCAAATGAGCACATACCTTGACATGATCTTGAAGGTGTTCAAGATGGATCAGTCAAAGAAGGAGTTCTTGACTGAGTTGTAAGGTATGAAGTTAAGACTTAAAGATCGACCACAGCAGAAGAAAGAGAGAGGACAAATGTCGTCCCCTATGCTTTTGTCATAGGCTCTATGCGGTATGCCATGCTGAGTACCGCACCTGATGTGTGCCTTGCCACATGTCTGGCAAGAGGGTACAAAGGTGATCCAGGAGTGGATCACCAGATAGCGGTCAAAATTGTCCTTGGAGTAATAAGGACATGTTTCTCGATTATGGAGGTGATAAAGAGTTCAGTGTAAAGGGTTACATCGATGCAAGCTTTAACACCTATCCGAATGACTCTGAGTAGCAAACCGGATACGTATAGTGGAGCAACCATTTGGAATAGCTCCAAGTGGAGCGTGGAAGCAACATTTATAATATGACCTAGAGATTTGCGAAATACATACAGATCTGAATGTTGCAGACCCGTTGACTAAAACCTCTCTCACAAGCAAAACATGATCAAACCCAGAACTCATTGAGTCTTAATCACATGATGATGTGAACTAGTTTAGTGACACTAGTAAACTCTTTGGATGTTGGTCACATGGCGATGTGACCTGTGAGTGTTAATCACATGGCGATGTGAACTAGATTATTGACTCTAGTGCAAGTGGGAGACTGTTGGAAATATGCCCTAGAGGCAATAATAAATTGATTATTATTATATTTCCTTGTTCATGATAATCGTTTATTATCCATGCTAGAATTGTACTCATAGAAAACTCAGAGACATGTGTGGATACATAGACAACACCATGTCCCTAGTAAGCCTCTAGTTGACTAGCTCGTTGATCAATAGATGGTTACGGTTTCCTGACCATGGACATTGGATGTCGTTGATAACGGGATCACATCATTGGGAGAATGATGTGATGGACAAGACCCAATCCTAAGCCTAGCACAAAGATCGTGTAGTTCGTATGCTAAAGCTTTTCTAATGTCAAGTATCATTTCCTTAGACCATGAGATTGTGCAACTCCCGGATACCGTAGGAGTGCTTTGGGTGTGCCAAACGTCACAACGTAACTAGGTGGCTATAAAGGTACACTACAGGTATCTCCAAAAGTGTCTGTTGGGTTGGCACGAATCGAGACTGGGATTTGTCACTCCGTGTGACGGAGA